>NC_059104.1:176356472-176989806 GCF_020740685.1 Jaculus jaculus
AGGTGATGATTCATCCGGATCCAGAGAGAAGGCCGTCGTCGATGGCACTGGTAAAGCACTCAGTATTGCTCTCTGCATCCCGAAAGAGTGCAGAACAGCTGCGGATAGAATTAAATGCCGAGAAGTTCAAAAACTCACTTTTGCAGAAGTAAGAATTCTTGTTTTTATTTCTCATTCTCACTGACTCCCAAATTTAGACAGCATTTTGGGAGCTTTTTTGTGTGAGACAGAGAATGAGCACACCAGGGCCTCCTACTTATAAACTCCAGACGCATACATCACTTTGTGCATCTGGCTTTATGTGTGTACTAGGGAATTTAACTCAAGTGCCTTTAGCTATAGAGCCATCTCCCAAAACCTGCTTGTTTTTTGAGACAGGGTCTCATGTAGCCTGACATGACCTGGCCTAGAACTCACTATGTAGCCGAGAATGACCTTGAGGTTCTGATCCTCTTGTCCCCTTTCCACATGCTGAGATTACAGGCATACCCTGCCACAGCAGTTGAGGCTGTGGTGGGGATCAAGCCCAGGGCTTCCTGTATGCTAGACCAGCACTACCAACTGAGCTGTATTCCTAGCTCTAAAGCAGCCATGTTCCCTCTCTTTCCCCCCAGTGCTGGGGATCAATCCCAGGGTTAAGTACTTTACCACTGAGCTATATTCCTCACCCCTCCTCCTTTTAATTTATTTATTTTTTTTTAAATTTTTTATTTATTTATTTGAGAGCGACAGACACAGAGAGAAAGACAGATAGAGGGAGGGAGAGAGAATGGGCGTTCCAGGGCCTCCAGCCTCTGCAAACAAACTCCAGACGCGTGCGCCCCCTTGTGCATCTGGCTAACGTGGGACCTGGGGAACCGAGCCTCGAACCGGGGTCCTTAGGCTTCACAGGCAAGTGCTTAACCGCTAAGCCATCTCTCCAGCCCTAATTTATTTATTTGACAGAGAAAGAGGGAGAGAGAATGAACGGGCGTGCCAGGGCCTCCTGCCACTACAAATAAACTCCAGACGCATGCGCTCCCTTGTATATCTGACTAATGTGGGTCCTGAGGAATCTAACATGGGTCCTTTGGTTTTTGTAGGCAAATGCCTTAACCGCTGAGCCATCCCTCCAGCCCTTAATTTTTTTTTTTAATGTTATTTGCAAGCAGAGCGAATGGGCTCACCATGGCCTTTTGCCATTACAAACAAACTCCAGATGTGTGCCCCCTTGTGCATCTGGTTTTTCATGGGTGTTAGTGAATCAAACTGGCTGTCAGCACCTATAGCAGCTGAGCCATCTCATTTCTCCAGACCCTAATTGTCTTTTACTTTTTTAAATTGTATTATTTTTATTTTATTGATTTGAGATATAGAAAAGGAGGGAGAGACAGAAAAAATGGGCACATAGAGACTTTAGCCATTGTAAACAAAATCTAGAAGATTCATGCACCACTTTGTGCATTTGAATCGAACCTGGGTCCTTTGGCTTCGCAGGCAAGCACCTTAACAGCTCAGCCACCTTCTCTAGCTTGAGAGAGAATGAGCACTGCAAAGGAACTCTAGACGCATGTGCCACCCTGTGCATTGGGCTTTATGTGGGTACTAGGGAATTGAATCTGGGTTCTTTGGCTTCTGCAGCCAAGCACATTAACTGCTAAGGCTTTCATTTAGCCCAGGCTGACCTAGAACTCAGACATCCTCTTAACTTCAGCTTCCTGAGTACTGGGATTAAAGGTGTGTACCACCTTGCCTGACTAATGCCTGTCTGACCTTACATGCCCTTTAATCTTAGGCAAAACCAAAGGACCCAGGTTTGATTCCTCGGTACCCACATAAAACCAGATGCACATGCACCTGATGTTCATTTGCAGTGACTAGAGGGCCTGGTGTGCCCATTCCTCTCTCTGCCTGTCTCTTTCTGACAAATAAATAAAAATAGAAGTACTGATAAGGGGTGTTGCTCAATTAGTATAGTGCTTGCCTGGTATAAAGCCCTGATTTCAGTCCCTAGTATGCATTAAGACCTGTAATTCAAGCACTTAGGAGGAAGAGGCAGGAGGATCAAAAGTTCAAGATCACACTTGGCTACATAGCAAGTTTGAGGCCAACCTCTTCTACATGAGATCCTGTCTCAAACAAAAGTAAATAAAAAAGCATGGTTGGGCATGGTGGCACATGCCTTTAATCCCAGCACTCGGGAGGCAGAGATAAGATTGCTGTGAGTTTGAGGCCAGCCTGAGACTACATAGTGAATTCTACATTGGCCTGGGCTAGAGTAAAACCCTACTTCAAAAACCCAATAAAATAAAACAAAAGCATAATTAAAAGCATTTTCAGCTAGGTGTGGTGGCACATGCCTTTAATCCCAGCACTTAGGAGGATTGCTGTGAGTTTGAGGCCACCCTGAGACGACATAGTGAATTCCAGGTCAGCCTGAACTAGAGTGAGACCCTACCTCGAAAAACCAAAAAAAAAATTTAAAAATAAAAATAAATTTCATGGGCTGGAGAGATGGCTTAGCACTTAAGCGCTTGCCTGTGAAGCCTAAGGACCCCGGTTCGAGGCTCGGTTCCCCAGGTCCCACATTAACCAGATGCACAAGGGGGCACACGCGTCTGGAGTTCGTTTGCAGAGGCTGGAAGCCCTGGCGCGCCCATTCTCTCTCCCTCTATCTGTCTTTCTCTCTGTGTCTGTCTCTCTCAAATAAATAATTTAAAAAAATAAAAAATAAATTTCATAAGGTGATGGAGAGATGGCTTAGCGGTTAAGGTGTTTGCCTGCAAAGCCAAAGGATCGTGGTTCGATACTCCAGGACCCACGTAAGCCAGATGCACAAGGGTATTGCATGCATCTGGAGTTCATTTGCAATGGCGAGATGTCCTGGTGTGCCCATTCTCTCTCCCTCTCCCTCTCCCTCTCCCTCTCTGCTTCTTTCTCTCTGAAATAAATAACATTTTCATATGAAGAGAATCAAGTTTTATGTTATGTTGTTGCTTTCATCTTAGAGTAATGATAGTATGTGTTTTATAATGTTACAAAAGAATCTTGCTTATGTTTTATTTTGGTAGAGAACTCAAGAAAGCCCAGCTAGCAAAAGCTGCAGCTGAGGAACGAGCTCTCTTCACTGACCGGATGGCCACGAGATCCTCCACCCAGAGTAATAGAGCCTCTCGACTTATTGGAAAGAAAATGAACCGCTCTGTCAGCCTTACTATATACTGAACTCCTCATTTCCCACCTCCAGAAACTGTGACAAGAGGAAGCTAGGTTGAAATCACTGCTAGAATCCACTTTGCAATTACTTTCTCTATTGGTAGCGGTAGTTTACTGAAATACTTTCCAGGACTTGTGTTGGTGAATTACAGTTGAGAGCTGCATTTTGGCCATTGCTGTATCATCAGGCTTGTCTAATCTTACCAGTCTGTGTCCGATAGGATGTCAGTCACTGTTGGATGTTCGCCAGTCTTTGCAGGGTTAACCACTATGGTGGTGTGCTGCTTACCGTTTGCTGTTGCATTGTAGTGACCTGTAGAAAGGACTCAAGGGCTTTATTACAAACTCCCTTCAAAAAGGGAGATGCTAAGAGACTCAGTACTGCTTATCCTCCGATGTACCTGTGTCAGTCTTACATTTTTTTCTGTTTTTTCCTAATTGTGAATTATACTTGTATATCCAACTGGGAGCACTTTGTAGGCATTGCATGAACCATGGGATGGTAATTCTGTGGAAGTATTGCCTTGTGAATTTGCTGCTATTTTAGTTTTGTCCTTGCTGTAAAATTGTAGCATTAAACAATCACTGTTGTTAATAGGCTTTCTTTTGAAACAATTATGTGAACTACATAGCTGCTCTTGAGGAACAGCAGCTGTTTGCCTTTTTTTCTTTGAACTTTGAAGCTAGTGCATTGAAAAAATGCACCTCCCCCTTTTGAACCTGTATTAATGTAGTGTAATTACTGGTTTTGTAATTTTTTCCTATAATGTCTTTTCCCTAACTTTTTAAAAATGTCTTTTTCTGAGTGTACTTGGTTGTATGGTTAGTCTATTTTAAATGTTCTGCCCACTTTCTTTTCACTATTTGTGTATATAAACTGATGTTGGTAATACTGTACATAGCTGTTTGAAATGCCAGCATGACTTCTGAGTACTACAAGTTTTCCAAAAATATGTTTTATCAGTGATTAGGCATCTGACTAATAATACCAACTAATAGATGTTGCCAAAAAAAGAGTCTCTTGTTTTCTCATTAATTTTGGTCTAAAACATGTTTACACTTGTCTTTGACTTGTGTTTCATTAACATTGCTTGACATATTAAAAGTCACTCTGAGCTTCCCTTAATTGTCTAAATCTTTGCGGTGCCTATTTTTTATTTCCATTATCAATCACTACATTATAAAATGTAGGGTATGTTACATATATAAAGTGATTTAAAAATAGTGCTTTTCTCTTTTTTTTTTTTTCCCTGTAGTTGTTTGTTGTTGGCTTTTTGAGATAGTCTGTTGCCAGGGTAGCCTGGAACTTGTGATCCTCCTGTCTCCATCTCTCAAGTGCTAGAATTATATTTTAGTGGAATGTGAAGCTGTTTAATAATGTGCTTTAGCCCAAATTTCTTATAATTTGACGTTCCATGAAAGTTTATCCATCACCTTTGAATGTTTTATCACTAAATATATATATTATATCACATTGCATGTGTATATATTTGACACTAGAAATACGTAATATATTTTAAGATGGTGTTAGGTTATTAAGTGAATAAAGTAGATATGATTCATAACTTTTTAATAATTACTGAAAAGCATTTTTAAAAGGGTACAACAGGGCATCTAGCCACTGCAAACAAAAAAGATGCATGTGCCACCTTGTGCATCTGACATTTTTTTCCCAGGTAGGGTGGCACTCTGTAGTCTCAGGCTGGAATCAAACTCATGATCCTCCCTACCTGAGTGCTGGGATTAAATGCATGAACCACCATGCCCTGCCATTTTTGTTTTATTCAGGTAGGGTCTCATTCTAGCTAAGGCTGACCTAAAGCTTAGTCTACCCAAGATGGCTTTGAATCCATGGTGATTCTATCTTAGCTTCCCAAGTGCTAGAATTGTAGACATGAAACCATCATTCCTGCGTTAAATAACATGTTAAAAAAACAAACATGTATTTCAAGTATCTTTAGTCCCAGCACTCTGGAAGCAGAAGTAGGATTGTCATGAGTTAAAAGCCATCCTGAAACTACATAGTGAATTCCAGGTCAGCCTGGGCTTGAGTAAGACCCTTAACTTGACTGCGACCCCCACAACAAAAAAGTCTATTTGAGAGAGGGGAGAGAATGAGGACGCCAGTCCTGCTGCTGCGAACTCTAGACACATGCATAACTTTGTGCACCTGACTTTACATGGATACTGGGGAATTGAACTCGGGCTGTCAAGCTTAGAAAGCAAGCACTGCTGTACCCTTTTTCCAGCCCTTAAATATTTTTAGTGCTATGAAGCCAGATTTTTCTTTTTCTACTTTTTAAAATTTTTAATTTTTTTCTGAGGCAGGATCTTGCTATGTCACCCAGTTTGGCCTTGATCCTAAGTTCATTCTGTTTTAGTCACCTCAGTGCTAGAATTGTAAGTGTGTGACATCATGCCCAACCCTATTTTAAAAAGTAGAATAGCTGGGCGTGATGACACATGCCTTTAATCCCAGCATTTGGGAGGCAGAGGTAGAAGGATCTCTGAGTTTGAGGTCACCCTGAGACTACAGAGTTTATTCCAGGTCAACCTGAGCTACAGTGAAATCCCACCTCGAAAAACAAAACAAAAAAAGGATTGGAGAGATGACTTAGTGGTTAAGGTGCTTGCCTGCAAAGCCAACAGACCCATGTAAGCCAGATGTGCAAGATGGCACATGCGTCTGAAGTTCATTTGCAGTGGCTAGAGGCCCTGACATGACCGTTCTCTCTCTCATATATATATATATATATATATATGAAATTTGGCTTTTCAAGTTAGGGTCTCACTCTAGCTAAGGTATGTGCCACCATGCTCAGCTAAAATAATTTTTTTAGAAACAAAATGGAGCTGTCATTCTGGGTGACAGCTCATGCCTATGATCCCAGCACACAGGATTCGGGAGGGCAGCCTCTAGTTTGAGGCCAGCTAGGGCTCATAGTAAGTTCCAGGCTAACCCTGTCTCAGAAAACCAACACACACACACACACACACACACACACACACACACAGCTTAAGAGTGATGAGAAGTAGACACCAGGCCAGTCAGGGCTAGTGTGAGACCTTGTCTCAGAAAACCAGAGCACACATGCATAGCTTAAAAGCTGTGAGAGGTAGACAGGTCAGTCAGATGTAACGGCTGGCAAGCCCTGCACCAGACAGCAACATTCCAGCAGCCACTGAAAAAGATGGGCATGGTGGCACATGCTTGTAATACCAAAACTTAGAGAGGTTGAGGCAGGAGGATTGCTGTGTCTGTGAGTCCAGCTTGGGCTACATAGCCAAGACCTTGTCTCAACAAAAGAAAGGGATAGAAAGTGAATAGTTGACACTTGGCTTTTATCACCCTCAAGCCACTAAAGTTCATTTTTTTAGTGCACGAGCTTCAAGGAAAAATCAGATGTTTTTCATCAAGACTTGTCAAGTTTTTACATACTGCTTAGCATTGATAGAGTAAGGAGAAAAAACTCTGGTATTTGATGTGCAGATGGAATTCTTGGACCATCTGGAAGCTAATAAGAATTGTGCTCATATTCAACATAAGATACTTTTGTAGTTAGCCTTCTCTGTGCTAACTGGTAAACCAAAGACCAGGAAGAAAATGCACTAGGGACTCAGGAGACGATAAAGATTTCACATAAATATATGATGGCAATAAGTTGTCACTAAGTGTTATGTTGGAGGGGATGGCAAGGTATCCTCATGTTTTAAATCTTTATTTATTTGAGAAAGGCAGATAGAGAATGGGCACAACAAGGCCTTTAACCACTGCAAATGAACTCCAGACACATGTGTTTTGTCTGGCGTGTGTGGATCCTGGGGAATCGAACCTGGGTCCTGAAGCTGATTAATCAAAGTTGGGTACAAAGCATCATTGCAAATGATTGCAAATTTTAGCTGTTGGGTTTAATTTTATTGTGCTAAGAACAGTTCTTTAAATTTTTTCTTTGTGGCAGATGTCCCTAACATTCAAAGCAGTTCAAAGGTCTCTGGAGTAAAGAAAAAAATATATGTATGCTCTAGGAAGATTTACCTGAAAAAGATGGCATGCTCTGTCCAAACTTCATTAAACTAAGAGTTGAAGAAACCTGCCAACCCAGCCTTTGAAGAAAATACTTCCAAGAAATATCACAGTTCACATTGTTTAGTATGGCCAATAAATGTGTTGAAGAGCATATATTTGTTTGGAGTTCTGACATTCTTATGGTACGAAAAGGGTTCCCAAGGGCCGGAGAGATGGCTTAGCGGTTAAGGCATTTGCCTGCAAAGCCAATGGATCCTGGGTTCGACTCTCCAGGACCCACGTAAGCCAGATGCACAAGGGGGCGCATGCATCTGGAGTTCGTTTGCAGTGGCTAAAGGCCCTGGCATGCCTCTCAAATTCTCTCTCTCTCTCTCTCAAATAAAGAAAATATATTTTTAAGAAAAAGAAAGAAAAGGGTTCCCAAGCCTGGAATTCATACAGGTTCATGTACATCAATTTAGGATAATTATTCAAGAGGAGTCATCGCCCTGAAGATGAGAATGTAGAGGCCCTAACTATCTAGGAATAGGGACCAAGTAAGAAAAGGAGAACTCAGATCTCATTGCAAAGAACTGCTTTTTCTAGACACGTCAATGTTGAGAGAAATACGAAATAAAGGCCAGAGTGCAATGAGCAAAGGAGAGTCAGAAAGAAAAATCTGGGCTGGAGAGATGGCACAGTGGTTAAGGTGCTTGCCTGCAAAGCCTAAGGATCCGGGTTCGATTCTCCAGGTTCCACATAAGCTAGATGCACAAGGTGGCACATGTGTCTGGAGTTCATTTGCAGTGGCTGGAGGCCCTGGTGTGTCCATTCTCTCTCTTCCTTTCTCTGTCTCAAATAAATAAAAATAAATCTTTTAGTCAGGAGTGGTGGTGCATGCCTTTAATCCCAGGACTTGGGAAGCAGAAGTAGGAGGATCACCGTGAGTTCGAGGCCATCCTGAACCCTACAGTGAATTCCAGGTCAGGCTGAACTAGAGTGAGATTTTGGGTAGGGGGGCAATCTAAGAATTAGGAAAATTGGGAGCTAGCTTGTCATGGCTACCAGAAGTTTGAAGGAGAAATTGGTAACCTCTATGGTGGTTCCAATCAGATGTCCCCCTAAACTCATGTGTGGCCAATGTGTGGTTCACAGCTGAGGGCAGTTTGGGAGGTGGAACCTTGCTGGAGGAGGTGATCTCAGGGTGGGCTTTGGGATGTTGTCATCTACTATATGCTATGCAGATTTTTCTAGGTGTGTATATGTGTGTATGTGACACTTGTACCACAGTATGCCTGTGGAAGTGAGAGGCCAGCTTTAGGGTGTCAGGACTTGCATGGGAAGCACTTATCCACTGAGCCTTCTTTCCAGCTCCGCGGTGGGTTTCTTTTTGTTTTAATATACTTTTTAAATATTTTATTTATTTATTGGAAAGAGAGAGAGAACGGGCACTCCAGGGCCTCTAAGCACTGCAAACGAACTCTAGATGCATGTTGCCACCTGTGTATCATCTGACTTTACATGGGTACTGGGAAGTCAAACCTGAGTCCTTAGGCTTTGCAGGCAATGCCTTAACCACTAAGCCATTTCTCCAATCCCTTTTTAAATATTTTTTATTACGTTGTTTTGTTTTGTTTGTTTTTCGAGGTAGGGTTTCACTCTAGCCCAGGCTGACCTGCAACTCACTATGTAGTCTCAGGGTGGCTCAGACTCAGCGATCCTCCTACCTCTGCCTCCCAAGTGCTGGGATTAAAGGCGTGCGCCCCCGCCACCGTGCCTGGCTGTTTTGTTTTGTTGAAGGGATAGTTAAGCAAGATTTTAATAAAGAAAGTAGCCAGGTGGGGTGGCGCATGCCTTTAATCCCAGGCTGAGGTAGGAGGAGCTCGAGGCTACCATGACACTACATAGTTAATTCCAGGTCAGGCTGGGCTAGACTGAGATCCTACCTCAAAAGAACAAAAAAGAGACAGAGAAAAGAAATCTCCCTATGTTTGGAGACAACCCAAGCGGGTAATTTCTCCCTGTGCTGTTTTATAAGCACAACATCTCATCTTCCTTAAACTTCATGACAAAATCACCATTTTATACATGGTATTTACAGAAGTGAAATGAACGCCCTAGGTTACATAGCTATAGTAAGAGAATTCAGACCTGAAGCACTGAGCATAATTGGGGCCCTGGGGCAGAAAGGGAACTAGTGTGCATAAGACAAGTCTGGGAGTGTTCTGGGGAATGCAGGAAGCGGGGGAGGGGATTCCAGCACGAAGGTCTCCGCTCTGAAGTTTGAATTGAGTCTCATGAACTGAAAGTGCCATTGGCGGCCAAGGACAATGATGCGTGTGTATGGGGGAAATGCTGGCTCACCCCACTGCTTCTCTCCCTCTGAATGAAAGTTCTCTAAGTGCACTACATGGCTCCTTAGAGCAGTGCTTGAATGAGTTTTTATGACCTAGAGAAATGCATGCATTTCTCTCATATGTCATCAAGTAGAGGGAAAAAAAAAAATCAACAAAGTTGTCTATGTGGTTGCCCAATTTGTAATTCCAGCCCTGGGAGGTGAAAGCAGGCAGACCAGGAGTTCGAGGTCAGCCTGCACTGCATGAGACCCTGTCAAATAAACAAAAAAATTGTGTATAGAGCTGGGGAGATGGCTCAGTGGCTAAAGGCATTTGTTTGCAAAGCCTGACAGTCTGGGTTTGATTTGCCAGTACCCACGTCAAGCCAGATGCACAAAGTAGCTTGGCACATGCATTTTTTTTTTCCCCCAGGTAGGGTCTCACTGTAGCCCAGGCTGACCTGGAATTCACTATGGAGTCTCAGGCAGGCCTTGAACGCATGGCGATCCTCCTACCTCTGCCTCCCAAATGCTGGGATTAAAGGCATGTGCCACCATGCCTGGCCATCCATCTATTTTAAAATATTTTATTTATTTGAGAGAAGGGAGTGAGAGAATGGGTGTGCCAGGGCCTCCAGCCACTGTAAATGATGAACTCCAGATGCATGTACCCCCTTGTGTATCTGGCTTATGTGGATCCTGGGGAATCTAAACCTGGGTCCTCTGGCTTTGCTGGCAAGCAATTTAACTGCTAAGCCATTTCTACAGCCCCTTTTTTCATTTATTTTAAATTTATTTATTTATTTGAGAAAGAGAGCTCAAGTTTATTAAGTAGAGGTAAGAGCATAGGCTTCAGACTTAAGCTTGAGTGTTGGGATAAAGGATAGATGATAGATAGAGAGATAGAAAGAGAGATAGAAAGAGGGAGAAGATAGGGGATAGAACTGCTAAAATGGCTTCACATTGGCCATAGATAAATCTAGCTTTTCAAGTTATGTTGTTCAAAGAATGTAATCTTCAAGGGTTAAAGACTAAGCCAAGTTTGAAGATTAAGTAAAAATATACGGTTGATTTGTTTTTCTTATCTTAAAGTATTTACTTTTGTAAATTGTACTTTTTTTTATGAGGGTACACTGTTTAGATTTAGAGATGAGAGAAATGCTAATATGGTCAGATTCAAGGCCATTAACATTCTGGCCCTAAGTAAGCAGAGTTTGTTTTCTTTAAGTCCTTGTTTCACAAGTCTTTAGGAATACAAACACTACCTCTGCAGAGTATATGACTTTTATCGTTAGTTACGTTCATGTTTCTGACCCCCAGCTAGCCAGATCAGCCAGATTCTGGGGTGAAGGCCTTATTTGTGTTCCCATGTGCCCTTAATTACTTTTCCCTGTCTTTTTATCTTATTTGATTTTAATTTCTTTCTTTCTTTATTTTTTATTTTTTTTAAAGACTTTTATTCTCAGACATTCCTCCCTGGGACCTCCCCTGGGGAGCTTTCTTTGCCATAACAGGCAGGTAAGTCACTGGTTTGGATTGGGCACAGGTTCTCTCCCCATTCCTCCTGTCTACTCTATTGACTCCGGTTGACTTTCTTTCCCTGTCACTGTGAAATAGCTTCTCCAGCTTGGTGGTCCCCAGAAGAGCATGGGGACCCTCTGGGTCCTCACAGGACAGCTGTCACAGCAACAGAGACTCTCAATTCCAAACATGCAGAAGAAGAGCGGTCTGTTACTCTTCACAACTCTAGAGACTTCCTACTTCCTATCTCTCCGGCTTCTTTCTTTCTTTCTCTTTCTTTCTTTCTTTCTTTCTTTCCTTCCTTCCTTCCTTCTTAATTTTTCTCTTATTTTCATGGAGTGTTTTTTAAAATATTTTTTATTTTATTTTATCTATTTATTTGAGTGCAACAGAGAGAGAAAGAGGCAGAGAGAGGGCGAGAATGGGCATGCCAGGGCCTCCAGCCACTGCAAACGGACTCCAGGTGCATAGGCCACCTTGTGCATCTGGCTTACGTGGGTCCTAGGGAACCAAGTCTTGAACCGGGGTCCTTAGGCTTCACAGGCAAGCGCTTAACCACTAAGCCATCTCTCCAGCCCAATTTCTTTATTTATTGAGAAAGATTATATATGGAGAGAGAGAGGGAAAATGAATGGGCATGGCAGGGCCTCTAGCCACTACAAATGAACTCCAGACACATGCACCACCATGTGCAACTGTTTTACATGGGTTCTGGGGAACTGAACCTAGGACCTTAGGTTTTACAGGCAAACACCTTAACCACTAAGCCATCTCTCCAGCCCATGCCTTTTTTGTTGTTGTTTTGTTTTGTTTTTTCAAGACAGGGAGGCAGGATCTTACTCTAGCCCACCCTGATGCTGACTTGGAACTCACTCTGTAGCCCCAGGCTGGCCTTGATCTCATGGCTATCCTCCTACCTAGACCCCCAGAGGGCTGGGACTAAAGGCATGCTTTTACTGTTGCAGTCAGGTTTGCATTGCTGATAGGAATCACCCGACCAAGAGCAGCTTGTGGGGAAAAAAGAGGTTTATTTTGGCTTACAGGCTCAAGGGGGAAGCTCCGTGGTGGCAGGAAAAAGCCAATAGCATGAGCAGAGAGTGGACATCACTCCTGGCCAACATAAGGTGGACAATAGCAACAAGAGAATGTGCCAAACACTGGCAAAGGGAAACTGGCTATAATACCCATAAGCCCGTTCCCAACAATACAGTGCCTCTAACAGGCGTTAATTCCCAAATCTCTATCAGCTGGGAACTTAACATTCAGAACCCCTAAGTTTATGGGGGACACCTACCTCAAAAAAACAACAACAGGGCTGGAGAGATGGCTTAGCAGTTAAGGCTCTAGCCTGCTAAGCCAGAGGACCTAGGTTCGCTTCCCCAGGACCCACGTACGTCAGCTGCACAAGGGGGCGCACGTGTCTGGAGTTTGTTTCCAGTGGCTGGAGGCCCTGGTGCACCCATTCTGTCTGTCTCTCTTTCTCTGACACTCAAATAAATAATTAAATAAATGAAACTTAAAAACAAAACATGAACCTGGTGGAGCAACACCAACTTCCTAGTAAGCCTTGTGCAAAAAAAAAAAAAAAAAAAAAAAAAAATCTAGCCTCCCTGACACACACACATGATGTGCTCTTACCTATAACTCTGCAAGCAAACTTCCTTCCCCACTGTTCATTCTGACCCTCCTGCCCAGAAAACACTTCTGCCTCGTCCACCTGGCAAAGCCCTCACTCACTTTTCTAGACCAAAAGGGAGGGTGACCTCTTCTGGGAACAGCGACACTCATCTCCCTAGCAGATGGGTTAATTATGCATCATGCATTTGCACTCACTATGACTAAAAGCACTTATTTTTCTAAATATGGTGATTTCTCTCAATCCGCCGCTAACTTTGGGAGACTAACCCATGCACCGTGGGAAGTGTGGATAGCTTGTATTTGTATCTCAGTGTCTAGCACCAACTAATGAGTCAGGACAGAAAGGAAAAATTCAGCCAGGGTTTTTTTTTTTTTTCCAAATAGGATCTCACTCTAGCCCAGGCTGAGCTGGAATTCACTATGTAGTCTTGGGGTGGCCTCGAACTCACGGCGATCCTCTGCCTCCCGAGTGTTGGGATTGAAGACGCGCGCCACCACGCCCGCACGTTTCTAGGTTTCAATCCCACTAAGAACTGGGAATGTCTATTTATGCTACTTCAGACTCTGAGGAAATAATTATGAAAAGCAGCTGAAAGCAGTGGCTGTGAGGCGTCCCAGGCTCTGTCCATGGAGGAATGGGTCACAGCAACTCAGGGAGGTTGAGAGCTCGGGCCGCTGCTATCGTAATTTCTCCTCTTCTGAGCCCCAGTTCTAGAAAGTGCCTGGAGCTTCTGCTAGACCGCCAGCCCTTCTACGTCCTTCATCAGGCCAGTTCTAGCCACTGTCTCTTTTAGTGTCAACGATACAACCTCCAACTTTGGGGCACACTTCCCTGTGCTTCTTCCTGTCTCCTGGCCCCTGAATGCTGAGCATAGACACGCCGGGGGGTGATGGAGGGAAGGGCTGTACCTCTCTTCCCTTTGACAGGGCAGCTACTTTCCCCTTCCTTACACCTTGGTACCCAGAGACGGCCAGGAAAGTCTAGCTCCTTCCCCACCTGCAGATGTACAAAAAAATGTCTGCCCGAGCCTTGACACTGTGAGCTTGGCTGGAGGGCTTGTGAGACGGGCTACGTTCATTGTAAAATCTGAAACTAGGGGAAGAAACAACCCAAAGTGGCCAGAGGGTGCGTAAGAATCCTTCGCAGCAGCAAGGCCTGGGAAGAAAGAAAGTCACCTTTAATTGAAAGCAGAGGCTAAAGGCTTTGGGTCCCTGCTGAGATCAGACGTGAGTCAGATGGGGTGGGGGCAGTTACCACCTGCCTCAGCTGTTTCAGTGGTTGTGAGTGGTGTGCAACTGGGATGTCTTCCTGGTTCACATTATGAACTCACTTACCCCCCCTGGCTCACCCAACTGAGGACCCTGGCTTCACACAGGAGAGGCCCAGACTCCTATGGGGCATCTGCAGTCCGCGTGTCCTGTCCCCTCGCCTTTTCTTCTGTACCAGTCTGCACGGAGCTCCGACCTCAAGCAGCGGTCCTCGTGTGGCATGAGACACACGTGTGCAGATTCACATCTGCGCAGCCTTCCTCGGCCAGGAGACTCCAGGCATGACGAGAAAGGCAGCAGCTGGGGGGAGATGGCAGGAGGAGGAGAACAAAGGTCCACTGACTAGACAGGCTTGCGGGCAATGTGGAGGGATGAGGGAGGCAGAAGCCCTAGAAATCCACAGAGGGGCTGGACATGTAGGCTCACCCCTTAAATCTCAGCACTGGGGAGGCTGAGGCAGGAGGACTGCTATGAGTTTAAGGCCAGCCTGGGTTACAGAGTGACAGTGAGACTCTGTCTTAAAAGAGGGAGCCAGCCATGGTGGAGCACACCTTTAATCCCAGCACTTGGGAGGCAGAGGTAGGAGGATTGCCGTGAATTTGAGGCCATCCTGAGACTACATAGTGAATTCCAGGTCAGCCTGGGTTAGAGTGAGAGCCTACCTAAAACCAAAAAAAAAAGGGGGGGGAGGGATGGGGGAGGAGGGACTGGAGAGTTGGCTTAGTGGTTAAGGCACTTGCCTGCAAAGCCCAAGGAGTTAGGTTCGATTCCCTAGGACCCATGTAAGCCAGATGCACAAGGTGGCATGTGTCTGGCGTTTGTTTGCAGTGGCTAGAGGCCCTGGTATCATTCTCAGTCTGTCTTTCAAGTAGATATTAAAAACATTAAAAAAGAGGGAGGGGCTGTGGAGATAATTCGGTGGGTAAAATGTTTACCACATAAGCATTCCAGAACCCTTGCAAATACCAGTTAATACGTGGTGGTGGGCACCTGTAATCCCAGTCGGGGCTGGAGGCGTGGAGGCAGGAGGATCCCTAGGTCTTGAAGGCTAGTAAGTCTAACCAAATGGATGAGCTGTAGACTTAGTGCAAGATCTTTTTGTAAGGTTCAGGAGTGACCAAGGGCCACGGAGAGCCCTCTGAGACAACGATGGAAGTTTTTATTGGGATGGCGGGGGGGGGGGGGAACGGGACGATGGACGACACCAGTTGCCAGGACTGACTCTCAAGAGTGGAGCAGTCACCCTCCAGACAGAAAATGGCCTGGATATCCATGACCTCACAGCGCCTGACGCTACCTACACAAGACCACCATAAGAGGAGGAAAAGATCACGACATCAAAATAAAAGAGAGACTGGTTGAGATGGGGAGGGGATATGATGGAGAATGGAGTTTCAAGGGAGAAAGTAGGGGGAGGCAGGGTATTACCATGGGATATTTTTTTATAATCATGGAAAATGTTAATAAAAATTGAGAAAAAAAAAAAGAAAGGGAAGAGAAAGGGAGGAGGGTACTTACTAGGTTGATATTGTGTATATGTAAGTACAATGATTGAGATGGGGAGGTAATATGATGGAGAATGAAATTTCAAAGGGGAAAGTGTCGGGGGGGGGAGGACGGGAATTATCATAGGATATTTTTTTATAATCATGGAAAATGTTAATAAAAATTTAAAAAATTAAAAAAAAGAGTGGAGCAGTCAGTTTGGGGTTACAGACAGTGGGCTTTATAGGCTCTTCAATGGGGGGAAGGTGAGGAAGGAAGGAATGTCTTTGTTGGGGGCAGTAAATCTGGACTTGGAGCCTTGATAGGCAGGGGAGGGATTAAAGGCATGCACCACCATGCCCAGCCCAGGTACTTTCTTTCTTTCTTTCTTTTTTATTTTATTTTATTTCTTTTTTTTTTAATTTTTATTTATTTATTTGAGAGCGACAGACACAGAGAGAAAGACAGAGGGAGAGAGAGAGAGAATGGGCGCGCCAGGGCTTCCAGCCTCTGCAAACGAACTCCAGACGCATGCGCCCCCTTGTGCATCTGGCTAACGTGGGACCTGGGGAACCGAGCCTCGAACCGGGGTCCTTAGGCTTCACAGGCAAGCACTTAACCGCTAAGCCATCTCTCCAGCCCTTTATTTTATTTCTTGAGGAATGTGCATGATTCACTTTGCCCCTCTGCTGTAACTCCATTTTGTCCTGACCTAACACCTTTCTCATAGTAAGGTGGCTGATGTGGTGGCGTACACCATGGATCCCAGCACTCACTCGGGAGGCTGAGGTAGGAGGATTGCTGTGAGTTTGAGGCCAGCCTGGAACTACAGACTTCCAGGTCAGCCTGGACTAGAGTGAGACCCAACCTTGGGAAAATAAATAAAGAAAGAAATAAATGGTGCAAAGCAATTGAGGAAGATAGCCACAGTCTACCTCTGGCCTACGTACTCCCAAGCATAGCCACAGTTATACACATAGGAATCCATGCATATATATATAAGCACACACACTCATCAATCACACACAGTGACACACTTGCAATACTAGCACTTGAGAATTGGAGGCAAGGAGGATCATCAAGGTCATCTTTAGCTATGTAGTGAGTTTGAGGTAAGCCTAGGCCTTGAACATGAGACTGAGAGAGCAAGGAGAGCCTAGTTATGCCCCTATATGTCTTTTTTTAAAAAATATTTTATTTATTTATGAGAGAGAGGGAGAGAAAGAGAATGGGTGTGCCAAGGCCTCTAGCCACTTAAAGCTCCAGGTGCATGTGCCACCTTGTGCATCTGGCTTACGTGGGTGCTGGGAAATCGAACCTAGGTCCTGTGGCTTCACAGACAAGTGCCTTAACCGCCAAGCCATCTCTCCAGCCCCCCCTATATGTCTTGACCACAAGCTTAGCATAGGTGACATGCTATTATAATGAGCTTCACATTGCTGGGATGAACATCTAACCAGACACAGGTTACGGAGAAGGGGATTTATTTCAGCTAACAAATCCAGGGGAAGTTCCATCAGAGGTGGGAGAGGCTGCTCATTTCCATAGATCCAAGCAACTGCAAGCAACCACCAACACCAGCAAACACAAAACCACCAGAGCTCAAACTGCTGCTCTCCACACACCTTTGGCCTGGAATCAGGTCTTCCCCAGTGACAGGCCCCTTCAGCAGACTGCTGGAAACTTAAGTTTAACCTTAATAAAAAAAAATACCTGGGCTGGGTGTGGTAGCGCATGCCTTTAATCCCAGCACTTGGGAGGCAGAGGTAGGAGGATCACCATGAGTTCAAGGCCACCCTGAGACTACATAGTTAATTCCAGGTCAGCCTGAACCAGAGTGAGACCCTACCTAGAAAAACCAAAAAAACAAAACAAAACAAAACAAAAAAAACCTGGGCTGGGCGTGATGGCACACGTCTTTAATCCGAGCATTTAGGAGGCAGAGGTAGGAGGATTGCTGTGAGTTTGAGGCCACCCTGAGACTACATAGTGAGTTCCAGGTCAGCCTGGGCTACAGTAAGACGCTACCTCGAAAAAAAACAAAAAAACAAAACCTGGGCTGGAGAGATGGCTTAGCAGTTAAGGTGTTTGTCTGCAAAGCCAAAAGATCCTGGTTCAACTCTCCAGGACCCACGTTAGTACAAGAGGGGTCATGCATCTGGACTTTGTTTGCAAGACCCTACCTGGAAAAACCAAGACAAAAAAATATCTGAGGGTACAGGATACATACATTGACATTCAAAGCACAACATTCCGCTCCTGGCCTCCTACAGACTCATACACCACAAAGCAAATTGCATTGAGTACTCCTTCAAAGGTCCCATAAATTTTGCCAATTTTAAGATTATTCCAAAGTCCCAAGTCTCATCTGAGATCTCAAAGTGTCTCTTAATTGTCAGTTCTGTAAAATCAAAACAAGTTATATACATAATGGCATGGAGTAACATTTCCATTGCAGAAAGGCATAACAAGGCCTGGAGAGGTGGCTCAGTAGATTACGTGCTTTGTTTGAAAAAGCCTGATGGCTGGGCTTGGTTCCCCAGTCCCCACATGAAGCCATATGCAGAGTGGCTTTCTCTTCTCCTCAGTCCTTGCAAGTAAAAAAATATTAAAAAAAAAAGGCATAACAAGCCTGGCATGGTGGCGCAAGCCTTTAATCCCAGCACTCGGGAGGCAGCGGTTGGAAAATCACCATGAGTTTGAGGCTACCCTGAGACTACAGAGTGAATTCCAGATCAGCCTGGGCTAGAGAGACCCTGTCTTGGGAGAAAAAAAAAAAAAGGCATAACGAAGACACTGGACTAATACAAAACCAATACCCATCAGGTTAACATCAAACACCTGGGTTTCAACAATAACCAAACAGCCAATGGTGACAGTCTCTGAATTTTCAATTTCCATCCCTACAGCTGGGCTGAGGGACCAGAGGAACCTTCCATCCCGAGCGAACAGCACTCCATGGTAGCCTTTGCGCAGTTCTGATATATCCAAAACATCTTTGGGTTTCCATTGCAAACCATGGTCCATCTTCCACTCCATACATTGGTCTTTATTACAAGAACACCACCCTGCTTCCCATACAGCATCTCAGCAGATAAAACAAACAAGTTTGCATTCTAACTGATTCAGCCTTTCCTGGGTAGATATCGCCTCAGGCATGTTGTCCATTGTTTCACCTTTTTTGTTTGTTTGTGGGAGGGAGGTTCTCTCTAGCCCAGGCTAACCTGGAATTCACTATGTAGTCTCAGGTGGCCTTGAACTCAAGGCAATCCTCCTACCTCTTCCTCCCAAATTCTGGGATTAAAGATGTGCCTGACCTGAGCAATCTCTTTTTTTTTCTTTTCCTCTGATCCTCCCACCTCTGATTCCACTCACAGTAGTCCTGCTTCCTAAATGCAGGGATTTAAGGCATGCGCCATCCTGTGCCAGTAACTTTAAACTTGCTTGAATTTTTCCAATTTAAAATCACATATCTTTTCATTCTTTATCTTCTACTGCTCCACATAACATTAAAACTCCAGATGCATGCGCTATTCTGTGCGTCTGGCTTTACATGGGTACTGGGGAATCAAACCCGGGCCTCTAGGCTTTGCAAGTAAGCACCCAAACTGCTGAGCCATCTCTCAAGCCCCCCACTTTACTGTTTTGTTTTTTTTAAATTTCAAGATAGGGTCTTACTCTACTCACAACAATCCTCCTACCTCTTCCTCCCAAGTGCTGGGGATTAAAGTCATGGACCACCATGCCCAACTTCCCATTATTTTGTTTATTTTCAATTTTTCATCTGAGAGAAGAGAGAGAGAGAATGAGGCTGAGGCAGGTAGAGAGAGGAGAATGGACACGCCAGGGCCTCCAGCAGCTGCAAACGAACTCGAGACACGTGTACCTCCTTGTGCATTTGGCTTACATGGGTCCTGGAGAATAGAACCTAGGTCCTTTGGTTTTGCAGGTGAGTGCCTTAACCGCTAAGCCATTCCTCCAGCCCTTCCATTACTTTTGTTTTGTTTTTCGAGGTAGGGTCTCTGGCTCAGGCTGACCTGGAATTCACTATGTAGTCTCAGGGTGGCCTCGAAATCTCGGAGATCCTCCTACCTCTGCCTCCTGAGTGCTGGGATTAAAGGCGTGCGCCACCACGCTCGGCTCCTTCCATTACTTTTAAGTTCAACTTTGATTAAACTCTCTGGGCATGGGCAGAATAACGCAGCCAGCCTTTATGCCAACAGCCCAGTTCCCGTAAAGTTCTCTGCTCCATCTCCTTCCCCTTTGAAAGTTCCAAGGCCAAGCCTCAAATACAATTTTCTCTGCATTTAGCATTTTCAAACTCTCACCAAAATAGCCCATAAAATTTGGCTTACCACTCTCTAAGGCTTCTGCAGTCCAAAGTAGCACATCCAGCAACATTCCTCCAGCACACAAGTCCCAAAAGACTGAAGTCCACGCGGTCAGATGCGTCACAGTACACACCCCAACTTTGTGGTATCAAGCTCTGTGGTAGTCAGCTCCATGTTCCCAGGACGGACATCCAATCCGGAGAGGAGGATGGGAGGAAGGGCTTTAATCTCAAACCTACAGGTCCAGGTTCCATCAACGGTGGAAGCAGCGATTTCCGTACTTCTGAGCAGAGGGAACCACCGTGGCGCCGCCGAGCCACAGACAAGCATGAGAACTGCGGAGCCCAGACCTCCTGTCTTCACCTTGGGGCTGGAATCAGACCCACCCCCAAACACACCCTGGGGCTGGACCCCAGGATCCACCCCGAAGGACACCTCCTCCAACTAGGCAGCTGGAGACCCAAATTACAAACTTAATAAAACATCTGAGCACTGGGATGGGCGTGGTGGCGCACGCCTTTAATCCCAGCACTCGGGAGGCAGAGGTAGGAGGATCGCTGAGAGTTCAAGGTCACCCTGAGACGACAGAGTGAATTACAGGTCAGCCTGGGCTAGAGTGAGACCCTACCACAAAAAACAAACAAAAATCAAAAACTGGAGAGATGGTTTAGCGGTTCAGGTGCTTGCCTGCGAAGCCAAGGATGCAGGTTTGATTCCTCGGTACCCATGTAAACCAGATGGAGTTCATTTGTACTGGCTGGAGGCCCCCGAGTGCCCATTTTTTTTTTTTTTTTTAGCCCTTATCTTTTTTTTATTGACAACTTCCATAACTTTAGACAATAAACCCATAATTATTCCCTACCCTCTCCCACTTTCCCCTTCACAAATCTACCACCATCATATTCCCTCCTCCTCTCAATCTCTCTTTTATTTTGATGTCATCATCTTTTCCTCTTAATATGAGGTTCTTCTGTAGGTAGTACCAGACTCTGTGAGGTCATGGATATCCAGGCTATTTCATGTCTGGAAGACATCGAGTGCCCATTTTTATTTCCCTCTCTGCCTCTTTCTCAAATTAAAAAAAAAAATAGGTGAAATATTTTTCAGGCATTTTATAAGATGTCAACGCACTGCTAATACTACATAAGAATCAATTTACTCACTCCTTTTCGTTTATTCCCTGGATATATCATTATCTAGTACTGAGACATCTGTTTTTTTGTTTTTTTGTTTTTTTTTTTTAAGGTAGGATCTCATCCATATCCTAGGCTGATCTGGAGTCTCAGGGAGGCCTCAAACTCACAGTGATCCTCCCACCTCTGCCTCCTAAATGCTGAGATTAAAGGCACGAGACACCAAGCCTGGATCGCCTCTTAATTCTTTAGTGATTTAACTTGGCTAAAGGGCAAGAAGGTTGTTTTTCTCCCTTTAGGCTCTTCCAGGCATCTTGGTGCACTGGCCTCCCCCACACCCGGTTCTGAGCACAAAACCTATGCATGGCATTTGGAACATAAACAACGGTGGTTTCACAAGTGTCAACTTCTTGTTAATCTCCAGGGAGCTCAAATGGCGACACCACAGTCAGTTCACACAACTGCAGCGCTTGGTCTCAATGTTCCCAAACTCACCATAGAATCCTGGACCCCAAAATTAACACTGAACTTTGCAGGTTTTGAAATTTCATGATGACTGAGTATGGTGGCACATGCCATTAATCTCAGCACTTGGGAGGCTGAGGTAGGTGGATCGCTGTGAGTTCAAAGCTAGCCCAAGACTAAACAGTGAACTCCTGGTCAGCCTGGGCTAGAGCAAGACGCTACCTTGAAAAACCAAAATAACAAAATAAAAAATAAATTTCATCATGACCAAGTGTGGTGGTGCTCACCTTTAGTCCCAGTACTCTCGGAAGGTAGAGGTAGGAGGATGACCGTGAGCCTCGGCTACAGAGTGAGTTCCAGGTCAGCCTGGGCTAGAGTGAGACCCTCCTTCCATATCTGTATATGTATATATATGTTTTTTTTTTCTTTTCATTCTCCTAGTAGATTTACTTTTTACTTCGACTTTCTTCTTCTTCTTCTTTTTTTTTGGTTTTTCTATGTAGGGTCTCACTCTAGCCGAGGCTGACCTAGAATTCAATATGTGGTCTCAGGGTGGCCTTGAACTCATGGTGATCCTCCTACCTCTGCCTCCCAATTGCTGGGATTAAAGGCATGTACCACCATTCCCGGCCTTTTTTTTCCTTTTTGCTTATTGACAACTTCCATAATTGTAAACAATATCCCATGGTAATTCCATCCCTCTCTCCACTTTCCCCTTTGAAATTCCACTCTCCATCATATCTCCTCCCCCTCTCAATCAGTCTCTCTTTTATTTATTGTCATGATCTTTTCCTCTTATTATGATGTTCTTGTGTAGTTAGTGTCAGGCACTGTGAGGTCACGGATATCCAGGCCATTTTGTGTCTGGAGGAGCACATTGTAAGGAGTCCTACCTTTTCTTTGGCTCTTACATTCTTTCCACCACCTCTTCTGTAATGGACCCTGAGCATTGGAAGGTGTGACAGAGATATTTCAGTGCTGAGCACTCCTCTGTCACTTCTTCTCAGCACCATGATGCCTTCTGAGTCATCCCAAGGTCACTGCCATCTGAAAAGAGAAGCTTCTCTAACCAAAAGTGAGAATAACATTAATATATAGATATGAACATTAAGAGAAGTGTTTATTGGGCAGTTTGGTGAGCATAGTACATATATTTAGTCTGATAGCAGCAGACATTACACCCCTAGGGCTCATGACTAACCCTGTTGTGGGTTTTCAGTTTCAGGATGTATTCCCTCCCATAGAGCAGGCCTCCAGTCAAATTAGAAGGTGGTTGGTTTTCCCCACAACAGACAAGCCACTATTGCACTGGTTGGCTCATTTGGCCTGGTTGGCCAACTATAAGGCTTGCAGTGTCCACTGTTGAGTATTTTCTACTTTCTTATATCAAAGATACAGCCAGATGTGGTGGTACATGCCTTTAATCCCAGCACTTCATGAGGCAGAGGTAGGAGGATCACCATGAGTTCCAGGCTACTGTGAGACTACATAGTGAATTCTAGGTCAGCCTGAGCTAGAATGAGACCTTACCCAAAAACAAAACAAAACAAAAATACATGTTACTAGAAAATTTTCAGTGCCAGAGATGGGATACCTTCTAGTGAGTTGTTGGCCAGGGAGGTCACTGATACCCCCAAAACATTACAGGCCATTACTGTGACCCTTGGTTTCCCACCAGGAATAGATGGTAAGACCCTATTGCTGAATACTCCACATACTTGGGCTGCAAGGCCACTGAGAAATCCTGCTGGGACTGAGCTGATAACCTCCTTCATGCAGACCAGCTGACAGAAAGCTGGAAAAGGTATACTGCATGCAGTTCAATGGGAGAGAGAGAAGTCACCAGTGAAGATACTCAACAGTAGACACTGCAAGCCTTATATTCCAGCCAGGCCAAATAAGCCAATGGGTGCAATAGTGGCATGTGTATTATAGGGGAAACAACCACCCTCTAATTTGACTGGAGGCCCGCTCCATGGGAGGGAATACATCCCTGATACTGAAAACCTACAACAGAGGTAGTCAAGAGCCCTAGGGGTGTAATGTCTGCTGCTGTCAGGCTAAATGTATATACTATGCTCACCAAACTGCCCAGTAAGCACTTCTCTTAATGTTCATACCATATATTAATGCTACTCTCACTTTTGGTTAAAGAAACTTCTTTCAGATGGCGGTGACCTTGGGATGACTCAGAAGACACCATGGTGCTGAGAAGTGACAGAGGAGTGCTCAGTACTGAAATATCTTTATCACACCTTCCAAGGCTCAGGGTCCATTGTGGAAGAGGTTGCGGAAAGAATGTAAGAGCCAAAGAAAGGGTAGGACTCCTTACAATGTGCTCCCCGTAAACACAAGATGGCCTAGATATCCATGACCTCACAGTGCCTGACACTGCCTACACAAGACTATCATAACAGGAGGAAAAGATGATGACATCAAAATAAAAGAGAGACTGATTGAGAGGGGGAGGGGATATGATGGAGAGTGGAGTTTCAAAGGGGGAAGCGGGGGGGGGCAGGGAGGGAATTACCATGGGATCTTGTTTACAATCATGGAAATTATTAATAAAAATAATAAATAAATAAATTTTAAAAGTTAAAAAAATACATAGATGATTTATGTAGCTTTATACAAGTCTAGGAACCACAAATGAGAGAAAGTATATAGGATTTGTCTTTCTGAGATTGGCTAAATTCTCTTACTATGGTTATCACAAATTGCCTCCATTTTCCTGCCAACAACAGAACTTTATTCTCCTTTATGGCTGAAACAAATTCAAATATGTCTCCATATATACACACATGCACACTCATATCATACTACATGCATCATATATCTATCTATTTAGGTAGGTATCGATATATGTGATATATATACAACACATCTTCCTTACCTGCCTCTCTGTTAACGGAGACCTGGGTTGGATCCACACATAGCTACTGTGAATGAATAGTGCCATCCTAGGGCTGGAGAGATGGCTTAGTGGTTAAGCACTTGCCTTGGGGAGCCCACAGTGGAAAGTAGAATCAGATGTAGACCCGGAGGCACTTTCCCGAGGTGGCCTCAGAGGACAGGTATCTATTTTCAGCTTTACATGTGACCCAGCCTCTTACACTGTGGTTACCTGTAGCCAGGCAAAACTCATTACTTGTTCCTTCCTTTTTTTTTTTTTTCTTCTTTTTTTAGTTTTTTGAGGTAGGATCTCACTCTAGCCCAGGCTGACCTGGAATTCACCATGTAGTCTCAGGCTGGCTTTGAACTCACAACAATCCACTTACCTCCTATCTTGGCCTCCTGAATAGTGGTGGGATTAAAGGCATGTGCCACTGCACCAGGCTTTTTTTTTTTTTTCCTTCTTCTTTTAATTTTGGTCTTTTTTAACATTTTATTTTTGGGGCTGGAGAGATGGCTTAGCAGTTGAGCGCCTAAGGACCCCAGTTTGAGGCTTGATTCTACAGGTCACATGTAAACCAGATGCCCAAGGTAGCGCATGTGTCTGGAGTTCGTTTGCAGTGGCTGGGGGCCCTGGCATGCCCATCCTCTCTCTATCTGCTTCTTTCTCTGTCTGTCTGTTCTCAATAAATAAAAATAAACAAAAAATTTAAAAATTTTTTATTTTCATTTGTCTATTATGAGAGAGAGGAAGAAGCAGATAGAGAGAAAGAATGGATGGACCAGGGCCTCCAGCCACTGCAAATAAACTCCAGATGTATGTGCCACCTTGTGCATCTGGATTATATGAATTCTGGGGAATTGAACCTGAGTCCTTTGCCTTCTCAGGCAGCACCTTAACCACAAAGCCATCTCTAAAGCCCCCACCCCTTTTTTTGTCTTTCGAGGTAGGGTCTCACTCTGGCCCAAGTTGACCTGGAATTCACTATGTAGCCTCAGGGTGGCCTTGAACTCACAGCCATCCTCCTACCCCTGCCTTCCAAGTGCTGGGATTTAAAGGCGTGTGCCACCATGACTGGCTTGTTCTTTTGTTTTCTTAAGATAGGGTCTCATGTAGCACAGGCTATTCTGGAACTCACTAGGTAGTCAAGAATGGCCTCGAACTCTTGGACCTCTTGCCTCTACCTCCCAAGTGCTAGAATTATAGGTGTGCCCCACCACTCCTAGCTGCAAGATCCATTCTTTTCTTTTCCTTTTTTAAAACTATTATTTATTTATTTATTTGAGAGGGAGAGAATGGGCGGGCCAGGGCCTCCAGCTGCTGCAAGGAACTCCAGATGCATGCATCCCCTTGTGCATCTGGCTTACATGGGTCCTGGGGAGTCGAACAGGGATCCTTCGGCTTTGTAGGCAAACGCCTTAACCACTTAGCCATCCCTCTCCTGCCCTCTTATTAGTTTTTTGAGGTAGGGTCTTGTTCTATCACAGGCTGGCCTGGAATTCGCAAGGTCGTCTCAGGCTCGCCTCAAACTCACAGTGACCCTCCTACCTGGGATTAAAGGCATGCGCCACCATGCACCCGGCTGCATGATCCATTTCTAGTCCTGCAGCTGAGGACTAAGCCAAGGCTCACACAGCTCTGCTGCAACCTCTGTGACTCATGTCTACTTCCAGCCATGGTGGGCAGCTGGCCAAGATCAGCACTACCTCCTGAAGTCATGTGTGGGAAGAGAATTCACAGCTGAACAACCCAGAGCCTTAAAGGGAAAATAGAACGAGTGTTTTTAAGTTCACTAATTTGTTGACTAAGCAAACATCCAAGACATGTGAACACACCTTAGATTGGTGATGGTGAGTATTATTTAAATTTCCTTTTCTACCCAGGAGAGAGGAAACATCTGGTGTTCTTAACTCACCCTGGCACGTCCCATAGGACAACATTTTAGTGAAAAAGGAATTTAGGTTAGAGAACAGATCGTTCAGCGTTTTTTGTTGTTGTTGTTTGTTTTTCAATACTAAGAATCAAATTCAGGGCCTTGTGTATTCTAGGCAAGCTCTCTACCACTAGGCAACATGCCCAGTCCAGAAAATTCAATTTAAAAAAATTTAACTTTATTTTTATTTATTTATTTTTTTTTGGTTTTTCGAGGTAGGGTCCCACTCTAGCCCAGGCTGACCTGGAATTCACTATGGAGTCTCAGGGTGGCCTCGAACTCATGGCAATCCTCCTATCTCTGCCTCCCAAGTGCTAGGATTAAAGGCATGCGCCACCATGCCTGGCTTTTTATTTATTTATTTGAGAGAGAGAAAGAGGCAGAAAGAGGGAGAGAGAATGGGCTCGCTAGGGCCTTCAGCCACTGCAAACGAACTCGGCACACATGCGCCACCTTGTGCATCTGGCTTACGTGGGTCCTGGGGAATCAAACCAAGGTCCTTTGGCTCTGCAGGCAAATGCCTTAACTGCTAAGCCATCTCTCCAGCCCCAGAAAATTCAGTTTTGATCATGTCAAATTTAAGGTCTCTGGGGACTTTTGGGAAGACAGCTATATGTCAAGGGTTGGGATTGATATTTGACCACCACTGGTATTTGGGGAATTGTTGGGTGTGAGATCATCTGAAAGGATTTGTAAAACGACAAGTCACTGAAGACAGAGTGCTGAACATGGCCATGTACAGTGCTGATGAGGGAAAAGGGAATTAGTAAAGAAAACGGAGGGAGCCAAGAAGATAGAAGAGATAATAGCTTCAGAAAGATTTTCAAGGATGGAAAAGTGGGCTGGGCATGATGGTGAATGCCTCTGCTCCCAGCACCCAGGAGGCAGAGGTAGAAGGATCACTGTGAGTTGGAGCCCACCCTGAGCCCTGAGACTATATGGTGAATTCCAGGTCAGCCTGGACTACAGCAAGACTACTTCCTCCCCCTCCACATACACAAAAACAAAGTAGAATGAAAAAGTGGTTCTTTTTTTGATTTTTCTTTTTAAAAATTTTTTTGTTTATTTATTTGAGAGCAACAGAAAGAGAGAGAATGGGCGCACCAGGGCCTCCAGCCACTGCAAGCAATCTCCAGACGCATGCACCCCCTTGTGCATCTGGCTAACATGGGTCCTAGGGAGTTGAACCTTGAACCAGGGTCCTTAGGCTTTGGTTCAATTCTTCAGGTTCCATGTGAGCCAGATGCACATAGTGGCACACACATCTGGAGTTTGTTTGCAGTGGCTAGAGGCCCTAGCACACCCATTCTCTCTCTCCCTCCCTCTCTGTCTCTAAGAAAACCCTACAAGCACATTCAAAGGAAAAAAAAATAAAAAGCAGGGTTTCACTCTAGTTCAGGCCGACCTGGAATTCACTACGTGGTCTCAGGGTGGCCTTGAACTCACAGTGATCCTTCTACCTCTGCCTCCTGAGTGCTGGGATCAAAGGTGTGTGCCACCATAACTGACCCCCCAGGAAAAGTGGTTCTTGTTGCAAAACACCTGACCAGAAGTAGTTTATGGGAAAAGGATTTATTTAAAGCTTATAATTTTTTTTTTTTTTTTTGAGGTAGGGTTTCATTCTTGTCCAGGCTGTCCTGGAATTCATTATGTAGTCTCAGGGTAGCCTTGAACTCATGGTGATCCTCCTACCTCTGCCTCCCGAGCGCTGAGATTCAAACTTCTAATTTTTAAAATAAACTTATTTGAAGCCAGGCGTGGTGGCACAGAGCGAATTCCAGGTCAGCCTGGGCTAGAGTGAGACCCTACCGAAAAAACCCAAATAAATAAATTAATTAAATAAGTAAACTTATTTGAGAGAGTGTAAGAGAGAGAAAGAAAAAGAGAATGGGTGTACCAGGGCCTCTAGCCACCATAAACAAACGTCAGGGTACTAGGGAATCAAACCTGAGCCATCTCTCCAGCCTAGGTTAGGGATTTTGAGGATCATTAGACTAACATAGTATTTAGCTGGGCGTGGTGGCACACGACTTTAATCCCAGCACTGGGAGGCAGAGGTAAGAGGATCACTGAGGGTTCAAAGCCACCCTGAGGCTCCATAGTGAAGTCCAGGTCAGCCTGGGCCAGAGTGAGACAATACTTCGGAAAAAAAAAAAAAAAAAAGAATAACATAGTATTTAAAATGGCAAAAGCAGATAGATTCATTAAACAGCTTTCCTCATTTATTTATTTGCATACAGAGAGACAGAGAGTAAAAAAATGAGTGCACCAGGGCCTCTGGCCACTGCAAACAAACTCTAGATTCATGTGCCACTTTGTACATCTGGCTTTACTGGGTACTGGGGAATCAAACCAAGTCGTTTGTCTTCGCAGGCAAGCGCCTTAACCACTGAGTCATCTCTCCAGCCCCAGCTTCTCCCCTCTCCCCCAGCTCCCCCCCTTTTTTTTTTTTTTTTTGCTTTTTTCCGAAGGAGGGTCTCACTCTAGTTCAGGCTGACCTGAAATTCACTCTGCATTCTCAGTGTGGCCTTGAACTCTCGGCAATCCTCCTACCTCTGCTCCAGAGTGCTGGATGAAAGGTGTGCACCACCACGCCCAGCAATGGGCTCAGTTTTTACTAGTTAAGGTAACAAGGTATTTGACACTAATCACTTTTCAGCTTAATGACTGCATCATTGTCTACATATACAAATATACATATACATATACATATACATATACAAAGTAAATAACATTGTTCTCCAAGGTATTCTGCACGTATAGCTAACAGAGAATCAAGTGGAGTTAAAGAGATTGCTCAGTGCTTGCTATGAAGTGTTTGCATGAAGTCGGATCCCAGCCCTCACATAATTCTCGGGGTGGGGGAGTATGATACCCCACCTGCCATCTCAGTATGGGGGTGGTGTGGAGACAGGAGATGCCCTTGGCTTGCTGCTGGCTAGTTCAAGTAGGCAAATTGGCAAATTCTGGGTTCAGGAGAGAGACTCTGTCTTGGTAAATCAGGCGGGAAGTAATCGAGGAAGACACGTGAAGTCAACCTCTGACCTCCGCAATGCTCACACGTGCACTCACGCACGCGTGAACGTGCACCACGCACAGGGAAGAAGGGGATCCACTGATACTCTGCTAGTCACACCCTGTAGCCTCAGGGCCACCCTACTTTCTGTTGCCTCTGCCTGGAGCACTTCTCCAACAGGTTGAGTGGGATCTGCTTGCTTATTTCTTCCATCTCTCTGCTTGGATGTCATCCCATCTGTCATCTTATTTTAGCTGCCCTTCTACCCTGACGGACTAAATTCAAGTGACATGTTTGTCCCCTTGCTGTCTGATTTCCCCCTTTGCCCTACTGTCTGTCACCTTAGAGTCCGTACAAAGTCATGTTTGACCTGGAGTATGACCTCTGTGATAGCAATCTCTTGAATAAAGGAAGATTATTACATTGCTCTTCAAAATAACTGTATGGAGGAGGCCCGCTCCATGGGAGGGAATACATCCCTGATACTGAAAACCTACAACAGGGTACTCATGAGCCCTAGGGGTGTAATATCCGCTGCTGTCTGGCTAAAAGTATATACTATGCTCAACAAACTGCCCAGTAAGCACTTCTCTTAATGTTCATACCCATATATTAATGCTACTCTTACTTTTTGTTACAGAATCTTATCTTGTCAGATGGCAGTGACCTCGGGATGACTCAGAAGGCATCATGGTGCTGAGAAGAAGTGACAGGAGTGCTCAGCACTGCAATATCTCTATCACACCTTCCAAGGCTCAGGGTCGATTGCGGAAGAGGTGGTGGAAAAAAAATGTAAGAGCCAAAGGAAGGGTAGGACTCCTTACAACGTGCTCCTCCAGACACAAAATGGCCTGGATATCCATGACCTCACAGTGCCTGACACTACCTACACAAGACCATCATAATAGAAGGAAAAGATGATGACATCAAAACAAAAGAGAGACTGATTGAAAGGGGGAAGGGATATGATGGAAAGTGGAGTTTCAAAGGGGCAAGTGGGGGGAGGGAGGGAATGACCAGGGGATATTGTTTACAATTATGGAAGTTGCGAATTTAAAAAAGTAAAAGAAAAAAGATTCTATGGGGCTGGGGAGATGGTCCAGTGGTTAGGAGTGCTTATGGTGCAAGCTTGCCGACCAGAGTTTGAATCCTCATTACCCATGTACAGCCAGTCACAGAGTGGTAGCCCTGGTCTGTAATCCCAACCGGAGGCAGTGAGAGGAATCCCAAAAGTTTGCAGGCCAGCTAGTCTGAAACTTGCAACAGCAAACAAGGTAGGAAGAGGGGACTGGCACCCAGAGGTTGGCCATCGCATGAAACCTTTTCACTGCGGAGATGCATGTTCGTGTCTCTTACCCAGGGGCACAGAGGACAGACCAAAGCTTGATTTCACCTTAACCAGAAACAGGTTCCGGTGAACCAGGGAGTTTATTGGGGTGACTTACAGAGACTAGGTGACTCAAGGGCGGCTGCATCGACGCAAAGTCCCACCCCACCCCGGATGGTGACATTATGGAGTCCTTCTCTAGTTAACCTTTTACTTCCTGTATAATCTAGCTTTCCCTTCCAAGACCACTCCAAGCTGGAGGGAGGATAGGAAGGAGCAATCGCTGTAATTCTAGGTGAGGGGCCCCTGACCCTCTCCCTGCTCCATCAAACAGGTCAGTAGCTCCATGACAATTACTGTAGACCTGGTGTGGCGGTGGTTCCAATCACATGGCCCCCATAAACTCATGTTTTAAAAATTATTATTATTATTATTTTTGAGATAGGGCCTTGCTTTAGTCTGGCAAGGGGGAGCTGTTTATAGCATCCCTAAGCCCATCGTCAGCAACACACCACCTTCAGCAAGGCTCCATCCACCTCCCAAATTGCCACCAGCTGGGAACCAAGCATCCTAAATAATGAGTTTATGGAGGGAATCTGTTGTAGTCAGGTTGGTATTGCTGGTAGAAATCACCCGACCAAGAGCAGCTTGTGGGAAAAGAGGTATATTTTGGCTTACAGATTTGAGGGGAAGCTTCACGATGGCAGGGAAAACGGTGGCATGAGAGAGGGTAGATATCACCCCCTTGCCAACATCAGGTGGACCACAGCAATAGGAGAGTGTGCTAAATACTGGCAAGGGGACGCTGGCTATAAAATCCATAAACCCGCCCCCTACAATACACTGCCTCCAAGAGGTTTTAATTCCCAAATCTCCATCAGCTGGGAACCTAGCATTCAGAACACCTAAGTTTATGGGGGACACCTGAGTCAAACCACCACAGCATCTGATTCACACTACCACACTAATAATAATAATAATAATAATAATAATAATAATAATAATAACAACAACAACAACAACAAATGTGTGGTAACTTTACCACTTTGCTGTATTTGTTTATGATACTGGGGAGCCCAAGCAAGGCTTCAAGCATATTGCTCTACCACTGGGCTGGGGAACCTACCATTTGTTAATATTATGTACTTGTGGTGATTTGATTCAGATGTCACCTGTAAACTTGTGGATTCAGAATGCTAGGTCCCTAACTGGTGGCTATTTGGGAATTAGAGCCTCCCAGAGGCAGTGTACTGTTGGGGCGGGCTTATGGGTGTTATAGCCAGCGTCCCCTTGCCAGTGTTTGGCACACTCTTCTGCTGCTGTGATCCATTTTATACTGACCAGGAGGTGATGTCCACCCTCTGCTCATGCCATTGTTTTCCCCTGCCATCATGGAGATTTCTCTCATGTCTGTAATTTGAAATAAACCTCTTTTCCCACAAGCTGTTCTTGGTCAGGTGTTTTTTGTCAGCAACACAAAGCTGACTGCAACAGCACTATGATTTTTCCTTTTTGTTTTCTCAGATATCCTCATGTATATCAGGCTGGCCTTGAACTCCCTGATAGCTGAGGACTGCTTTGGTCTCCTTATCTTCCTTCCTCCTCCTCCCAAGTGCGATGATTACAGGTATGCACCACTATCCTAGGCTGTGCAGTATAATTTTCAAAAATTTTGCCAATTAGTGGGTTTAAGGAAATATGTCCAGGTTGTTTTGAATTTATTTTATTTTTGTTTTAGGTAAGGTCTCACTCTAAACCAGGCTGACCTGGCACTCTGTAGTCCCAGGTTGGCCTCAAACTCACAGCAATCTCCTTCCTCTGCCTCCCAAGGGCTGGGATTAGAGGCGTGCACCACCACACCTAGCTAAATTTCAATTTCTTTTTTATTATTGACAACTTCCATTTTTAAAATATTTTTATTTATTTATTTGAGAGCAACAGAGGGAATGAGGCAGAGAAAGAGAGAGAGAGAAAGAGAGAGAATGGGCACGCCAGGGCCTCCAGCCACTGCAAATGAACTCCAGATGCGTGTGCCTCCTTGTGCATCTGGCCAACGTGGGTCCTGGGGAGTCAATCCTCGAACCGGGGTCCTTAGGCTTCACAGGCAAGCGCTTAACCGCTAAGCCATCTCTCCAGCCCTACAACTTCCATTTTTTAAAACATTTTATTTATTTATTTGAGAGAGAGAGAGAAAGAGTCAGAGAGGCAGAGAAAGAAAGACTGGGCATGCCAGGCCCTCCTGCCACTGAAAACAAACTCCAAACACATGTGCCACTTTGTGTATCTTGCTTTACATGGGTATTTGAACCTGGGCCGTTGGGCTTTGTAAGCAAGGACCTTTAACCATTGAGCCATCTCTTGAGCCCTGAATTTAACATTTCTGATTCTCAAGGACAACAAACATTTCCCTAAGCGCTTGGGTACTAACTTATTTCTTTCTTTTTAAAAAATAGTTTTATTTATTTACAAGCAGAGAAAAAAAAAGGGAGAGAGGGACAGAGAAAGAGAAGTAAGGGTGAGAGGAAGGGCATGTCAGGGCCTCTTGCTGCTACCAATGAACTCCAGATCATATGCCTGTGTGCAGATTTATGTGGGTACTGGGAATGGAAGATGGGTTGTTAGGCTTTGCAAGCATCTGACTTATTCTTTATGTGAATTACATACTTAATCTCCTTTGTTTATCTATTGGTGACAAATTATATATATATACACACACACACATACAGTTTTTTCCTTTTGCATTCTCTCCTCCTTCCTTTCTATTCTCTTAAAGAAAAGTTTTCTTTGGGCTGGAGAGATGGCTTAGCTGTTAAGGCGCTTGCCTGGGAAGCCTAAGGACCCAGCTTTGATTCTCCAGGTCCCATGTAAGCCAGATGCTCAAGGTGGCACATGCATCTGTAGTTCGTTTGCAGTGGCTAGAAGCCCTGGCATGCCCATTCTCTCTCTTTCTCCCTTTTCAAGGAAAAAATAAATAAATAAAAATTAAGGAAAAAAAATTTTTATTTAAGGTTGGGCATGGTAGTGCACACCTTTAATCCTAGCACTTGGGAGGCAGAGGTAGGAGGATTGCCATGAGTTTGAGGCCACCCTGAGACTACATAGTGAATTCCAGGTCAGCTTGGGCTAGAGTGAAATCCTACCTTGAAAAATCAAACAAACAAAAAAAGTTTTACTTGCCTGTGTGTGTGTGTGTGCGTGCGCGCGTGCACATGTACATCTGCCAGGGCCTTTTATCACTACAAACAAATGGCAGACACGTATGCCACTTTTTAAACATTTTTTTTTGTAATATTTTATTTTTAGTGGTTAGAGAAAGAGAAAGAAAGAGGACCTGGCGTGGTGGCACATGCCTTTAATCCATGTACCTGGGAGGCAGAGGTAGGAGGATAGCCATGAGTTTGAGGCCACCCTGATACTATATAGTGAACTGCAGGTCAGCCTGGGCTAGAGTGAGACCCTACATTGAAAAATAAATAGAGGGGGGGGGGGAGAGAATGGCCACACCAGTGCTTCTAGCCATTGCAAGCAAACTGCAGGTGCATGGCTTATGTGGGTACTGGGGAACCAAGCCTGGGTCCTTAGGCTTTGCAGGCAAGTGCCTTAATGGCTAAGCCATCTCTCCAGCTCTTATTTATTTATTTTTTGTTGTTTTGAGCCCAGGCTAACCTGGAATTCACGATGTAGTCTCAGGGTAGCCTTGAACTCAGTGAATCCTTCTACTTCTGAAGCCTCCCGAATGCTGGGATTAAAGGTGTGTGCTACCAAGCCCAGTGATTTTATTTTATATATTTACACACTTGAGATACTATCTGCTCATTCTTTGGTAGAAACCTCTTTCTCAAGCTATTGTATTTTTAAAATCTTATCCAGTTTTTATAGTTTTGAATGGTTGACTTCCTTTGTCATTTCTTCTGCTGTTTTAAAGCTTTGAGAATTTTGGTATTTATCTATAAACGTAACTTTTATCCTGTTTGATATAGTGTGCCTATGCTGACTCTTTAAAATAGTTACCATTTTCATCCAGTTGGAGTTCATTTGTTGTATGATGTGGAGCTTAGCTTTTGTTTTTTTTTTTCCCCCCCCTCTCGAAATTCTCATTCGTTCTCCAGAGCATTCCTGACATAGCTACTTCTACTTACTGCCGTGTTTGGGAATATTCCTTGGCTCCGGGTCTCATCAGGATTATATAGGCTTTTTTTTTTTTTTTTTTTTCAGTCTCATTCCTTTCCGCTGAGCTCAGCTTCTATTTTTGGCTCTGGTTTCAGCTGCAGCCGGTGGTCCAGGGAACTTTCCTCCCCTCCCCGCCCCCCGCAGGCAGCTGTGGTCCTGGGAAACCCGGCCAGAGGCGCCTGGACGCTCTCACCTGAGCCTGTGCTCTCCGATCCCGAGCACCTGGCCTTCTGGAGTCCACAATGCCCACGCCTCCAGCACCCCGAGAGCTGGGCTCTACCTGGTAGGGGTGGGGCGCGGGGCCCCGAGCTCCGAACCGGGTCGCTGGGCGGCGCTGGGTCACCCGTGCGGACCGCAGCTCGGTGTGGGCACCTTTCCCGTCCCCCAGCCCCTCCTCTCTGCGCAGCGCTGGCTGTGCCCTTCCCACCGAGCTCGAAACACACGCATCAGACCTGAGAAACAATCTTTAATTATTATTATTGTATTTTCTTGGGGGGGGGGGGGTTCAAGGTAGGGTCTCTAGCCCAGGCTGACCTGGAATTCACTATGTAGTCTCAGGGTGGCCTCGGACTCACGGCGAGCCTCCTGCCTGTGCCTCCTGTAAGTTTTATTATTTTTATTTACTTTTGGGTTTTTTTTTTTCGAGGTACTAGTCTAGCTCAGGCTGACCTCCAAGTCACAAGCCATCCTCCTACCTCTGCCTCCCAGGTGCTAGGATTACAGAACACAGCCACCAAGGCTAGCTATTATAGCATTAAAATTTTTTTTTTTTTAATTTGTTTTGATGTTTTGAGGTAGGATCTCGGACTAGCCTAAACTGACCTAGAATTCATTCTGAAGTCTCAGGCTGACCTCAAACTCTGAAGTCCTGGGATTAAAGGCTTGCGCCACCACGCCCAGCTATTATAGCATTTTTACGCAAAATTTATCTTTGTTGATTCGTCTCCCTCTTCTCAAAAAGAAAAATATATATATATATGTCACCTCACATAATCTTTTAAGTATCCAACTGATGAGCCCACCATCGTGGGCTGTGTGTCATGGGCAAGGAGAGCCAGCCCTGGGCGCCCAAGTCCACAGTTTTGGGGCTTAAATTGAAATAAGACCAGGGGTCTCAGGGGGCCGAGGGGGGGGCGCGGTTCTGGAGACGCAGGGGATGGGGGAATGGATGGGGCTGCGCGCGGTTCCCCAAGCCATCTCCTCCGTCTCGGGGTTTTCCGCGGTCCGGGCCGCGCAGCCAGATTGCGGTGCGCGTGCGCAGCTGCAACCCCGGCCGCGGCGCCCGGAGCCTGCACGGGGCGGGACCGAGCGCGCCGGCAGAGGGCGCCCGCGCGCCGGGCATGGACCAGCCAGCCTCCACCCCACGCTCACCCAGGGGCTGCGCCTGTGCCAGGGCCGTGCCCACTGCTGTTCGACTGGAAAACACAGGCACAAGTGGGGAATAAAACCCAAGCACAGGGCTGGAGAGATGGCTTGGCGGTTAAGCGCTTGCCTGTGAAGCCTAAGGACCCCGGTTCGAGGCTCGGTTCCCCAGGTCCCACGTTAGCCAGATGCACAAGGGGGCGCACGCGTCTGGAGTTCGTTTGCAGAGGCTGGAAGCCCTGGCGCGCCCATTCTCTCTCTCTCTCCCTCTGTCTTTCTCTCTGTGTCTGTCACTCTCAAATAAATAAATAAATAAATTAAAAAAAAAAATTTTAAAACCCAAGCACAGGTCAGCCAGCCAGTAGCTGTGCCGTTTCTGTGAAAACAACGAGGTAAGCCAGATGTGGCGGTGCACGTCTGAAATACCGGTGCTCAGGAGGTGGAGGCAGGAGGATCAGGAGTTCAAGGCCAGCCTCAGACATATGGCAAGTCCCAGGCTAGCCTAAGCTACACGAGACCCTGCCTCAAAACAAAGTAAAACTCGAGGAGCCAGGCGTGGCGGCGCACGCCTTTAATCGCAGCACTTGGAGGTAAGAGGATTGCCATTAGTTCAAGGCCACCCTGAGATGACCTGGCGAATTCCAGGTCAGCCTGGACTAGAGTGAGACCCTACCTCGAAAAACCAAAATAAATAAGTAAATAAGTAAAAAAGAAGACTCGAAAAGCCAGGCTGGCTCTGGCAGATCTTTGGATCTTTGGACCTTGTCTTTCAGCGCCTCAGCCTTGGGCAGGGCCTCTCTCCAGCCATTGGTAAACAACCTTGCTTATAGGACGAAGGGACCTATTTACCACACTTCTTGGCCTTGCCCAGGCATTTACTGCCCCTCTGGTGAACATACATAGGAAGTCTCAGAAGTCAATATTTCTTTTTTTAATTTTTAATTTTAATTTTTTATTTTTATTTATATATTTGAAAGCGATGGACAGAGAGAGGAAGAGAGAGGAAGAGGAAGATAGAGAGAGAATGGGCGCACCACAGTCTCCAGCCACTGCAAACGAACTCCAGACGTGTGCTCCCCCTTGTGCATCTGGCTAATGTGGGTCCTGGGGAATCAAGCCACGAACCGGGGTTCTTAGGCTTCACTCATTACTGTTCCGTTAACATACTTGAAAGATAGCATATATTGTACACATCATAAGACATTGCATTTACCCATCCAGGGTCTTTAATCTGAGATTTTCCACTAGGATGCATAGGATTTCAGGAGGGTCCATGAAACCACTGAAATAGTTCCAGAATTTTAGACTTTTCTTTTCTTTCGAGGTAGGGTCTCACTCTAGCTCAGGCTGACCTGGAATGCACTATGTAGTCTCAGGGTGGTCTCCAACTCACGGTGGTCATCCTACCTCCGCCTTCCAAATGCTGGGATTAAAGGTGTGCACCACCACGCCCAGCTAGACTTTTCTTTTTTTCTTTTATTTAATTAAAAAAATTTTTTTGAGGTAGGGTTTCCCTCTAGCCCAGGCTGACCTGGAATTTACTATGTATTCTCAGGCTAGCCTCAAACTCACAGCAGTCCTCCTACTTCTGCCTCCCAAGTGCTGGGATTAAAGGCATGTGTTACCATGCCTGACTTCTTTTATTGTTATTATTATTATCACAAGCAGAGAAAGTGAGGGAGAAAGGAAAAGAGAGAGAGAGAGAGAGGAAGAGAAAGGGGCCAGGTGTGGTGGTACATGCCTTTAATCTCAGCACTGGGGAGAGGTAGGATGATAACCGTGAGTTCGAGGCCACCCTGAGACTACATAGTGAATTCCAGGTCAGCCTGGGCTAGAGTGAGACCCTACCTCTAAAAACAAACAAAAAGGGCTGGAGAACTGGCTTAGTGGTTAAGCGTTTGCCTGTGTAGCCTAAGGACCCCATTTCGGGGCTCGATTCCCCAGGACCCACGTTAGCCAGATGCACAAGGGGGCGCATGTGTCTGGAGTTCGTTTGCAGTGGCTGGAAGCCCTGGTGGGCCCATTCTCTGTCTCTGTCACTCTCAAATAAATACATTAAAAAGAAAAAAAAAAAAAAAAACAGAGAGAGAGAGAGAAGAAAAAAGGAAAGAAAGAAAGGAGAAGGGCGGGGGGAGAGAACATGGCCGTCCCAGTGTCTCTTGCCACAGCCAAAGGACTCCAGAAACATGGGCCCCTCTGTGCATCTGGCTTTACATGGGTACTGGAGAATCGATCCCTGGCCACCCCCCTTTGTATGCAAGCACCTTTAACCACTGAGTCATTTCTCCAACCCTTGATGTGCAATTCTCTTAAGTGGCCTTGCCAGGTAGAGTTGGGCTCACCTGTCAAGGTCACTAGAGCCTGGGCTTCACCCTCCCTCCTTACAGATAGTCCTTTACCTCCACCACAGGGCTACAGTTGGTTTCCTTTTAAAGCCAAGTTAGATTCAAATAGACTTACTTCTGCATTTCTTTGAGCTTAAATAGAAATTAGCTCTGCGGTGGGTTTTTTTCCTGGGTTAGTCATGCAAACGCTCTATGCCTCACTTACCACTGGGTTTCGGGGCTCAGGGCAGGCCTCCTCAGAACCCTTCCCCACCTTGTGCAGGGAGTCCCTGGGGGAACTCGGAGCTGACTTCGCTGGGCTGGGATTTCCCTCAGTCAGCATGCACGGGGAGTTAAAACGTGTTCCTTTTATGGACAAAAAGAGTAAAGGTTGTTCTAATTGCAGAGGAAGAGAAAGGTTACAAAAATACTCAATCCCATTTATAGGTTCAACAAAATAACTGTGTTTGTAATATTGGCTGTTCTATGAATACTCATCCTGCTCTGCTGTGATTACAGCAGTACAGCCAATATATATTGCCAACACTTCTAATTTACAATTACTACTTTAAAAATTTGTTACTTTTATTTTTTTAAATCATTTTTAGCTGGGTGTGGTGGCACATACCTTTAATCCCAGCACTTGGGAGGCAGAGGTAGGAGGATGGTCATGAGTTTGAGGCCATCCTGAGACTACATAGTGAGGTTCAGGTTTCAGGTCAGCCTGGTATGGAGTGAAATTCTTTTTTTTTGATTTTTTGAGGTAGGAACTCATGGTGATGCTCCTACCTCTGACTCCTGAGTGCTGGGATTAAAGGCATGTTGCCACCACACCTGGCTGGGAAAAGCTTTCTGACAAGGTGATAGTTGAAGTCCAGGAATGAATCAGGAGGAATCGCTTTCTAGGCAGAGTGCAAAGGTCCTGAGGCAGGAGTGTGCTTGGCGTGAGGGAAGGGGCCAATGGGGCAGTAGTAGAGTGAGCCAAGAGAAAGAAGACATAGGGAAAGTGAATCGAGAGAGAACTTCTCTCTCATGGGTCCACATCCTGTGGGGCCGGCAGGTTTTACCGAGAAGAAGGCGTCACTAAGAGGTCTGGAAGTCAGGCGCGGTGCATGCCTTTAATCCCGGCACTCAGGGGGAGGCAGAGGTAGGTGGATTGCTGTGAGTTCGAGGCCAACCTGGGACTACAGACTACAGCGTGGGCTCAAGGTCAGCTTGGCCCAGAGTGAGACCCTACCTGGAAAAAAAGCGTGATTTGGAAGCCAGGTGTGGCGGCTAAGACCTGTAATCCTGGTATTTGGGAGGTGGAGTCAGGAGTCAAAGTGATCCTCTGATACATAGCGAGTTCAAAGCCAGTTTGGACTACATGAGCTATGCCAATAAAACAGCAAAGAGGTTTTGAGCAGAGGGTGAGAGAGTCTGACTCCACGTGCGTGTGTGCATGTGTGTGTGTGTGTGTGTGTGCATGCGCCAAGGTCTCTTGCCACTCAAAACAAATACCAGGTGCATGTGCCACTGTTTTTTTTTTTTTTTGGCCTCTCATATTAATAGTGACCCTCCTACCTCAGCTTCCTAAAAGCTGGCACCACGGGAACTACAGGTATAAACCACCACGCCCAGCTTTAGTTTTTTTGTCTATTTAAACCCTTTTTACAAACCAGAGGAAAATTTGAGAAGACTTCTGGTAGGGTTGTTAGTCAAAGGCGTTCTCAGTGTTAACATAGGGACAGCCTTTCTGTGTTTTCTTTCTTTGTAGTCTTTTCTTTTCCATCCAGCTACTGATGTCCAACTTCTAGGTTTAAAGAATTCAGCTCTGCCCTCTTGCTGAGTTTCTATTTCTGGCTCATGAGGATTTGTAAAAATCAGTTAGGTTTTTTTTTTTTTTAAAGTCATTTTTATATTTTAAATGTCACAGCTAGCAGTCTGCAGCGAAGGGTTTTTTGGAGTCATGAGTTCACTTCCTCATGTCGTCTTCAGCCTCCTCACACCTGCTTTCAGTCTCTGCCACCTGCTGCTGAGCTACCAAGTCAAGGTCTCTGGGGACCTCTGTGTTGATAAACCCCTTGGACATTTCTCTGTCTTTATTCTTTTCTAATGCATTTAATTAATTAATTCACAGGGCCTCGTGTTGCCCAGTCTGGACTCCATCTCCTCTCCCTGTGTAATCTGGCCTTAACCTCCTGGTCTTCGAGCCCCCACCTCTCAAATTCTGGAATTATAGGCATATACCACCACACCTGGTCATTTGTTTCATTGTGTATGCATATGTGTGTGCCATGGTGCATGTGTGGAGTTGAGAAGACAGCCTCGGAGTGTTTGTCCTTTCCTTATGGTCTTCTCTTGAGAAATAGTGTCTTTTTATTTTTATTTTTTCCAAGACAGGGTCTTGCTGTAGCCCAAGTTAACATGGAATTCACTATGTAGTTTCAGGGTGGTCTTGAACTCATGATGATCCTCCTACCTCAGCCTCCCAAGCATTGGAACTGAAGGCGTGTGCCACCACACCTGGCTAGATGATGTCTTTTTTTTTTTTTTTAATTTTTTTGTTCATTATTTATTTATTTATTTGAGAGCGACAGACATAGAGAGAAAGACAGATGGTGGGAGAGAGAATGGGCGCACCAGGGCCTCCAGCCACTGCAAACGAACTCCAGACGCTTGCGCCCCCTTGTGCATCTGGCTAACGTGGGTCCTGGGGAACCGAGCCTCGAACCGGGGTCCTTAGGCTTCACAGGCAAGCGCTTAACCGCTAAGCCATCTCTCCAGCCCATGATGTCTTGTTTTTGTCACTGTTGCATATGTTGGCAAGTGTCCAGGTTCTCCTGGCTATACCTCCCGTTGCAGGAACACTGGGATTATAGGAGGGTCACTATTAATATGAGAGGCCAAAAAAAAAAACATGTGTCACCTTGTGTCTGTTTATTTCTTTGCAAGCAGAGAAAGATAGAAGTTTATTATACTTCAGATCACTATCCAATTATCCAAAATTATTAATTAAATAATCAGTCATTAAATAATCAACTATTTTCAAATGCTACCATTAGCACATATCAAATTTTTGTTTGCATTTTATTTTTTTCCCCAAACTTTTAGTTTTGTTTTTTTTTTCAAGTTTAAGAAACGTCTTTATTTATGACTGATTGTTTACTTTCTTATTCCAGAGCTTCCATTCAGGTGCCTGAAACAAAAGAACACTTTCAGTCTTATGTCCAGATCTCAATTTAAATGGCACTTGGAAAACACAACAGAACTTTTAGTTTTTGGCTTGTGTTTTTGAGACCGAGTCTGATGTGGTTAGGCTGGCCTAAATAAAAGTGGCCATTTTGCAGGGCGTGGTGGCACATGCCATTAATCCCAACATTCGGGAGGCAGAGGGAGGAGGATCTGCAGTTTGAGGCCACCCTGAGACTACAGAGTGAATTCTAGGTCAACCTGGGCTAGAGTGAGACTCTACCTCAAAAAAACAGAAAAAAAAAGTGGCCATTTAGCTAAGGCTGGCCTTGAACTCCTCCTGTCTCGGCCTCCTGAGTGTTGGGATTTTAGATGTGTCCTACTACACCTGGCTGTGTCCTTAGCTCTGATTTACTGTTTATTACCACAGCAGGGCTGGAAGGATGGCTTAGTGGTTAAGGCTTTTGCCTGCAAAGCCAAAGGGCCCAGGTTCGCTTCCCCAGGACCCATGTTAGACAGATGCACAAGGGGGCGCACGTGTCTGGAGTTTGTTTACAGTGGCTGGAGGCCCTGGCATGCCCATTCTCTCTCTCTCTATATATATATGTATATATCTCCCTCTTTCTCTGTCAAATAAATAAATAAAAATAAAATATTTAACACAGCAGTGTCCTGGGCTTTAGTTGTTATACATTCATATTTGACTATTTGGTTCGGTTTATTCCTCCATTCTTTACTAGAGGTTGCCTTTTTAACTTTTTATTGACAATTCCGAAAATATAGACAATATACTGTGATCATAATCCTCTCTTCCCCCTCTTGAATTTCCTCTCCACTGAATCCCTTCTTCTTTCCACTAGACTCTCTTCTATTTTTATTTATTATTTGTTTTTGTTTGTTTTGAGGTAGTGTTTCACTCTACTTCAGTCCAGGCTGACCTGGAATTCATTATGTAGTCTCAGGGTGGCCTTGAACTCCTACCTCTGCCTCCCGAGTGCTGGGAGCCTGCTTCTGACATCTTTTGATGTCAGTTTTGGATACAGAGCAACTGAACTGCCCTGCTTGTGCTGCTCACGACAGAAGCCCTGATATTCTTTAAAAACTTATTTATTTGCAAAATCGAGGAAGAGGAGAGAGAGAAAAAGTATGGGCACAAAAGGACCTCTTCCCTACCTCGAAAAACCAAAAACAAACAAACAAACAAAAACCACAAAAAATAGCCACCTTGAGACTACATAGTGACTGGACTAGGCTGACCTGGAATTCACTCTGTACTCTAAGGGTGGCATCGAACTCATGGCTATTCTTCTACCTCTGCCTCCCAAATGCTGGGATTAAAGGCGTGCCCCACCATGCCTGGCTTTTTTTTTTTTTTTCGAGGTAGGGTCTCACTGTAGCCCAGGTTGACCTGGAAGTCACTATGTCGTCTCAGTGTGGTCTTGAACTCACAGCGATCCTCCTACCTCTGCCTCCCGAATCCTGGGATTAAAGGTGTGCCACCACACCCAGCTGGCTTTGTTTTTTTTTAAACATTTTATTTTTATTTATTTATTTGAAAGCCACAGAGAGAGAAAGAGATAGAATGGGCCCACCAGGGCTTCCAGCCACTGCAAACGAACTCCAGATGCGTGCGCCCCCTTGTGCATCTAGCTAATGTGGGTCCTGGGGAATCGAGCCTCAAACTGGGGTCCTTAGGCTTCACAGGCAAGCGCTTAACCGCTAAGCCATCTCTCCAGCCCTGGCTTTGTTTTTTAAAATTTTATTTATTTATTTTAAATACTTTATTATTTATTTATTTGATATTTATTCTCTCTCTCAAATAAAATAAAATAATTAAAAAAAGAAGATGTTGCGTATACAGTTTCATTTAACCATTTTTATTTATTTGCAAGAGAGAATGAGTGCCACACATGTGACACTTTGTGTATCTGGCTTTACTTAGGTACTGGGGAATCAGACTTGGGACAGCATGCTTTGCAAGTAAGCTCCTTTAAGCACTGAGCCATCTCCCCAACCTCTAGATCTGGTCTTTTTAAAAAAAAATTTTTATTTACTTACAAGCAGAGAGAGATAGAAGAAAAACAGAGATAGACAGAGGGAGAGAGAGAGAGAGAGAGAGAGAGAGAGAGAGAGAGAGAGGGAGAGAGAGAGAGAGAGGGAGGGAGAGGGAGAAAGAGAATGGGCACACCAAGGCCTCCAGCTGCTGCAAGCCAAGTCTACATGCATGCACCACTGTGCATCTGGCTTTATGTGGGTCCTGGGGAATCGAACCTGGGTCCTTTGACTTTGCAGGCAAGCGCCTTAACTGCTGAGCCAATTCTCCAGCCCTAGAACTGTCTTTTGTTGTTTTTGTGGTTATGTTTGTCTTAAAGCCAATTATTAAATTTGTTAGTATGACTACTTGCTTGCTATTGCCCTTTTTCCTCCTGCCTTGGGGCCCCCAGTGCTGGGATTACACCTATTAACCACTATGCCTGATGCCTTTAGGAGTTTTAGTTTTACATTTATACTCTGCAAACCTGCTGGCTAGCTATAGCTTTGTATCTTTCTCAGCATCTTGTGACCTGCCTCTAAGGTGTGATGGGAGTTCAGGTCCTACCTTCAGGTAGAAAATGATGTGGGGGGCTGGAAAGATGATTTAGTGGTTAAGGCGCTTGCCTGCAAAACCAAAAGATTCCAGTTTGATTCTCCAGGTCCCATGTAAGCCAGATGCATATGGGGGCACATGCATTTGGAGTTCGTTTGCAGTGGCTGGAGGCCCTGGTATGCCCATTCTCTCCCTTTCTCTGCCTCTCCCTCTCCCTATCTCAAATAAATAAATAAAAATCAAAAAATGTTGGGGCTGGAGAGATGGCTTAGTGGTTAAGGCATTTGCCTGGGAAGCCAAAGGACCCAGGCTTGAATCTGAAGGACCAAGGTAAGCCAGATGCACAAGGGGGCGCACACATCTGGAGTTCCTTTGCAGTGGCTAGAGGCCCTGGTGTGCCCATTCTCTGTCTGTTTCCTCTCTCTATCTCTCTCCGCTTGCAAACAAATAAATAAATAAAAACAAATAAAATAAAATAAAAAATCTTTGGAAAAAAGCTCTAAAAATAACAAAAAATATTTAAAAAGAAAATGACATGGGGCTCTCATTCCTCTAAGGGATTCTTTTGTCCCCATGGTTTGGGCTAATGGCAGGCTTTCTTGCTTCCTCCCTAAACTGTACACAGTTTTTCTTTCCTCCTGTGGGAGTAGATGGGACTTGGTTCCAACTCTAGGCCTTCATTCTCTGTTGCCAGTCAGCATTAAGTAAAATCCAGCCGTCACTGCCAAGGGCAATCCTGCTGCAGCTTTGCCTCCTGTTCACCATGGCAGCTTTGCTCCCCCTTGTTTCATGGCGTCTGGAAGTTTCCCTTTCCTCTCTCCATCCAGTCTTCCCTCCCTCCCTCCCTCTTTCCCTTTCTTTCCTACCTTCCTTCCTTCGCACTTTTTTCTCCTTTCTGTCTTTCTCCTCCTCCACCTCCTTCCTCTCTCTTTCTCTTTCTCTTTCTCTTTTTCAGCCTCTTACATGGCCCAGGCTGGCCTCAAGCTCATTATGTAGCTGAGGATGACCTTGAACTCTTGATCTTCCTGACTCTACCTCGCACATGCTGGATTTACCAACATATATCAACACACTCGCTCAGCTAATCTTTAACACAGTGGGTTAGAATTTCTGACTTGTGGAATGAGCTCAACTCGTTGCTCCCTCAAAGCCTTCTTGTTTTCATTCTAAGGTGTGTGTGTGTGTGTGTGTGTGTGTGTGTGTGTGTGTGTGCGTGTGTGTATGTATACATACATACATACATATGGTTTTTTAAAAAAATCTGAGACAGTGTCTAGCTTGGAACTGGAAATGTAGACCAGCCTGGCTATAAACTTGTGGGATTCTTCTGTCTCTGCCTCGTGAATGCTGTGATTACAGGTGTGCACCATTGCACAAGGCTTTGACCTTAAAGAACTTGCTGGGCGTGTTGGTGCACATCTTTAATCCCAGCACTTGGGAGGCAGAGGTAGGAGGATCATCATGAGTTCAAGGCCACCCTGAGACTACATAGTGAATTCCAGGTCAGCCTGGGCTAGAGTAAGATCCAACTTCAAAAAAAAAAACCAAAAAACGAAAAGCCCTCTAATCTTAGCATGTCTGTGTGAGTGATGAGGCCTGTTTGTCTGCATTCCAGACCCTGTTTTAGAATTCAGAGTCAAGAATTTCACTCTCTTCTGACTGGGATTGTTTCTTTGTCTTTGCTTTGTCTCTCTGTGTAGCCCAGGCTAGCCTTGAACTTCTGATCCGCCTGCCTCTACCTCCCAAGTGCTGGTACCACAAGAATGTAGTACCATACTGGCTCAGCCAATCTTTATTTGTTTTTTTTTTTTTTTGTTTTTTTCTGCGGTAGAGTCTCACTCTGGTCCAGGCTGACCTGGAATTCACCATTGAGTCTCAGGGTGGCCTTGAAATCATGGCGATCCTTCTACCTCTGCCTCCTGAGTGCTGGGATTAAAGGCATGTGCCACCACGCCCGGCTCAGCCAATCTTTAATACAGTGGGTTAGAATTTCTGACCTGCAAGATAAGTTCAACTGAGTTTGACTCCTAACTCCTTGGAAGATTTTTTTTCAAGGTAGGGTCATATTCTAGCTCAGGCTGACCTGGAATTCACTATGTAGTCTCATGGTGGTCTCAAACTCTCAGTTATCCTCCTACCTTTGCCTCTGAGTGCTGGGATTAAAGGTGTGTGCCACCATGTCTGGCTCCTTGGAATTTTTTTTTTTTTTTTGTTTTTTTTGTTTTTCGAGGTAGGGTCTCATTCTGGTCCAGGCTGACCTGGAATTAACTCTGTAGTCTCAGGGTGGCCTTGAACTCACGGCGATCCTCCTACCTCTGCCTCCCGAGTGCTGGGATTAAAGGCGTGCGCCACCACGCCCGGCTCCTTGGAATATTTTTACCTTCTTCTTCTTCTTCTTCTTTTTTTTCTTTTTGGTGGGGAAGACCAAGTCATTTGAGACTGGGTCTACCTCTATAGCACAAGTCGGTCTGGAACTTGCAACAATTCTCCTGCCTCAGCCTCCCAAGTGCTGGGACTACAGTCATAACCACCATACCTGACATACCTGGCTTTTCTGATCCCATTTCTAATTCTATTTAAGGCTTTCTTCTTCTTTTTTTTTGTTTGTTTGTTTATTTATTTATTTATTTATTTGTGAGTGACAGACAGAGAGAGGAGAGAGAGGGAGAGAGAGAATGGGTGCGCCAGGGCCTCCAGCCACGGCAAACTGCGTGTGCATCTGGCTAACGTGGGTCCTAGGGAATTGAGCCGGGGTCCTTAGGCTTCACAGGTAAGTGCTTAACGCTAAGCCATCTCTCTAGCCCCTCTTCTTTTTAAAAAAATATATTTATTTATTTATTTTATTTATTTGAGAGAGTGAGAAAGAGGCAGATAGAGAGAGGGAGAGATGGGCGCACCAGGGCCTTCAGCTGCTGTAAACAAACTCCAGACGTATATGCCACCTTGAGCATCTGGCTTACATGGGTCCTGGGGAATCAAACCTGGGTCCTTTGGCTTCATAGACAAACACCTTAACTGCTAAGCCATCTCTCCAGCCCAGGGTTTTTTAAAAATATATTTTATTTTTATTTATTTGAGGGGGGGAATAAATGAGCATGTCAGGGCCTCCAGCCACTGCAAACAAACTCCAGATACATGTACCACCTTGTATATATGGCTCACGTGGGACCTGGAGAATCAAACCTGGGTCCTTAGGCTTCATAGGCAAGTGCCTTAACTACTAAGCTATCTCTCTCTGTTTTTTGACAGTCTCTCATTATGTAGCCCAAGTTGGTCTTGTATTCCCAATCTTCCTGCCTCAGCCTCCTGAGTGTTGGAATTGCAGATAAGCACCACCACGTCCAGCTCTAGCTGATCATTTCTGTGCTTCTTCTAGACTTCTGTGACTGAGCAAGGCCGTCGTGATGCAGAACTGAATCCCCAAACTGAGCGCAGGACTTGAGGGCCTCAGAACAAGTAGCTACTCTTGGGTGTTTCAGAGCCCACACCTTTCTGCTTCCAGCCTGAGATACTATTTCCCAGAAGTCCCCGCTAAGCTCTGGCTCTCGCTGGTCATGGCCCATCACTTAGAGAGTCTCTGTGGCTGGGACGTGATGTTTGAAAGGCTGGGGACCAGCACACCTGGCCTCTCTCAGATCTAGAGTGAGTATAGGGGAACAAGCGTGGCTGGGGGGGAGTTTCCCAGTGGGAAGCCAGGTGCATCATAGACCCTATTGCGAGGATAACTGCTGACGTCCACCAAATGTGAACTAAGGGTCAGATGGAATAATCTGGGGAGACTGGCTTCAGAAAGTCCTATTCAAACATGGATGATGAGGCTGGAGAGATTGCTTGCCTGCAAAGCCAAAGGACCCAGGTTTGATTCCCCAGAACCTACATAAAGCCAGATGCACAAGGCAGTGCATGAGTCTGGAGTTCATTTGAGGTGGCTAGAGGCCCTGGCTCATCCATTCTCTTTCTCTCTCAAATAACAAATAAAAATATAATGCACAAAAGCAAAAACAAAAACAAAAACAAAACAAAAAAACAAAAAACAAACAGGGGCTGGAGAAATAGCTCAGCAGTTAAGGTGCTTGCTTACCAAGCCTGACTGCCTGGGTTCAATTCCCCAGAACCCATATCAAGCCAGATGCAAAAAAGTGGTGCATGCATCTGGAGTTTGTTTACAGGGACAAAAGGCCCTGACATGCCCATTCTCTCTCACCCCTTGCAAATAAAATAGTAAAAAACAAAACAAAACATGGATGATATTTGATTATATGACTCTGTAGCACTTAGCATTTTCTTTCTCTTTTAAAAATTTATTTAGCCAGGCATGGTGGTGTACGCACTTAATCCCAGCACTTGGGAGGCACAGGTAGGAGGATTGCCATGAATTCAAGGCCATTCAGACATGACATAGTGAATTCCAGGTCAATCTGGGCTAGAGTGAGACCCTACCTCAATAAACCAAACCAAACAAACAAAAATTGTTTATTTATTTATTTGGGGGGGGGTCGCACAGAGTCTCAGGTATCCCAGGCTTGGCTAAAACTCATTATTTAGCTAAGCATGACCATGAAGTTGTGATCCCCCTGCCTAGAGTGCTGGCATTACAGGCATGTGCCGCCGTGCGGAGTAATAACAGTACTGAGGACCAAAGCCAGGAGTTCCTGCATGCTAGTTGGCATTGTCCCAACATCTTTAGCCCTGGCACTTTCTTTTTCTTATCTAACATTGTATAGTTCATGTGCCATCTTCCCTACTTCACCCGGAGCAGCTAGAGAGCAGAGTCCATCAAGACATGGCTGGAGCATTCCACCACTAACTCAACACCTAAGACAGACAATGCTTATTGAGTTGGTATGGAGCTCCCGCCTGCAATGCCTGCACTCGACAGGCAGAAGCAGACAAGCTCTGTGACTTTGGGGCCAGCCTGTCTACATAGTTCTAGGTTAGCCAGGGCAATATAGTGAGACTCCTCAAAAAAGGGGGGGGCTAGCCAGGCATGGTGGCGCACGCCTTTAATCCCAGCACTCGGGAGGCAGAGGTAGGAGGATCGCCATGAGCTTGAGGCCACCCTGAGACTCCATAGTGAATTCCAGGTCAGCCTGAGCTAGAGTGAGACCCTACCTTGGAAAACCAAAAAAGTTAAAAAATAAAAATAAATTAAAAAAAAAAAAGGGTGGGCTGGCTCCCAGCTCCAAAGCCCCTTCTTGTCAGAGAAGTCTACTCTGATCGCCAAATAAACTTTACTTAACGCTTGCTTAAAACATTAAAGAAAGGGGAGCCAGGCATGGTGGCACGCACCTTTAATCTCAGCACTTGGGAGGCCGAGGACGGAGTATCCCTATGAGTTCGATGCCACCCTGAGACTACATAGTGAGTTCCAGGTTAGCCTGGGCTTGAGCAAGACCCTACCTCAAAAAACAAAACAAAACAAAAATAAATAAATAAAAATAAATAAATGAAGAAAAGAATAAAGAAAAGGGCTGGAGAGATGGCTTAGTGGTTAAGGTGCTTGCTTGCAAAGCCTAAAGACCCAGGTTTGATTCTCCAGTACCCGCATATTCCAGATGCACAGGGTGGAGCATGCATCTGGAGTTTGCACTGGCTGGAGGCCCTGGCACATCCATCCATCCTCTCTCTCTCTGCCTTTTTCTCTGAAATAAATAAATAAATAATATATATATATATAAGTAAAGAAAGGGGCTGGAGAAATGGATTAGTGGTTAAGGCACTTTACTGCAATGCCAAAGGACCCAGGTTCAGTTCTTCAGGACCCATGTAAGCCAGATACACAAAGTGGTGCATTTGTCTGGAGTTTGCAGTGGCTATAGGCCCTGGTGCACCCATTCTCTCTCTCTCTCTCTCTGCCTCTTTCTCTGTCTCTCCCTCTTTTTCTCTCAAATAAATAAATTAAATAAATAAAACTAAAATATTTAAAAATACCCCCCAAAAGTTCTCTTATGGCAGTTCATCTCTCTCTCTCTCTCTCTCTCTCTCTCTCTCTCTCTCTCTCTCTCTCTCTATATATATATATATATATATATATATATGCACATATACATATACATATATCTTTTTTGAGGTAGGGTCTCACTCTAGCCCAGGCTGACCTGGAATTCACTATGTTACTATGTTGTCTCAGGGCAGCCTTGAATTTATGACAATTCTCCTACTTCTGCCTCCCAAGCGCTGGGATTAAAGGTGTGTGCCACCACACCTGGCTTTTTTTTTTTTTTTTTTTTTTGAGGTAGGGTCTCACTTTAGCTCAGGCTGACCTGGGATTCACTATGCAGTCTCAGTGGCCTAGAAGTCCCGGCGATCCTCCTGCCTCTGCCTCCCGAGTGCTGGGATTAAAGGAGTGGACCACCACGCCCGGCACACCTGGCTTTTAAAAATATTTTTATTTATTTATTTGGGAGAGAGGGAGGTAAGACGGAGAGAGGAAGAGGTGGGAGGGAATGGGCACAGTAGGGGCTCCAACCACTATAAAAGCTCCAGCTGTGTGTGCCACCATGTGCATCTGGCTTACATGGGACCTGGAGAATTGAACCTGAGTCTTTAGGCTTTGCAGGCTAGTGTCTTAACCACTAAGGCACCTCTTCAGCCCTCTTTTTTAATTTTAATTTTATTTATTTATTATGAGCATGGGGGAGAATGGGCATGCCAGAGCCTCCAACCACTGCAAACGAACTCCAGATGCATGCGCCACCTTGTGCATCTGGCTTATGTGGGTCCTGGGGAATTGAACCCAGGTCCTTAGGTTTCGCAGGCAGTAAACCATCTCTTTATCCCCTGTTCATCTCTCTTGAACCTCCAAGTCCCTGCTCTGGTAAGCCCCGGCTGGGCTAAGATGGGGAGACCCCTACTCCCACATGGGGTTCTTTTTTTTTTTTTTTTTTTTTTTTTTTGGTTTTTCAAGGTACAGTCTCACTCTAGCTCTGGCTGACCTGGAATTCACTATGGAGTCTCAAGGTGGTCTTGAACTCACTGTGATACTCCTACCTCTGCCTCCTGAGTACTGAGATTAAAGGTGCGGCCACCACGCCCAGCTCCACATGGGTTCTTCTATCCACTCCTGCCTTCCACATGACAGGAGCTTTTTCTCTTTCCTTCTCTTAATCTAATAAAGTCTAAGTCTTAAAAAAAGAGCCAAAAAACAAAGTGCTCATGAAATGATTGCAGCTTAATTCAATGCATTTCAAATCCATTCCTCCTAGAGTTTGGTTAATCCTCAGGCCAAAATCGAAAAAGCTTTGCCTGGAGTTATAGATAAAAGTCAGCTCTGGCATTTTTTTCATAGTGGGTGGAGAGAGATTAACAATGCCAGGAAGATGTATGCTTGAGTTAAATTCTTGACCTGCGATGGCTAAAGCCATTCACAAATCAAAAAGTCCCCCTGGTTTGTTTACTTATTTGGTTTCTGGTTTATTTTGCACTTCCTGTCTGCCTTAAGCAGGATTGGCCTCAGGAAGGTTTGGACCCAAATGACATCATTTCCCAAAGCAGGGCTGGTCTGCGCAGACAGAACGACCAGGAAGGCTTTGGGTTGAGCCAGAGGCATCAGATTGCAGTTCTGATGAAACAATGGAAGCCAGCCGTGTTTCTCTTTAGCTGAGACCAACTCATGCTGGGCTCAAACTCAGGGTTGTCCCGCCTCAGCCTCGGGAGCTCTGGGATTATAGGCATGAGCCAACACACTGGGTCCGGGTCCGAGTTTGTCATCGCTAACTGAACACAGAGGCCCAAGCTACTGAGATAACTGGAGTTTAGGAAACCAAGCTCTGAAAAGGCAGTGAGGAACCCAGGTCACCTTTTGAGATAGTCTACCTGAGGCCCATTGGCTTGGGACTTCTTTGGCTGGTTTTGCAGTAGGGACACTCACACTTTCTAGCCTCAAATATTTAGAAAGGGCTTGGAGGGATGGCTTAGCATTTAAGACACTTGACTGTGAAACCTAAGGGCCCAGGTTCGATTCCCCAGGACCTACATAAGCCAGATGCACAAGGTGGCGCATGTGTCTAGAGTTTGTTTGCAGTGGCTAGAGGCTCTGGTACGACCATTCTCTCTCTCTCTCTCTATCTGCTTCTTTCTTTCTTTTTCTGTTTCTTTTTTTTCAAGGTTGGGTCTCCCTCTAGCCCATGCTGACCTGGAATTCACTATGTAGTCTCAGGATGGCCTTGAACTCACAACTCATAGCAATTCTTCTACTTCTGCCTCCCAAGTACGGGGATTAAAGGCATGTGCTACCACAACTGGCTATCTGCCTCTTTCTCTCATAAATATAAAAATAAAATTTATTTTAGAAAAGTATTAAGCCAGGCATGGTGGCACACGCCTTTATTCCCAGCACTCGGGAGGCAAAGGTAGGAAGGTAGAAGGATCACTGTGAGTTCGAGGACACCCTGAGACTACATAGTGAATTTTAGGTCAGCCTAGGCTAGAGGGAGACTCTACCTTGAAAAACCAAGAAAAAAAAAGTATTAGGTAGAACGGCCTTGAGCTGAGGGTGGGTAGCTCTGTGGCACAATGCTTGCCTGTGTTTCACCCCTAAATCAGAAAAAAAAATGAGAAAGAAACAGAAAAAGGCCATGTGACTCAATTTATATTACCAACCCACTAGCTTTCAACCTAGCCTTCCTTTTTATTTATTAAGGTTTTTGGAGGTAGGGTCTCACTCTAGTCCAGGCTGACCTGGAACTCACTATGTAGTCTCAGGTTGGCCTTGAACTCGTGATCCTCCTACCTCTGCCACCCCAGTGCTGGGATTAAAGGTATGTACCACCACGCCCAGCAATATATATATATATATATGTATGTATGTATGTATGTATGTATGTATGTATGTATGTATGTATGTATATGGTTATCTAGTGTTCTTTTTTTTTATTAACAACTTCCATGATTATAAGCAATATCCCACGGTAATGCCCTCCCTCCCCCCACTTTCCCCTTTGAAACTCCATTCTCCATCATATCCCCTCCTCCTCTCAATCAGTCTCTCTTTTATTTTGATGTCATGATCTTTTCCTCCTATTACGATGGTCTTGTGTAGGTAGTGTCAGGCACTGTGAGGTCATGGATTTCCAGGCCATCTTGTGTCTGGAGCATCACGTTGTAAGGAGTCCTGCCCTTCCTTTGGCTCTTACATTCTTTCTGCCACCTCTTCTGCAATGGATCCTGAGCCTTGGAGGGTGTGATAGAAATATTGCAGTGCTGAGCACTCCTGTCACTTCTTCCCAGCACCATGATGCCTTCTGAGTCATCCCAAGGTCACTGCCCTCTGAAAAGAAAAGATTCTCTACCAAAAGTGAGAGTAGTATTAATATAAGGGTATGAATATTAAGAGAAGTGCTTACTGGGCAGTTTGATAAGCATAGTATATACATTTAGCTAGACAGCAGCAGATGTTACACCCCTAGGGCTCATGACTACCTCTCTTTTGGGTTTTCAGTATCAGGGATGTATTCCCTCCCATGGAGTGAGCCTCCAGTCCAATTAGAGGTCAGTTGGTTTCCACCATGATAGACATGCCACTATTGAACCCATTGGCTCATTTGGCCTGGCTGGCCAAATATAAGGCTTGCAGTGTCCACTGTTGAGTATCTTCACTAGTGATTTCTCTCTGTCCCAATGAACTGTACGTAGAATGGCTTCTTCCAGCTTTCTTTCAGCTGGTATACATGGAGGAGGTTATTAGCTCAGTACCAGCAGGATTTTTCAGTGGCCTTGCTCTAGCTATATGTATGTATGTATGTATGTATATATATATGTATGTTTTTTTTATATTTTTATATAATATATATATATTATATAAATATATATATATTTTTATATTATATTATATATATAATATATATTTTATATTATATTATATTTATATATATATATATATATATATATTTTTTTTTTTGAGGTAGGCTCTCACTCTAGCCCAGGCTGACCTGGAACTCACCAAGGAAAATTCCATGATTCCAGGTATTCTGTATTCTGAAAAGGAACATAAGCATGTGACTAAACTGCAGATCATGTAGGAAACAATGTCTCAGGCTCTGCACACCAAAGACAGCTGCTGGTGAGCAGGGGAGCGGTGTGAAAACTGTCCAAGGGCATTGTGGGCAGGCCAGGGTCACCAGAGGAAAATTTGAGCTGGGTGCATCAGCGGCAGTACCCGCCTGGCACTTGGCAGACTCTGGGTATTGTTTCCTCTTGTGTGTTTGTTTCGAGGTAGCGTCTCACTCTAGCCCAGGCTGACCTGGAACTCACTCTGTCGTCCAAGGCTGACCTCACACTCACAATGATCCTCCTACCTCTGCCTCCTGGGACTAAAGGCTTGTGCCACCATGCCCAGTGGATATTGCTTTAAAGGAACTTCTGGTTCCCCTTTGTCCCAGCCTGGATGGGACAAATGACTCCAACTCATTTCTGGAAGGATATGCCTTGACTTCCAGGTTCTGACTGGCTCGCTTTTCCCTGGGGGCGGGGGCAGGTCACCTCATCCCGCGACACTGGCTTCTGCTTAGGCAGTCAGTAGCAGTGAGCTCACAGCCTCTCTTGTCCCCTGCCCCTGCTCCCTAGGCCCACATAGCTTTTTTTTTTTTTTTTTTTTTTTGAGGCAAGTCCAACTGACTGCCCCCTTTATTATTATTTATGTATTTTGTTTGTTCGAGGTAGGGTCTCACTCTAGCTCAGGCTGACCTGGAATTCACTATGTCATCTCCGGGTGGCCTTGAACTCATGGCGATCCTCCTACCTCTGCCTCCTGAGTGCTGGGATTAAAGGCGTGTGCCACCACACCTGGCCCCCTTTATTTTTATGTGAGGGAGTGAGAGCAATAGTGTGTGCTCAGGGAAAAGATAGATACGTAGATAGATAGATAGATAGATAGATAGATAGATAGATAGATAGATAGATAGATGGAGATATGATAGAATTGTCATGCCACGGCTTCTAGCCACTATAATAGAACTCCAGACACATGTGCCACATTGTGTGCACATGTGGCCTTGCACTCTTGCGTCCCCTTGGACATCTGGCTCATGTGGGACCCGGAGAGTCGAACATGGGTCCTCAGGCTTTACAGGCAATTGCCTCAACCGCTAAGCCATCTCTCCAGCCCCCACCTAGGCTTTTGAGTGTCTTCCCATGGGCAGTAACAGGTGCTCTGCCCTGCAACTAGTATGAGCAAGAGGGGTCTTGGAGTAAAAGCCTGAGTATTGAAGCCACACAGACATGGTTCTAATTCTACGCCTTGGGCTTGGAGAGATGGCTCAGTGGTTAAAGGTGCTGGCTTGCAAAGTCTGATAGCCAGGGTTTGATTCCCCAGCACCCACGTAAACCACACACACAAGGTGGCACATGCTTCTAGAGTTCATTTGCAGCTGGAGCCCTTTCTCTCTCTGTCTCCCCCTCACCCTGCCTTTTTCTCTCTCTCAACTATATAAAAATAAAATTAAATTAAAATTAAAAACACTATAATCTAGACTGTTGAAATCCTGAAAAATTGAAATTTCCAAAGTATGAAATCTCAAAAGATTAAAATCTTGCCAGGTGTGGTGGCACATGTCTTTAATCCCAGCACTCGTGAGGCAGAGGAAGGAGGATTGCTATGAGTTCCAGGCCACTCTGAGACTACAAAGTGAATTCCAGGTCAGCCTGAGATAGAGCAAGACTCTACCTAGAAAAAAAAAATGTTGAAAGATTAAAATATATAGAATGTTGAAATCCTACAAGTCAAAAACTACAGTCCCCATTTTTTTTCTTTCTGTCTTTGTTTCTTTCTTTCTTTCTTTTTTTCAACGTAGGGTCTCGCTCTAGCTCAGGCTGACCTGGAATTCACCATGTAGTCTCAGGGTGGCCTTGAACTCATGGTGATCTTTCTACCTCTGCCTCCCGAGTGCTGGGATTAAAGGTGTGTGTCACCATGCCTGGCTACAGTCCCCATTTAAAAAAATATTTTATTTATTTATTTATTTGAGAGGGAGAAAGGCATGAGTTTTTTGAGACCAAGACCTGTGCATCCACACACTCACCTTCTATCCCTTTTACATATTGATAACCTTTTTTGCATATGTGTGTGCATGTATTGCTGTAGTCAGTTTCCCATTGCTGAGATGAACGTCCAAGCCAGACACAGTCTATGGGAGGACGGGATTTACTTCAAGTTTATGGACCCAGGGTAACTTCCATCCAGTGGTGGACAAAGCTGGCTCCCATTCATAAACCCAAGCAGACAGACACCATCAAACAGCCAGCCCCACAAACAAGCACAAAACCAGCAACAAAACAGCACAGACCCAGGCAGAGGTCAGACTGCTCTGCCTACCTTTGGGCTGGGAATTCAGATCCACCATACACCTTAGGGCTGGACCCAGGCTCCACCCTCAGCACCACCTCTTCCAGCCAGGCAGCTGGAAACCAGGGTTATGAGCATTAATAAAACACCTGAGTCTATGGGGGGCATGCATTCAAACTACCACATGCATGCATGGTGGCTTGTGGAAAACCAGCAGTAGATATAGATGTCTATCTCTCCCATTTACTTATTTTTCTTTAATACTTGTGTATTCATTTAAGAGATACAGAAGCAAATAGAGACTGTGAGAATAGACATGCCAAGGCCTCCAGCCACTGCAAACAAACTCCAGACACATGCACCACCTTGTGCATCTGTTTTACACGGGTACTGGGGAATTGAACCTGGGTCCTTAGGTTTCGCAGACAAATGCCCTAACCAATGAGCCATCTCTCCAGCCCCAGCTTACTTTTTGAGACAGCATCCATACTGAACAGGGAGCTTCCCATTTTGGCTAGACTAGTTATCCAGCAAGTCCCAGGGAATCTCCTGTCTCTGCCTCCCCAGCACTGGGATTATTAACTTTGCATTGCTACACCCAGCTTTTCCATGGATGTTGGGGTTGCAAGTTTAGGCTTTCTCGCCTGTGTGGTAGGTATGTTACTGACTGAGCCACCACTGCCCCAGCCCTGACATAAGCTTTGTGTAAAATGGGGACTGTAGGGGGTGGAGAGACCGCTTAGCGATTAAAGTACTTTGCTGTGAAGCCTAAAAACCAAGGTTTGATTCCCCAGAAGCCACATAAAGCCAGATGCACAAGATGGTGCATGCGTCTGGAGTTTGTATATTTATTGGGCTGGGGAGATAGCTCAGCCACTAAAGGAGCTTGCTACCAACACCTGTTATTCTGGGTTTGATTCGCCAGGGCCTATGTAAAGCCAGATGCACAAAGTGGCATATGCATCTAGAGTTCCTTTGCAGTGCCAAGAAGCTCTGGCATACCCATACTCTTTCTTTCTCTGCTTGCAAATAAATAACTAAAGTATTATATATACACATATAATACCTTGTTATTTATTGTTATTATATGTATATTTATTTACTTATGAGAGATACAGCAGAGAGACAGAGCATGGGTGTGTCAGGGCCTCCTGCCTCTGCTAATCAATGAGGGTTGTATGTCCCATTTGTGCATCTGCTTTACATACATACTGGGGACTCAAACCCTAGCTGTAAGGCTTTGTAAGATGGCTGAACCATCTCTCCAGCCCAGCCTTAGTTCTTCTCCCTTTCTCTTCTTTTGAGTTGCTTTTTAAAAAAAAAAAAAAATTGAGAGAGACAAGGAAGCATTGAGGGTGGGGGCAGATAGAGAATGGGTATGCCAGGTTCTCCAGCCATTGCAAACGAACTCCAGATGCATGTACCATCTTGGGCATCTGGCTTACATGGGTCCTGGAAAATTAAACCTAAGTCCTTTGGCTTCACAGACAAATGCCTTAACACCTAAGCCATCTTTCCAGCTCTCTCTCTCTTTATTTTTTTTTCGAGATAGGGTCTCACTCTAGCCCAGGCTGACCTGGAATTCACTATGTAGTCTCAGGGTGGCCTCGAGCTCTTCGTGATCTTCCTACCCCTGCCTCCTGAGTGCTGGGATTAAAGGTGTGCACCACCACGCCCGGCCTCTCTTTTATTTTGTCTTGTTTTTTGAGGTAGGGTTTCACTCTGGTCCAGGCTGACCTGGAATTAACTCTGTACTCTCAGGGTGGCCTTGAACCCATGGCGATCCTCCTACCTCTGCCTCCCGAGTGCTGGGATTAAAGGCGTGTGCCACCACGCCCGGCTCATCTTTTATTTTGATGTCATGATCTTTTCCTCCTATTACAATGGTCTTGTGTAGGTAGTGTCAGGCACTGTGAGGTCATGGATATCCATGCCATTTTGTGTCTGGAGGATCACGTTGTAAGGAGTCCTACCCTTCCTTTGGCTCTTACATTCTTTCTGCCACCTCTTCCGCAACAGACCCTGAGCCTTGGAAGGTGTGATAGAGATATTGCAGTGCTGAGCACTCCTCTGTCACTTCTTTCCAACACCATGATGCCTTCTGAGTCATCCCAAGGTCACTGCCATCTGAAAGGAGAAGATTCTCTACCAAAAGTGAGAGTAGCATTAATATATGGGTATGAACATTAAGAGAAGTGTTTACTGGCCAGTTTGATAAACATAATACATACATTTAGCCAGACAGCAGCAGACGTTACACCCCTAGGGCACAGGACTACCCCTGTTTTGAGTTTTCAATATCAGGGATGTATTCCCTCCCGTGGAGCAGGCCTCCAGTCCAATTTAGAGGGCAGTTGGTTTCCACCATGACAGACATGCTCTTTTATTTTATTTTATTTATTTGCTTTTTCAAGGTAGGGTCTCACATATATGGAGAGAGAGAGAGAGAGAGAGAGAGAAAGGGCTCTCCAGGGCTTTTCAGCCGCTGTGATCGGACTCCCCATGAGTGCACACCCTTGTGGTGCATTTGCAACATTGTGTGCTTGCGTCACCGTGAGTCTGGCTACATGGAACCTGGAGATTTGAACATGCATTCTTAGACTTCACAGGCAAGCACCTTAACTGCTAAGCCATCTCTCCAGCCCCCTGTTTTCTTTTCTTTTCTTTCTTTCTTTTTTGGAATAGCGAAAAATAAAAAAATAAAATAAAAAAATTAAAAAAAAAGAATCCACACTCTTCTTTAAACAAACACAGAAGGCTGCTTCTATGCATCATGTGCTTGTTTTTTAAAAGAAAGTATTTAAATGTAGTTTGTCTCCAAGTTATTCAGTCTGCTTAAAACATCTAGCTCTAGTAAGTATATGATACAGAACAAAACAGAAAATAATGCTATGCATTTTCTGTGTTAAAATTTATTTTTTTTAATTTTTATTAACATTTTCCATGATTACAAAATATATCCCATGGTAATTCCCTCCCTCCCCACCCCCACACTTTCCCATTTGAAATTCCATTCTCCATCATATTACCTCCCCATTACAATCATTGTAATTACATATATACAATATCAGCCTATTAAGTATCCTCCTCCTTAAAATTTATTTTTAATTCCAGCATTCAGGAGGGAGAGGTAGGACTATCACTGTGAGTTTGAAGCCAGCCTAGGACTACAGAGTGAGTCCCAGGTCAGCCTAGGCTAAAGTAAGACCCTACCAAAAAAAAAAAAAAAAAAAAAAAAAAAAAATCCAGGCATGGTGGCACATGCCTTTAATTCCAGCACTAGGGAGGCAGAGGTAGAAGGATCTCTGTGAGTTCAAAGCCAGCCTGGAACTACAGAGTGAGTTCCAGGTCAGCTCGGGCTAAAGTGCGACTCTACCTTGAAAAAAAAAAACAAAACAAAACAAAAAAAATTTAACCAATCCAAGATTTAAAACAACGAAGGCAAAAATCAAACTCTGTACTTCAAGTCCAACAACTCTAGCCAGTGACAAATCTCCAAATCCTATAATTCTAACCAGCAACAAGTCTCTGGCATTCCAGTTCCACTCCTCCAGCTAGGCTACTCACAATCCTGGAAAACTTCATCAGGGCCGGAAGCTCTCCTTAGCAGCCATCTCATGGTCCTGGCATCTCCACTGGGTCTCCACTGCAACCCATGGTTCATCCTCGTGCAGGCAACCAGCAAACCTGCTTCACACTGCCCATGGCCATTTCCAAAACACAAGACCATGTTGCAAACTCAATGACCCTCTCTTTCCTGCATTTCTTATATTCCACAATACCAGGTAGGGTGCCAATTTGTTAATCCAGGGGGGAATTAAAGCAAACTTTGAAGAACTGGACACTCCTTGAACACTCAGGCCCCTTCAAAAGAGTCTACATTCTTCCTGATGTTCCAGTGCAGGTCAGCTGGCCCAATCTCAAAGGTTATAATCTCTCATACAATTGCAACTGAACAGGCAGCTGTTCACCCCAAATTTTTTTCTGTGCCATATCCCTCTGCTCACACCAGTTCATTTTTACACAAAGCAACCCTGCACAACTTCTCAAGACACAGGCATAACATCAAGCTTCCAACACAAACTGCTAGCCCAGTCCAAGCAAAGCTCTTTCTCATCCTCATAAGCCAAACCTCACAGTCCATAGTTCTTACTGCCTTCAGATCTTTCAACTCTGACCAGAGTAGTCCATCAGGCTGTACTTACAGCACTGCAAGACATCTCTTAGGCCAAGGTTTCAACTCCTTCCACATTCCTCTTGAAAATCAGCTCCAAAAGGCCGAAGCCACACAGTCAGATGTCTAGCAGCAATCCCACTCCTCGGTACCACTTTACTGTTGCAGTCAGGTTCACATTGCTGATAGAAATCACCCACCCAAGGGTAGCTTGTGGGAAAAGAGGTTTATTTTGGCTTATAGGCTCCAGGGGGAAGCTCCACAATGGCAGGGGAAAATGATGGCATGAGCAGAGGGTGGACATCATCCCCTGGTCAACATCAGGTGGACAATAGCAACAGGGGAGTGTGCATAGCCCTCTTTTTCTTTCTTTCTTTCTTTCTTTCTTTCTTTCTTTCTTTCTTTCTTTCTTTCTTTTTTCTTTCTTTCTTTCTTCCTTTTTTTTTAAATTATTTGTTTATTTTATTTGAGAGCGACAGACAGAGAAAGAGGCAGAGAGAGAGAGAGAGAATAGGAGTGGCAGGGCCTCCAGCCACTGCAAACCAACTCCAGACGCGTGCACCCCCTTGTGCATCTGGCTAATGTGGGTCCTGGGGAATCGAGCCTTGAACTGGGGTCCTTAGGCTTCACAGGCAAACGCTTAGCTGCTAAGCCATCTCTCCAGCCCTCTTTCTTCCTTTTTAAAAAAATATTTTTACTTATTTATTTGTAAGCAGACACAGAAGAAAGACACAGGGAATGGGTGCACCAGGGCCTCCAGTTGCTGCAAGTGAACTCCAGATGCATGCACCACTTTGTGTATTGAACCCTGGTCATTTTGCTTTGCAGGCAAGTCCCTTAACTACTGAGCCATCTCACCAGCCAGGTTTTTTTCTTCTTTTTTGATGATGATAATGATGACTTTTGGTTTTTTAAAGGTAGGGTCTCACTCTAGCCCAGGCTAACCTGGAATTCACTATCTAATCTCAGGTTGACCTAGAATTTACAGTGATCCTCCTCCCTCAGCTTCCTGAGTGCTGGGATTAAAGGCCCATGCCTGGCCCTCCCTTTCTTCTTTCCCTCCTTCCTTCCTTCTCTCTTTCTTTCTTTTAGAACTGATCATCATTCTTTACTTTTTTAAGTTTCTGACCAAAGTCATTCATTTTTAAAAATATTTATTTATTTATTAGAGAGAGAGAGAATGTGAATGGGTTTGCCAGGGCCTTTTGCTCCTGCCAATGAACCACTTTATGCATTTGGCTTTACCTGGGTACTGGGGAATTGAACTCAGACCAGCAAGTTTTGTAAGCCAGTGCCTTTAGCTACTGAGTTATCTCTCCAGCCCCTATTTTAAATTTATTGATTTGCGCATGTGGGCCCATGAGAGAATAAGAGTGCGGGTGCACCAGGGCTTTTTGATATTGCAAATGCACTCCAGACACAAGGCCTCTAGCCACTGCAAATGAACTCCAGATGCATGTGCCACCAGATGCAACTGGCTTATGTAGGTACTGGAGAATTGAACCTGGGTCCTTAGGCTTCACAGGCAAGTGCCTTAACTGCTAAGCCATCTCTCCAGCTCTCTCCCCCACTCTCAGTTTGGTTTTTCAAGGTAAGATCTTACTCTAGCTCAGGATGGAATTCACTATGTCATCTCAGGGTGGCCTCAAACTCATGGAGATCTTCCTATCTCTGCCTCCCAAGTGCTGGGATTAAAGGCATGCACCACCACACCCGGCTTTTTTTTTTAAGGTAGGCTGATCTGCAACTCACAATTCACTCTGTAGTCAGGCTGGCCTTGAACTCCTGGTGATTCTCTTTTCTTAGCCTCCCCAGTGCTAGGATTGGAGGCATGAGCCATCATGCCCAGTAGGGTACCAGATTTTCTTTGTTAACAAGCTCCATTTGGTTATAACACTAAAGTGTGAATTTATTTCATACTTATACAGATTCTTCAAAAAAAAGAAAAGAGGTGATTACAATCAAAGCAGAACCCAGGTCATTTATAAATAGCTGAGGAATACACACGTGCAGTTAACTGGAAAATCTTACAGTTGAGCATTAAATATAGTTTAGACCAAAAATGAATGCAAATAAATTTGCTTCAGTAAGGTAAGTTCTGAATGACGGCAGACGATTCAAATAAAGATAAAAAAGAGGAGGGTACAGAAATAGAAATAGAAGGTAAAAACTAATGAAGCATTTAGTAGAAATTAATGATTTTTTTTTGTTGTTGTTTTTTTTTTGAGGTAGTGTTTTGCTCTAGGTTGATGTGGAATTCACTATGTAGTCTCAGGGTGGTCTTGAACTCTTGGCGATCCTCCTACCTCTGCTTCCCAAGAACTGGGACTAACGGCGTGTGCTACCATGCCCAGTTTAATTTTCTTAAAATTCAAACCAAAATAATACAGAGTGGGACAAACAAAATTTTAATGAAACTGATGTTTTTTCAAACTTTTATTAACAACTTCCATGATTATAAAAAAAAATCCCATGGTAATACCCCCCCCCCACTTTCCCCTTGGAAACTACATTCTCTATCACATCCCCTCCCCATCTCAATCAGTGTCTCTTTTATTTTGATGTCAGATCTTTTCCTCCTATTACGATGGTCTTGTGTAGATAGTGTCAGGCACTGTGAGGTCATGGATATCCAGGCCATTTTGTGTCTGGAGGAGCACGTTGTAAGGAGTCCTACCCTTCCTTTGGCTCTTGCATTCTTTCCACCACCTCTTCTGCAATCGACCCTGAGCCTTGGAAGGTGTGATAGAGATATTGCAGTGCTGAGCACTCCTCTGCCACTTCTTTCCAGCACCATGATGCCTTCTGAGTCATCCCAAGGTCACTGCCATCTGAAAAGAGAAAGTTCTCTACCAAAAGTGAGAGTAGCATTAATATAAGGGTATGAACTTTAAGAGAAGTGCTTACTGGGCAGAAACTGATGTTTGTTTGTTTGTTTGTTTGTTTTTTTTGGTTTTTTTGAGGTAGGGTCTCACTCTGGTCCAGGCTGACCTGGAATTAACTCTGTAGTCTCAGGGTGGCCTTGAACTCATGGCGATCCTCCTACCTTTGCCTCCCGAGTGCTGGGATTAAAGGTGTTGCGCCACCACGCCTGGCTCTAGAAACTGATGTTTTTAAAAGTAAAAGTATTCCTTAGGTATGCCACCTGGATACGGTATCCTTCTACTCACTCTTTAATGGATTTCAACATCCAGCATCCAGATTTTGTACTTAAACAAGCAAACAGCTGGGCATGGTAGTGCAAGCCTTTAATCAAAGCACTTGGAAAGCTGAGGTAGGAACATCACTATGAGTTTGAGGCCAGCAGCCTGGAGCTACAGAGTGAGTTCCAGGTCAGCCTGGAGTGAGACCTTGCCTTGAAAAAGCAAAAAAATAAAAAGTAAAAAGTAAAAAAAAAATTATTGGCTTGCCTTGAGTGGGGATGTGTTCCCTTACTCAGTCCCTGGCATTTGTCCAGCAGCTCCACCCCCACCAATGTCTTCCATCCAGAGCTTCTGGCCAGGGCTGGACAGGCGACAAGAACGTCCTGCATTGGTGAAAGGCGAAGTCCAGCCCCTGCACTTTTCAGTTGTAACTGAATACCACAAGTTTGGTAATTTATAAAGAATCCTTATTTTAAAAAAAAAAAATAGAATATTTGGCTTATAGTTCAGGAGGCTGGGACGTTCAAGGCTGTGAGACAGCTAAGTCTAGTGAGGACTGTGCAGAGTCCCAAAGCAGGGCAGAGCATGACATGGTTCAACAGAACATCAACTCACCCTTCTCCTTATAAAGTCCTTTTGAGAGATGGCTTAGTGGTTAAGGAGCTTGCCTGCAAAGCCACAGGACCTTGGTTCAATTCCCCAGTACCCACGTAAACCAGGTGCACAAGGTGGCACATGCATCTGGAGTTCGCTTGCAGGGGCCGGAAGCCCTGGAGTGCCCATTCTCTCTCTCTCTCTCTCTCTCTCTGTCACTACCTCTTTCCCTCTCTCAAATAAAAACAATAAGTAAATAATAAAAAAGTCCCTTTGGATTAGCCCTTCCCTTATGTTCTCATTTAACTTTAATTACTCCCCAAAGATCCTACTTAGGAATGCCATAGTTGGATTGTTTCTGCCCTCAAACTAGCTGACAGTAGTAATTACATTTTTATATTTTTATTTATTACAGAAAGAAGAGGCAGACAGAAAGGGAGTGAGTATAGGCACACCAGGGCCTCCTTCCACAGCAAACCAACTCCAGATGCATGCACTACTTTGTGCATCTGGCCTTGTATGGGCACTGGAAATCGAACCTGGCCCATAAAGCTTTCATGTTTTGCAACCAAGAACCTTTAACTTCCAGGCCATCTTTCCAGCCCCAGTAATTAAATGTTAGCATGAGTTTTTAATCTTTTAATTTTTTTTCCTGGTTTTTCGAGGTAGGGTTTCCTTCTAGACCAGACTGACCTGGAATTCACTATATAGTCACTATGTAGTTCGAGGGTGGCCTCGAACTCACGGCGATCCTCCTATCTTTGCCTCTGGAGTGCTGGGATTAAAAGCATGCGTCACCACACCTAACTGTTTCAACATGATTAAAAAAATATTTTTTTTTCCGCCCCGAGGTAAGGTTTTACTCTAGTTTAGGCTGACCTGCAATTTACTATTCAATCTCAGGGTGGCCTTGAACTCAAGGTAATCCTCCTATGTCTACCTCTTGATTGCTGGGATTAAAGGCGTGTACCACTCACCCTCCACCCCCAGAAAAATATGTGTTTTAAAAAAATATTTATTTATAAGATAGAGAGAGAGGGAGAAAGTATGGTTGCTCCAGGGCCTCATACCACTGCAAACAAACTTCAGATACATGCAGCACATTGTGCAGCTGCCTTTATGTGGGTACTGGGGAATCAAATTCAGGCCTGCAGGCTTTGTAAGCAAGCTCCTTTAACTGCTGAGCCATCTCTCCAGCACCTCAACATGATTTTTGGGGTGAGTACTCAACTCCTAGCAAGAGAAGAGTATATATTGAAAACTGATTAAGCCAAAAAGTTGTGTACTAAGGTAAAAAACATAAAGTCATCCTGATGGTCACATAATAAACAGGTTAAAAAAAAAAAGGTAATGTGTTACACAATGAAATCTGACTTTATGGAGGCAGATTTCATACCAGGAAACCCTTTGTTGGGGTTATATGACGAGAGAGATGATGCTGGATCAGAAATCTGTGAGGGAGAGGGGAACTCTTCAGAGGGTGCGCTGGGCTACTTCTGAGCGGTAACTCACCAGTATCCATCCGGCAGGGCCAGCAGGAGGGACGGGGCCACCACCGAAGCTTAAGGGCTCAGATCCCTAGCAAGCCAGATGCACAAGGTGATGCATGCACAAGTCACACAGATGCACAAGTTTGGTGCACATGTCTCAAGTTCGATTACAGTGTCTGGAGGCCTTACAGTGCCAATTCCCCCTCTCTTATATTTATTTATTTACTTTTGGTTTTTCGAGGTAGGGTCTCACTCTGGTTCAGGCTGACCTGGAATTAGCTCTATCATCTCAGGGTGGCCTTGAACTCGTGGCAATCCTTCTACCTCTGCCTCCCGAGTGCTGGGATTAAAGACGTGCCCCACCACGCCTGGCTTCCACCCCTCTTATTAAAAAAAAGCCAGTCTGTTGGGCTTGCCTCAAAAAAAAATTGATAACATGGTAAATTTTGTTTTATTCTATGTTGTATGTTTTTTTGTTTGTTTGTTTGTTTTTGTTTTCGAGGTAGGCTCTCACTCTCACACCTGGAATTCACGTGTAGTCACAGGCTGGCCTTGAACTCACAGCGCTCTCATGATGATCCTCCTACCTCTGCCTCCCGAGTGCTGGGATTAAAGGCACGCGCCACCACGCCCGGTTTATGTTGTATGTTTTTAACCACAGTGAAAAATATTGAGGGGAGCCGGGCGTGGTGGCGCGTGCCTTTAATCCCGTACTCGGGAGGCAGAGGTAGGAGGATCATCATGAGTTCAAGCCCACCCTGAGACTACAGAGTGAATTCCAGCTCAGCCTGGGCTAGAGTGAACTCCTACCTCCAAAAGCAAAAAGTAAAAAGCAAAAAAAAAAAATAAAAAACAAAAAACCATTGAGGGGTGTGGGGGGAAGCCAAGCAGACCTTAAGTGAGTGGTGAACTCTGAAAGGGCAAGGAGCATATAGAGGAGGAGAATGTGGAATAAAAGCAGAAATCAGAGACCAGACCACACAATGGATCCTCACCAAGAGTAACAGGCAGAACCTGAGGAAATGTCTGTGGTTAGGGGCGAGAGTGTGGCCTGAGGGCTTATGGGTAATGTCCAGCTCAGTTGAGACTCGCATGTGTTTGAGGGATGAGATCAGCCACAGAGAGTGGAAAGTAAAACTATAGAATTGTCTAGAATTCCAGGAAGTGTCAACATTTAAGGAGTGGCTTAAAGAAAGCACAAAAGAGACTGAGGAAGTACAAAGTCAGAAGTCCAAAGTCTCCCCAAATGCTAGCAAGGGTGCAGAGCAACCCCACTCTTCCTGCACCTTTTGTGGATTTAGAGACAGGGTCTCATGTAGCCCTGGCTGGTCTCCAACTCTATATACTCCAGGATCAGTTTGAACTTGTGATCTTCCTGCCCCCACCTCTGAAGTTTAGGTTTACAGTATTACTTTTATTTTTTATTATTTATTTGGTTTTTCAAGGTAGAGTCTTGCTGGAGTCCAGGCTGACCTGGAATTCACTACGTAGTCTCAGGCTGGCCTCGAACTCATAGCAATCGTCCTACCTCTGCCTCCTGAGTGCTTGGATTAAAGGTGTGTGTCACCATGCCCGGCTTATTATTATTATTATATAATTTTTAAGAGTTATTTTTATTTATATATTAAAGACAGAGAAAAAGGGACAGAGAGACAGAGAGAGAGAGAGAGAGAGAGAGAGAGAGTGAGAATGGGTGCATCAAGGCCTCTAGCCACTGCAAACAAACTCCAGATGCATGTGCCACCATGTGCATCTGGCTTATGTGGGACCTGGAGAATCGAACCTGGGTCCTTAGGTTTCATAGGCATGTGCCTTAACCACTAAGCCATCTCTCCAGCCATTCTTTAAAATTATTTTTTAGAGAGAATGAGAGCAAGACAGAGAGAGGCAGAGAGAAGAATTGGCAGGCCAGGGCCTCAGGCACTGCAATCCAACTCCAGATGTTGCGTCACCTAGTGGGTATGTGTGACCCTGCGCTTGCCTCACCTCTGCATCTGGCTAATGTGGGATCTTGAGCCAGGCACACCTTTAACCCCAGCACTCAGGAGGCAAAGATAGGAGGATCATAGTGAGTTTAAGGCTCCCCTGAGACTACAGAGTGAATTCCAGTTCAGCCTGGGCTAGGATGAGACCTTGCCTGGAAAAACAAAAAGCAGAAAACAAACAACAACAAAAACAAAACAAACAACCCCCCCCCAAAACAAACAAACAAAAAACCCCAACTCTGTCTCAAACCAAACCAAAGCAAGCCTTCTATTGACTCATGTCTTTTCTGTCACTGTCTCACCCACTTGGATGGCTGCAGTCATGAGGTCTGCTTTCACACCTGCTGTTACCTGTTTGTTTTGAGATAGGGTCTCAATATGTTGGCTAGGCTGGCCTTGAACTCTCAGCCCTCTTGTCTCAGCCTCCTGAGTGCTGTGATCACAGGTGTGTACCCCCACCCCGTGGCACCCTGAAGGCATTGAGGGGCCTTGGTTTTGTCTGTTGAGTAGCCTGCAGTCTCATCTGGCTCTGAGACCACCGGGCAGGTCTGACTCTCCAAGGCTCTGCTAAACACTCAAAACTAGCTTCAGAACCATCCTGTGGAACCAGAAGTTTCCTCACTTCCTGGGGAAAGCTGTAGGTTAATGGCAGCAATGAAAATGTTATCAGTGGCTGATCCCAGAGCTAGGTGCCGGATGTCACCCCTATATCTGCCAGCTTCCATCTCAGACTCAGCATTTCTGTTTCCGCCTGCCAGATTGTGCCCACTGATTACAGGGGATTTTAAGCCTGTGGGGGGAGATAAGAACTCCACTTAGTTAGCTGACGGGCCTGGCGTGCCCAGTTTACTGAGCTGGGAGGCTAATCTCTTCACTTTCTTCTCTCTGGTTTGCCCTCCTCCAGCCACACTGGCCCTCTCTTGAGTTTCTTATTAGGCCATCTACTTTTCAGGTATTTTTTTTCTTTTTGAAAGGCCTGTCTCCCATCTTTATTTATTTATTTATATTTAAACAATGTCCAATTTATTTAATTTTTTTTTAAATTTTTATTTGAGACACATACACAGAGAGGGACAGAGAGAATGGGTGCACCCGGGCCATTAGCCACTGCATATGAACTCCAGACACATGTGCCACTTTGTGCATCTGGCTTACATGGGACCTGGAGAATCAAACCTAGGTCCTTAGGGTTCATAGGCAAGTGCCTTAACTGCTAACCCATCTCTCCAGCTCCCATCTTTATTTATTTATTTTTATTAAAAATTTTTTTTTTTTAGTTGCATGTGTGTGTGTGTGTGTGTGTGTGTGTGTCCACACAGGCATGTGTGTGGTGTGGTGGGGCATCCCATAGGCTTGCCTGTGGTGAGGGGCGCTTATCTGTGGTGGCCAGAGCAGGACATTAGCATTTCCAGTGTCCTACTGCATTGCTTTCCCACCTGCAAATGAACTTTCCCACTGCAAATGAACTCCAGACACATGTGCCACCTTGTGCATCTGGCTTATGTGGGTCCTGAGGAATTGAACCAGGGTCTTTTGGCTCTGCAGGCAAATGTCTTAACTACTACGCCATTCCTCCAGTCCTCTTCAGCACTAATTTTATTTGGTTTTTCGAGGTAGGGTCTCACTGTGGCTCAGGATGACCTGGAATTTACTATGTAGTCTCAGGGTGGCCTTGAACTCACTGTGATCCTTCTATTTCTGCTTCCCGAGTGCTGGGATTAAAGGCATGCACCACCACGCCCAGCTTTCAGCACTAATTTTTTTTTTCTTTTTTCTTTTGGTTTTTCGAGGTAGGGTCTCACTCTGCTCCAGGCTGACCTGGAATTCACTCTGTAGTCTCAGGGTGGCCTTGAACTCACGGCGATCCTCCTACCTCTGCCTCCCAAGTGCTGGGATTAAAGGCGTGCGCCACCATGCCCGGCTCAACACTAATTTTTATTTATTTACTTTTTGAGTTTTTCAAGTAGGGCTTCACTTAAAATTTTTTTTTTTTTTTTTTTTTAACCTGGGCATGGTGGCACATGCCTTTAGTACCAGCACTTAGGAGGCAGAGGCAAGAGGATCTCTATGAGTTCAAAGCCACCCTGAGACTAGATAGTGAATTCCAGGTTAGACTGGGCTAGAAAGTGACACCCTACTTTGAAAAACCAAAAAAATAACTTTTTTTTTAAAAAAAATATAGCATTTATTTATTTATTTGAGAGAGAAAGAGGTAGAGAGAGAGAGAGAGAGAGAAGGAGAGAGCGAATGGGCACGCCAGGGCCTCTATAGCCATTACAAACACTAACCCTAGCTCCAGACAAATGTGCTACCTTGTACATCTGGTTTTGCCCTTGTGCATCTGGTTTTACGTGAGTACTGAGAAAATGAACCCGAGTTTTTAGACTTTTCAGGCAAATGCCTTAGCTGCTGAACCGTCTCTGCAGCTCCCCCCTTCTATTTTTTAAGGTTTATTTTTATTTATTTATTTATTTACTTGAGACAGAGAGAAAGGGAGAGAGAGAGTGAGAATGGGCTTGCCAGAACCTCTGGCCACTGCAGACAAACTCTGGATGCATGTGCCACCATGTGCATCTGGCTTATGTGGGACCTGGAGAACTGAACCTGGGCCCTTAGGCTTCACAGACATGCGCCTTAACTGCTAAGCCATCTCTCCAATCCAGCTCCCCTTTTTTGAGGCAGAGTGGCACTCTAGCCCAGGCTGACCAAGAACCCACTCTGTAGCCCCGGGCTGGCCTCCAATTTACAGTGCTCCTTCTACCTCAGCTTCCCAGATGTTGGGATTAAAGGCATGGAGCACCATAACTGGCTTATTTTTTATTTTTTGGTTTTTTGAAGTAGGGTCTCACTCTGGCCCAGGCTGAGCTGGAATTCACTATGTACTTTCAGTGTGACCCCAAACTCATGATGATCCTTCTACTTCTGCCTCCTGAGTGCTGGAATTAAAAATGTGTGCCACCATGCCTGGCTTATTTATTTATTTATTTTTTAGAGAGAGCAAGACAGAAAGCGAAATTGGCACACCAGGGCCTCAGCCATTGCAACCAAACGCCAGACACTTGTGTCACCTAGCGGGCATGTGCAATCTTGCACTTGCCTCACCTTTGTGCATCTGACTTAGGTGGGATCTGGAGAGTTGAACATGAGTCCTTAGGCTTTGCAGGCAAGCGTCTTAGCTGCTAAGCTATTTCTCCAGCCCTGGTTTTTCGTTTTTAATCTTTTTTTTTTTTTTGCTTTTCTCTGATTTTTTAATTTTTTAAAAATTTTTATTAGCATTTTCCCTGATTATAAAAAAATATCCCATGGTAATTCCCTCCCGCCCCCCCCCCACTTTCCCCTTTGAAATTCCATTCTCCATCATATTACCTCCCCATTTCAATCATTGTAGTTACATATATACAATATCAACCTATTCAGTACTAGTTTTTAATCTTAATTTTATTTTTTCGAGGTAGGGTCTCACTCTGGTCCAGGCTGGCCTGGAATTAGCTATGTAGTCTCAGGGTGGCCTTGAACTCTCAGCGATCCTCCTGCCTCTGCCTCCCAAGTGCTGGGATTAAAGGTGTGTGCCACCATGCCTGGCTCTGCTTTTGTTTTTTGAGGTAGGGTCTTGCTCTAGCTCAGGCTGGCCTGGAATTCACTTTGTAGTCTCAGGGTGGCCTTGAACTCACAGCAATCCTCCTACCTCTGTCTCTTGAGTGCTGGGATGAAAGGCATGCACCACCATGCCTGGCTTTTAATCTTCATTTTTAAAAATTTATTTTGACTTATTTACTAATTTACTTATTTTAAAAATATTTATTTGTGTCGGGGGAAGAAACACCATTTATTTGTGACAATTAGAAAGCAATGAGTGGGGGCTGGCGGGATGGCTTAGTGGTTAAGGTGTTTGCCTGCAAAGCCAAAGGACCCAGGTTTGATTCCCCAGGACCCACATTAGCCAGATGCACAAGGTGGTGCATGCATCTAGAGTTCATTGCAGTGGCTGGAGGCCTTGGCATACCTGTTCTCTCTCTGTCCCTTTTTCTCTCTGTTAAATAAATATACATATACATATACATATACATATACATATACATATACATATACATATACATATACATACATACATACATACATACATACATATATATATATATATATATATATATATATATATATATATGAAAGCAATGAATGGGAGCTGGGTGTGGTGGCACACACCTTTAATCCAGCACTTGGGAGACAGAGGTAGGAAGATCTCTGTGAGTTTGAGGCCACCCTGAGACTATGTAGTGAATTCCAGGTCAGTATGGGCTACAGCAAGAGTCTACCAAAAACAAAACAAAAAACAAAAACGCCATGAGTGGGGACTGGGGATGGAGAGATGGCTCAGTGGTTAAAGCACTTGCCTGTGAAACCTAAGGATCCAGGTTCGATTCTCCAATACTCTTGTAAACCAGATGCACAAAGTGGCACGTGTATCTGGAGTTCGTTTGCGTGGCTAGAGGCCTGGGCATGCTCATTCTCTCTCTGCCTCTTCTCTCTCACCAATAAGTAAATAGATAAATAAAAATATATATACTTAAAAAGCCATGAGTAGGGCTGGAGAGATGGTTCAGCAATTAAGGCACTTGCCTTCCAAGCCTAAGGACCCAAATTCGATTCCCCAGTACCCATGTAAAAGCCAGATGCACAAGATGGTACGTGCGTCTGGAGTTTGCAGTGGCTAGAGGTCCTGGTGTGCTCATTCTCTCTAATTCTTTCTTTCTCTCCCTCTCTCTGTCCATAATAAATAAAAATAAGAACTTAAAAGAAGGACCTGGAGAGATAGTTTAGCAGTTAAGTGCTTACCTGTGAAGCCTAAGGACCCTGGTTCGAGGCTCAATTCCCCAGAACCCATGTTAGCCAGATGCACAAGGGGGTGTGCATGAATCTGGAGTTCGTTTGCAGTGGCTGGAGGCCCTGGCGTGCCCATTCTCTATCTGCCTTTCTCTGTCTATTGCTTTCAAATAAGTAAATAAAAATAAAATAAATAAATAAAAAACTTAAAAGAATATTAACAACAAAACTAACTCAGGGGCTGGAGAGATGGCTCAGAGGTTAAAGGCCATTTCTTACAAAGCCTGACCACCGAGTTTCAATTCCCCAGTACCCACATAAAGCCAGATGCACAACGTGGCATATGCATCTGAACTTCATTTGCAGTGGCAACAGGCCCTGGCATGCCTATTCCCTCTCTCTCTTTCAATCTCTGATTGAAAATAAATAAACTAACTTAGACAAGAACACACGCACACATACACGGTGAATTAGAAGTATTTAAAGCTGGGGGTGTAGATCAGTTGATCAAGAACTTGCCTGGCATGCATAAAGCCCTGGGTTTGTTTGATTCCCAGCACCACATAAACTGGGTGCGGTGGTGCACAGCTACAATCCCAGCACTGGGGAGATGGAGCATTAATAATGGTCATCCTTAACTGCATAGCAAGTTTGAGGCCAGAGTGGCTACATGAGGCCCTGTTTAAAAGAATAAGAAAAAAAAAGAAAGAAAGAAAGAAATACTTTAAGTTAGGCATGGCGGCGCACTTCTGTAATCCCAGCACTAGGGAGGATTAAGAGTTTGAGGGCAGGCTGGAGAAATGACTGAGAGGCTAAAGGTGCTTACTTGAAAAGCCTGATGGACTGAGTTCAGTTCCTTAGTTCCTCCATAAAACCAGATGCACAAAGTGGTGCGTGGATCTGGAGTTCATTTACAGTGGCAAGATGCCCTTGTGTACCCATTATCTCTCTCTCTCTTTCTCCTAGCAAATAAATAAATACATATTTTGGTTTTTTGAGGTAGGGTCTTGCTCTAGCACAGGCTGATCTGGTGTTTGCTATGTAGTCTCAGGGTGGCCTTGAATTCACAGTGATTCTCATACCTCTGTCTCCTGAGAGCTCGTATGAAAGGCATGCACCACCATGCCCATTTAATAACTACATTTTCTTAAAAAGAGTTTGAGGTCATTCTTAGCTATATGGTGAATTTGAGGCCAGCCTGGGCCATATGAAACCCTATCAATACCCTTTCCTTTGTCAGAATGCTTTTCAAAGCCAGGGGCAATGATGGCAGATGCCTGTAGTCTCAGCTACTTGGGAGGCTAAGGCAGGGTGTCTTGAAATGTGGAGTTTGAGGCAAGCCTGGGCAACATAGTGACATTTTGTCTCAAAAATAAAAATAGGGGTCTGGAGAGATGGCTTAGCGGTTAAGCGCTTGCCTGTGAAGCCTAAGGACCCTGGTTCAAGGCTCGATTCTCCAGGACCCACGTAAGCCAGATGCACAAGGTGGCGCATGCATCTGGAGTTCATTTGCAGTGGCTGGAGGCCCTGGTGCACCCATTCTCTCTCTCGCTCTCTGCCTCTTTCTCTGTCTCTTGCAAATAAATAGAATAAAAATAAGGCTGGAGAGATGGCTCAGTGGTTAAGGGCACTTGCTTGCAAAGCCTGCTGGCCTGGGTTTAATTTCCTAGCCCCTATGTAACCCCAGCATCTGGTGTTCATCTGCAGTGTCAAGAGATCCTGGCATGCCCATATATCAGAACATTTAAGGGCTGGAGAGAAGGTTTATTAGTTAAGGCACTTGCCTGTGAAGCTGAAGGACCTAGGTTTGACTCCCCAGAACCCATGTAAGCCAAGCACACATGGTGGTTCATGTGTCTGTAGTTGGTTTGCAGTGGCTAGAGTACCTGGTGCATCCATTCTCTCTCTCTCTCTTGCTCGCTAATAAGTAAAATTTTCTGAAATTTAAAAAATGTATAACAACAAGGGGCCGGGAGTGGTGGCACACACCTTTAATCCCAGCACTCAGGAGACAGAGGTAGGATGATTACCACGAGTTCGAGGCCACCCTGAGAATACATAGCGAATTCCAGGTCAGCCTGGGCTATAGTGAGACCCTACCTCAAAAAACCAAAAGAAAAAAAAAGTACAAATCTGAACACCTTGGAGACATTTTAGAACCCCACTTTGGAGATGCGATGAAAGGCTTACCGCACAAGCTTGAATGTCTGAGTTTGGATCATCAATGAGGTAGTCTCCCTGTGCCAATGGAAAGATGGAAGCCAGAGACAGGAGGATCACGGAAGCTTATGGGCCAGCTAGCCCGGTGTGTATAGAGGGGCACAGCAGGCTGGAAGGTGAGAGCCAAACCCAAGGCTGTCCTCCACACAAGCATTCACCCACATGAACGCGCACACACGAGCGAGTGCGCGCACACACTGCTATCCTATTTTCAATCCCTTCCAGCCACTGCTCTCACATGTGACGGCTGTTTCCCTTGCTATTTTTTTTTTCCTTCTATAATAACCCTCCCCTTCATAGTGGTGTGCTTTTCTGCCTCCTTTCTTTCTTTTTATTTATTGTTTTGTTTATTTTTATTTATTTATTTAAGAGCGACACTCATAGAAAGAGGCAGAGAGAGAGAGAGAGCTAGAGAGAGAGAATGAGTGCTCCAGGGCCTCCACCCACTGCAAACGAACTCCAGACGTGAGCCTTGAACCAGAGTCCTTAGGCTTCACAGGCAAGTACTAAGCCATCTTTCCAGCCCCCTCCTTTCTTTTTAATTCTTTCTGTTGGTCTGTGAAGGTAGGCCCATCCTTCCAGGTGATGGATCTGCGTGGGCTAGGACAGGCTCTTCTCTGGTGAGCAAGGGACAGAAGCATCATTTTGGAAACATCTTGCCATTATTGCTGTGTTACCTAATGCTACTTAATCATCCACCCTCAAAGTCAGTGACATAACGCAGCCACCATTTAATTGTACTCGTGACCCAGTGGGCCAGAAGATAGGGCAGGACACAGTGGGAATGTTCCATCTTTGTGTTTACCAATGGCCGAGGCTTCAGCAGGTTGGCTTGGAAGGCTTCACTTGTTCTCCAGGTTGTATCTGTTAGGACCAGAATGTCCTAGATGGCTCTTTCTCTCACATATCTGACATCAGCGCTGATATGACTTCAAAATCCGGGAGTTGGCCATTTCTGTCCTTTTTCCAAGTAGCCATTCCCTGTGACTAGCTTCTCTCAGGATAGCTGCACAGTTCTGGGAAGGAGCAGGCCAGAATGGAAATATCAAGAAATAGGGGTATATTAGTTACTTTTTTTTTTTTGTTGTTGTTACTGTGACAAAATACCTAACACACAGCAATTTCATTGAAGTATTTATTTATGTTTTATTTTTAAAAAATTATTTATTTGCAAGCAGAGAGAGATAGAAGAGAGAGGGACAGAGAGACTGGGTGCCCCAGGCCTCTAGCCTCTGCAAACAAACTTCAGATGCGTGCGCCACTTTGTGCATCTGGCTTTACGTGGGTCCTGAGGAACTGAACTTGAGCCAGGGTTGTTAGGCTTTGCAGGCAAGCACCTTAACCACCGAACCATCTCTCTCGACCCTGAATCAGAATTTATTTTGTCTCATGGGTGGGGGGACAGTCCATCGTGGTGGGGAAAGTACGGTAGCAGGAGGGAACTTGGTTGAGCTTTCTCACATCTTGGGGGAGCAGCAAGCAAAAAGGTGTAACCCTTAGGGCATGGTCCCCATGTCCACGATCCCGTGGGTGAGAGAGTTTATCCTGGAAGCATGAGAGTGTAAGAGGGCTCGGTTTGCCTTGAATTTGAGTCTGTAGCACCTACGTAAACAGCTGAGCATGGCCATGCTCTCCTGTAACCCCGGTCCTGTTGGGAGCAGAGACAGGAGAATCATCTATCAATACTCATGGCTTTTGTAGCTTTCCTCTTACATTAAATAGGAAGGATAGTCGGGCATGATGGCACGTGCCTTTAATCCCAGCACTCAGGAGGCAGAGGTAGGAGTTTCTGTGAGTTCGAGGCCAGTCTGAGATTACATAGTGAATTCCAGGTCAGCCTGTAACTAGAGCGAGACCCTACCTTGAAAAACAAAACAAACTAAAGGCTTTGAAATATATTTGGTGGCTTCCAGATACTGAGAGAGGAGGACTGTCATCAAGTTGTTAAACTGAACTTTCAGAATTAGGATTTCTTTTTTTTTCTTTTTCTTCTTCTTCTTCTTCTTTTTTTTTTGTGTTGCTATGTAGGCCTGTCTGCTCTGGAATTTGTTATGTAGATCATACTAGCCTCCAACTTTCAGTGATCCTCTTGTCTCCACCTCCAGAGTTCTGGGATTACAGGCATGGGCTGTCACACCTGATTTAGGATTTTTTTTCTGCCGCCATGTAGGGCAAGCTGAGTTGGCATGAAGAAATCAGAGGTTGAACCGTGTGTGCTTTTGCTGACTGGACTTGAGCTGCATTCAGGGAAGATAACAGGAGCTAGATTCTGTCAGGGCAAGAAAAATCCTGATCAATGGTGGTGACATGAGCTGGCACCCTAGGGCTGGCAAGGTGGTGGGAGGTGACTCTTTTGCTGGCTGCTGTCCTTTGGTTCTGCCCTTCCATTCAGCCCTGCAAGATTGCCTTTGACCTTTAACTCATTGAGGCAGCTCCTGTTTTTCCTCCTCCCAAATCCCTTTTCCTCCCTCTCTCCCTTTAATGTACATGTGCTTTTAGGGTCTTAAAGGTGAAAACAAGACCACACTTTTACTCAAGGATTACCTGTCTTTGAAGCTCTTGGTATTTATACTCCTCATATTGTTCATGTTCGGTGTAGTGCTGGACAGAGAAGCATTGTGTGCTAACTTACTCAGATCCAGGTCATCCAGGAGGAGGTGGTGTTTCAGGATGCTAGAACTTCTAGAACATCCTTAAAACATGCTCATTTTACACTCAGAGCACTGGAAACCTGAAGGGTTCAAGTGACCATTGTTGAACCATTACAGTGGGTGGGAGAAGGCACTTCTTCCCGAAAGACTTTGATAAGTTCTTTTTATTTTTTTTTGAATTTATTTATTTATTTATTTTGGTTTTTTGAGGTAGGATCTCGCTCTAGTCCAGGCTGACCTGAAATTCACTGTGGAGTCTCAGGGTGGCCTCGAACTCATGGTGATCCTCCTACCTCTGCCTTCCGAGTGCTGGGATTAAAGGCATGCGTCATCGCGCCTGGTTTATTTTTTTGAATTTTTAAGAGTGGGCATGCCAGGGCCTCCAGCCGCTGTAAACAAACTCCAGACTGCCACCTTGGCTTTCTGGTTTACCTGAAGCTTGGGGAATCGAATGTGGGTTCTTTGGCTTCACAGGCAAATGTCTTAACCACTAAGCCATTTCTCCAGCCCCGATAAATTCTTTTAAGTGGTTGCACCCATTGTGATTAGAACAAAGGAGTGATTTATTGGAGTCCTCCCAGATAGGCAACCATGCCAGACCAGAGCCCCCAGCAACAGCAGCCTCACCTTGGATAGCACCACACATCCTGAGATGTGAACTGATCTCCAGCAGTGGAGAGTTAGGAAGAAAAGGTTGACTGACCCGTCCACTTCCGAACTCACCTTAAATAAATACCCATCTCTGGGCTGGAGAGATGGTTTAGTGGTTAAGGTATTTGCCTGCAAAGCCTAAGGACCCAGGTTCAATTCCCTAGTACCCATGTAAGGTGGCGCATTTACTATTTACTTCTCTTCCATACATAAATAAATAAATAAAAAAATCCATTTCTGCTCCCAGACGCTATTACACCTGACGTTTGCAAAATGCACGAATCAACTTTCCTCCGAGGACTTCATCCTCCCACTTTGGCATTGAGGCAGCATTTAAGGCTCAGTCTGTCTGTCGGTCTGTCCTCTTCACCGTCCCAGGGCCCCCAGCCAGGTCTGCAAGACAGACTGCAGCTCCAGTCCCTCGCGCCTTTCCTCCTGAGGATGGGGGACATTTATTATCTGGGGTGTACACGAGCACCGAGTGGGTCTGGGAACCAACCGCAGGGCTCTTAGGTGGGGTTCAGACAGGACAGAGGCCGAAAAGTCCAAGCGCGCAGGCGAGCTGACCTGCGCGGTTCCGAGCGAGTGGGCGTGGCCATGCTGGAGGCGTGGCCTGACTGGAGGGCGTGGCTTGAAGGAGAGGGCGTGGCCTGGCGAGGGAGGGCGTGGCCTGCTGCGGTCAGGTGACGGCGCGGCGGGCGGAGTCGGCCCTGGAGAGGCAGCGGCGGCACCGAGGGGTCGGCGGGGCGCTCTGGCTGGGGTAGTTGGGGGCCGCGGGACCGTGGCCATGGGGGGCTTGAAGGACGAGCTGCTCAAGGCCATCTGGCACGCCTTCACCGCGCTCGACCTGGACCACAGCGGCAAGGTGTCCAAGTCCCAGCTCAAGGTGGGCGTCCCAGGCCGTCCTGCGCCCCTCGGGCCCGACGGGGTTGGGGTGGCGGCGGCCGCAGGGAGGGGCGGCGGGCGTGTGCGCGCCGCGGGGGAGGGGAGGGGAGGGGAGGGGCACCGACTGGCGGTCAGCTTCCCTCTGGCCTGGGGACGGGGCGCTCGGGCACACGTGGGTCCCCGGGGGTGGGGGGCGCGCCCGGATCGTCTGACGGGCGAGCGATCCGCTTCCCGGTGGGTGCCAGGAGCCCACCGAACTCCCCACTGGGACAGGCTGGAGGGTTGCTTCCTCGGACGACCTTCCCAGAGTTTCCCCTTTCCTCCGGGAGGGCTGGGGACTTGCCCAAGGTCCACCGGGCAAGCCCCTTCGGCAGCCCACCCCGGGGCGGCGATCCGAACCCCTGCGGCGTGCCCCTCCCCGGGGGTGCCTGGGGCGGTGAGTCCAGGCGACTTTTCTGCTTTGGGAAGAACTTCCCGCCCAGCGTCCTCAGGGCCGGGAAGTAGTCAACGGGGCTTGCTGAGGCTCGGGGTGCAGCCCGGATCTTTTTGGCACCCCGCAAAAGGCAATCGCTTTTGCAAAGTTGTTATCGTGGCTGCCAAAGCCCCCAGTCAGTAAGTCAGAGTGTAAGGTATGCATAAAGGGATACTTGTAACCTGAGTAAACCCCAGCAAGGAAAGGGGCACGCGGCCAGGCGAAATTGGCAGCCTCTTGAACGTCTAAAATATAGAAACAGACAAGAAGAGCCATTCACAGGCATTTAAAAAAAATACGCATTTTGTTTGGATCTGAATGACTGGTTTTCTTAGCCTCTTCTGAGGACGCATTTCTGAAGATTTGGTGTGCTTTATATGTATTGTACAGTAAAATGAGGAAGTTCTTTTAAGTTGTGATGGAGACTTTGGCAGCCTTGAACTTCTGATCCTACTGCTTCAACCTCCTTAGTAGCTGGGGCCCTTAAGAATTAACATCTCCAGACGGGCGGCGTGGTGGCGCACGCCTTAAATCCCAGCACTGGGGAGTCAGAGGTAGGAGGATTGCTGTGAGTTCAAGGCTACTCTGAGACTATAGAGTGAATTCCAGGTCAGCCTGGACTAGAGTGAAACTCTTCCTCGAAAAACAAAACAAAACAAAACAAAAGAATATCATGTAACTTGTTTAACAGCAGCAGACTAAAAATTAGATATCCAAAATGGATGGTTAAAATGTATCACTTTGGAAAGCTATGTGAGTATTTTACAATAGTTTTGACATTTTTTATTTTGAATTATCTTCTAACTTAAAAAATAATTTGTTTCCAAGGAGAGAGAAAGAGAAAGAAAGAAAGAAATGGTGCACCAGGGCTTCTACCCATGGCAAATGAACTCCAGATGAATGTGCCACTTTGTGCATCTGCTTTACATGGGTACTGGGGAATTGAACCCAAGTTGTTAGACTTTGTACTTAAACGCCCTAACCACTGAGCAATCTCTGCAGCCCTCCTCACGCCCTTCTAACTTTTGACACATAGAATGGTTACAGGTCAGCCTGAAATTTACTGTGTAGTCTCAGGGTGGTCTTAAACTCATGGCGATCCTCCAACCTCTGCCTCCCGTGTGCTGGGATTAAAGGCGTGTGGCACCACCATGCTCAGCTCCCCCCCATTTTAAAAGAATAAAGATAAAAAAGAACATGTAGTCTGAATAGTGAAACCCTATCTCAACTCCCCCCCCCCAAAAAAAAAGAAAAGATATAATTTTGGTACTGCAAATATAGTCTTTTACCAAACTTGTCAATAGCATAAAAGTAGCTTTGCACTGTCTTGGGATTCTTGATCTTCCTGCCTCCACCTTGCAAGCCCTAGGTTTCCAGATGTGTGCTACCACACCTGGCTAAGTTCAGACTTTCCTAATTGTAATCAGTAGACTAAGAGTGGGGAAAGAAACCTCCAGAAACACATTCTCTACTTGTGTTTAAAACTTGTGTTCATGAATATTCCTTTGTTAGAACAAACAACTGTTTGATTACATCATTCATCTTGGATGCAATTCTTTTATCTGGTAACTAATAGAACCTTGCCCACTATGGAGAGATCCTGAAGCTTTTCCAGAGGACTGGATGGGCTGGGGAGGTGGCTCAGTGGTTAAGGGCACTTGCTGATTAAACACAAGGTCCTCTCAGGCTGGAAACCATCAAGTTTGACTCCCCTGAAAGCTGGGCATGGCCTGGCATGTTTGGTACCTCAGTCTGTGGGGGGAGGGTAGCGAAGAGCAGAGGATCTTTGGAGCTCATTACTGACAGCAGTTCCCAGTTGCAGGAGGGACCCTGTCTCAAGGAAGTGTGTAGATCAGTGATAAGAACACCTGATCTTCTCCTCTGGCTTTTCCACAGAGGCATGCATATCTGCACGTGTGCATACACCCATCTCACACACGTGCACACACGCACACGTGGGGGGAGGGACTAGGTATTTATAGGTAGCTGAATAAATACTACTGAATGTTAGAAAAACATTGTTTCTGTTGTTTGTTTTTCAAGGTAGGGTCTTCCTGTAGCCCAGGCTGACCTGAGTCCCTCATCCCTCTGCTCTGGAGTGCCACCAGAGAGCTTAGAAAATCTTTTCATGAAGTTTTCCCCTGGCTCTTCTCTGGTGTTTTTTTATTGTTTTGTCTGATTCTTATGTTCCTTAAGTGAAAGCCATTTGTAGGTGGATTCCATTTTCCTTATTAATCTTTCGCTTGAAACAGTCGTTATTTTTGGGTCATGGCATAACTTTAGGTATGGAGTATATACTTGAAACAGAAGAAGTAATTCTTTAAAAAGCGTATTTATTTATTTGAGAGAGAGAGGGAGAGAAAGAGGTAGAGAGGTGGCGAGAAAGAAGCAGACAGAATGTAGATGACACACCAGGACATCATGCTGCTGCAAACGAACTATAGACACATGTGCCACCTTTTGCATCTGGCTTTATGTGGGCACTGGGGATTTGAACCCAGGCTGTCAGGTTTTGCAGTTAAGTAACTTTAACCACTGAGCCATCTCTCCAGCCTTCCCTGCCCTGCCCTCCCTCTCCCCACTTTTTTTTTTTTTTTTGAGACAGAGTCTCTCTGTAGCACAGGCTGACCTGGAATTCACTGTGAGTGTCAGGCTGGCCTCAAACTCACAGTGATCCAGTGATCCTTCTACCTATGCCTCCTAAGTGCTGGGATTAAAGGTGTGTACCACCACACCCAGGAGAGAAAGAGAGAGAGAGCGAGGGAATGAATGAATATGAATGGGTGTGCCAGGACCTCCAGCCACTACAGTTGAACTCCAGATGCATGTGCCACTTTGTTCATCTGGCTCTATGTCAATACTGAGGAATCAAACCCAGGCAGTTAGGCTTTGCAGGCAAGTACCTTAACTGCTGAGCCATCTCTCCAGCCCAGAAGAAATAATTTTTATTTATATTAAATTAACATGAAAATTATCATATTTGTTAGCATTTCATTGTTCTTGTTGAAAGATACTAAATTTCCAGTGTTGCTTAGTTACACGTAATTCCCAGGCCATATTACTTTCCTGCCCTTGTGTTCCTACCAGAGTTTTCAGTGTACCCTAAATTAATGCTCTTATTGTTATATGGTAAGTGTTTTCCTCTTAAACATAGCCAACTTTAGTGGTATTTTAGTGACTTCTATTATGAATTTTGCTTTGCAGTTGTGGTTGCAATGTGAATTCTATGTCAGTGCTGGAAATGTCTTAAAATAAGCTTATTGTTTCTGTTTATATCATGTTGTTTTTAGAAACAGCTTTTTGAAAAAAAAATTATAACTTTTAAAGTAAACGAGCTTATAATGCTAGTGAGGAGCATGAAACAACTTCTAGAGGGACAGTGTAATGGGTGGAGTCTTATTTTGATGACAGGTTTTTCCTTTTTTCTTGAGATGGGGCTCTTACTCTTGTCCAGGCTGGCTTCAGATTCACAGCAGCTGACTTGCTTCAGCCTACCAGGTGCTGAGAGCAGGAGTGAGCTGTCATGCCTGGCATATTTTTCAAATAAACGTATTTTTTTTTTAATTCTTGAATTTGTGATTGACATGTATATCTTGTGAGTACTATTCTATATTTTGTTCCCCTGTAGGCATCTAGCTTCAAAAGTCTTACTAAAGCCAGGTGTGGTGGTGTATGCCCTTAATCCCAGCATTTGGGAGGCAAAGACAAGATCACTGTGAGTTCAAGGCTACCCTGAGACTACATGGTGAATTTCAGGTCAGCCTGGGCTAGAGGGAGACCCTACCTCGAAAAACAAACAAAAAATACAAGCAAACAAACAAACAAAAAGTTTTAACTAGGACTGGAGAGATGGCTGAGTGGTTAAGGCATTTGCCTGCAAAGCCAAAGGACCTCGGTTTGATTCCCCAGGACCCTTGTAAGCCAGACACAGAGGGGGGCGTATGTATCCAGAGTTCATTTGCAGTGGTTGGAGGTCCTGGCATACCCATTCTCTCTCTCTCTCTCCTCCCTGCCTATTTCTTTCTTTCTCTCTCAAATAAATAAATAAATAAATAAAATATTTAAAGAAAATGTCTTAACCAGGGTAATTAAAAAAGCAATTGATCCAGGCCAGAGTAGTCAGCTGAAATTATAAAGGAGGTAAATTGCAGTAAGGGGCTTTTGTTGTTGAAACACAGTGTATAAAGATAAATTTAAATCTCATGAACTTTGCATTTATAGTATTATATTCCCAATTTCGTGTGTTATGTTGCTGTTAACCCCTATTGTAAGAGCTGTTTCTGTTGAGGAACAATAAAAAAAAAAAAAAACCCAATTAAAAAAGTGTAGGGAGCCGGGCATGGTGGTGCATTCCTGTAGTTCCAGCACTTAGTAGGCCGAGGTAGGAGGATTGCTCTGAGTTGAAACTGCATAGTGAATTCCAGGTCAGCCTGGGCTAAACTAAGTCCCTACCTTGAAAAACCAAACCAAACCAAAACTTAGGGGCTTAGAATCATGAGAGAGTCTACTAAATTTTTGTAAGCCAGGCATGATGTTGGCTCATGTCTATAATTCCAGCACTCAGGAGATGGAGATAGAAAAGATTGAGAATCAGAAACTAGCCTTGGTTACAATAGAAAGTCCTGTCTCGAAAAGAATGTCTTTGTAAGCTGGGTGTGGTGGCGCCCACCTTTAATCTCAGCACTCGGGAGTCAGAGGTAGGAGGATCGCTGTGAGTTCGAGGCCACCCTGAGAATACAGAGTGAATTCCAGGTCAACCTGGGCTAGAGTGAGACCCTACTTTGATAAACAAACAAACAAAAGAATGTCTTTGTAAATATTTTTCATATCTGTATGTGTGTATGTATACATGTATATTTTTATTAAATATTTTTATTTATTTGCAAGGGGGAGAGAGAGAGAGAAGGAAAGACAGAGAGAGAGAGTGGCCATGCTAGAGCTCCCCAGCCCCTGCAAATGAACTCCAGATGCAGGTGCCACTGTGCACCTGGCTTTATGTGGGTACTGGGGAATTGAACTCAGGTCATTAGGCTTTGCAGGTGAGAACCTTAACTGCCGAGCCATCTCTCCAGCCTTGTTTTGATGCCAAGTTTCACTCAAGCCCAGCCTGGCCTTGAACTCATGGTAATTCTCATTCCGCAGCGTCCTGAGAACTGGGATTAAAAGTGTGAGCTACCACCCATTCCCAGAACCCCCTTTCTGTTGTTTCTTGTGTGTGAGAGACATATGTACACTCATAGGTGTGGAGGCCAGAGGACAACCCTGGTTCTCTCCTTCCACCTTACTTAAGACAGGATCGAGCTGCATGTGGTGATTCTATATTTAAGGAAGAAAAAGGAGAGAGAGAGAGAGAGAGAGAGAGAGAGGAATTGGTATTGGTTGGAAGTGAAGAAGAGATTTCATAGTTTTGTTAAGGGAATGGTGGTACACAGGGTGGTGGCCTGTTTTGGATAGCAGGGAAAGCATGGCTCCAGCAGAGGCTGGGCATCACCTCCTCGCCATGGCAGGGAGAAAGCAGCCGCAGGAGAGTGAGCTGAGTTCTGGCAAAGAGGAGCTGGCTGTAACGCCCCTGAGCCCGCCCCCAATAATGCACCTCCTCCATCAAGGCTCCACCTACCAAATCGCCATCAGCCAGGGACCAAGCATTCAGTGGGGATATCTGATTGAAACCACCATATCCCACCCCTGACCCCTATAAACTCATGATAATCTGTGATGTAAAATGCAATGCGTTGAGTTCAACTTTAAAAGCCTCCATAGTTTTATCAATCCTGACACTGTTCAAACATCCCTATAGTCCAAAGAATCTTAACTGCGAGGCTGCAAAACCAAGACACAAGTTACATACACATAATGGCACAGAGTAAACATTCACACTACCAAAGATGGCATTGGGTAAAGCAAGAAAAGATTGAACTGATGCAAGATCTTAGAAAACAGAGGAGCTGGTGAGATGGCTCAGAAGTTAATGATGCCTGTTTGTAAAGCCTGATGGCTTGAGTTCAATTACTCAATACCCATGTAGTGCCAGACACATGAAGTGGCACATGTGTTTCTAGTTTGTTTGCAATGGCAGGAGGCCTTGGTGTGCCCATTCTCTTTTTCTCTCAAATAAATAAATAAATTTAAGGAAAAATAAACAAACAAACAAACAGGGCAAGCATAAAATCCTGGCACTCCAAGTCTGACATCTCTAACTAGTCACAAAGTCTCTGGGGTTCCAATTCTGCCTCTCCAGCTGGGCTGCCCATAGCCTGGGAAAATTCTATCCCAAGTCTGCAGCTCTCTTTAGTGTCTGGTAAAATCTGGGGTTCTCCACTGCAATCCATGGTTTATCCTCATGGCTCCATCAGGTCTCCATGCAGAGCCTCCCAACAATCTTGCCTCATCACCTGATGGTTATTTCCAAAAAACTCTGTTGCAAATTCAGTGACCCTCTCTGCAGTACACAGCTCTAGTTGCTGGGATGAACATCCAAACCAGACACGCTTTATGGAAGGAAGGGATTTATTTCAAGCTTACAGGTCTGGGGAAGTTCCATATATGGCAGAAGAAGCTGGCTCCCCATTTATAAATCCAGGCAGAGAGAGAAACCACCAGCCAGAAAATACCAGAAAGCAGCAAGTCCAGGCCTGCAGCAGGGACCCAGGCAGAGCTCAGACCTCTGCATCCTTTGGGATGGAAATCAGATCTTCTCCCAAACACACTTTAGTGCTGGACCCCAGGATTCACTCCCAGTGATGTCTCCTCCAGCCAGTTACAAACTTTAATGAAATGCCTCAGTCTATGGGGGACATGGGTTCAAATTACCACAGCCAGGGAAAGACAACATCCCACGTCTGCAGCTCTCTTTGGCAGCTAGTAAAATCCTGGGTTTTCCATTGCAATCCATGGTTCATCCTCATGGCTCTATTAGGTCTCCACGCAGAGACTCCCAACAACCCTGCCTCACATCAGCTAGTGGCCATTTCCAAAAAAAACTGATTTGCAAATTCAGTGACCCCTCTCTTTCTGCATTTGTTATGTTACCATAGTACCCAGTAGGCTACTAAATTTAGTAATCCAGGGGTAAATAAAGCCAACGTTGAGGAGCAGGAAAGCTCCGTTAGTATTCTTCTTACTTTCCCAATGTAGAACAACTTTTGAAGACTGTGGTTAGCTGACAGCCTCCAGCTACTTTTAGGGCCCAGGAATGACTGTGTAGCATTTCTACCCAGGGAGGGTTCCCCTACAGCTAATCTGCTTCAGAGCTCCTAATGGTACACGTTTTTTTTTTTTTTTAATTTTTATTAACATTTTCCATGATTATAAAATATATCCCATGGTAATTCCCTCCCTCCCCACCCCCACACTTTCCCATTTGAAATTCCATTCTCCATCATATTACCTCCCCATTACAATCATTGTAATTACATATATACAATATCAACCTATTAAGTATCCTCCTCCCTTCCTTTCTCTACCCTTTATGTCTCCTCTTTACTATGCTTTTTCCTTTTTTAAAAAATGTTATTTATTGCTGCTGTCACCGCCACTCTCTGATGCCAGCGCCGCCTCTAGCTCCCTGAGCTTGCAGCCGCAGGAGAAGAGGGGTAGGTGAGGAGGTCTCTGTACCATGGCTAGTGCAAAGCAGACTGCCCACAAATCCACTGTGGTGAAGCCCTGGGAAAGAGCAGCTCTTGAGAGTGCGCCCTCTGCTGGAGGGGTGGAGAAACCCCATCGTTACAGGCCTGGTACTGTGGCTCTCCAGGAAGTCCACTGAACTTCTGATTCACAAACTGCCCTTCCACCATCTGGTGTGAGAAATTGCTCAGGATTTCAAAACAGATCTGCCTTTCAAAGTGCAGCTATTGGTGCTCTGCAGGAGGCATGTGAGACCTATCTGGTTGGCCTTTTTGAAGATACCAACCTGTGTGCTATCCGTGCCAAACGTGTAACAGTTATGCCCAAAGATACCCAGCTAGCACGCGCGTGTGTGGGAGCATGCGCAAGAGTCCACTATGATGGGAAACATTTGATTCTCAAAAAAACTTTTTTGTCTTCCTGTTATTAGTAGTTCTGAATGCTAGATATTTTTTCCCATGGGGTCAGAAGGTACCTAAGTATATGATTGTGAGTGGAAAACTAGGGGACAGGAATCCTTATTTTCATATGTGTGTGGATTTTTAATATAAATATGGGGATGTAAAGCATTAAGGCAAGTCAAAATGTTTCAGTGAACAAGTTTCAACAGCTCAACTTTATAACAATTATAAATAAACCTGTTAAATTTTTCTAGACAATGCCAGCATTCGGATTTTTTAAAAAGTAAATTTCTTATTGACGGAAAAAAATTATTTCTTTACTTATTTATTTGAGAGGGACAGAAAGGGAGAGAGAGGCAGATAGAGAGAATGGGTACGCCAGGGTCTCCAGCCACCGCAGACTCCAGACACATTACCTTCTTGTGCATCTGGCTTACGAGGGCCCTGGGGAATCGAACCTGGGTCCTTATGCTTCATAGGCAAACGCCTTAACCACTAAGCCATCTCTCCAGCCCTCCTTTTGTGCTTTTTTTTTTTTTTTGCTTTTTCGAGGTAGGGTCTCAGTCTAGCCCAGGCTGACCTGGAATTCACTATGGTATCTCAGGGTGGCCTCGAACTCACAGTGATCCTCCCACCTCTGCCTCCCAAGTGCTGGGATTAAAGGCTTGCACCACCACGCCCGGCTGTGCTTTTTAATTTGGAAAAATAGCATGTACCCCCACAAACATATGAGACAGAAATGCTCACTTAAATGAATTTTTATCCACATTGCCAGTATCCCCAAGCCTACCATATGTGTGTCACCTCACTAATGTCTTGCCCCCTCCCAATCAGGTTATCTTGACTCATCTATCTCCCTTTCCAGCGGTAGTTGTAGGCAGCCATATAGTCCCTCATGACAAGGCAGCCACTCGGGCGTGGCATGGCGGTGGCTGAGCTGCAAGCCTCCAGATGTGCGCTGAGCCACAGAGCCCCGAGGTCTGCACCCATGGTGCTGCATGGGTGCTGAGCCTGACCGAGCCGGGGTGGGGGGAAGTACTTCCTGGGCTGGAGCATGTTTCAGAGTTCTTAGGACCAAGTACATGGTGTATAGTTTGGACAGCTCCTTTCCCCAGTCTGGCTTACCTCCCCATCCCAGTCTCCATCCCCATCCCCATCTCCGCGGCTGTTTCTCACCTGTGGCCTTTTTCACTCTGAACCCTGTCTCACCTTCTGCCTCCTGAGGTTTCCTTATAGCTGGGTCCCTCCCAAGTTTCTGGCCCTTGGCAATCTGGACCACCCATCCTTTTCACATTAAAAAAAAATTTTTTTTTTTTTATTTATTTGAGAGCGGCAGACACAGAGAGAAAGACAGATAGAGGGAGAGAGAGAGAATGGGCGCGCCAGGGTTTCCAGCCTCTGCAAACGAACTCCAGACGCGTGCGCCCCCTTGTGCATCTGGCTAACGTGGGACCTGGGGAACCGAGCCTCGAACCGGGGTCCTTAGGCTTCACAGGCAAGCGCTTAACCGCTAAGCCATCTCTCCAGCCCCCTTTTCACATTTTTGATTCCATGACATACCACTTGCTAAGTTCTTCAAAGGTGCCTGTGTGGGACCACATGTGTCACCTTGACCCTCTCAAGCTGGACATTGCCCAAAGCCCAGTTTTCAGCCATGAGCTCTCTTTATGCTCTTCCTATAAAGAGCCGTCATTCCAACAACCTTAGATCTCTCTCGCCTAACGCCTCCCACGTCTCTTTCTGACCCTGACCTCTGGAAGAGCAACTGGTTTCTGTCACTAACTAGTAATAGAATATACACTATGGCTTCACAATATTTACTTAAGAGAGAGAGAAGCAGAGAATGGGCATGCCAGGGCCTCTAGCAACTGCAAATGAACTCCAGACACATGCATCTGGTTTGCATGGGTTCTGGGGAATTGAACCTAGGTTCTTAGGCTTCACAGGCAAGTGCCTTTACTGTCAAGCCGTCTCTCCAGCCATCTGAAAAGGGAAGCGTCTATAATCAAAAGTGAGAGTAGCATTAATATGTAGTCATAAACATAAGTGCTTAAAGGTCAGTTTGGTGGCCAAAATATGTCCATTTAGCCAGGCAGCAGTAGTAGTTTCCCCCTTAGGGCTTGTGACCTCAGCCATTGGCTTTTGGCTGGGTCTTCAGTACCAGACATAATTTCCCTCCTATGGAGTGGCCTCACATCTATTCAGAGAGCAGTTGGTTTGCCTCCAGACAGACATGTTAACCATTGCAGCAGTTGGTACATTTGGCCTGGCTGGCCAGCTGTGAAGCTTGCAGTGTCCATTACTGGTGAAGATAGTTGATGACTTTTCTCCTCCCAAAGGCTCATGCTGCAGAGCTCTTTCCAACATCCTGACAGCTAGTTAATAGGGAGGAGGCTTCTGGCTCAACACTAGCTTGATTTCTCAGTGACCTGTATGCAGTGTTCAGCAGTAGGGTCTTACTTTCTAGTTCTGGTGGACAACCGAAAGCCTGAGTGGCCTGTAATATTTTTGGTAGCATTAGGGGCCTTCCTGGCCAACAACTTGTTGGAAGGTATCCCACCCCTATGTGGCACTTTTTTCATCTGGCTTATGTAGATGGTTTGGGACTTGAACCCGGTTAGCAGGCTTTGCAAACAAGTGCCTTTAACTGCTGAGCCACCTTCCCATCCCCCAGCCCCTCTCTTTAAAGAGCTTTGCACATTGGTGCCCATGGTAGGCAGAGAAGCGTACTGGAGTTGTAGTCTCCCAAAGATGTATCTTTTTCTTTCTTGTATTTACTTATTTTTCTCTCCCTCCCTTTATTGTGAGATAGGATCTCAGTCTGTAGTCCAGGCGGGCCTGGAACTCATTGTTTAATTCAGGCTGGCCTTGATGTCTTGGCAGTTCTTTTGCCTCAGCATCTCAAGTTTTAGGATTACAGGCACACACTACTGTGCCAAGCTTGAGTGGCTATCTTTCCTAATACTCCTTTCCCAACATGCAAGTGTGCACATACACATGCATGTGAAGATACCCAGATATATGTATCCTTTTTATTTTTATTTTTGGAGTCATATATATCTTTTTACTTAAGTTGTGTGTATGCTTTTGTGACTTACCGTCTTAAGCACTGTGTTAGAGGCATCCTTCTATATCAAAGCATATAAATCTGGGGGTGGTGGTTCACACTTTTTTTTTTTCTGAGGTAGGGTCTCACTCTAGCCCCAGCTGTCCTGGAATTCACTGTGTAGTCTCAGGGTGGCTTTGAACTCACGGAGATCTTCCTACCTCTGCCTCCTGAGTGCTGGGATTAAAGGGTGCCTGACGATCCACACTTTTTTTTTTTTTTGGTTTTTTCGAGGTAGGGTCTCACTCTAGCCCAGGCTGACCTGGAATTCACTATGGAGTCTCAGGGTGGCCTTGAACTCACGGCAATCCTCCTACCTCTGCCTCCCGAGTGCTGGGATTAAAGGCGTGGCCCGGCTTTTTTCACACTTTTAATACCAGCACTCAGAAGGCAGAGATTGGAGGATTGTCTTGAGTTCAAATCCTGTCTGGGCTACAGAGTGAGTCCAGGTCAGCTTGGGCTAGTGTGGGAACCTGCCTCAAACTAACAAGCACACAAACAGACCCAGAAGCCGTCTTCTGTAGTAGTTGTGAACAGTTTCACTCTGTTAACACATCATACTTTATGTTACTATTTTTTTAAATAATTGTTATTTATTTATTTTTATTTTTTCAAATTTTTATTAACAACTTCCATGGTTATAAAAAAATTCCATGGTAATACCCTCCCTCCCCCCACTTTCCCCTTTGAAACTCCATTCTCCATCATATCGCTCCCCTCTTTTCAATCAGTCTCTCTTTTATTTTGATGTCATGATCTTTTCCTCCTCTTGTGATGGTCTTGTGTAGATAGTGTCAGGCACTGTGAGGTCATGGATATCCGGGCGAACAATGTTACTATTTTCTTATCCTCAGGTTTTATTAAAAATATTTTTATTTATTTGTGAGGAGAGAGTGAGAGTGAGGATGGATGTACCATGGCCCTATGTCTCTGCAAGCGAGATCCAGATGAATGTGATACTTTGTCCACTTAGGTAGAAATGGAGTAGGGGTAGCGCCTTCCTCATGTGCCCTCAGGAGAAGGAGGTGCCATAGGGTTTGCCAGGAGTCCGGCGAGTAAGCTTGCTTGGCTGGATTTGGCCAGAGGGATTGGATAAAATAAGGCTGGAAAGGTAATGTGAGCCTGCCTGTGGACTGAGCACACACGGAGCTCAGATACTCACTTGGTTTCTGTTTCTTTAGGCTTTTGACGACTTTTAAGCCAGGGGATGACATAATGTAAGCAGTACTGAAGATGTATTTGGTGAAAGTATCTTGGATAGTGATTGACTGTGCTCGGATTAAGAGGCATGTGTGATGATGAGGTGTTACTGAGGCTGAATGGAGTCAAGATAATTTAAGAGAAAGGAAGCAAGGCTGGGCAGAAAGAAGGGATAGGGTCTGGAAGGGGAGCGTGACTCCATGTGGAAAGGGGCAGGATTTCTAGTAGACAATGCTCTCCAGGCAGGGCATAGCCATGGTAGGAAATTAGTCATTCAGCCTCATTGTTGGGAAGAATTTTCTGGTAATTTGCCCTGATCTTGAAATTCTATAAATCATACAGGAATGTTAATGGTTTTTTTAAGATTGCCCATTATGAATTATAATTCTATAACTGTGTTGGATCAGATAAGTGTGCTGGAATAGAGGTCCCCACCCTGCTTTTTTTTTTTTTTTTTTTTTCTTTTTAGTGTCGCACATCCTGTAAAGGGAAGTGCTTTGTGACTGGGGGCACAGTCACAGCACCTTTTAGAATCGCTGAATCTTTGGGAGAGAGGAGAGTGGGTGTTAAAACAGTCATGCATGGTAAAACATTTAGTCGCTCAACATCCTTCATTTAATTTTCATGATAACTGGGGCAAAGTGCTTAAATAGCACATTCCTGAACAGCAGCAGTCCAGAGAAGTAGGCTAATTAGTCACTTGATCAAGAGGTCCTACAGGGTGGCATCAGACTTTCATGAAGGACCCAGAGAGATATTTGCTGGCATGGTGCTGGGTCTTTGAGCGTGTTAACAATGGTTTATTCTTCAGATGGAGGGGAGGGCAAAGTTGCTTAGCGATCATGTGGGTGCTAAAGGAATGGCCTTGGAGGAGCAGGCATTTGAAAGTGGGATAAATACAAATTTTTCAAGAAACTTGCAAACACCCTGATTAGACTGATTCAGGGGCCTTCCTTTTACAAATTAAGAACTTGTAGTCCTTTTTCTTTCTGATTGTCTTTGTTTGATCTGTTTTTCAGCTTTCTCATCTAGTGAAAGAACTAGGGCTTCTTGGAACACTTTACCCCAGAGGCAGGTGCTAGGGCAAGAGTGTGTGTGTGTGTGTGTGTGTGTGTGTGTGTGTGTGTGTGTGTGTGTGTGGAGGGGGGGATGGTTCTAGATTTCTAGGTTTAGCTTGCATCTGCTAGGGGGTGCTGGATCCCGGGGAGCTGACTAGCAGTATTGAGGGAGTGCCCTGCCTTCTGGAAAGAGCATTTATGCATCTGCCGTTATCTTTACTATGTAGGCTGGGCTATCTGCCAGAAAGAGGGAAGGTCGCATCGTGTGGAAAAAAGACCAGAGTGGAAGGCCTGTCTTCTGATCCCAGTGTCATAACATGTTGAACTGATTCGGGGCACATCAAATCCCTGGTTTAACCTCTTCATTGGCCTCACTCAGTGTAGTGCCTAAAAGCAAACCAATGACTGCTGTCTGTACTTTAAAAAGCACAAGTTGCTGTAGATGGAGTCTTCTGAAAACTGCCCATCTTTTTATTAGTTTATATTCTGGCCATCAAAAATGTACTTATTGAAAAACTGGGCATGGTGGCACATGCCTTTAATTCCAGTTCTCAGAAGGCAGAGGTAGGAGGATTGTTATGAGTTTGAGACCACCTCGAGACTGAGACTACATAGTGAATTCCAGGTTAGCCTGTACTAAACAGAGACCCTAACTCGAAAAACAAAAAAAAAAAAAAAAAAAAATTACTTATTGTCATGTGTGGTGGTGCACAATTTTAATCCCAGCACTCAGGTGGCAGAAATAGGAGGATTGCTGTGATTTTAAGGCCAGCCTGGATCTATAGAGTGAGTTCTAGGTCAGCGTGGGATGGAATGAGCCTGTACCTTGAGGAAGAAAAATGCACTTACTTATTTATTTTGAACATTTTAATTTATTTTTAGATATTTATTTTAAATATTTTAATTTATTTATTAGAAAGACAGAGAAAGAGGAATATAGAAAGATAGTGAGTCTGAGGATTTCAGGACCTCCCACCACTGGAAATGAACTCCAGACACATGTGCCACTTTGTGCATGTAATTTTATGTGGGTGTTTGGGAATCAAACCTGGGGCCATCAGGCTTTGCAAGCAAGTGCCTTTAACTGTTGAGCCATTTCTCCAGCCCACATGTTTATTTTTAAATTTACATGTTTATTTGCATGCATGCATGTATGGTTGCACCAGGACTTCTTGCCTTTGCAAAAGTGCTGGCTGCACCATTTTTTGCATTTAGCAAACCACATAATGGTTGGCTTGGGAATTGAACCACAGACTGACAAGTTTTGCAAGTAAGTGCCTTTAACTGCTGAGCCATCTTCCCAGTCCTCAAAATTTTTATTTTTTATTTTTTAATTATTTATTTATATATTTATTTATTTATTTGAGAGAGTGAGAGATAAACAGGGATTTAGAGAGAGAGAGAGAGGGAATGGATGCACCAGGGCCTCCAGCCACTGCACATGAACTGCAGACACATGTACACCCCCTATGCATCTGGCTTACATGGGTCCTGGGGAATTGAACTGAGGTCCTTTGGCTTTGCAGGCAAACACCTTAACTGCTAAGACGTCTCTCCAGCCCTTCTTTCTTTCTTTTTTTTTTTTGACATTTGCATTTTTAAAATTTTTATTAACATTTTCCATGATTATAAAAAAAAAATCTCATGGTAATCCCTTCCCTCCCCCCCCCCCCACTTCCTTATTTCTTTTTTAAAAACCTGTTTTTTTGATTTTCGAGGTAAAGTCTTGCTCTGCCTCCCAAGTGCCATGCCTGGCACCTTGTAAAAATATCTTATTATTTTAAAGAGAGGTAATGAAAATGAGTGGGTGAGAACAGGCACACAAGGGCTTCTTGCCACTGCAAACAAATTCCAGAAGCATGCGTCGTACTGTGCATCCGGATTTACCTGGGCACTAGAGAATGGAACTCAGGCCTACAGGCTTTGTGAGCAAGTGTCCTTAGCCTTTGAGCCATCTCTCCAGCTCTTAAAAACTTTTATATTGGGCTGAAGAGATGGCTTAGTGGTTAAGCGCTTGCCTATGAAGCCTAAGGACCCCGGTTTGAGGCTCGATTCCCCAGGACCCACGTCAGTCAGATACACAAGGGGGCACACGCGTCTGGAGTTCGTTTGAAGTAGCTGGAAGCCCTGGTGCGCCCATTCTCTCTCTCTCCCTCTCCCTCTGCCTCTTTCTCTCTCTGTCTGTCACTCTCAAATAAATAAAAAATTTAAGAAAACCTTCATAGTGATATTTTCATACATACATATGGTGTATTTTGATTATAATCGTCCATTTCCTTGTCTCCCTACACACCTCTTTGCCCCACTCCTGTCCCCCTTCCAGTGAACTCCTTTCAAACAAGTCCCTCTTTTATGTTATATCTCTTTTTTGTTCGTGTGTGTGTGTGTGTGTGTGTGTGTGTACACATGTGCGCGTGCGTAGCGTGTGCTTGCCTGTGGTGGGATGTGCCTGTCCACAGTAGCCAGAACTGATTGTTGAAGGTCATGCTCCATTGCTCTTCTGCCGGTTCTTATTTGAGCTTGAGTCTGTTCCTGATCCTGGCGCCCCCCCCCCCATCCTGCCCCAAACTCCTGCTACCCTTGGATCTCAGGCCCAGCCATTTATGGATCAAACTTGAGCAGTCTCCCAGACCTCCTCAAGCTTGCAACTGATGTGTTCTAAAGCACTCAGCCATCTCTCCAGCCCTTGAGTTTTCACCTTCTTCTTCCATCACCCCAATGGAAAGTTGGGGGGACCGACATTATGCTGGGTAGTAACAGCTGCTGTGCAATTGTGAAGGCAGTGGCCACTTCCTGTCTGGAAGACAGTTTTCCAAAGCACTTTTAGCCATCCTCTGGCTCTTACCTTCTTTCTGTCCCCTCTTCCTCAGTGTTCCCCAAGCCTTGAAGGGCATTGTAGACATGTCTCATTTAGTGCTGAGCACTCAACAGTCACTTAGGGTTTCATGAGTTTTTAGTCTTCCCGGTCTTTCTTTTTCTTTCTTTTCAATTTTTTTTTTGTTATTAACAACTTTCATGATTATTAACACTATCCCATGATAATGCCCTCCTTCCCCTACTTTCCACTTTGAAACTCCATTCTCCATCATATCCCCTCCCTGTCTCAAACAGTCTTTTATTTTGATGTCATGATCTTTCCCTCCTCTTATGATGGTCTTGTGTAGGTAGTGTCAGGCATTATGAGGTCATGCATATCCAGGCTATTTTACGTCTGGAGAGAGCACATTGTAAGGAGTCCTACCCTTCCTTTGGCTCTTACATTCTTTCTGCCACCTCTTCCACATTAGACCCTGAGCCTTGGAAGGTGTGATCGAGATATTGCAGTGCTGAGCACTCCTGTCACTTCTTTCCAGCTCCATGATGCCTTCTGAGTCATCCCAAGGTCACTGCCATCTGAAGAGAGAAGATTCTTTACCAAAAGTGAGAGTAGCATTAATATAAGGGTATGAATATTAAGAGAAGTACTTACTGGGCAGTTTGATAAGCATAGATATACGTTTAGCCAGACAGCAGCAGACGTTACACCCCTAGGGCTCATGACTACCCCTGTTTTAAGGTTTCAGTATCAGGGATGTGTTCCCTCCCATGGAGCGGGCCTCCAGTCCAATTAGAGGGCAGTTGGTTTCCACCATGACAGATGTGCCACTATTGTACTGGTAGGCTCATTTGGCCTGGCTGGCCAAATATAAGGCTTGCAGTATCCACTGTTGAGTATCTTCACTGGTGATTTCTCTCTCTCTCATTGAACTGCATGCAGAATTCTTCCTGGCCTTGTATAGGTAGTGCCAGGCACTGTGAGGTCATGGATGTCCAGGCCATTTAGTGCCTGGAAGATTGTATTGTAAGCAGACCTACCCTTCCTTGGGCTCTTATATTACTTCCATCACCTCTTCTGCTATGGACCCTGAGCCTTGGAAGGTGTGATAGAGATGTCTGAATGCTGTATACCCCTCTTTCACTTTTTCTAAGCACTAGGGTGCCTTTTAAGTCATCCCTGTGGTCACCACCATCTGAAAAGAGAAGCTTCTCTAACCAAAAGTGAGAGTAGCATTAATATATGTATATGGGGTTGGAGAGATGGCTTAGGGGTTAAGGCACTTGCCTGCAAAGCCAAAGAACCCAGGTCCAATTCCCCAGTACCCATGTAACCCAGGTGCACAAGGGGGCACATGCGTCTGGAGTTCATTTGCAGTGGCTAGAGGCTGTGGCGTGCCCATTCTCTCTCTCTGCTTGCAAATAAATAAATAATGAACACACACACACACACACACACAAATATGTATGAACATTAAAAGAAGTACTTACTGGGCAGTTTGGTGAACATAATATATGCATTTAGCCAGACACCACCAGGCAATACTCCCCCGGGGCTCATGACTTCCCCTGCCATAGGGTTATGGCTAGGTTTTCAGTAGCAGACGTGTATTCCTTCCCATGGAGCTGGCCTCCAGTCCAAGTAGAGAGCAGCTGGTTTCCCCATAACAGATATGCCACTATTGCATCTGTTGGCTCATTTGGCACTGGATGTGACAACATGTTTGTGACCCCAGTCCACAGAGGGTAGAGACCAGGTGGTATTCACTGACAAACAGCAGCTCCAGGTTGAAGGAGAAACCCCATCTCACGAAATAGTAGATGAACGATGAAAGAAGGCCACCCCACATTCTCCTCTAGCCTCTCCATGCACATGCATAGGCCTTGGAGGTTCAGGCCTCTAATAGCATCACTTGGAGAAAGCTAAGGAGGAATGCCAAGCGTTGAAGGGCTAGACCAGCGTGAGCTACAGAGTAAGACCTTTTCTCAGGAGGAAAAAAAAAGGAAAGGAAGGAAGAAAAAAAGAAAAAAAATTGGATGTGGTGATCTATGTCTTTAATCTCAGCAGAGCTGTGGGAGGATCACTGTAAGTTCGAGGACAGCCTGGGACTACAGGGTCTGTTCCAGGTCGACCTAGGCTAGAGCAAGACCCTGCCTCGGCAAAACAAACAACCCAAAAGACAAATCAAAAAAAGCTATAACAAAGATGAACAATTTATCTATAGTTTTTTTTTAAATTTATTTATTTGAGAGCGACAGACACAGAGAGAAAGACAGATAGAAGGAGAGAGAGAGAATGGGCGCGCCAAGGCTTCCAGCCTCTGCAAACGAACTCCAGACGCGTGCACCCCGTTGTGCATGTGGCTAACGTGGGTCCTGGGGACTTGAGTCTCGAACCGGGGTTCTTAGGCTTCACAGGCAAGCGCTTAACCGCTAAGCCATCTCTCCAGCCCGACTTTCTAGTTTTAAATGTCAGGTTGGAGACCCTGCTTTAGAACTTGCCTGTGAAGCCTAAGGACCCTGGTTCGAGGCTCAACTCCCCAGGACCCACATTAGCCACATGCACAAGGGGGTGCATGCGTCTGGAATTCGTCTGCAGTGGCTGGAGGCCCTGGTGGGCCTATTCTCTCTCTATATGTATCTGTCTCTTTTTTTCTGTCTGTTGTTCTCAAATAAATAAAAAATAAACAAAAAAAAAAGATTTAAAAATCTAGTTTTTAAAACTTCACTTGTGTAAGTTTGCGAGCACACACATACGTGTGTGCGTGGGTGCACCAGGATTTATTGCTGCTGCAAATGAGCAACAGATGCTTGTACCAGTTTTTGCTTCTGACTTTATGTGGGTGTCTGGGGAGTTGATCCCAGGCAAGCAGGGTTTATAATCAGGTTCTTTAACCATTGAACCATTTCCACTATAGTTCTTTTTGGCTGAATTCATGAAATGGAGTATGAGTTAAGTGTTGGGCTTTTTCCTTCTAATGGTTAGACTCAAGCCCAGCTCCTCTAAAACCCAGATAGTCTGCCAGTCCTGGGGCTCAGGTCTTCTCCATGGTCCAACAAATTGTTGGTGTCATGTGTTCCTTCCCTCCCAGTGTGTTTTAAATAGGGAAAGGTGGGTAAGAAAATTACTACTGGGGGCTGGAGAGATGGCTTAGCGGTTAAGCGCTTGCCTGTGAAGCCTAAGGACCCTGGTTCGAGGCTCGGTTCCCCAGGTCCCACGTTAGCCAGATGCACAAGGGGGCGCACGCATCTGGAGTTCGTTTGCAGAGGCTGGAAGCCCTGGCGCGCCCATTCTCTCTCTCTCCCTCTATCTGTATTTCTCTCTGTGTCTGTCGCTCTCAAATAAATAAATAATTAAAAAATTATAAAAAAAAAAAAAAAGAAAATTACTACTGGAGGGCTGCGAAGATGGCTCAGGGGTCAGAAGTTCTTGGTGCAAAGTATGCTGGCCTCAGGTTCGGTTCCCAAGCACCCACGTAAAACCAGATGCAAGAAATGGCTCAAGTGTCTGTCTGCAGTGGCAAGAGACACTATTGCACACACGCTCATGTGCATGGAAATAAATAAACCTTTAAAGAAAAAAAGAAGAGGATTGGAGAGGTGGCTTAGCGGTTAAGCGCTTGCCTGTGAAGCCTAAGGACCCTGGTTTGAGGCTCAATTCCCCAGGACCCACGTAAACCAGAGGTCCTGATGTGCCCATTCTCTCTCTCTTTGCCTCTTTCTCTCTCTGTCACTCTCAAATAAGTAAATAAATATTAAAAAAAGAAAAAGAAAAAAGAGGGCCCAGGTTCAATTCCCTAGAACCCAACGGCTAGAGGCCCTGGAACACCCATTTTCTCACACTCTCTCTCAAATAAATAAAAACAAAATTAAAAAAGCAAAGAAAAAGAAAATTACCACTGGAGCTGGGGACGTGACTCAACAGGCAAGAGTGCTGCCAACGTGAGGGCCTGAGTCGCTCTGAGTTTGGTTTCTCACGTAAACACATAAACAACTGGGCATGGCCACGCATGTCTGTAACCCCAGTCCTGTGGGGAATGGAGGTTGGAAAACCACAGGGTTTACTGGTCAGGCAGGCTGACCAGAGAATGGCAGCTAAGGAAATATGCAGATGAGAGATAGAGGAGGTCACCTGATGTTCTGCTCTGACCTCCACATGCAGGCATACAACCAGACACGTCACATGATGTATACCACATATACCACATGCACACATATGTAAAAAAAAAAAAAAAGAAATTACCCTGATTTCAGTCATCACTGTATTTAATGAGTCTTGCCCAATGCTGAAGTTTAGTTCAAATTAAAATCTTCTTAAGGGCCAATGGGTCAAACTAATTACCTTCACATACAGAGAGCATTGGCTGTGACTTTGTTTTTTGTTTTTAAGTATTTTATTATTTATATGCATGGGGAGAGAGAGAGAAAGAAAAAGAGAAAACGAATGAATGCACCAGGCCCTTTTGCCACTGCAAATAAACTCCAGACATATCTACCACTTTGTGCTTTGGCTTTATGTGGGTACTGGGGAATCAAACCCAGATGGTCAGACTTTGCAAGCAAGAACCTTTAATGGCTGAGCCATCTCTCCAGCTGGCCTTTGATTTTTTTTGAGACCTGACATCATGTTGCATATTATTAGACTTTTGGGCAAGGGGCTATAGAACCTGAGTTCTTTTTTATTTTAGTTTTAGAGAGAGACAGAGAAAGAGAGAGAATTGGCACTCCAGGGCCTCAGCCACTGATAGCGAACTTCAGACGCTTGCGCCACCTAGTGGGTACGTGCGACCTTGTGCTTGCCTCACCTTTGTGCGTCTGGCTAACGTGGGACCTGGAGAGTCAAACCTAAGTCCTTAGGCTTTGCAGGCAAGTGCCTTAACCACTAAGCCATCTCTCCAGCTCCTTAGTTTTTTTGTTTTTTTTTTTTTTTTGAGGTAGGGTCTCATTCTAGTCCAGGCTGACCTGGAATTCACTATGGAGTCTCAGGGTGGCCTTGAACTCACAATGATCCTCCTACCTCTGCCTCCTGAATGCTGGCATTAAAGGTGTGTGCCACCACACCCGGCCTCCCTGAGTTCTTTTCAAAAAAAAAAATTTTATATATATATATATATATATATATATATATATGTATATATATATATATATATATATATATAAATATAATTTTTTTTGTGACCTGCTGAGTTTTCTTAGGGTTACTTGCATTAGTATGTGAGGGGGCGTTACTTACTGAGAATGGGTAACTTAACCAGTGGCTACTCCACCACTGAAGAGAATGTCTCTGCCTCCCCCAGGAACCATTAACTACCACAGCTCCTCAGGGAGGGGTTGTGCCTATGAGCCTCTCCCCAAACCACAGTGGAATGTTGATAGGCTCAATTTTGTGTTAAGTTTCATGCAGGTAACCACAGCTGCTCTGAGTCATGAGTGCAGTGGCTATGTCATGCTTGACATTTCCACAGCATCATTCTCTGGCTCTTATATTCTTTTGCTTTTTGAGGTAGGGTCTCACTCTAGCCCAGGCTGACCTGGAACTCACTCTGTAGTCTCAGGGTGGCCTCGAACTCATGGCAATCCTCCTACCTCTGCCTCCCGAGTGCTGGGATTAAAGGTGTGTGCTGGGATTAAAGCCTGGCTTCTTACATTCTTTTTAAAAAAATATTTTTATTTGTTCAGAGAGAGGGGGAGAGAGAGAGAGATTATGACAGAGAGAAGGAATGGGCATGGCAGGGCCTCCTGCCACTGAAAATGAACTTTAGCTGCATGTGTTACTTTGTGTATCTATTTGGCTTTAAAGTGGATACTGGGGAAGGGATCCTGGGCTGGCTGTTAGGCTTTGCAAGCAGGTGCCTTTAACTCCTGAACCATCTCTACAGCCCTGTCTCTTGTATTCTCTCTAGCTCCTCCTCTGCGGTGTTTCCTGAACCTTGGGGGGTGGGGACGGTGGGTGGGTGGGATTCTTTTATAATCATGGAAAATGCTAATAAAAATTAAAAATAAAATAAAATAAAACAAAACAAAAAAACTAGTAGCACATGAAGGATTTCCACATAGAGCTTTGAGAAACAAAGATAATTTAGCAAGAAGGTCTGGAAATGATCCCTTTATAGATGGCATAGAGAATCCTAACTGAATTATGTATCTGCAGGAAAAAAGAGGCTTCCTTAATGAAATTGAAGGTGTTTACTGAGATGAATATGACTCTTTAAGTAGTTTCATATTTAATGTTGAAGAGAACAGGTTGTATTTTAGCCTGGCACTTAACCCCAGGATTTGTCCTGTCCAGAATGCACAAGTAATATGTGAGGGTCTCAACTTTTACTTTTCACTTTTTTTGTTTCTTTGTAGTTTTAGGTTGAGTTTCACTCTAGTCCAGACTGGCCTGGAACTCATTTTATAGCCCCAGGCTGGTGATCCTCCTACCTCGGCTTCCCACGTGCTGGAATTATAGTCACTAGCCACCACACCTGGCTATTTTACATGCCTGCCCCCATCCCCACCCCAGGTAGGATTTCACTGTAGTCCCGGCTGACCTGGAATTCACTATGTCGTCTCAGGGTGGCTTTGAACTCATGGCGAGCCTCCTACCTCTGCCTCCTGAGTGCTGGGATTAAAGGCGTGCGCCACCACACCCAGTATTCTTTTCTACTTTTTATTAGAGTTGAGGCAGCCCAAATTGCTAATTCTCTGCCTGATATTGCCATGTGCACCTAGGTTCTTGCGAAACAGTAACAATCCTTTTGTTGGGTCCTAATTTAAGTACAGCCTGCTGGGTGGGGGCTGAGACAAGTATTCATAACCACTACTGAATTTACTTGAAAACCAGTAGAGCCTGTGTTTCTCAATTGCTTTCCACCTTATTTCACTTTGGAATGTAATAGCTCCCTCTACTGCCCCTTCCTCTCTCCTTTTTCTCTTCTCTTGGTGGGTGTGTGTGTGAATATACTTAGCCAGGGACTTGCACTGTAGCCCAGACTGGACTGAATCTTGCTGTGTAGCCCAGGCTGATCTCATGATCCATCTCAGCCTCCCAAGTGCTGAGGATTATAGGCACGTGTTACCATACCTGGCTGGCTGTGTTCTTTTATATTTATGTGGAAACAGCCAAATAATGTCATAGAAATTTAAAGGAACTTGGACACAGAGAATAATAGTTAATATTTGGTATATTATATCCTTTCTTTTTTTAGGGGGGGTTTCAAGGTAGGGTCTCACTATAGCTTGGGCTGACCTGGAATTCACTCTGTAGTCTCAGGATGGACTTGAACTCATGGCAATCCTCCTTCCTCTGCCTCCTGAGTGCTGGGATTAAAGGCAAGCACCACCACACCCAGCTCGAAAAGTTTAATCTTAAACACAATTTTCTTACTCTTGCTTTCTCTTAATATTTATTTATCTATTGAGAGAGGGAGGGGGGAGAGAGAGAGAAAGAGAGAGAAAACTGGCATACCAGAGCTTGTAGCCACTGCAAATAAACTCCGGACACATGTGCCACCTTGTGCATTTGGCTTATGTGGGTGCTGGGGAATCGAACCTGGGTCCTTTAGCTTTGCAGGTCAGTGCCTTAACCACTAAACCTTAATATTTTTTTCTGCATGTGAATGTGTGGGCAGCGTTTGAAGGTATGTGGGCTCATGTGGGGCGTGTGTGTGCGTGCAGGTGCACATACATGTGTTTGCAGGTGCAAATTGAGTTCAGGGATTGACACTGGGTGACTTCCTCCATCACTCTCCATTTTAGTTTCTGAGAAAGCGTCTCTCCTTGAACCTGGAGCTCACTGATTTGGCTAGACTAGCTAGCCAGCAATCTCTAGATACTTTTTAAAAACACTTTTAAAATTTATTTATTTGACAGAGAGAGAGAGAGAGAGAGAGAGAGAATGAATGGGCGCACCAGGGCCTCCAGCCACTGCAAACGAACTCCAGATACGTGCACCCCTGTGCTAATGTGGGTCCTGGGGAATTGAACCTGGGTCCTTTGGCTTTGCAGGCAAATGCCTTAACTGTACCCCTCCAGCTCCTCTGGGTACCTTTTATCTCCAGCTGCCTGCCTTGCTTTTACACGGGTGCTGGGGACCTAAACTCAGCTCTTCATGCTTGTGTGGCAAGCACTTTACCACCTGAGCCCTCTCTCCCATCCCTTCCCTCCCCCCCCTTTTTTTTTCATGTAGACTAGTTAATAACAAATAATTGGGGATATTTGTTCACAGACCTTACATGGAGCCTGGCTCTAATAGGCATGCAGCATTGACTTATTTGCAAGTAAAGGAAACTGGAGGGAAGGAGTGACCAGCAGGGGCTGGCAGCTGAGTCATGGCCCTTACTTGCTAGTTTGCGCTCCATCTTTCCCGACTCAGGGAAGAGAGCAGCGTGCTGCGTTGACACAGCCCAGGCGTCACGTGGTGGGCAGTGGGTGTCTTTAATGAGCTGCTCTTTTTGCTCCTTAGGTCCTGTCACATAACCTGTGCACGGTGCTGAAGGTTCCACACGACCCCGTCGCCCTTGAAGAGCACTTTCGGGATGATGACGAGGGGCCCGTCTCCAACCAGGGCTACATGCCGTACCTGAACAAGTTCATTCTGGAGAAGGTGTGGCGCTAACCTTCCCTTGACACCTTTGTTCTGAGTTGGTGCGCCGCGTGGGCCCCGGAAGTTCAACTGGCGAGCCGAGGAGCTGGGGGCGCGGCCTCAGGGGATAAGTGAGGGCAAGAAAGGCTGGGGTGATGATGCCGCCCATTCCTGCTCCCCCACACTTCTACACATTAATGTCACCTTGTTTGCAGTTGGCATCTTCTTTGAGATTAAGTTTTCATTTTGGGTTTTCAAGGTAGGGTCTCGCTCTAGCCCAGGCTGACCTGGAATTCACCGTGTCAGTCATCTCAGGGTGGCTTCGAACTCATGGTGATCCTCCTGCCTCTGCCTTCCAAGTGGTAGGATTAAAGGTGTGCGCCACCACTCCCGGTTCAAAAATGATTTTTTTTTTCGAGGTAGGGTCTCGCTCTAGCTCAGGCTGACCTGGAATTCACTATGTAGTCTCAGGGTGGCCTCGAACTCACGGTGATCCTCCCACCTCTGCCTCCCGAGTGCTAGAATTAAAGGCGTGCGCCACCACGCCCGGCTTCAAACATGTTTTTAAGAAGATTTAGTCATATTGTATGGAAATTGATGTGTGATACTCAACTTCACAGTATGATGTTGTAGGGTTATTTTTTTTTTAAATATTTGATTTTTATTTGAGACAGAGAGAGACAGACAGACAGACACACAGAGAGAATGGGCATACCAGGGCCTCCAGCTGCTGTAAACAACTCCAGATGCCTGTACCACTTTGTGCATCTGGCTTACATGGGTCTTGGGAGTTGAACCTGAGCTTCTCAGGCAAACGCCTTGACCACTAAGCAATCTCTCCAGCCCTCATGTGTTTTTTTTTTTTAAATTATTTATTTATTTATTTGAGAGCGACAGACACAGAGAGAAAGACAGGTAGAGGGAGAGAGAGAGAATGGGCGCGCCAGGGCTTCCAGCCTCTGCAAACGAACTCCAGACGCGTGCGCCCCCTTGTGCATCTGGCTAACGTGGGACCTGGGGAACCGAGCCTTGAACTGGGGTCCTTAGGCTTCACAGGCAAGCGCTTAACCGCTAAGCCATCTCTCCAGCCCCCTCATGTGTTTTTAATTTAATTTTTTCCCTGCTGCTGTTCTGCTCACTAATTAGTGAGCTAGCTTGTGTTATAGTTGTAAGATTATGTGTCTCAACCTGTAATCCTTTTGCCTCTGCCCCACTTCCTGTCCAATAGGTCTTCTATTTGGCAGATTTTGGATGATGTACTATGTTCATGTGTTGAGCGTTTAAAATTGGACGGTAGCAAGGTGTGATGGTGCACACCTGTGATCCCAATGCTTGGGATGTGGCGATAGGAGGGTCAGGAGTTCTGGGTAGCCCTCAGCAGTGTGAGTTCTGGGCAAGCCTGGTGTGGTGGTTTGATTCAGGTGTCCCTCATAAACTTAGGTGTTCTGAACGCTAGGTTCCCAGCTGAAGGAGATTGGGGAATTTATGTCTCCAGGAGACTATTGGGGGTGGTTTTATGGGTGTTATAGCCAGTGTACCCTTGCCAATGTTGGGCACACTCTCCTGTTGCTATTGTCCACCTGATGTTGGCCTGGGGGTGATGTCCACCCTCTGCTCATGCCACCATTTTCCCCTGCCATCATGGAGCTTCTCTTTGAGTCTGTAAGCCAAAATAACCTCCCTTCCTCCCCCCAAAAAACTGCTCTTGGTTGGGTGATTTCTGCCAGTAGTGCAAACCTGACTACAATACCTGGGCTGTGTCCCTGTCTCACAAAACAAAACAAGAGCAAAAATAATATAGGCAGTAAGCAGGATTATTATAGGATATCTGACAATTGCTTTGTTTTCCTGTGGCAGAGTCTGTGTGGGATGGGTGGGTGGAGAGAGACCACCTATGTACCTTGCTGCTGTAGTTTTGTTTTCTTTGATGTAATATTGTTTAAACTTGAATTTTAAGTTTTAAAATATTCTTTGAGTATATTGATATTTTAAAATTTTGTAACCAGGGAGGAAATCTAGCAGTATTTAAAAAGTTCCAGATGAGCCACAACATTTGGAGAATTTTCTCGTGGAGCCAGTGAGGATGTGATGGAACAGTGAGCCCTTGTTTATTATAGCTTCGCCACCTGGAGTGGAGTTTTGCCAGTCCTGCCATCCAAGTACAGCAGCCAAGGTTTCCATGGTGTGGGTTTAAACTGAGCATAGATTAGTGTCTTGTTTTGAAGTTTGGTTGGGGAAAAAAAATGCCAGTAAGTGACTAAATAATGTTAACAAGAGGTTTTGAGATTGTGTTAGTTACGCAGTGAGAATATGAACTGCTGATTACACATTCGCAGGGTTCCTGCACATCCTGCCCATCTGACCTCTGTGTTAATCCTGGAAGGCAGGCCTGGAATTGTCTCTGTTTAACTTGGGAGTCCTCAAGAGTCCTCACCAGTAAGGGGATATGTAGATTTTGAACCCAAGCCCACACTAGGGTTCCTTTAACTGTGCTCTCAAAAGGCTAATTACTCCCTTTCAGAGGATGGTGGTTTTTTTGGTTGAAGGCAGAGGTGGAGTTGCTTAACACATTCATTATCTCAGAGGACCTCCACTTCCACCCAGTTTTGTCTTTCCCCAGCCACATGTTGTAAGGTGAGTCTCTTCTCTTATTCAGTGTCTCAGTGAGCCTCCCGTCACTTTGGTCCAGGTTGCTGTTCTGTCTTTGCTGGGCTGCTATTCTGAGGGGTCTGGGACCCTGAGGTATATTCAAATGTGCTTTCCAAACAGTGATTTGTTTCTTAATTTGGCTCCTATATTTCCTTCCTAATAATCATCCTCAGTGTTCCTGACCCTGATAGAATTTGCTTGTGTCTTTCCTGAGACTTCAAATGACTAATTTGTCTGTTATTCTTTTACCAAATATTTTGCCTCCCAGGAATGTTACCTTTGAAAAAATTTGGAATTCTACAAATATCAGAGAATGGTTTGTGATCTTCTCTCTCCTTCCCCCCTCCCTGCAAAGAGACACTATACTTAAATTTTTTTTCTTTCTTTTAAAAATTTTATTTATTTATCTGAGAGCGACAGACAGAGAGAGAAAGAGGCAGAGAGAGAGAGAGAATGGGCACGCCAGGGCCTCTAGCCACTGCAAATAAACTCCAGATGTGTGCGCCCCATTGTACATCTGGATAATATGGGTCCTGGGGATTCGAGCCTCGAACTGAGGTCCTTAGGCTTCATAGGCAAGCACTTAACCATTAAGCCATCTCTCCACCCCTGTTTTTTCTTTCTTTTTAATTTTTTTTTAATTTATTTGAGAGAAGGAGGCAGAGAGAGGGAGAGAATGGGTGTACCAAGGCATCCAGCCACTGCAAATGAACTCCAAATGCATGCGCCACCTTGTGCAGCTTACATGGGTCCTGGGGAATCAAACCTAGGTCCTTTGGCTTTGCAGGCAAGAGCCTTAACTGCTAAGCCATCCCTCTAGCCCTATACTTAAGTTTTCTGATGGTAATAATTGAAGAGAGTAGCGGGGCATGGTGGTGCACGCCTTTAATCCCAGCACTTGGGAGGCAAAGGTAGGAGGATTGCCTTGAGTTCGAGGCCACCCTGAGATTACATTGTGAATTCTAGGTCAGCCAGGGCTTCAGTGAGACCCTACCTGAAAAAAAAAATAGAAAAAAATAATTGAAGAGAATAATATCATCTTCCTTTCTTCTCTTCCCTTTCCATTTTTCCTTCTCTTCCTCCCTCCCTTTCTTCCCTTCCCCCCCTTTTTGTTGTGGAATACTCAACTTTATTTATATATTTAACAATTCTAAAGTATTTACTTCTTGCTTTGACAAAAAATGAAAAATACAGGAGCACTGACAGACTATGGAGAGTTATAGTTCCTCCTTTACATTAAAGAAAATATTAATAAAAAAGTGGTCAGCCTGAGTTAGAGTGAGAGCCTACTTTGAAAAACCAAGGGAAAAAAAGAGTGCTTCATTGACCAAAAAGGGCTGAGAGCTGCAAATATTTTTTCATACTGTACAACAGACCCGAGAAACCTATATTGTAACCTCTTGGCACCTGTCATTAGGTGACAGACTTCAATTATGCCAACTTCTCCCTACCTGCACCTCCAGACCACAGCGAGCACATAGGTGAATTACTCTTCTCTGTCTGTCTCTCTGTTTTTCTCTCTCTCTCTTTCTTTCATTAATTTTTTTGTTTATTTATTTATTTTATTTGCGAGCGACAGACAGAGAGAGAAAGGGGCAGATAGAGAGAGAGAGAATGGGCGTGCCAGGGCCTCCAGCCACTGCAAATGAACTCCAGATGCATGCGCCCCTTTGTGCATCTGGCTAATTTGGGTCCTGGGGAATCAAGCCTCGAACTGGGGTCTTCAGGCTTCACAGGCAAGCGCTTAACTGCTAAGCCATCTCTGCAGCCCCAATTTTTAGTTTTTGAGGTAGGGTCTTGCTATAACCCAAGCTGACCTGGAATTCACTATGTTGTCTCAGGGTGCCTTGAACTCATGGTGATCCTCCTACCTTTGCCTCCCAAGTGCTGGGATTAAAGGCAGGTGCCACCAACCCGACATACTTATTTTTGATATAGGGTCTCTTGTAGCCCAGGCTGGCCTCTGACTAGCAGGCTGGGAAACCTCTTGCTTCTATTTCCTGAGGACAGATGAGGGCCTCATACTTGGTTGAAGGCGAGACATTTCTGAGTGATTAGGAATTTCTTGCTGAGAGCCACAGATAAGTTTCTGCTGCTGGACATTCTGGCCAGCTATCTAAATGTAAGAGTAATGTAGTTTAAAGAAGTACTGTGTTTTAAAAATAACTTCGTTGGCATGTAATTTACATGCCATGTAATTTACCTATTTAACCATACAATTTAGTGGTTTTTAGTAGAGACCAGCACCACAATCAATTTAAAATATTTTCCCTTCTCCCTTCCAAAATAATCCCATTAAGCAGTCACCTCTACCCCCTCCACAGCTCTTGGCAAGTGATGGTTGACTTTCTGTTTATGAATTTCTGTTTTTGACATTTACTTTTTAAAAAATGTTTTTTAAGTATTAAAGTATTTTAAATATTAAAATATTCCAGACTTACCTGGAACTCATAGCAATCCTCCATCCTCAGCCTCCTGAGTGCTGAGACTGAAGGCGTGTGTATATACCTGGTTTAAAAATATTTTTATATTTTTTATTTTCAAGCAGAGAGAGAGAGGAGAGAGAGAGAGAGAGAGAGAGAGAGAGACAGACAGACAGACAGACAGCACAGGAAGGGGTGGGGAGGAAGAGGGTGAGAATGGGTGCATTAGGGCCTCCAGCCACTGCAAACATAACTCTAGACACATGTGCCACTTTGTGCATTGGCTTTACATGGGTACTGGGGAATCGAACCTGGGTCATTAGGCTTTGCAGGAAGTGCCTTAACCGTGAAACCATCTCTCCAGCCCTTGACCTTTCATATTAACGGAATCATACTATCCACAGCCTCCTGCGCCTGGCTTCTTTCACCTGGTGTTTGTCCACGTTCATCCGTGCTGGGGCACAGTGGCTCATTCATTCATGGCCAAATCATACTGTGTCAGGGACGCACCATGTTCCATTGACATTCCCTAGCTAGTGAACACGTGGGGCGGGCGCTGTGGATGTCCGTGTGGCAGCGTTGGCCCTTTCTCTGTTCCTCAAATTACCAGGGCTCTTCCTGCCTCAGGTCTTCACGCTTCCTCTGCTGCCAGACCTCCTCCGCCCTAGAAAGCTCCCAGTTCTGTTCATCCTCAGGCCTCGGTGTGACTGTCACTTCCTCAGGGAGGCTTCCTCGGGGAGCTCTCCACCCTTGCCAGAGCTAGCCAGGTTCCTGTCAGCGTGTTCTCCCAGGATCCACACTCCTCCCTCATTTTCAGCATGTGCATGGCTGGGTTGTGGCCTCTGGACTGTAAGTTCTGTAATGGTAAGGGCCATTACTGCCGTCGAATTTTAGACCAATGACTGGCACCTGGCATGCATGTGTATGTACTGTGTGGCATGTGTGTATGTGGTTATAGCGTGTGTGTGTGCGTGCACGTGCGCATGTGGAGGTCAGAGGTTGACATTGAGTGTTGAACCTTAATTGCTGTCTGCATTGGTTTTTTTAAAATTTTTATTTATTTATTTATTTGAGAGTGACAGACGCAGAGAGAAAGACAGAGGGAGAGAGAGAGAATGGGCGCGCCAGGGCTTCCAGCCTCTGCAAACGAACTCCAGACGCGTGCGCCCCCTTGTGCATCTGGCTAACGTGGGACCTGGGGAACCGAGCCTCGAACTGGGGTCCTTAGGCTTGTTCACAGGCAAGCGCTTAACCGCTAAGCCATCTCTCCAGCCCTGCATTGGTTTTTGAAGTTGGCTCTTTGGCTGAACCCAGAGCTCAGTGATTTGACCAGAGCAGTTAGCCAGCAAGTCCCTGCTATCTTTCTGTCTCTGCCTCCCAAGCTCTGGGATTATAGGCACACAGCACCATACCAGGCTTTTATCTGGCTCCCTACGCTTGTGTGGTAAGCACTTCATCCACTAAGCCACCTCTTCCAGTCTCCACCACTTTTGTTGTTTAGTGTTTATTTCTTGTCTCCCTGTAGCTCAGGTAGGCTTCAATTCACAATGCTGGCATCACAGATGTGAGCTACCACATCCAGCTCTCTTATGCCTTTTTTTTTTTTTTTTCTTCCCCCAAGGTAAGGTCCTGCTCTAGCCCAGGCTGACCTGGAATTCACTATATAGTCTCAGGGTAGCCTCCAACTCACAGCAGTCCTCCTACCTCTGTCTCCCGAGTGCTGGGATTAAAGGTGTGCACCACCACCCAGCTTCCCTTACAACTCCCCCCCCCCCCCATTTTTTGAGATAGGGTTTCACTCTAGCACAGGCTGACCTGGAATTCACTATGTAGTCTCAGAGCGGCATTGAATTTGTAGCAATCCTCCTACCTCTGCCTCCTGAATACTGGGATTAAAGGCATGTACCACTATGCCCAGCACTTATAACTTTAAATGAATGAATAAGCTAATGAACTTGGCGTACTATGGAGAGTAGATGCAAATGTGAGCAAAATATGGTCTCATACTAGAGAGCATTCTTTTTTAAAATTATTTTTTGTTAACAACTTCCATGATTGTAAATAAATTCCCATGGTAATGCCCTCCCTCCCCCCACTTTCCCCTTTAAAACTCCATTCTCTATCAAATCCTCTCCCCATCTCAATCAGTCTCTCTTTTCTTTTGATGTCATGATCTTTTCCTCCTATTATGATGGTCTTGTGGAGGCAGTGTCAGGCACTGTGAGGTCATGGATATCCAGGCCATTTTATGTCTGGAGGAGCACGTTGTAAGGAGTCCTGCCCTTCCTTTGGCTCTTATATTCTTTCTGCCACCTTTTCTGCATTAAACCCTGAGCTTTGGAAGGTGTGATAGAGATATTGCAGTGCTGAGCACTCCTCTGTCATTTCTTCCCAGCACCATGATGCCTCCTGAGTCATTTTTAATTGGATTACAAAATAGTCAGCTTCCATATGGCTTTTTCATAATCCATAAAATTCAGTAACACTGTACCCCACTCCTTCCCCTCTCCCATTTCTCTGTCTCACTCGGTTTGAACCTGTCTCCCAACTATTCTTCCCTCTACCTTCATATCTCAGATCCTACCATTCCCCCCTAAAACCTCCCCTTGCCCCCTTCTAGCTTCTTTGCCTGTCGCGTTTTCTCCCCTGTCGTTTGGGATGCCTTTCTTTGTCACCATCAGTGTCCCCCCAGATACTGTCTTTTTTACAGACTATTAAGTGGGCGGTGTTTGACCTGCTCATTTTCTCTTCTGACCCCCTTCAGCTGGAGGGCATCCATAGGCTGTTTCTTAAAATTATTAAGTCCACTGTGGCTTGGTCTTTGTTTCCTTTCTAGTCATTTGTCTAGCCACTCTCCCTGTGTGATTCACCACACCAGTCTCCTAGAATACCTTCTTGTTCCTCAGAGCAAGAATACATCCTTTTGTGCACAGGTCATTTCCTGCAATGTGTATCTTCCACTTAGTGTTTCTTTGGGGTGTGGTAGAGCTGGTGGTGGTGGCCTTTGAAACTAGTTTTTTATAGGTAGTCTCTTGCCATATATGTGACCTTCAATTACTGAGTTGTACAAGCAGTTTGGCACAGTGGAAAGAGTTAGCATTTGAGCTTTTATTGAAACTTTAGTTTTGTTATGTATTAGTCATTTCTTTTTTTAAAAAAATATTTACTTATTTAAGAGAGAGAAAGAGGCAGATAGAGAGAATGGGTGTGGCAGGTCCTCCAGCCACTGCACATGAGAGGGGGGGGGGGAGGGAGGGAGGGAGAGAGAGAGAAAGAGGCAGATAGCAAGCCACTGTAGACAAACTCCAGGTGCATGTGCCACCTTGTGCATCTGGCTTATGTGGGTCCTGGGGAATCAAACCTGGATCCTTAGGTTTTGCAGGCAAGCACTTTAACTGCTAAGCCATCTTTCTATGGGTCCTGGGATTGGTCTCAAACAGTTTCTCAGTCTCCCCGTGCTTGCATAGGAAGTACTCTTCACCACTGAGTTGTCTCTCCGGCCCGAGGTCCCTGGCTTCTTACCGTGACGAGCCAGGCTCTTCATGTTTGGCCTCACATTTCCTTGCTTTGCTTGCAGTGGATATTTGCCATTTCTGGTGTGTCTGGTGTTCGAACTCACTCACTCACTCTTTCTTTCTTTCTTTCTTTCTTTCTTTCTTTCTTTCTTTCTTTCTTTCTTTCTTTTTTAAATTTATTTGAGAGTGACAGAGAGAAAAAGAGGCAGAGAGGGAGAGAGATAGAGATAGATAGAGAGAGAGAGAGAGGGAGAGAAAGGGCACGCCAGGGCCTCCAGCCACTGCAGATGAACTACAGATACATACACTATCTTGTGCATCGAGCCTCGAACTGGGGTCCTTAGGCTTCACAGGCAAGCGCTTAACCACCAAGCCATCTCCCCAGCCCTTGAACTCTTTTTCTGATGGTGAGAAATCCCACAGAGTTTTGGTTGAGGATGGGATCTGTCTCATATGGATAAGCAGGAAAGTTCAGGTCCTTATTTTCCTTGAAGTTGTCCTCCTACCTGATCTGCACATGTGCACAGTGGCATGTGCATGCCCCTCCCTCACAGACACATGGACACACGCAAATAAATAAAATTAAAAATACATGACAACCCTTGCCCTCCAGTGCCGGGCGAGTGCTCCACCACTGGGCTACACCCCCGGCCTTTATTTGACTTGGCCTTTTCCTTTTACTTCTACTCTCCTCCCCTCTCCTCCCTTCCAGTCTTTCCTTTCCTCTTCCAATAGGGCATCGTGTAGCCCAGGCTGGTCTCAAGCTCACTAGGATGACCTTGAACTTCTGATCCTCCTGCTTCCACCTGCCAAGTGCTGGATTACAGGTACGCACCACCATGCCCCATTTTATGGATTGCTGAGGATTGAACTCAGGGCTTCATGCATGCCTGACAAGCACTCTGACAACTGAGCTACATCCAGCAGGACTTTTGAAGGTCCTTTACGATTCGGCTCCGTGGTCATTTCATTAAGGTTGGATTAGCTCTTCCACAGAATCCTCTGCTTATCTCTCTTACAGTACTCATCACATTACAATTGTCTTTTTTTTTTAAATATATGTTTTTAAATTTTTATTTATTTATTTGAGAGCGACAGACACACAGAGAAAGACAGATAGAGGGAGAGAGAGAGAATGGGTGTGCCAGGGCTTCCAGCCTCTGCAAACGAACTCCAGACGCGTGCACCCCCTTGTGCATCTGGCTAACGTGGGACCTGGGGAACCGAGCCTCGAACCGGGGTCCTTAGGCTTCACAGGCAAGCACTTAACTGCTAAGCCATCTCTCCAGCCCCAATTGTCTTTTTTATAAAGATGTTTTGTTCATTTTTATTTATTTATTTGAGAGCGACAGGCAGAGAGAGAAAGAGGCAGAGAGAGAGAGAGAGAGAGAGAGAGAGAGAAAGGGGGGGGGAGAGAGAATGGGCACACCAGGGCCTTCAGTCACTGCAAATGAACTCCAGATGTGTGCGCCCCCTTGTGCATCTGGCTTGAGTGGGTCCTGGGGAATCGAGCCTCAAACCAGGATCCTTAGGCTTCACAGGCAAGTGCTTAGCCACTAAGCCATCTCTCCAACCCTGTAATTGTCTTCTATGTTCTCTGGAGACATTGGCTACTATTAGTTAGGTATCTTTGCATTATCTGTGGAAAATAACATTATGGAAATTTGAATTGATAATGAGTGAAAACTATTGAATTATGTGCTTATATGAAAATTTTGTCCATTTGCAGATGTTTCCTCTAAGAAACTCAACCTTCTAAGACCAAGTTCTTCATCCTTGCAAGCTTGATTTTATGGCATAATAAGTGACTCATAGTAGATGCTGGGAATGTTGAATTCCTGAATGATGGCAAGGCTGTCCTTTTTTTTTTTTTTTTTTTTTTGGTTTTTCAAGGTAGGGTCTCACTCCAGCTCAGGCTGACTTGGAATTCACTCTATTCTCAGGGTGTCCTCGAACTCACAGTGACCCTCCTACCTTTGCCTCCTGAGTGCTGGGATTAAAGGCATGCACCACCATGCCTGGCTGGAATCTCTTTTTTTTTTTTTTTTTTTTTTTTGGTTTTTCGAGGTAGGGTCTCACTCTGGTCCAGGCTGTCCTGGAATTAACTCTGTAGTCTCAGGGTGGTCTTGAACTCACGGTGATCCTCCTACCTCTGCCTCCCGAGTGCTGGGATTAAAGGCGTGCGCCACCACACCCGGCTTGGAATCTCTTGATCTCAGAGCTTGCCATTCTCAAACTCCAGTGATCTTCCAGTTGCTGCTCCCCACAGGACTGGAGTTACAAATATGTGTGGCCATGTCCATCTGTTTTTGTGGGTTCTGTAGATTTGAACTTGGGCAGTCTCAGGTTCCTATGCTTGCATGCAAGTTTATTTAACCATTGAGGTATCTTTCCAGCCCATTTAAATTGCTTTTGTGAAAAGATTTCTTCTTTGAGCATATAGGTAAAAATGGGGTTTCTGCATGTGGCTCATAGTAATTAGCACTATCGGATCTTTCTTTAATATTTATTTATTTATGGAGAGAGAGAGTGAGAGCAAGAGTGTAAGTGAGAGCACACCAGGGCCTCTTGCACTGTAAGTGAACTCCAGACACATGTGCTGCTTTGTATGGGGGTTTACGTGGGTATTGGGGCATTGAACCTGGCTGGCAGGCTTTGCAAGCCAGTACCTTTAACCACTGAACCATCTCCCCAGCCTCCATTCTTAGATCTGTGTGTAGGATCAGTAGTCTAGGAGGGTAATGTGTACATTCAAATAACTACGTGACAGGTCCAGTTCATGATAGGGACAGGCAGAGCTTCATGGTACAGCTCAAGTGTGAAGCTTGGTTGAGCCGTTGAAAGTGTTTCTGTCTAGAGTCAGTGCATGGGATGCAGCTATGGAAGTGTGCTGAAGCCTTCTCCTTCCACCAGCTTAACTTACATGCACCTCATTTTGATTTTTTATTTTATTTTGGTTTTTCGAGGTAGGGTCTCACTCTAGCCCAGGCTGACCTGGAATTCACTATGGAATCTCAGGCTGGCCTCGAACCCACAGCGATCCTCCTACCTCTGCCTCCCAAGTGCTGGGATTAAAGGCGTGCGCCACCACGCCCGGCTACATGCCCCTTATTTTGGACCGACTCATTGGAGTTTTCCCTCATTTCGTTTTAGGTCCAAGACAACTTTGACAAGATTGAATTCAATAGGATGTGTTGGACCCTCTGTGCCAAGAAGAACCTCACAAAGAGTCCGCTGCTCATCACAGAAGACGATGCCTTTAAAGTGTGGGTCATTTTCAACTTTCTGTCGGAGGACAAGTACCCATTAGTTATTGTGCCTGAAGAGGTAAGGTGTGGCTACTGTAGGAGTTTCAACACGGCCACTGTCTTTGTAGTCCATAGACCTGGCTTGCAAGCATTTGGGCTGATTCGGTGCAGATGCAGAAGGAACTTCCTGACCAGTGTTTTGGGCTCAGAGGCAAAACAGTCTGAGTCCAGAAAAGCCCAGGCTTGGGGGTCAGGAGGCGGGTCTTAGCCCTGGAGAGCTGCAGAGAGGGCGAAACTTTCCTGTGTAATTCTCATGTCCAAAGGCTTTGTTCAATTCAAGTATACTTTTCTACTCGCCCAAGACCTGGCTGAGTGGCACTGTTCGGGAACACCTTGGGTCCAGCGTGCTGTTCCCAAGGCTGTGTCATGTAAATACTATTCTTATCTGAGGCCCAGGATGAGGACTTCTTATTGTACTTCTCAGAGAAAATGAAAATGGACATCTGCTTGTTTTGTTCTGGTTTAATTCTCTAATGAGAACAAAGTTTTCATGCTATCTTACTGCTCTACAAAGCTATACCTGTAATTCATGTTATTACAATAGAAAACTTCGAAAAGACTAATGATAGAATTCAAATCAGCTGTGGGCCCCTTACTTGAAAAAACTCGCCTGTAATCCTTTAATCTTGGATGAATTATCTGACCTCTGTGTGTGAAGTAAGGCATCCCGGTTCTTGGGAGAACAAGGTAGGAGGAATGAGAGCTGTAAGCCGGTCTTGGCTGTGTATTCAGTTTGAGGCCAGTCTGGGCTTCATGGGACCCTGTCTCAAAAAAAGGCTAGAAAAGAAACACACACACACACACACACACACACACACACACACACACACACACACACACAGAAACCAAAACAAAAAACAATCCCTCCCCTCTCCCCCGACAGCACTACAATATTTCTACTAAGGGCTGTGGGTTCCGTTTCAAGGTCTTGCCTCACTGCCAGACACACACTATGCACTCAGTGAGGGTGTTTCCTCCTCTTGAGTACTGTTGCTGCATATGTGTTGTGTCTGTGTTTTGAAACAGTGTCTCACTATGTAGCCCTTGGCTACCTTGGAATTCACCATGTAGAATAGACTGGCCTCAAACTCATGGGAGATCTTCCTGCCTCTGCCTCCCAAGAGCCGGGATTATAGACATATAGCCACCATTCCCCGCCTGTTACTGTACCTATTTTTCACACTAGCCTCCTTATTTCCTTAAGATTAATTTCCAGCAGTGAAGTTCTGAATCTAAGAGATGGCTCAGTGAGTAAAGGTATTTTACTAGCCCAGGTTCAATTCCTTAGCTATCCATGTAAAGCCGGAAGGCCATTTGTACATAAATAAATAAATATTTTTTTAAAAAGACATGCACACTTTCAAGGAATTGGATGAGCGAAACAAAATTGCCTATTAGGAAGGCTGACCCACTTTATTTCTCTCACAGCAGGGGTCGAGGGTGGTCACTTTCACCCATCCTACCAACATTGATCCAGTTTGTGACATATGATTCATACTTATGTTAGGAAAATGGTTGAAATCTGTTTAAAAGTTCACATGGGGCCATGGAGTGATGGCTTAGCAGTTAAGGTGCTTGCCTGGAAAGCCTAAGAACCCAGGTTTGGCTCCCCAGAACCCACATAAGCCAGATGCACAAGGTGGCACATGCACAAAAGATGGTGCATATGTCTGGCGTTCGACTGCAGTGGCTAGAGGCCCGAGTACACTGATTCTCATTCTCTCTCTCTCTCTCTCTCTCTCTCTCTCTCAGAAGTAAAATAAAAAACATGTTTATATGGTGGTGCATGCGTGTAATCCCAGCACTACGTGGGCTCAGACAGGAAGATCAGGAGTTTGGGGCAAGCCTGGGTTACATAGCAAGACCCTGTCTCAAAACCAACAAAGTGGGGCTAGAGAGATGGTTCAGCAGTCAGGGCAGTTGCCTGCAAAGCCTAAGGACCCAGATTCAATTCCCCAGTACCCACAGAAGCCAGAAGCACAAGGTGGTGCATATGTCTGGAGTTCATTTGCAATGGGTAATTCCTCACCCATGCTCCTAATCCAGCCCTAATTCAATGCATTGGGTTATCATAAAACCAAAAATAAAAGCAAATAAAGCCATGAAAGTAGGTTGAGTACTTGGAAAAAGAAAGAGGGCTGGACGTGGTGGCGCACGCCTTTAATCCCAGCACTCGGGAGGCAGAGGTAGGAGGATTGCGTGAGCTCAAGGCCACCCTGGGACTGCATAGTGAATTCCAGGTCAGCCTGAGCTAGAGTGAGACCCTACCTCGAAAAACTAAAAAAAAAAAAAAAAAAAAAAAAGAAAGAAAGAAAGAAAGAGGATTAGCAGGATGGAGTTTTGGGAACAAGAGAGGGTAAAGAGGGTAAATACATTATATACTGTATAAAGTGTCATATGCCCAGTATTATGTATAATATATGCTAATGAAAACATAAGAAAAAAACAAAACCAGCAAACATTTGTTGATTGCCAACAATTGGTGAGGCACCAATGAGAACTGAGTGGAAAAGATCACTTCCTGTCTTCAAGGAATTTAGTCTACTGAGGTGAAAAGTCAAGTATAATGTTAAGCAAGACATCGGTAAGAAAGATGCAAATAAAGTACAAATATAGAGAAGGGAAGATTTGCTTCCACTGGGAAAGTAAGGAATGAGGGAGTCTTTTATTATTTAAAAAGATTTTTTGTTTTGTTTTGTGAGGTAGGGTCTCACTCTAGCTCAGGCTGACCTGGAACTCACTATGTAGTCTCAGGGTGGCCTTGAACTCCCAGCGATCCTCCTACCTCTGCCTCCCGAGTGCTGGGATTAAAGGTGTGTGCCAACACGCCCAGCAAGAAAATTGTTTTTGATATGGGGGTCTTAACATGTTGCCCAGGTAACTCTGGTCTTAACTCATCAACTGTAGCAGTCTTCTTTCCTCAGCCCCTCAAATGCCAGAGCCTCAGGGTACAGGCATCTACTACCGCCCCTGGCCAGGGAGGTCTTTTATGAGAGGCGGTGCACTGTAGTGGTGAAAACCAGTACCTCACACGTTTTCAGCCACAAACCAGACTCTAGCTGCTTGAGGCTTTGTGTGCTTCTAGGCTGTGAAACAGTGATAAAGAGATGCTAATGAGTCCTGCGGATGAACTGGTGACTCTGAGTCCCCTGCAGTGTACAGAAACTTCTCTGGCAGACCAAAGTTGGCTGCAATAGCAGGATATCAGAGTCTGAGCCTATAAAGGCTGTAACCATAACCAGCAAGTTGAATTGCTGTTCTATTATTGTTATTTTATTTTGTTTTGTTTTTGAGGTAAGGACTTGCTCTAACCCAGGTTGACCTGGAATTCACTCTGTAGTCTTAGGCTGGCCTTGAACTTACAGCTGTCCTCCTACCTCAGCCTTCCGAGTGTTGGGATTAAAGATGCGTGCCACAATGCCCAGTGTGTTATTTCATTATTTAAAAAAAAAAAAAATTTAGCCACGCATGGTGGCACACGCCTTTAATCCCAGCACTTAGCAGGCAGAGGTAGGAGGATCACTGTGAGTTTGAGGCCACCTGGCGACTACAGAGTAAATTCCAAAAGTGAGAATAGCATTGATATATGGGTATATGAACATTAAGAGAAGTGCTTACTGGGTAGTTTGGTGAACATAGTATATACATTTAGCCAGACAGCAGCAGACGTTACACCCCTAGGGCTCATGACTACCCCTGTCTTAAGTTTTCGGTATAGGGATGTATTCCGTCCCATGGAGCAGGCCTCCAGTCAAATTAGAGGGTGATTGGTTTCCTCCATAACAGACATGCCACTATTGCACCCGTTGGCTCATTTGGCCTGGCTGGCCAAATACAAGGCTTGCAGTGTCCACTGTTGAATATCTTCACTGGTGATTTCTCTCTTTTCCATTGAACTGCATGCAGTGTGGCATTTTCCAGCTTTCTGTCAGTTGGTCTACATGGAGTAGGTTTTCAGCTCAGCTCCAGCAGGATTTCTTAGTGACCTTGCAGCCCAAGTATGTGGAGTCTTCAGCAATAGGGTCTTACCATCTATTCCCCACTCAGCATTCTTGGTCTTGCAAATGCCTGCAAGCTGCTTACTGCATTCAAGGGCTTTCCTAGCCCGCAGTTCCAGAAGCATACAAACTGCATGGTCAAGTTCATTACATCAGTGGTCCCACTTCTTAGTACAACATTTTCTGCATTAGCCATTTTCCTTGTTGCTATGATCAAATAAATACCTGATAAGAAGCCACTTAAGAGAGGAAAGGTTTGTTTGGCTCATAGTTTGAGGGGATATAATCCTTCATGTTAGAGGAGACATGGTGGAAGGAGCAGGAGGCAGATTGTCATGTATTCAAGCTGACTTTGCCACTAATTCACGGTGTAATAAACTCAGCCCCACAGTTTGGGTCTCCCCATCTATAAAACAGAGATAGTAATTGTTTACAATTGACTCAGTAAGGACCGAGTAAAGTTGACCCATGTGAAGCATTTGACAATGTATGAATCCGTAAGTGCTCACTAAAGGGGTGGGGAGTGTTGTATGTTGTTAGTGGGAGAATGCAAGAATGAACGAGGATGATGAACAAAGTGAGTCCAGGATGCGTGGTGGCGGGTGTGGCACATTTCATATTTTAGGTAGAATATCCTTGGGGAACTTTCCTGTAATCATTTGGAAGTGCATCTCTAGAGCTTGCTCACAGATGGGGAAACCCTGGGAGGGAGAGATTATAGTGGGATTTGTGAGAGGCAAGGACAGAACCTTGGGGCTATTTCTATAGCAGGTGGGAGAAGTAGATTTGGTGCAGGAAGCTGAACTGAACATGCTGTGAGATACGCTTAAAAATATAAGCTCTGTTTACTTGCAGTGGCAGAAAGCTCTTGCATACCCATTCTCTATCTGCCTTTCTCCTTGCAAAATAAACAAACAAATAATTACATAATTTAAAAAATAGGTAAATTATATTTCTGGACTCTATTCAATTCTGTCCCTCTGGTATGTGGTACTGGTTTAATTAATGTAGATTTATTGTAAAAATTTGAATTAGGAAGTATGGTGCTGTAACTTTCCTCTTCCTATTTCAGATAGCTTTTGTTATTCTGAGGCTTTTGTGGTTCCTTGAGCATTTTACAGCCTTAGTAGTTTAGATGTTTTATCAATATAAAATCCCTTAATTCATATACAGGGTATGTCTTTCTATTGATTGTACCTTTATTTGTTTTTTTTCATCTGGGTAGTTTTCAGTGTGCATAGCTTTCATGTCTTGATTAAATTGATTGCTCAATAAAAAAAAATAGGTAAAAAAAATATATAAGCTCTGAACTTTAGAAAAATTAGATAGTGATAAGAAAGTGCCCGTGGATTTAACAATTAGTCATTAGTAATGAAAGAGAAGGCAATTTCACAGCCCTAGTGGGAACAGTTTCTGGGTGTAACTACTATTAATAAAGACATGTATCAATTGTTTGTGACTGCTAAAGGGGAAATAAGAGAACATCTTAGGGAATTTTTGTCTGAGGAAATTGTCTAGCTTAATATAGATACTTGGAAGAGAATGGCTTAATGGCTGATGTAGGAAAAGATAAATGGATGGTATTTTAAAAATGTGGCTGCCTCTCAGAAGAACTATGCCTGTAAGGTTTTTCACATAGTCTTTTAAAAAATAATTAATTAATTTATTTGACAGAGAAAGGGAGGGGGGAGAGAGAGAGAGGAAGAAAGAGAATGAGAATGGGCATGCCAGGGCCTCCAGCTACTGCAAACAAACTCCAGACATGTGCGCCCCCTTGTGCATCTGGCTGATGTGGGTCCTGGGGAATCGAACCTGGCTCCTTTGGCTTTGTAGGCAAATGCCTTAACTACCAAGTCATCCCTTCAGCCCCACATGGTCTTTTTAGTTATACTCAACACTCCAAATTTATTGGAACTGGAGGAGGGATGGGACTAATATCCTTGACATTTTGGCTAAAATGTCTGTGGGACTTGAGAGTGACTTTGCCCCATCTCCTAGTTAGTTAGGAGGCTCACTGCCTTGGTCCCTTGACGTGGCAGCACTTGAGCCTGTCCGCACTGAGCTGCTGCTGCTGTGAAGGGAGCCGTCAGCTTCTTGATGATTCTAAGGAATGCAGACGACTGCTTCTGATTTTTTCAGATTAATTAACTTATTTGCAAGGAGAGAGAGAGAGGAAGAGAATGGGCGCTCCAGGTCCGTTAGTTACTGTAAATGAACCCTAGATCCATGCTGCCCTTTGTGCATCTGGCTTACATGGGTACTGGGGAATTGAACCTGGGTTATTAGGCTTTGCATGCAAGCACCTTAACCGCTGAGCCGTCTCTCCAGCCCCTCCAATGACTTCTGACGTACAGGACCCACATGGCCTTGGTATGTGACATGATGCTGTCCTTCCTGCAGCCCGGAGCCAGGTCCAGAGGCTTCAGCATGCTCACCTTCACCCTTGCTGTCCAATGGGAATGTTCCATCCTCTTTCAAAACAAGTCAGTCTTGTTGGGCAAGAAAATGGCCTCTTTTTGATTGGTCAGAATAGCTACATAGTGTCATTTATTGTTTGGACTTACTCTGTGCTTTTTAAAAATTTATTTGAGAGAGAGAAAGAGGGGTGTGTGTGTGGGGGGAGGGAGAGAACAGGTGCACCAGGGCCTCCAACCACTGCAAACGAACTCCAGACACACGTGCCACATTGTGCATCTGGCTTACGTGGGTCCTGAGGAATTAAAGTGGGTCCTTAGGCTTCACAGGCAAATGCCTTAACTGCTAAGCCATCTCTCCAGCCCTTACTCCATGCCTTGATGGCCTAAGAGCCTCAGCATTTCTTCTTAGGAGTAGAATTAGCTGGGCATCGTGGCACATATGCCTGTAACTTCAGGACTGGGAAGGGTGAGACAGGAAGATTAGAAGAATGAGGACAGCGCTATTACATAATGGGCCCCGGATCAAACAACAGCAGAAGCAGAGTTAGAACTACAGCTTACTTTCTCTGCTGAGGGGCGGCGGCTGTGGGGAAGGAAGGGGTCATTGAGGACTGGAGAGGTGACTTAGCAGTTAAGGTGCTTGCGTGCAAATCCTAGGGACCTATGTAAGCCAGATGTACAGGGTGGCACATGTGTCTGGAGTTTGTTTGTAGTGGCTAGAGGTTCTGACACACCCATTCTCTATCTTTCTTTCTCTCTCTCTCTTAAATTAAAAAAAAAATTATATATATATAGGTTTTTCCAGGTAGTGTGTTGCTCTAGCCCAGGCAGACCTGGCCTTGAACATCCAGCATTCCACCTACCTCTACTTCCCAAGTGCTGGGAGTAAAGGTGTGCACCACCACACCTGGCTATCAAATAAATACTTTTTTTTTTTTTTTTTTTTTATCAAGGTAGGGTTTTACTCTAGTCCAGGCTGACCTGGAATTCACTATTTAGTCTCAGGGTAGCCTTGAACTCAGGTGATCCTCCTACTTCTGCCTCCCAATTGCTGGGGTTAAGGGCATGCGCTACCACACCCAGCTGTCAAATAAATAGAAATATTGTTTTAAAACTCTATTGGAGGGCTGGAGAGATGGCTTCGCGGTTAAGTCGCTTGCCTGCGATGCCCAAGGACCCAGGTTCGATTCCCGAGTACCTATGTAAGCCAGATGCACGAGGTGACACATGTGTCTGGAGTGTGTTTGCAGTGGCTGGAGGCCCTGATGTGCCCATTCTGTCTATCTGCCTCTTGCTGTCTTTCCTTCTCTTTCTCTCAAATAAATTATTTAAATTAAAAAAAAAAAAACAACAAACTGTATTGGAGCTAGTCTTTCTAATCTTGTCAACAGGTTTTCCCTCTACCCTTCCCCTGAGGTAGGGTCTTGCTGTAGCCCAGGCTGACCTGGAATTCAGTATGTAGTCTCAGGCTGGCCTTGAATTCACAGCAATACTCTTATCTCTACCTTCCAAGTGCTGGCATTAAAGGTATGCCCCATCATGCCTGGGCTGTGTTAATAGTTTTTTTTTTTTTTTTAACTTTTTTTTATTGACAACTTCCATAATTATAGACAATAAATCATGATAATTCCCTCCCCCCCCACTTTCTTTTTCACAAATCCACTCTCCCATCATATCCCATCGTTCTCTCAATTAGTCTCTCTTTTATTTTGATGTCATCATTTTTTCCTCCTATTATGAGGGTCCTGTGTAGGTAGTACCAGGCATTGTGAGGTCATGGATGTCCAGGCCATTTTGTGTCTGGAAGATTGCATTGTAAGCAGTCCTACCTTTCCTTTGGCTTTTACTGTTTTTTTCTGGCACCTCTTCCGTGACAGACCCTGAGCCTTGGAAGGTGTGGTAGAGATGTTTTAGTGCTGAGCACTCCTCTGTCACTTCTCAGCACTATGGTGCTTTCTGAGTCATCCCAGAGATCACCACCATCTGCAAAGAGAAGCTTCTCTAATCCAAAAGTGAGAGCAGCATTAATATTTGAGTATGAACATTAAGAGATGTGCTTACTGGGCAGTTTGATGAGCATAGTATATGTACTTAGCCAGACACCAGTGGGTGTTACACCCCTAGGGTTCATGACACCCCCTCTTCCCTATTGCAAGTTTTCAGGCATGTGTTCCCTCCTGTGGAGTGGGCCTCTAGTTCCAATTAGTGAGTGGTTAGCTTCCCCCATCACAGACATGCCACTATTGCACCTGTTTGCTATTTTGGCTTAGCTGACCAAATTTAAGGCTTACAGTGTCCACTGTTGTTTATCTCCACTGATGACTTCGCTCTCTCCCATAGGGCTGTGCATGTAGCATAGCTTTTTCCATCTTTCTGTCTGCTGGTCTACATAGAGGAGGTTTTCAGCTCAGTTCCAGCAGGATTTCTCTGTGACCTTGCAGCCCAAGCATGTGGAGCCATCAGCGATAGGGTCTTACCATCTATTCCTGGTGGGAAACCAAGGGCCTTGGCAATGGCCTGTAATGTTTTAGGGGTATTAGGGACCTCCCTGGCCAACAACTCACTGGAAGGTATCCCATCCCTGGCACTGAATTTTTCTAGTAACAATCTATGGCTTCTGGGTGGACTACTGTCCAAAAAAGTAGGTTTCCATATGGCTTATTCATACCCTCTTAGATTTTGATTAACTTTTCCTGCCACCCTTCCTTTACTCAGTCTTGTCTCCTGACTTCACTTAGACCATTCCACCCCCACTATGTCAACAGTTTTAAGGTCCATAAGTTCAAAGTTGTTTTTTTTTTTTTTTGAGGCTGGGTCTCCTTCTAGCCCAGATTAACTTGGAAATCATTCTGCTGCCCAGGCTGGCCTTGAAGTCATGGCAATCTTCTTATCTCTGCCTCCCAAGTACTGGGATTGAAGGCATGCACTACTATACCTAGCTAAAAGTAATTTTTTTTCCCTCGAGGTAGGGTTTCACTCTAGCCCAGGCTGACCTGGAATTCACTATGGAGTCTCAGGGTGGCCTCGAACTCACAGCGATCTTCCTACCTCTGCCTCCCGAGTGCCTGGATTAAAGGTGTGTGCCACCACGCCCGTCTTGTTTTGATTTTTGTGAGGTAGGGTCTCACTCTAGCTGAGGCTGGATTCGAATTCACTGTTTAGCTCCATGCTGGCCTTGAACTCACAGTGATCCTCCTACGTCTGCCTTCCAAATCCTGGGATTAAAGGCATGAGCCACTGTTAGTGGACAGTGTTTTTTGCTTTTTAAATTAATTATTTCATTTTTTAATATTTTACTTATTTACTTGAGAGAGAGAGAGAATGGGCATTCTAGGGCCTTTAGCCACTGCAAACGAACTCCAGATGCATATGCTACCTGTGCATCTGACTTACATGAATTGTGGGGAATCCAGCCTGGGTTCTTAGGCTTCACAGGCAAGTGCCTTCAAACTACTAAGTCATCTCTCCAGCCCTAAATTAATTTTTTTATTAGCATACAAAAAAGAAATTTCATTTTAGTGTTTTCAAACAAAGTGATTTATGTTGGGGGACACAGAGGAGGAGGGGAGGGGGACATTTTATTATTATTATTATTTGTGTGTGTGTGTGTGTGTGTGTGTGTGTGTGGTGTATGCACATGTTGTGCCTGTGGGACACCTGGTGTGCTTGCCTGCATGGGGCGTGCTTCCTGTGGCGACCAGAGTGGAACGTCAAATACCATGCTCCATTGCTCTTCTGCCTCACTGTTCTTACCTGAGCTGGAGTCTCTTGCTGATTTCTTTTTCTTTTGTAAGCTTGGGTCTCTGCTGCCCATCGGACTGGAGTCAGTAGCCCGCCCAGTGGCGTTTCTCTCAGAGTTCCCCCGGGATAGCTTTTAACCATCGAGCCATCTCTTCAGCCTCAGAGCTGTTTTTTGAGAAACATTTTTTTACTCCACTTTAGTTAATAGATGACATAGCAGTGGCAGTTGTATGAATAATGTAAACGGTACGCTTAATAAATTTGCATTTGATTCCATTTTCCATCACTCAGAATGTCAAGAATGCTGGACTGGAGAGATGGCTTAGTGATTAAAGTGCTTGTCTGTGAAGCCCAAGTAAGGACCAGGCTCAATTCCCCAGGACCCAAGTAAGCCAGACACACAAGGTAACACATGTGTCTGGAGTTTGTTTGCAGTGGCTGAAGGCCCTGGCGTGCCCATTCTTTCTCTCTCTCTTAAATAAATTATATATATAATATCAGGAATGCTAAATAAATATTTAAATTGCATGGTGAAGTCAAGATGTTTCTGTCGCACAGATGTCAAGAAGTTGTGTATCTGTTCCAGTTTGTTCTTCAGGTTTCTTCTGATGATATTCCTGGAATGTCTGTAAAGTACAGTTTTCACTTAGCATTCATTTCCCACAGAACCAAGAACAAAACAGGATGTGCCTGTTGCAGACTTATTTGAAGAATTACCTTGGTGCAGTGAAAAATCATATTTGAGGTAATTCCAAGAGACCCAGGTGAAAGAAAACCTGGATGGTTAAGCCCACAAATACCCCTCTTCTTAATGACAGAGAGATCTTTTGAGAGAACAAATTTTTGAGCTCAAGGCCTAGAAAATCACATTTTTTTAAAATTCTTATTAACATTTTCCATGATTATAAAATATATCCCATGGTAATTCCCTCCCTCGAAAATCACATTTATCTTGAAAGTTTATTCTCTGTTATTCTTGGTGCGGCTCGCTTGGAAGGAGGAAGTAAGCTGCTTCCTGAAACTGAGTGAGCTCTTAGAGTGACGCAGGACCCTGGAGACTAACACAGCCGCCCGTGGCTTGTTTAGTGGCGCTGGGTAGTGGATCGTGGGCCTGTGCCTTCTTGGCCCTGCGTAACCCAGTCGAAAGGTCCTTAAGCGACTTGGTTATTAGGATGAATCTGTGGTTGGGTTGGAAGTCACTAGGAAATGACTCGGATGCTGGCAGTGTGGAGCAGGTGGGGGCTGGGGTCTGATGACAGCCTTGGGGGCTGGGGATACACCTTCAGGAAGGCTCAGGAAGAACCTGGGACACTGCTTTGAGGGCTGGGTTGGTTGCCAATGGGCACTTTCTGAGTTGCAAACATAATGATCCCCTGGCACTGAAGGGGGGGCTGAAGCTGGAGTGGGAAGGGCTGAGCCTCGTTCACAGAGTGGCACATGCCTTTAATCCCAGCACTCAGGAGGCAGAGGTAGGATTGTTGTGAGAGTTCGAGGCCAGCCTGGAACTACATAGTGAATTCCAGGTCAACCTAGGCTTGAGTGAGACCTACCTTGAAAAACAACAACAAACAAATAAGGACTAGCCTGGGTTATGTAATGAGTTCTAGGCCAGCATGGGCATTGAGGCAAGGGTGTATGAGTCCAAAGCCAGGCAGATAGAGGTGGAGGGACATGTTTGAGAATTGTCTGGAAGAGTATTTTTTGAGGCAAGCCCAATAAGCTGACTTTATTTTTTCTCTTTAATGTGTGCGAGAGAAATTGGCGCAGTAGGGCCTCCAGCCATTGCACTCATGGTTTACTTTTTATCACATTGCTCTGGCATGCTTTTTTTTTTTTTTTGAGGTAGAGTTTCCCTCTAGCTCAGGCTGACCTGGAATAGTCTCAGGGTGGCCTGGAATTCAAGGTGATCCTCCTACAGCTGCTTCCCGAGTGCTGGGATTAAAGGCATGTGCCACCACGCCTGGCTCTGGCATGCTTTTAATAATGTTAGAATCATCTGGATATCAATGATAGACAATGTGCAACTCTGTAGTATTTACTGCATGCTGTGGCCAGTTCAATATTATTGTCACTGTAGCGGTGGACACCAGTTTTGGCCAACATGGCAATATTCCATCTCAGATTTCCTCAAAGCTGGGCAGTTGTGGGCTAGGGTGACCCTCCTGTGCTCTGTCTGATCGTCTTCACAGTCTGCTGTACCCCAGCACGCACTTGTCACTCTCTGTAACAAGTTGGAGCCAGGAGTTGATCAACTCCAGGGGCTTTTTTGTCTTCTTTGTGACTACCGTCTTCCTGCCTTATGTGCAGGACAGGCCCCAACCAAGAGCACACAGAGGGCAAGACAAGAGGCTTAGGATCTGGAGTTCGAATGCCACCCCAGGGTTCCCCACTCCTCCACTCAGGGGAGCTGTCACCCTACTTTAAATTATTTTTGTTCATTTTTATTATTTGAGAGTGACAGAGACAGAAAGAGGCAGATAGAGACAGAGAGAGAGAGAATGGGCGCGCCAGGGCCTCCAGCCACTGCAAACAAACTCCAGACGCATGCATCCCCTTGTGCATCTGGCTAATGTGGGTCCTGGAGAATCGAGTCTTGAACCAGGGTCCTTAGGCTTCACAGGAAAGCATTTTAACTGCTAAGCCATCTCCCCAGCCCCTCACCCTAGTTTTTTAAATTTTTATTTTGAGTTTAACCTTTTGGAAGATAAACATTTTATGTCATAACCTAGCATACGCACACATGCACGTGCACACACATAAGTTGTCACAAACCAGTGTTTGTCTTTATTATAGTTGAATTTGAATATTGAAAAGATTGAGGGAGGGTGCTGGAGAGGTGGCTCACTGGCTGACGTGTTTGCTTGCCAAACCTAACAACCAGAGTTTGATTCCCCAGGACCCATGTAAGCCAGATGCACAGTGGTGCATGGACTTTGTTTGCAGTGGCTAGAGGCCTTGGCACATTCATACACACACGCACACACGCATGCGACTGTTTCTCTATCTCTCTCAAGTAAATAAAAATATTTAAAAATAAATAAATGGGCTGGAGAGAAGACTTAGTTGTTAAGGCACTTGCCTGCAAGGCCAAAGGACCCAGGTTCAAGTCCCCAGAACCCACGTAAGCCATATGCACAAAGGGGCGCATGTGTCTGGAATTCCTTTGCAGTGGCTGAAGGCCCTGGCATGCCCATTCTCTTTCTCTTTCCTCCCTCTTCCTCTGTGTCTTTCTTAAATAAATAAATAATAGAAAAAAAGGGCTGGAGAGATTGCTTAGTGGTTAAGCGCTTGCCTGTGAAGCCTAAGAACCCCGGGGTTTGAGGTTCAATTCCCCAGGACCCACATTAGCCAGATGCACAAGGGGACACACGCGTCTGGAGTTCGTCTGCAGTAGCTGGAGGCCCTGGTGCGCCCATTCTCTCTCTATCTGCCTTTTACTCTCTCTGTCACTTTTACATAAATAAACAAAAAATTAAAAAAAATTTAAAAAAATGATAATTTTGGGGGTGTGTGTGGTATGTGGTTTGTATGTGCATATGGTATATGCAAGTGTTTCCTGTGCACGTAGAGGCTGAGGAAGAGATCAGGTGTCCTTCTGCCGCTCTTCCGCCTTACTCCCTGAGGCGGTCTCTCACTCAACGTGGAGCTCCTTGCTTTGTAGCTGGACTGGCTGACAAGGGAGCCGCAGTGACCCTTCCATCCCTGCCCACTCAGTGCTGTGGTTCCTGGGTGCACGGCCATGCCTAGCTTTTCATGTCGGTGCCGGGCCTTAGACTCAGGTTCTCATGCTTGCAGAGCAAGTGCTCTGTTACCTGCTGAGCCGTCTCTTAGCCCCTGGAATATATTTTTGTTCTATTCCAAAAATTAATAGTTGCTGCTCACTAGGTTGATTTCATAGGGGCCATAACTACCAGTTTGGAAAACATGACTTAGGGGGAGTAATGTCAGCAGGATTTCATCCCTGGTTGATGTAAATGGCAGGGAGCAAGACCCCTGGCATGAGATTTCACTGCTCCAATGGAGTCAGTGACAGAGGGGAGCCGGGCGTAGTGGTGCGCGCCTTTAATCCCAGCACTCGGGAGGCAGAGGTAGGAGGATCCTGTGTGTTCCAGGCCAGGCTGGGGCTGCATAGTGAGTTCTAGGTCAGCCTGGCTACAATGAGACCCTACCTCAAAAACAAATAAGAAGAAAAAGGGAAAGAAAAGAAAAAAACAGTTAGAAGGGAGAGGACAGGGGAGGGTAATGGGATGAATATACGCAGAATCCACAGCATACATGTGTAAAAATTAATAAAGCCCATTATCTTTATGTTAACAAAATGAGAAAGTAGAGGAGAACCACTTTGAGGTAGAGACGATTCATACATCTTCGGGCTTTCCAAAAAGATAGGAGGAAATACCAACTTCTCATTCAGCATTACTAGCTCGTTGTTTGTTTTTTTTTCTTAAAGAAACTGCCTTCATTTTTTTAAAATTTTTTTTGTTCATTTTTATTTATTTATTTGAGAGTGACAGAGACAGAGAGAGAAAGAGGCAGATAGAGAGAAAGAGGCAGATAGAGAGAGAGAGAATGGGCGCGCCAGGGCCTCCATCTACTGCAAACGAACTCTAGACCCGTGTGCCCCCTTGTGCGTCTGGCTAATGTGGGTTCTGGGAAATCGAGCCTCAAACTGGGGTCCTTAGGCTTCACAAGCAAGAGCTTAACCGCCAAGCCATCTCTCCAGCCCCCTCGTTGTTTTTGCTTATTGTCTATTATTTCAGTAACAGTTTTTACCCTTTTTCTACAAAAGGTTTGATGTTTCAGGAATTAGCGAGCTTTCCTGGCTGGGGGTGGGAATTCAACCATTGTCTACAACACCGTTGATGTTCTAGCCTACAGAAGCAGCCTGAAGCAAGTCGTTGGCTTACGTCGAGGGTCTGTAAATGGGGGAATATCCTGTACCTCTATGTGGAGATGCTCATTTCATTTTGCATTTGCATGTTAGTTTCATAAGGTGGACGTTCAGAGTGGGCTGCAGCGAGTAGACCTGTCATAATCCTAGCACTTTGGGAGGTGAAGGCAGGAAGATCAGGGATCCAGAGTCATCCCCAGAGAGTTGGAGACTAGCCTGGGCTACGTCAGACTTGTCTTGAACAAAGTTCTGATATATTAAATTATTTATTCAAAAGAGCCTAATGAGGTCACAGTAAACAGTGGTGTACAGTGCACCTGCTTCAGCTCTGTATGCAAATGTATTTCTTTATAAGAGGCTCATCAGGTTTTCATTCATCTACTTATTTTAGGCTAACAGAGAACCACTGAGATTATATGTATAACCGTCTCCCCCACCAACAGTTTCTGTCAAGAAATGCTCTTTTCAACGTGTAAAGAATATCAAGGTAGATAACACAGATCCATACAAATGTTGAAAACAGGAAAAAAACTTTTTTTCTTCACAGATTGAATACCTGCTTAAGAAACTTACAGAGGCTATGGGAGGAGGATGGCAGCAAGAACAATTTGAACATTATAAAATCAACTTTGATGACAGCAGAGATGGCCTTTCTGCATGGGAACTTATTGAGCTAATCGGAAATGGGCAGTTTAGCAAAGGCACGGATCGCCAGACTGTGTCCATGGCCATCAGCGAAGTCTTCAATGAGCTCATATTAGACGTGTTGAAGCAGGTAAGGCTGCCGTGGCTCTGTTTGCCCTTCTCTTCAGAAGCGGGCATGTTTGGAATCAACATGTCATATGTCACTTGCACTCCTTAACTGATTCAGAACACAAAGTTCCTTATTTTCCTAGTCTGTTTTATTAGACTTTCAGATTTCACCTCCTTCCCTGCTGGGATATTGGGAAAAGAACCAAGGTCTCCGCATGCTGGGCGAGTGCTCTGTCATTGAGTTGGCTGGAAGCTTTCATTTTAAGGAATTCCTGGGACAATCTTGCAGTATATTTAAGAATTAAGACCTGAGGCTGAGAAAATGGCTCAGCAGTTAAAGGAGCTTGTTTGCAAAACCTGCCAGCCTGGCTTCAGTTCCCCAGTAGCCACATAAAGCCAGGTGCACAATGTGGCACATGTGCCTGGGGTGCATTTGCAGTGGTAAGTGGCCCCAAAACACCATACCCTGTCTTTCTCCCAAACAAACAAACATATTAAACCATGTATGGTGACTCACACCTTTAATCCCAGCACTCTGGAGGCAGAGGTAGGAGGATTGCCGAGAATTCGAGGCTGTCTTGAGACCACATAGTGAATTCCAGGTCAGCCTGGGCTAGAGTGAGACCCTACCTCAAAAATAAATAAATAAATAAATAAATAAATAAATAAATAAATGTAGGGCTGGAGAGATGGCTTAGCGGTTTAGTGCTTGCCTGTGAAGCCTAAGGATTCTGGTTCGAGGCTCGATTCCTCAGGACCCATGTTAGCCAGATACACAAAGGGGCACACGCATCTGGAGTTCGTCTGCAGTGGCTGGAGGCCTTGGTGTGCCCATTCTCTCTCTCTCTCTGCCTCTTTCTGTCTTTGTTGCTCTCAAATAAATAAATAAAAATAAAGAAAAATTTTAAATAAATAAAGAACTAAGACTCTTTCTCAGGAGTTATTGGCTGGGACTGGGAGACATTTTCTGCAGTGGTGCAGCCACTGATACGTGCATGGCTTTGGTAAATAATTCCTCACCCATACTCATGTAGGCAACCCTAAATAAACTCAGTGGACCACAAGACACTTGGGAGGCAGAGGTAGGAGGATCGCTGGGAGTTTGAGGCCAGTCTGGGACTCCAGAGAGAGTTCTAAGACAGCCTGGGCTAGAGTGGGACCCTATCTCAAAACAAAATAGAGCAAATGGCATCAAAGTAGATGAGGAATTAGTTAGGAAATTAAAGGTGGGATTCAGTGGGAGGGAGTGGAGAGAGAGGACAAAAGATAATGGGAGGGGATTGTGATCAACGTACATTATACAACTATAAAAATTGTCAAAATAGGGCTGGAGAGCTGGCTTAGTGGTTTAGCGCTTGCCTGTGAAGCCTAAGGATTCCAGTTCAAGGCTCGATTCCCCAGGACCCACGTTAGCCAGATGCACAAGCGGACGCACGCGTCTGGAGTTCGTTTGCAGTGGCTGGAAGCCCTGGCATACTCATTCTCTCTCTATCTGTCTCTTTCTCTCCCTCTCTCTCTGTCACTCTCAAATAAATAAATAAAAATGAACAAAAAATTTAAAAAATTGTCAAAATAAAAACAAAGTCAAACTAATAAAAACAAAAATTGAAGCTGGGCGTGGTGGCGCACGCCTTTAATCCCAGCACTCGGGAGACGGAGGTAGGAGGATTGCCATGAGTTCAAAGCCACCCTGAGATGACAGAGTTAATTCCAGGTCAGCCTGGACCAGAGTGAGACCCTACCTTGAAAAAACAAAAAACAAAACAAAACAAAAAAAATAAGAATTGAAAAATTACTATTTTGAAGGGACTATTTAATAACACTTTCAGTCTATTAAAAAAAAAAAAAAAAAGCCCTGCCATGTGGGCATCCACATCCGTTGATGTGGAGGGATACCCATAGTCTATTGTCAAGAAAACAAACAGCAGTCTGCAGAGCGGTGGGCGTCTCGTAACCCTGATGCGGGATAACGTAGGTGGCTAGCGCTGTCTGGAAGTGTGCTCACCCTCGTTCTCAGTGGCTGCTTCTGGAGTGTGCAGTTCTGGTCAATTTTATTTTCTTCTTTATCCTTTTGCTATATTGTTATGGTTCCTGCCTGTTTTTTTCTTCCTGTCTGGTTTTATACTATTTTTATAAGATTAGAAAAAATATCATTACTTTTAGAAAAAAGATGCTTCCATATAGCAAGGTTGCTTTGTCTAATCATCTTTGCTTTCTCAGCATTTAACAAATGAGCTTACTGTTGTTTAAATAGGATATATACATATACATATGTATGTGTGTGTATATATATGTATGTATATATATGTGTATATATATATATATATATTTGTGTGTGTGTGGTTTTTTAATACCTTATATTATTATATTGAATAATAGCTCTGTCTTGGCTTTCTTTACTTTGTTCCTTTTTTGTTTGGTAGGTGTTTATTGGTCCCTTTGCTTAATAAGCATTAGTTAAGGCTTAACTTGTGTAAGGTTTGTTTTGATAAAGAAATGTGACATAGTCTCTCTGAAGAAGACATTTAGGCCCCTTTACATACAGACCCCAGATGGATTGCACGTGAGACCTTGTTTGTTTAAATGTTCAAGGGTTAGGAAAGCAAACAAGTGAATGAGTGACATGATTGTTGCTTAGCATAGTCATCAAGTGAAACTTAAAAGTTAATTGGATAATTATCCATTTATTTTGAGACAGGGTCTTACTACGTATCCCAGGCTTCCCTCAAACTATTGATTTCCTGCCTCAGGCTCCCGAGTGGTGGGTTTTGTTGTGTGCCACCATTCCCAGCCTAAGTGCACACGTGTAAGGCTGATCTGTGGGAGTGAGGTGTAGGGCTTAGAGTGTGAATTTAGAATCCAGTTTCCCAACTTCTGACCTTCACTGGCTGAGGTTTTAATTTACTGAGATTTAAAGTTAGGAATTTTTTTTTCAAATGAATAGGTTAGTATAATGAGCATCTATATACCCATCATGGACATTTGTGTATTCAGGATCATATATCAGATACTGTAGGAGACATGACTATGGAGAAAAACTCCTGCTCTTACAAATAAAAATAGGAGCATTTACACGAGGTTAATCTTTCATAGGGTTACATGATGAAAAAAGGCCACCGGCGGAAAAACTGGACGGAGCGCTGGTTTGTATTAAAACCTAGCATAATATCGTATTACGTGAGTGAGGACCTGAGAGACAAGAAAGGAGACATCCTCTTGGATGCAAACTGCTGTGTGGAGGTAAGCTGGCTGCTCTTCCTGTGCCCGCTTGCCCGATGCTGCCCCCTGCTGCTCACGAGGCCCTCCTCATCCTCACTTCTCCAGACTTCTGCAGCCTTAAGGCAATCCCCAAACTGACCTTTCCACAATACTGCACACCTACCATGGTTTCTCAAGCAAAAACTAAAGATAGCTTGACCAAATTTATTTCTAATATGAATTTATTTTGTCTTATACTTGTGAATAAAGCACAAGGATTCAACCATACACTTGTACATTTAAGGAACGCACACTGAGTAAAATACCAAGTAAAAAATGCTCAATGAGGAAGGGACATTGAGTAAAATGGAGTCATCCAAAAGATGGTACAGCACAAATGTTCAGTATGATAATGGGTGAAGTTACTCATATACTGGAAGATCTGGGACTATTGCTTTATTTTTGAGGTAGGATCTTACTGTAGCACAGGATCACAAACACACACACACACACACACACACACACACACACACACACACACACACGATCCCATGTAGCCCAGGGTGACATTGAACTTGCCTTGTAACCAAAACTGGCCTTGAACTTGATCCTCCTACTTCTACCTAATGATGGAATTGCAGGTGTATGTTACTACACCTACTTGAGTAATTTACTTGTAGCCAGTAACTTTGTGAAAAACTGTGATGTCCTCAAGAACATAAATTTAATTAATTATTATTATTTTTTTTTTTTGAGGTAGGGTCTTATTCTAGCCTAGGCTGACCTGGAATTCACTCTGTAGTCTCAGGGTGGCTTCAAACTCACAGCGGTCCTTCTACCTCTGCCTCCTGTGTGGGTGCTGGGATTAAAGGCGTACGCCACCATGCCCTGCAAGAATGTAAAATTAAAATAACTAATTATGTTTTTCTGTTTTAGTCTCTGCCTGACAAAGATGGAAAGAAATGTCTTTTTCTAATAAAATGCTGTGATAAGACCTTTGAAATCAGTGCTTCGGACAAGAAGAAGAAACAAGAGTGGATTCAAGGTAGGTGGTCATTGTTAATTGCTGCGAGAGTGGCCTTTCTGTGTCCAGATCCTGTGAAAGATGCTACCGTAATACCGTGTCCTTGCTGCCTGTAGCTGTTTCTCCTGACATAGTTGGTGAAAAAAAGCCAAGGTGAGTTCTCAGTTGCTTTGCCAATTTATTTCATATGAACTTGCTGGAACATTATAACTAGATTTTAGGTTTCACTGCTTTTGCCATTTAAAGAGTGTGGAATTTCCCCTTTTAAGGCCTTGAAATATATTAGAATGATCTTGAGTTTCTGTTCATATGTAAAACAGAAGAGTTTTGTTGTTGTTGTTGTTGTTGCTTTTTTAGTTTTCAAGGCAGGGCTCACTCTAGCCTAGGCTGACCTGGGAATCATATGGAGTCTCAGGGTAGCCTTGAACTCTTGGTGATCCTCTTACCTCTGCCTCCCGAGTACTGGGATTAAAGGCGTGCACCACCATGCCCAGCTTCAGAAGGGTAATTTTTGCATATTCAAAAGCTTTTCAAGTTTCATTGCTTCCACAAGAAATCAATAACTTTAGTAATAATCCTAAGAAAATAAACTTGAATCAGTAAACTTTTAAAACTTATTTTTACTTATGAGAGAGAGAGAGAATGGGTACGCCAGGGCCTCTAGCCACTGTAACGAACTCCAGACACATGCACCACCATGCCCATCTGCCTTCTGTGGGTTCTAAGGAATTAAACCTGGGTCCTCAGGCTTTGAAGGCAAGTACCTTAACTGCTAAGCCATCTCTCCAGCCTGAGTCAGTAGCTTGAAAACTAAAATATTACAACATTCCAAAATTAGTAAGAGAAACTCACGAGATTTAATTTTCATACTGATACTGAATTCTGAATATTATATTTTTTTAAAAATATTTTTATTATTTATTTATTTACAAGCAGAGAGAGGCAAAATGAGAGAGAGAAGTGGTGATGTATCTGGAGTTCAATTGCAATGGATGGAGGCCCTGTTGTACCAATTCTCTCTCTCTCATTAAAAAAGGAAGAAAAAACAAAGTGGAAGGTATATAAACATATTCATGTGCTTGAAATACCTCAGGGTTCTCTCTCTCTCTCTATCTGTCTTTCTCCCTGTGTCTGTCGCTCTCAAATAAATAAATAAAAAAATGAACAAAAAAAATTTAAAAAAAAAAGGGCTGGAGAGATGGCTTAGCGGTTAAGTGCTTGCCTATGAAGCCTCTGGACCCCGGTTCGAGGCTCGGTTCCCCAGGTCCCACGTTAGCCAGATGCACAAGGGGGCGCACGCGTCTGGAGTTCGTTTGCAGAGGCTGGAAGCCCTGGCGTGCCCATTCTCTCTCTCTCTCTATCTGTCTTTCTCCCTGTGTCTGTCGCTCTCAAATAAATAAATAAAAAATGAACAAAAAAAATTAAAAAAAAAAAAAAGAAATACCTCAGGGAACATGCAGAAGAAAGTGTTGGTTGTTATTGGGGCAGGAAATTCTGTCCATGGAGGTAGGAGCAGCAGAAAATGTTCTCTGAATTTCCTTCCATGCTTTTTGGATATAAACAATGTATAAGTCTTAGTCAAAAAATTAAATTTGAGCAGTTTGGAAAGACCAGGCGCTGGGTGTGATGATGCACGCCTTTAATCCCAGCACTCAGGGGGCTGAGGTAGGAGGATCACTGTGAGCCCAAGGCCAACATGAGCTACAGAGTAAGTTCCAGGTCAGCCTGGGCTAGAGTAAGACTCTGCCTCAAAAACAAACAAATGAATACCAAAAAAAAAAAAAAAAAAAAAAATCCAACAAAATCTGGGAAAGAAATCAGATTTTATATGAGAATTTATATGAGATAATACATGCATAGATGTAGGTCTTATATCCTTTATAAACACCAAGCATATTTTCAATAAATAGAAACTACTGTGATGTTATTTCAGGAAGGGAGCATAGAGAGAGATGATGTCATGGGCCCTTGCTGAGAGACAGACTCAATGTAGTCAGCTCCAGATCAGATTCCAGAAACTCTGACCCTCTGTCTTTGGTGTGTCCTATGTAGCATTTTGAGACATGTAGAGAAGAGAGAGGTGTACTGGCATATGCCTGTAGTCTTAACACTTGGGAGGCTGAGACCACTTTGTGCACCTGGGTTTTCGTAGGTTCTGGGGAATCGAACCCCAGCTTTCAGGCTTTGCAAGCAAGAACCTCTAACTGCTGAGCTATCTCTCCAGCCTCCATATGTTCTTAAAATGTGTGCAGTGCAGCCAGTGTTCCTGCTGAAGTGGCTTTGTAAGTGCAGCGTACAGTTGTGGAAGTGGAGGGGAAGGGGTTTGAGCCCTCGTATTCCGCATGTTGGAGAGGCAGCAACTGTTGCTGCAGAGGCCGGATGCTTGCTGGGGCCACCCCGCTCGCTGGCGCTATCACAGACTGCACTGGCGCTTGGAATCTCTCGCATGTTTTCCCTACTGTGCTGTTTATGTTATAGACATTTGAAGTGTATTTCCTGTCGTTGTCTCCTCCTTTCACAGCCATCCACTCTACCATCCATCTGCTGAAGCTGGGCAGCCCTCCACCACACAAGGAAGCCCGCCAGCGTCGCAAAGAACTCCGCAAGAAGCTGCTGGCGGAGCAGGAGGAGCTGGAGCGGCAGATGAAGGAGCTCCAGGCTGCCAATGAGAACAAGCAGCAGGAGCTGGAGACCGTGAGGAAGGTGGGTGTACGGGGGGTGTGCAAGGGGAAGGTGGGTGTGCAGGGGGAGCGTGGTTGTCTAGCTTTATGTAGGTACTGGGAATCCAAGCCGGGCAGACAAGCTATGCAAGTGCCTTTAACCACTAAGTCATCTCTAGCCCTCATTCTGTATTTTTAAATTTTTCTTTGGGTCTCACTCTAGCCCTGGCTGACCTGGAATTCACTATGTAGTCTCAGGGTGGCTTCGAACTCATGGCGATCCTTCCACTTCTGCCTCCCGAGTGCTGGGATTAAAGGTGTGCACCACCATGCCCAGCTCATTCTGTATTTTTTGAATGATTTTTTTAGGTGTGCTTAAATTCTTATTTCAGTCAGGGACAGAATACAGAGCAATTGCAGTGTCCCTAAAGAAGTCCCTTGTAAGCCAGGCATGGTGATGCACACCTTTAAGCCCAGCACACAGGAGGCAGAGGTAGGAGGATTGCTGTGAGTTCAAGGCCACCCTGAGGCTACATAGAGTGAGACCTTACCTCAAAAACAAACAAACAAAAAAAAAAGAAGCCCGTTGTGCTCTTCCTTGCTGTTCAGACTGTCCGCTCACCTGTAAGCCCTGGGAATGTGGGTCTCTTCTTAGTTCCTGAAAAGTATGCACTGACCTTACGGCTCTGCATCTAGTTTCAGGGCATCTATTTGGGGGATCTTTGCATATCTGTATAGAGGCAGTCTCCTTATGTTTTATAGCTGCATAATCTGTTGTATAGCTGTGCCATTACTTATTTAACCAGTCCCTTATTGATGGACATCTAGATTTTAAAAAATTTATTTATTTGCAAGCACAGACAGAGAATTGTCACACCAGGGCCTCTTGCACTGCAGATGAATACTAGATGCATGTGCCTCTTTGTGCATCTGGCTTTGTGTGGGCACTGGGGAATTGAACCCAGGTCGTTAGGATTTGCAGGCTAGTGCCTTAACCATTGGGCCATCTCTCCAACCCTAGATTGTTTTAATCATTTATTTTGAGGCAAGTCCAATAGACTGGCCTTTTTTTTTTTTTTTAAATGAGAGAGAGCAAGAGAGACAGAGAGTTAGTGTGCTAGGGCCTCCAGCCATTGCAGTCAAACTCCAGACATTTGAGTCACCTTCTGCTTGTGTGCAACCTTGCACATGTCACCTTGTGCGTCTGGCTTACATGGGATCTGGGGAGTGGAACGTGGGTCCTTAGGCTTCACAAGCAAGTGTCTTAACTGCTAAGCCATCTCTCAAGCCCTAATCATTTAAAAAAAATTTAATTATTTATTTGTGAGAGAGAGAAAGAGAATGGGCGCACTAGGGACTCTAACCACTGCATACAAACTCCAGATACATATACCACCTGTGCATCTGGCTTACGTGGGTACTGGGAATTGAACCAGAGTCCTGAGGTTTCACAGGCAAGCACCTTAACTGCTAAGTTATCTCTCTAGCCCTAATCATTTTTTTTCTTTTTTTTCCTTTCTATTTTTTTTATTGACAACTTCCATAATTGTAAACAATATCCCATGGTAATTCTCTCCCTCGCTCCACTTTCCCCTTTGAAACTCCACTCTCTATCGTGTTTATTTTAATAATCATGATCTTTTCCTCCTTTTGTGATGGTCTTGTGTAGGTAGTGTCAAGCACTGTAAGGTTATGGATATCCAGGTCATTTTGTGTCTGGGGGAGCACGTTGTAAGGGGTCCTACCCTTCCTTTGGCTCTTACATTCTTTCCACCACCTCTTCCACAATGGACCCTGAGCCTTGGAAGGTGTGATAGAGATATTTCAGTGCTGAGCACTCCTCTGTCACTTCTTCTCAGTACCATGGTGTCTTCTGAGTCATCCCAAGGTCACTGCCATCTGAAAAGAAAAGGTTCTCTACCAAAAGTGAGAGTAGCATTAATATATGAGTATGAACATTAAGAGAAGTGCTTACTGAGCTGTTTGGTGAGCATAGTATATACATTTAGCCAGACAGCAGCGACGTTACACCCTTAGGGCTTATGACTACCCATGTTGTAGGTTTTCAGTATCAGGGATGTATTCCCTCCATGGAGTGGACCTCTAGTCAAATTAGAGGGTGGTTGGTTTCCCCCATAACAGATATGCCACTGTTGTACCCATTGGCTCATTTGGCCTGGCTGGCCAAATTTAAGGCTTGCAATGTCCACTGTTGAGTATCTTCACTGGTGAGTTCTCTCTCTCCCATTGAACTGCATGTAGTGTGGCATTTTCCAGCTTTCTTTCAGCTAGTCTACATGGAGGAGGTTTTCAACTCAGCTCCAGCAGGATTTCTCAGTGGCCTTGCAGCTCAAGTATGTGGAGTTCTCAGCATTAGGGTCTTACCATCTATTCCTTCTGGGAAACCAAGGGCCTTGGAAATGGCCTGTATTGTTTTGGGGGCATTAGGGACCTCTCTGGCCAACAACTCACTGGAAGGTTTCCCATCCCTGGCACTGAAAATTTTCTAATTACAATCTATGGTTTCTGAGTGTTCCATTGTCCAAAAAAGTAGGTTTTCATGTGGCTTATTTATATCCTCTTAGATTTTGCCTAATCACTTATTTTTTTTCTTTTCACAATTTTTATTAACATTTTCCATGATTATAAAAAATACCCCATGGTAATACCCTCCCCCCGACACTTTCCCCTTTGAAATTCCATTCTCCATCATATTACCTCCCCATCTCAATCATTGTACTTACGTATATATAATACCAACCTAAGTACCCTCCTCCCTTCCTTTCTCTTCCCTTTTTAACTTACTGGCCTCTGCTACTAAGTATTTTCCTTCTCACGCAGAAGCCCAATCATCTGTAGCTAGGATCCACATATGAGGGAGAACATGTGGCGCTTGGCTTTCTGGGCCTGGGTTACCTCACTCCAGATCCATCCATTTTTCTGCAAATTTCATTACTTCATTTTTCTTTACCGCTGAGTAGAACTCCATTGTATAAATGTGCCACATCTTCATTATCCACTCATCAGTTGAGGGACATCTAGGCTGGTTCCATTTCCCGCAATAAACATGGTTGAGCACATACTTCTAAGGAAATGAGATGAGTCCTTAGGATATATGCCTAGGAGTGCTATAGCTGGGTCATATGGCAGATCAATCTTTAGCTGTTTTAGGAACCTCCACACTGATTTCCACAATGGCTGGGCCACATTGCATTCCCACCAGCAGTGTAGAAGGGTTCCTCTTTTTCCACTTCCCCACCAGCATTTATGATCATTTGTTTTCATGATGGCAGCCAATCTGACAGGAGTGAGATAGAATCTCAATGTAGTTTTAATCTGCATTTCCCTGATGACTAGTGACGTGGAACATTTTTTTAGATGCTTATATGCCATTCGTATTTCTTCCTTTGAGAATGCTCTATTTAGCTCCATAGCCCATCTTTATTTTTTGTTTTTGTTTTTTCGAGATAGGGTCTCACTCTAGCCCAGGCTGATCTAGAGTTCACTATGGAGTCTCAAGGTGACCTTGAACTCACGGCGATCCTCCTACCTCTGCCTCCCGATCCTCCTACCTCTGCCTCCCGAGTGCTGGGATTAAAGGCGTGCACCACCACACCCGGCCCATAGCCTATTTTTTGATTGGCTTGTTTGATTCCTTATTATTTAACTTTTTGAGCTCTTTGTATATCCTGGATATTAATCCTCTATCAGATATATAGCTAGTGAAGATTTTTTCCCATTCTGTAGGTTGCCTCTTTGCTTTTTTTCACTGTGTCCTTTGCAGTGCAAAATCTTTGTAATTTCATGAGGTCCCAGTGCTTATTTTTAATAGTGCTCTAGGAGTTACAAACTTGTACCACTTATTATTATTATTATTATTTTTTGATCTTGTGTGTGCATCCATGTGGCACCCATGTGCTCTCCTGTGGCAGCCAGAGCAGAATGTTGGGTATCTTACTCCATCACTGTTCCTCCTGTTCTTATTTGAGCCAGACTCTCTCACTGATTCTGGAGCTGTTTTTCTGCAGGCTCCCACAGTTCTTGTGTCTCTGCTGCCCTGCAGAATCGGGGTTACAGATGCACATGGCCACATTGAACTTCGCAGGCCTCATACTTGCACAGGAAGCGCTCCTAACCATTGAGCCGCCTCTCCGGGCAACACTCGTACCATCTTATACGTCCACACACACGCTCTGTAGTTCTGTGGAATAAACACACAGAAACAGGATTGCTTTGTCAGAGTGTGTGTACATCCTTAATCACGAGAGCCAGGCTGATGGCATAGCCACCATCTTGAATGGTGCGGCACTGGAGAAGAAAAGTGGCCTGGGGCTCGTCAGTGAAGTGCTCCCGACCCGAAATGTCATACCGCAGCCTCATGTGTAGTGTTTTGCAGGACCAGTCCCGGGCTTCTGGTGAGGTACCAGCTCTCTGGTTGGCTTGTGTTCCCCTGTGGTCAATCAACTTCTTTTACCACGTCATGACTTCTCTTCAGGACTGGCGAGGCGGGTCAGTGATTAAAGACACGAGCTTGCAAACCCTATTGGCCCAGGTGCAGTTCTGTAGCTATCCACATAAAGCTGGGCAGACATTTGCTTGCAGTAGCAAGAGATTCTGGGTACTCACACACACGCACACATGCACATGCACGCATGCACACACGCACACACACATACACACACACACACGCATGCACACAAAGAAGGGAATTTGTTTTCATTTTACCTTTCAACAGTTTTACTATGATATTTGTGGGTACCACTGTCTTCATTTTTTTTTAAATATTTTATTTATTTATTTGAGAGCGACAGAGACAGAGAGAAAGCTAGATAGAGGGAGAGAGAGAGAGAGAATGGGCGCGCCAGGGCTTCCAGCCTCTGCAAACGAACTCAAGACGCGTGCGCCCCCTTGTGCATCTGGCTAACGTGGGACCTGGGGAACCGAGCCTCGAACCGGGGTCCTTAGGCTTCACAGGCGAGCGCTTAACCGCTAAGCCATCTCTCCAGCCCCACTGTCTTCATTTTTAACCATTCAGAGTTCATTAACTTTTAAATATGTAGACTAATGTTTTCCATGAAGTTGGACACATTTTTAGTCTATTTATATAATAGTTTTCTGCCTTATTTTCTTTCCTTTCCCTGTATTTCCATTGTGGGGATGCTGATGTGCATAATGGTGCCTATATTTCTTTGAGGCTCTGTTCATTTTTCTTTTCTTTTTCTATTCTGACTACATAGTTTCTTTGTATCTCTTTTCAGTGGAGACTTCTTGTAGCTCAAATACACTGTTGAGTCTCTCTAATGAATTAAAAAATAATTTTTTGTGTGTGGTTTTTTGAGGTAGGGTCTCGCTGTAGCCCAGGCTGACCTGGAATTCACTATGTAGTCTCAGGGTGGCCTCTAACTCATGGCAAGCCTCCTACCTCTGCCTCCCGAGTTCTGGGATTAAAGGTGTGCTCCACCACACCCAGCTAAGACTGGACTATTTTTGTTTGTTTGTTTATTTTTGTTTTTCAAGGTAGGGTCTCACTCTAACGCAGGCTGACCTGGAATTCACTCTGTATTCTCAGGGTGGCCTCGAACTCAAGGCGATTCTCCTACCTCTGCCTCCCGAGTGCTGGGATTAAAGGCGTGTGCCACCACGCCCAGCTCTCTTGCTCGTGCAGACATTACTCCACTTTTTCCATCTGGATTTGCATGGGTACTGGGGAGTCAAACCCAGGCTGTCAGGCTTTGCAAGCAGGTGACTTTGACCAGGGAACAATCTCCCCAGCCCCTGTAATCAAGTTTTCATTTTATTTACTGGATATCTTCAAAATCTCCATTTTTTAAAAAAACCATTTCTGTCTTTTATTTACTTATTTATGAGTAAAAAAGAGGCACATAGAGAATGGGCACACCAGGGCCTCCAGCCACTGCAAACAAACTCCAGACGCATGCGCCACAATGTGTATCTCACTTATGTGGGTACTGGGCAATCGAACCTGGGTCCTTAGGCTTTGCAGGCAAGGGCCTGCACCACTAAGCCATCTCCGCAGCCTTCTTTGTCTCTTTATTAATACTCCTTTGATGGGATCTTCTTATTCCTTCCCTCACTTCTGAAGGCGTGGTTTCCTTTCATTCTCTTTTGATGTATGCTTGCATGCTTTGAAGCCTGGTAAATGCACCATCCGGCCGTCTTCAAAGCGTCTTCAAAGTGGGAAAAGCCTGCTTTTCCCACGAAGGGGTTACACTTCCTGTTTTCTTTGCCCATCTCAGGGTTTTCTCCTGAAAACTGGGTGCTTTGGAAGATAACATTTTGGAGCTGCTCTGGATCCTCATCCTGACACCTCTGCTTGTCTTGTCGTGACCTGGCTGAACCGTTCGCTGGACTCGTTCCAGGCTCCTCAGAGGCACAGCCATGGGTGCACACATGACCCTCTCTCTGGATGTATCTTCCTCTGCTTTTTGTTAAGCTGTCTGCCTTTGTTGGTGTTACCCCCAGCGGCTGGGGTTCACTAACTCCTGGCTGTTGCTCTGTGTTTCCTGCAAACCCTGGGGGCTAAATTGACCCACAGTCCGCTGTCATTTACTTTGAGGCCTGTGTGCATTCAGGGCCCCTCTCTGATCCTGCCACTGGAGGCCTCTGCTCAGCTGTGTCTTCCCTGGTTCTTTGTCAGACTTAGGCTAGTTGGATGGAGCCCCCAGCCTCCTCTTCATTCCTTACCCCCAAACTCTCCATTGTTTTCACTGTATCCTTAGGCTCTGGTGCAGTCCGGTTCGCATTGCTGGTGGAAATCACCCAACCAAGAGCAGCCTGTGGGAAAAAGAGGTTTATTTTGGCTTACAGGCTCGAGGGGAAGCTCCACGATGGCAGAGGAAAACGATAACATGAGCAAAGGGTGGACATCACCCCCTGGCCTACGTAAAGGTGGACCATAGCAACAGGAGAGTGTGCCAAACACCAGCAAGGGGAAACTGGCTATATAACACCTACAAGCCCGCCCCGAACAATACACTCCCTCCAGGAGATGTTAATTCCCAAATCTCCATCATCTGGGAAGCTAGCATTCAGAACACCTAAGTTTGTGGAGGACACCTGACTCAAACCACCACAGGCTTGTACATTCTCACACTTTCAAATAAAGTCAGAGGAGTGCTCAGCACTCAAACGTTTCTATCACACCTTCTAAGGCTCAGGGTCCTGTTGTGGAAGAGGTGACAAAGAATGTAAGAGCCAAAGGAAGGGTAGGACAGCTTACAATGTGCTCTCCCAGACACAAAATGGCCTGGATATCCATGGCCACGCAGTGCCAGACACTACCTACACAAGACCATCATAATAGGAGGACAAGATGATGACATCAAAATAAAAGAGACTGATTGAGAGGGAGAGGGGATATGATGGAGAGTGGAGTTGTGAAGGGGAATGCAGGTGGGAGGGAATTACCATGGTTTGTTGTATATAATTATGGAAGTCAATAAAAAGAGAGAGAGAAAAAAAGAAAAGCAATACTATGTCACTTCTTTGGGGAGAGCAGCAGTATCTGCCTTTATCTCTAGGCAAGGCCAGGCTTGGTGGTGCCCATCAATAATCCCAGCAATAAGGAGGCAGAAGCAGGAGGATTGCAAGTTCTAGTTCAGTCTGAGCTGCATAGTAAGACCTTGTCTCAGAAAACCAAAATGCGTCGAAGCAGCATTCTACCGCTCACTGTGGGGTTTCTGCCCCACAAGGTAGTTGGGATGGACACCTGCCTGCACTGTGAGGGGCTAGTGAAGAAAGGGAACCCCAGCCTTCCTGGCCTGGAAGAGATTCTGCCAAAAAGGCAGGGCAGGGTGAGAAATGGATGGCCCACCCTGCTGGGGTGCGAGTGTAGCCTGAGGCTGTTCTTGGTCTTGTCTGCCAGGAACAGAGCTTCCTTCTCATCGTGGCGAGGTGGGATGGCTTTGTGCCTTAATTGCTGTAGACTTTGAGGGTTCTACCTCAGATCTAGTAGATTTTGTTATTTTTAGGGTGGGCACTACTCACTTTGGGGTTGTGGCATGCTAGGCAAGCACTCCCACGCGGAGCTGCAGCCCAGCACGTTTTCTTAGATGAATGAATGCTGGCCTTGCTGCATGCCAGGCCCTTGGAGTGGCTTCCAGGGACTTTAAGTGTTTTTGTTTTTTTATAGAAAAATGACAGTTGTCAGTTAACGATTATTCAGCTAGGGGAAAAGGTCCATGGAGAGCCTTCCATTTTTCTGGAACATGAACTCTGTTAACAGATGGCTTGGTGGTTAAGGTGTTTGCCTGCAAAGCCAAAGGACCTCAGTTTGATACCCAAGGACCCATGTAAGCCAGATGCACAAGGGGCGCATGTGTCTAGAGTTCGTTTGCAGTGGCTGGAGGCCCTGGCACGCCCATTCTCTCTCTCCCTCTTTCTCTCTCTCTCTCAAAATAAATCAATAAAAATAAAGTTTTTAAAAAAATACTTGGCAGCCAGGCGTGGTGGCACATGCCTTTAATCCCAGCACTGTGGAGGCAGCGGTAGGTGGATCGCCATGAGTTCAAGGCCACCCTAAGATTACATAGTGAATTCCAGGTCAACCTGGGCTAGAGTGAGACCCTACCCCAAGAAAAAACAAAGAAAAACAAAACAGACAAAAGAATGCTTGGCTTCTCTGGTGTGTGTAGGTGGGTCTCTTCTCGTGCTGTAACGATCTCGCTTTCCTGGGGGTGGGTTTTGATTCGAGTAGAAACTGGAGGAAGCAGCCACGCGGGCAGCGGAAGAGGAGCAGAAGCGCCTGCAGACTCAAGTGGAGCTGCAGGCCAGGTTCAGCGTGGAGCTGGAGCGGGAGAAGCTGGTGAGGACTGCGGCCTGCGCCCCTGGAGCCAGCCTGGCCAGCAGAGGGGGCACCTGGGGGCTGCAGGGGCGCATCTTCTCACCTGCCTTTGCTGCCACTTGTCTGCTGGGAAAGTTCCGTGCTTGCTCATCCTCCCTCTGTCAAGCTCCTTCTGTTTACTAGGCACTGTGCCAGAGATGTCGAGATCCAGGACAGGAACCTTGTTTGTAAGACCTCCTAAGCAGAAACGAATGCAGCGGCGTGATAAAGCCTGCTAGCATGATGATCTGTCCCGCTTAGCTTTGCAGAGTCCTGCCATCCTAGGAGAACTGTTAATAATATCTCTTTCATTCTCCGAAGGCTTCTGGCTTGGAAAATAAAGGGTTTGCAAGGAAGTGAATATAGGTGTGATGACATTTCTCCTCTGTCATGTCCGAGCGAAGTCCTGGGAACATCTGATCTGCTTTGCTGTTCTGGGTAGCTCTGAGGCATCTCAGTGGCTCCCAAGATCCAGGTCACCGTGTGCTTAGCTGGTTATTGGGACGCAGTGAGTGGAGTGCCGAGTTTTGTCTCGACGTACCCACGACATCACCTTTTATCACCTGGCCGCTTAACTTCAGCTCCGAGCTCGCGTTGCAGATGGTGGGCGTGATGTAAGGAACAGCAACACCCTCAGAGCTGGAGACCTGGCCATTCTTCCTCCCTGCCCTCCCTGAGCACGGGCGTGCACTCCTGGAACAGGCATTATCCTGTGATCTCAGGATGCTCGTGAGGACAAAGCGAGCTAATGGTAGTGAAAATCGCTTATAAACTGCGGAGACACATGTTACAGTATTATATTTGAGATTTTCCTTCCTTCCTCCCTCCTTCCTTCCTTCCTTCCTTCCTTCTTTCCTTCCTTCTTTTCTTCCTTCCTTCCTTTCTTTTTTTATTCTTTCTTTTGGTATGTGGGACTGAACCCTGGACTTTCACATGCATGGCAAGTGTCAGTAAGCTTTATCCCCAACTCTTTCTTTTTATTTTTAAGACAAGGATAAAAAAAAATGGTTTGATCTGGAAAAGAAACCCCTAATGCTTATTGATACTGCTTGAACTCCCCTGGGGCTCAGGTGACTGGGGACAAGGGAGGAGGCAGGTGGGAGGAGGGAGAGCCCTGGGCAGTCTGCAGGCCGGGCCACCCTTCCCCTTTCTCTGACCAGTGAGCGAGGGGTCATTCCTTCCTCTTAGAGCAGGCTTGGCTTTGAGACAGGAAAGAATTTGAAGAGACATTCTGCTTTCTTGACTTGAATAACAATACAGAGCAGAAAGGACAGAAAATAACCCAGAGCAGGAAACTGTTTTTTCTTGGGCACTGGGCACACACGCTCACTTCCTCCACCTTTATTTAGTTTGGGGTTGGAGGTGGAGTGGGAGCCTTGCCCTAAGGGAGAACAACCTGCATTTAAGCGGCACCATGACCCTTTTGCACCTCCAGATCAGACAGCAGATGGAGGAGCAGGTGGCCCAGAAGTCCTCCGAGCTGGAGCAGTATCTGCAGCGAGTGCGTGAGCTGGAAGACATGTACCTCAAGCTGCAGGAGGCGCTGGAGGACGAGAGGCAGGCTCGGCAAGACGAAGAGATGGTGCGGAAGCTTCAGGCCAGGTGCCCGCCCAGCTCGCAGCACCCTTCACCTTGGCGCGGTCTGCTGGGGCACGATGGGCAGCGGTGGGGAGGGAGGGCTGTCAGCCCTGGCGCCGACTGTGTTGACATGTGCCAGCCCAGGGAACCCTTAGAGATTTGGCCACTCGGGTATTTCTTCTTATCTTGGGGCCCTCAACACCTTTGCCTGGGGAGCTGTTTGAGAGTCGTCTGGTAGGTGTGTGATGGGGGTGCCCTTACTTATGGTGTGGACTGTCCACCAGCGTGGAGGTGGTCATTCTCCACCCTAGAGAGGGCCAATCATGCAGACGCAGGGCTGCCTCCGGCCGCAGTACCATTCCTTCAGTAATCACTGCTTGAGATCCCAGTCTCAAAATAGGAATATGGCCGGGCGTGGCCTTTAATCGCAACGCCTGGGAGGCAGAGGTAGGAGGATCGCTGTGAGTTCAAGTCCACCCTGAGACTACATAGTGAATTCCAGGTGGGGAGAGAAAGAAGTCCCAGTTTTAACTGTTTTTGAAAGTAGTTTTATTTTATTTTATTTTATTTTATTTTATTTTATTTTATTTTATTTTATTTTATTTTATTTTATTTTATTTTATTTATATATTTGGGGGCCGGGGAGAAAGAGGCAGAGAGAGAATGGGTGCACCAGGGCCTCTAGTCACTATAAACATACTTCAGACACATGTGTCACCTTGTGCATCTGGCTTACATGGGTACTGGGGAGTTGAACCTGGGTCCTCAGGCTTCTCAGGCAAATGCCTTAACCGCCAAGGCATTTCTCCAGCCCTGAAAGAAGTTCCCTCTCTCATCTCACGGCCTTTAAAATCAGGTTTACAGTTTATGATAGTCATGTTCTCGGGGAAGAATTGTGCTTGAGCCTTCAGAGTAGCAAGGGGGGCAAAGGGCAGACCCCAGAGAGCAGATGTGAGCTTCCCTCTTCCCACTTTACCCGCTGTCGCCTTTGATTTCTCTAGATGCTGCATCCGAGGCAGTGCTGGTCAGCGCTGGGCGCCTGGGCCTTGAGCTGTAAGGCACGTTCGAAGGGAACTGGGAGGGTATTTTTGTTGCCGTTCCCCGTGTGGAGAGAGAAGAAGCAGGGTATACTTTTCCAAAAGTAACTTCAAAAGTAAATTGATTTTGCTTCGAAACCTTGATTCTGTTAAGAGAAAATTGTCTTCTGAATAAAAAAATACATGCTTGGCATATTTACTGGCATTTATAGTTGCCATGGGCATGTGTTCCTTGTGCCATGGTGTTAGCCGGGTACCTGGAGCCACGGCAGTGCTGTGGCAGTATCGTTAAGCAGAAGATGTATTGCAGGGAATGTGGGAGTCCCGTGTCACTCCCACAGACTGGCATTCTGTTTTTTTTAAATACATTTTTATTTCTATATATTTATTTGACCGGAGGGGTGGGAGGAGGAGCGGGAGAGGGAGAGAATGGGTGCTCCAGGGCCTCTAGGTGCTGCAAATGAACTCCTGATGCATGTGTCCCCTTGTGCATCTGGCTTACGTGGATCATGGGAAATCGAACCTGGGTCCCTTGGCTTTGCAGGCAAGTGCCTTAACCACTAAGCCATCCCCAGAGTGTGGCATTGTAACTGACATCAGGCATTTTTGAGCCACTTGATAATTTGTTTTGTGCTGAGCGTTCATAGATGACTCATGTACAGAACTCAGAGGTCAGACATCACGCATCTCTACTTTTTTTTTTTTTTTTGAGGTAGGGTCTCGTTCTAGCCTAGGCTGACCTGGAATTAGTCTCGAGCTGGCCTCAAACTCATAGCAGTCCTCCTACCCCGGCCTCCTCATTGCTAGGATTAAAGGAGTACAACACCGTGCCTGGTGCATCTCTGCAGTTTTGAGGGTCACATTGATGTTAACACAGCAGAGAGACTGGGTCACAGAAAGCCAGATAACTCCAGAAAGTACCAGGCGTTTAGTGTTTATGGAAGGGAGTAAAACTGATTTTTTTTTTCATGGTATTGAGGACTTACATGATACATTGAAATGGGAAAATTTTTGGATAATTGAAGCCAGTAGTTTTATTTTTATTTATTTGAGAGAGAGACTGAGAGAGAAAGTGTGTGGTGTGGAGAGAGAGAGAGAGAGAGAGAGAGAGAGAGAGAGAGAGAGAGAGAGAGAGAAAGTGTGCACCAGGGCCTCCAGCTGCTGCAAACAAACTCCAGGTGCATGCACCGCCTTGTTCATCAGGCTTAAGTGGGTTCTGGGGAATTGAACCTGGGTCCTTTGGTTTTGCAGGCAAGCGCCTTAGCCTCTAAGGCTTCTCTCTATCCCTGAAGCCAGTAGTTTTTACCTATAGTATATGTGTGTATTAGAGTTGCTTTCAGAGGTTTTTAAAAATATACCTGTGAGTCTCGCCCTAGATTTACTGAGTCAAGCTATCTGTGAATACAAGCCAGGCACAGGTATTATTATTTTAAAAGCTTGGGCTATTTTGTATATAAATAGTAAAAGTGTTTTCAGACTTTTTTTGTTTCTGAGGCAAGTCGCCATGCCTGGCTCAAACTCTGAATACAAATGCAGCGACTATATGTTGCTCTGGTCCAGTAAGCTGAAAGTACTGAGCAACAACTTCTACTTTTTCTCAGTTGTACAAAGGCTGTTTTATGAATGTAATTATTTTAGTCTACATTTTCTTCTTAGTTTTCAGACCTCCAGTAGACAAATTTGTGCCATCTAGTGGTCATTTTTAAGTGAGGCAAGTCCCTGAAGGCTGGGTCTAATGTCATATTGTCAAAGGAGGCTTGCTCCTCACTCTTTGGATGGGCTTGGGCACAAAAAACAAGGACGTTGCTATGGAGCTGACCGCAGAGTTGGACTAGAAACACTGACACCTTAAAGGAAACAACCTTAGACCCAGGGTACATGTAAAAAGCTTAAGGAAAAAAAAGACCCTTTACTTTATTTATTGACAATTATATATACTGTATTTTATCACATTCACCCCCATTTCCCTGTCTCACCCCCTCCCACTCCTGCTGAACCTTTTCTTCTTCCAGCTAGTCCTCCGGTACTTGCAGGGTCTCACTCTGTAGCCCAGACCAGCCTCAAACTTGTGATCTTCCTGTGTTGTCCTTCCCTAAAACAATGGCAAGTTGTTCTTGGCAGTTTATAGTCTCAGAAATGGTTTATGTGGGACTGGGGACTGAACCCAGGCCTTCATACATGCTAGGCCGCCGGAGCTGGATCGCCAGTGCCCTGACCAAGGAACTTTTTCTTTCACCTGCAATTCACTATGTAGTCCAAGGCTGGCCTTAACTCATAGTGATCCCCTTACCTCTGCCTCCAAAGTGCTGGGATTACGGCGTGGCTGGTGCGCTGGTTTTTGAATGGATGAATGGATGGATCCAAGTTGTATCTACAAGGCCACACGACACTAGTCTCTTCTACCTGATATAATACCTTGCTTGTGTTTGAAGGGATTGCATTCAGGAGTGAGGTGCTGCTTTAACTCCTGTCTGTGGAACTTTCTGGCTTTAACTTTTGGGAAGTACCTCACTGTGTTGCACCTTTAGTTCCTTATGTCTGTACAGTCAGGGCGATCGCCAGCTCTAGGCCTGTGAAGATGAGTGAGATATTATTGTGGACATAGTGTTTAGCATCATGTCTGTCCCTTGGTAGTCACTCCATCTGTATTTTTCTAACCTCGTTTGCAGATGGGGAAGATATATATAGAATGTCAAGTAAGCATTAAAAAAAAGATGTTGCCAGGCAGAAGTGACAGTTTTAGAGGAAGCAGAGCCTTTACAATATCAAAAGAGTAAGTTTGGGCTCCAGGAGACTTGGCTTAATAGCAGCTCATTTGAAAGGAGCCAGAGTTTCACTTCCCTCCTAGGCAGCTACCGAGTGTGGTGCGCTCGTGTGCGGAGTCAGACCCGCGCTCTCATAATACGAGCTGTCGTTGACTCGGTACTTGCCATGCGGTAGGCAGAGGTACCTTGCCCACATCACTTCCTTCAACAGCTGAGGGAAGGCATAGTTTTTGTGGGGTCTTTCCCCGTCTTGTAGATGGGACTCTGCTGTGTTGCCCAGGCTGGCCTTGAACACCTCTTGCGTCAGCGTCTTGAGTGCTGGGACTACGGGCTTGCCCGTGCACTTGGCATATTTCTCCCCCCACAGACGAGGAAGCCGAGACACAAAGAGACTGAGGCACTGAGGTCTGTAGTCAGGGGTTTGTTTGCAAACCACAGAAACTGACTTGGATCGGCTAAGGCAATGACATGGTTTATGGGAGTGTTCGTAAATAGCTCTCTAATTCAGAGGAGAGGCAAGCGGCCAGGCCATGAGCAGTGTCTGCAGCCAGGAGGGGATGAGCCCTGGGGACATGCCACTGCAGCTGCATTGTCCTGCTGCCACCAGCAAGATGATTACCTGAGTTAGAATTCGAGGAGGGACCCCTGCTCAGCCAAGCTCAGCTCTTTTTTCTTTCTTTCTTTTCTTTTCTTTTTTTTTTTTTAAAAATATTTACTTATTTGTTTACTTGAGAGAGAGAGAGAGAGGGGGAGGGAGGGAAAGAGGCAGATTAGATAGAGAATGGGTATGCCAGGGTCTCTAGCCACTGCAAATGAACTCCAGATACCTGTGCCACCTTTTATATCTGGTTTTACGTGGGTATTGGGGGAATCGAACCTGAGTCCTTTGCCAGTAAGCACCTTAACTGCTAGAGCATCTCTGCAGCGGAGGCAGGTGTCTGCTTGGTGGCACTATACTTGAAGACGGGCTTCACCTCCCATGACTCCTACTGTGCATGCGGATTGTCTGACCATGTGAAGGGGGTTCAGGCGCTGGGCAGCCTGGCCACAACTCACGTCCTCTCCCCCTCCATAGTGCCAGAGTGAATGACAGGTCCTTCCGGTCTCCAGTTGCCAAGTCACCTCAAGGGTGCATAGAACATGTTGGGAGCGGGGGAATAAACGGCATTGCAGCTGTGGGTCTGAGCTCCGTGGTGGGCGTGGTATCCAGGGGACTCGGAGGAGCCAGAGCAGGTTTCTGGACTCTGAGTCTGGCTGGTGGACTGTTGTAAAAGGGCGGGTGCTGGAGGGCATCGCGGTTATCTGACATGTGACTCCTTCGTGTGGCTCCTTACTGGACCTGTACCTGGGCCAGGCTTGGCATCTGGCCACACCGTCTGCACCTCCAGGGCAGGTTTGGGCTGTGCGCTGGTTTATTTATCTAAAGAGCCAGATAATGTCAACGAGGCAGTCTGTTAACACTTGGCGGTCCCACACAGCTGAGGGGAAATCCACTGTGAGCTGTGTGGCGCCCTTGCGATCACTATACTTTCCACATGCTTCAGTGGGGGGGCTGAGACCTCCCAGGGTTGTTGGGGCCCAGCCAAGGAGATAAAGGGCCTGGCATATAGTCATTGTTCAGTGAACAGCATCTGCTAGTCTCCCCGTGATAGCTCTTTCTCCCTTCATCTTCATTACTTTAATTATCAGCTTTTCCCTGGTAATAGGTTTTTGTTAGATGACGAGATGTCTTCATGTTGTAGCGACCAGACAGATTTTGACCTGGCCCCACCACCTGGCAGGTGGATGGCTAAGTTTTTGCCTCACTTTCCTCATCCCCCATGTGAATATAGTCAGAGCACTTAAGTACATGCCGGGGACTCATGGAGCGAACACCTGACTGTCAGCCGGTGCCCAGCCCACAGTCAGGCTTGCCTAAATGTTATATTTCTTTCCTTTTCTCTTTACGGACAGAGCTTAGAGCAGGATACGTGGGCTGCTTGCCAGCTTTCCGGATAGGTGCTTCTCTGGCTCCCACTGCCCTCCCTGTAAAATGAGAGGTGCATTTGAAGACAGAATTCCCCTCTCTGACATGCATACCCGTCAGAGCCTGCTGTGGTGTGAGGCAGGACATGACCGAGTCTCCTCCCCGTTGCAGGTTGTTGGAGGAGGAGTCTTCCAAGAGGGCGGAGCTGGAAAAGTGGCACTTGGAGCAGCAGCAGGCCATTCAGACCACCGAGGCAGAGAAGCAGGAGCTGGAGCAGCAGCGCGTCGTGAAGGAGCGGGCCCTGCAGGAGGCCATGGCGCAGCTGGCGCAGCTGGAGCGCGAGCGGAGGCAGGCCCTGGAGCAGTATGAGGTGTCCCGACTCGGCCCTGCGCTCGCCTGCGTGGCTGCTTATCGACAGCGTTCTGTAGGGCCAGGGCCGCCGTTCAGTAGCTCCGTGGTAGAGGGCATGCTAAGCACACACGAGGCCTTGGCTTCCGTCCCCAGCCTTGCAAAAACCAAACCAAAGACAAAAAAAACCCAAAAACCCCAAACCTCACGTTGTTGAGTAACAGAATATTTGCTTAGCTGTCAGCGTGTTCTACAGGAAGGATGTTATTTAGTGTAGGGAAGAAAGAGGAAGATTTTAAAGAGCATGAGGTCTGTCTGTCTGTCCACCAGTCAGGAGACAGGAAGCGCACGGGAATGTGAACAGACGGTTCTCTGCCAAGCTGCAGAATGAATTCCAAGGACGCAGGGGAGGCTCACACCTGTAGGAGGTCGCTTGCTCCCGACCCCTCCCCCCTCAGTGTGGTGACTCAGACCTCCTTGGAAGGGCGCATGGTGGCAGAGAGGCGGCTGAGGTGTGAGGCTGGCACAAGTCTCTGGGTGCTGACAGACACAGTCTCCTTGGGCACCATGGTGTCCCCCGGAGAGAGCACGTACGTGTGCTCAGTGTCTGCTCCTGACAAGGTTGGCGATGCCAGCTGGTTAGAGAGAGATTCATCCAGTAGCGTAGGTGGGTCAGTGAAGGGTGGGTTTGGGGAGGCTAGGCCCCAAGGATCATAGCCCCCCATGAACACGGTGAGAGTCGCTTTGGGATCAAAGGGCCCGGCTTCCAGCCCAGCACTGCCGCGTCGTCCCTAGCACACCGCTCAACCCTGTGAGCCTGGGCTTCGGTGACGTCGTGGTGACAGGGCTCCGGCTTGTTGAGGGGCGTCCAGTACGGGGCTCGTCCTTGCTGTTTTGTTCTGAAACTGTCCCTTTGTCCTAGGGAGTTAAAAAGAAGCTGGAGATGGCAGCTAATACGACCAAGAGCTGGAAGGACAAAGTGGCCCACCATGAGGGGCTGATACGGTTGATAGAGCCAGGTAATATGAACCAAGCATGTCTTTATCTTCTGTTGTATTGTGTATTTGAATTGTACTCAGGCAGAGCCATGGAGGGTCACTTTCTCTATTATGTAAGAGCACCAGGTGTGCATCTTGCAGTCCCTTTAGTTTGTGTGCTTCCCACCCTCCCCCCACCCCCCGCCAAGGTAAGGTCTCTCTGTAGCCTAGGCTGACCTGGAATTCACTGTGTAGTCTCAAGAAGGCCTTGAACTCACAGAGATCCTCCCGCCTCTGCCTCCCGAGTGCTGGGATTAAAGACGTGCGCCACCACGCCCGGCTTTGTTTTGTGTTTTTGAGGTAGGATTTCACTCTAGCTCAGGCTGACCTGGAATTCATTTTGTAGTCTCAGGGTGGCCTTGAACTCTTGAAGATCCTCCTACCTCTACCTCCGAAGTGCTGGGATTAAAGGCGTGCGCCACCATGCCCAACTTTTTTGGGTGTTTTTAAAAAAATTAATTTATTTGAGAGAAGAAAGAGAAAGAGGCAGACAGAAAGAGAGTGAATATGGGTGTGCCAGGGCTTCCACGAACTCCAATTGCATGCCCCTTAGTGCATCTGGCTTTATGTGGGTACTGGGGAATCAAATTCTGATCCTTGGGCTTTGCAGGTAAGTGCCTTAACCTCTGAACCATCTCTACAGCCTAGGGTATTATGATGATGATGATGATGATGATGATGATGATGATTATTGAGGTAGGGTCTCACTCTAGCCCAGGCTGACCTGGAATTCACTATGTAGTCTCAGGGTTGCCTCGAACTCATGGCAATCCTCCTACCTCTGCCTCCCGAGTGCTGGGATTAAAGGTGTGCGCCACCATGCCTGGCTGCCCAGGGTATTCTAGGAGTAGAAAGGTTTATGTGTTCATCATGGAGAGATGATGGGTGGTTGGAGGGTGTAAGGCTTTCCTCACTGAACGCATGCCTGTCGCGTAGGTTCAAAGAACCCTCACCTGATCACTAACTGGGGGCCTGCAGCGTTCACCCAGGCAGAGCTGGAGGAGAGAGAGAAGAACTGGAAAGAAAAAAAGACCACGGAGTGACTGCGCATGCGCGCAGAAGTCCTCTAAATCACCTTGTCGCTACCGCCGAGAGCTTTGTGCCCAGGACAAAAGAAACTAGCTTTGCTGTTCTAGCTCTTCGTCTCTCACGTGCCGGTGGGGTCCGTGTGTTGCTTCCTGCAAATCAGGACCATTCCTGAAGAGAGAGACGTCCGCCTTTCCTGCTGAACGCCACATCCTGCTCAGCACTTGCAGACCGGATCTATGCGGATCCCTGGGTCCTCTCTGCAGGGCCGGTCAGCTTGCCCACCAGTGCCAGGTGACTTGGCAGGCCTTCACTGTTGGTGCTCTGATGGCGAGTCATGAAGTCTCTGTCATCTCCTGGATGCCCTTCTAGAGTAATCTGGTGGGTGAGGTTTCCCAGCTTGCTTTCTCTGACCATCATTCACACCTTCCTGTTTCCTTCACCCTCGCCTCAAAGCAAAGCATCCCCCTGGCCCATGCCCTCAACCTCATTCTGCCCTGGCTGCCTGGCAAAGCCGTGTGCTTCCCCTCATGCACCATCTGGTGAAAGGTAGGGAGGCTCAGTGGAAGTAACCATCGACTGGGTGCTTCATGACCAGATCGCACGCACACCGACGACAGAGGCTGACCGTATGTGGCTGGTTGGATGTGAAGTGTCCCGAGGATGTTGGCATTCGCCAGGGTGCTGTGGTCACTGTCATCAGGAGGACAGCTTTTCTGTTTCCCTTCCTCCATGGGTGAAGTGGAGGAGGCGTCCAGGAAAGGAACTGTAATAGGGAAGCTGGGATCTGTGCATCTCATTCGAGCCAAGTATTGAGGAAGGGTTTCGTATATAATCTGATTTTGATTGGAGATAGTATTTATGAAGTTAAGCCTTCCCTCACTGCAAGTAATTTATAAGCAGCTGAACTCCATCGGCAGCCATGATATTTAATATTGTACAGAAGTGTAAGGGTAATTTAGGTGTTACAGAAAAGGCAGAACTGAGTAGAGTGGTTAGAGTCTCATGTGTTTTCACTGTACTGCTGGCCTCAGAGCAGTGAGGAAGCCCATTCAAAAAGACCCATCTAGAGTGTGCGATTTTAGAGATTTCAGAGTATTTATTTACATGATGGGAAACTGGAATATAACTCCATGAATCTTGATCTTTTATGACTGGAAAACATTTGCCAACGAAATAGCCTTTGGAAATTAAAGTGTTGGACTGTTTAATAATACAGGTGTAACTTTATTTAATGATCTCTTAGAGTTGCCTTTATAAAGCATTGGTTTTTATCTACAATATCCTTGTAGTGAGTCTTTTAAATCTCAGAGCTCATGTTAGTGTTGGTTTCTGTCTGGCCACTTACCAGTGCTTTTGGCAGTGGACAGGTGTGTTAGACCAGTGAGGAACAGGACCTTTGCCGTGGTTGAATTGTGTCACAGGGGATTCCTTAACAGAGAACAGAGAACGAGACTGTAGAAAGAAGCATGAGGTGGGAGAAGTAAGGTCCATTAGCCCATGGTGGGGTGGGGTGGCGGTGGACTGTGCCATTTTCTGCCATGTGGATCCTCCCTCCTTAAATCTAGCCTTTCCACTACTCACTGGAAACATGGCCTGGGGCTTCTGTGTACCGTACTGTCTGGCCCGGGTCATCAGCCTGAAGACCATCTGCCCCCACGTCACATGGTAATGTGTCTAGGCAGAAGGTGTGCATGTCATGTGCAGTGCTGTTCACTTACACATTGGCTTCAGTGGTACTGTGCCCCAAAAGCAAGCATCTTAAAACCATGGCTGTAGAAGACAGCATAGAGGTGAACCCCATCTGGGGTGATGCTAGTTGAATCCCCCCTAATAGTTAAAGCGGTTTCAGCTGTCCAAGTGCCTTCAGACCCTTTGGTTTTCCATTTGTAATTACTGTACAGAAATTTTCAGGAATGTTTGAATGTTTGTCATAATCAGCCCTTTTCCATACTAAGAATAGGATTACCTATGGGAATTATGCATGAAAAGTGTTTTAAAAATCTGGCTTTTTGTGATTTGCTATATTGAGAGGGAACAAAATATTTATAATTTTCAGGCGTTCTTACCTTTGCATTGTACAATGTAATATGCTCAAATTTCTTAATTTTTTGCTAAATTTTCTAAGATACATTAAAGTGTTTTATATGTTTTTTGTCCTTTTTTTTTTTTTTTTTTTAGTAAAATGGACTCAATAAGAAAATTAAATGTACCAGAACCTCCTGCATTATAGACCGTCTGGTTTAATAAAACAGTGGAGCAGAGTTTGTGTGTGTGTGTGTGTGTGTGTGTGCGCGCGTGTGTGCATGCTTACACATGATGACGTGCACATTGGCTTAGGGGCACTTCCCGACAACACTGGGTTTGGAGTCGAGACCCCAAGAAGTTAGCAGTGGCCTCATGTTTGGTGTTTGAGTCGCGGATGTGGAAACCTCAGCCGGCTGATGCGTCAGCTTGAGAACGGGAACTTACAAAATGCTTTTACCCTCATTGTTGCTCTTAGCCTCCAAATCCTCTCACCTCTGTTTTCTCCCTGTGCCTTTCAGTTTTCCTTTCACCAGAATAAACAGTGTGGTTTTTCTGCTTTGGCCTGCATGGTTGCCAAGATTAAAACACTTACTGTGGCTGAAGGAGGTTCCCTCAATCCCGCATGTGTTTGGAAAGCTGGTCTTCCCCTGTCACAGAGAGGGAGAGAAGGAAAAGATGGTGTTTGCTAAAGCTGTCGCTGTTCTAATACAGCTGTTCTCTATTTGGGGTAGTTTTGCCCCCAGTAGGACATTTGGAAAGATCTGGAGACATTTGTGGTTTTCATAACTAGAAGTGGTGCTGGCATGTACTAGGTAGAGCCAGGGCTGTGCCCAGCATCCCATCATGCACAACCCAGCCCCTGTGTGTGGCAGAATATTCTGGCCTAAAATGTCAGTAAGACGACCTGCTATACAGGGAGACAAGTTCTGTTATCTCCCATCTCTCCTGACTAGAGATTGAAATCAGGGCTGGTTGCATGCTAGGTAAGCTGTCTACCACTGAGTTACGTAGCCCCAGATTGTGTGTGTGTGTGTGTGTGTGTGTGTGTGTGTGTGTGTGTGTGTGTCATTTTTCAAGGTAGAGTATCACTCTAGCCCAGGCTGACCTGGAATTCACTATGTAGTCTCAGGGTGGCCTCAAACTCATGATCTTCCTACTTCTGCCTCCCAAGTGCTGGAATTAAAGGTGTGTGCCCATGCCTGGCTCAGATTTTATTTTATTTTTTAAATACAGGATCTTACTAAGTTGTCCAGGATGGCCCTGAACTCACTTACCTAGGCAGGTCTTTAACTTGCAGTCCTCTACACCACCAGGCCCGGCTATGTACCAAGCTGTAAAAGCTGCTCCTCGGACTAGTTGAAAAGCAGGTGTTCAGTGGAGGGGCATGTGGGAAGGGAGGCTAGGGGTGGCGGGGGCAGGGGATTATGATCAAGGTATGTTGTGTATATGTGTGGAGGTGGTCAACAAAATGTCAAGAAGCCGGGCGTGGTGGCGCACGCCTTCAATCCCAGCATCTGAGAGGTAGAGGTAGGAGGATCACTGTAAGTTTGAGGCCAGCTTGAGACTATATGGTAAATTCCAGGTCAGTCTGAGCCAGAGTGAGACTCTACCTTGAAAAACAAAAAACAAAGTTAAGGCCAGGCATGGTGGCACTTGCCTGTAATCCCAACACTCAGGAGGCTGAGGTAGGAGGATCACTGTGAGTTCCAAGTCCAGCCTGAGACTAATTTCAGGTCAGCCTTCGCTAGAGTCTAGCCAAGAGCCTAGGCCCTACCTCAAAAACAAAAACAAACAAAAAAAAGGGAAAAAAAAAAGCTAAGAAAAATTCCCCTCAACGTGGAGAGACTATTAAGGAAAACCCACCAAAGCTAAAGACAGACGTTTACCTGTGGTCCTGCGCTCCATGCAGGAAAAGTGAGGCTTATGTCCACCTAAGACCAGAGAATTCATAGCAGCTCTGAGTAAATCCAAGTCTTGGCTGGAGAGATGGCTTAGTGGTTAAGGCACTTGCCTGCGAAACCTAAGAACTCATGTTCAAATCTCAAGGTTCCAGGTAAGGCAGACTCAGTGACTCAAGGGTGCAGGGCCGCACATGCGCACAAGGGGTATGCATGTCAAGTTTGTTTGCAGCAGCTGAGGGCCCTGGCATGCCCATTCATTCCCTCCCTTCCCTCCCATAGATAAAAAATATCCAAGTTTCTACCCGTGGAGAGGTGACAATGGACTGTTGTCTGTTAGAACTTATTCCTGAGGTGCAGCTCTGGGGATGTCCCTGAGACTGACATCCTGTTGAGTGTACTAGCCAAACGAGAGCTCACAGAGTGTGCAACTCCATTTATGTTATTTTCCAGAATTCGAAACAAGCCCAAACCTGTGGAATTAGAAGTGGGGATGGTCTATGGTGGCTAGGGCAGGGCACAAGTGAACGCTGGGCTGGTAGTCATGACAGCCTGTGCTACTTGAGACCCTGTCTCAAAGATAAAAATTAGGGGCTGAAAGCTGGTTGTGGTGGCGCATGTCTTTAATTCCAGTACTCGGGAGGCAGAGGTAGCAGGATTGCGGTGAGGTTGAGGCCTCCCTGAGACTACATTGTGACTTCCAGGTCAGCCTGAGCTAGAGTAAAACTCTACTTTAAAAAATAAAAAAGGCTGGAGAGAGATGGCTCAGTGGTTAAAGCACTCACTTGCCTGCAAAGTCTAAGAACTGGAGTTCAGTTTTCCAGTACTGATGTAAAAGCCAGATACACAGGGTGGCACTTGTGTCTGGAGTTTGTTCGCAGTGACTAGAGGTCCTGGTGTGCCCATTCTCTCTCTCTCTCTGCCTCTTTCTCTCACACTCACTCTAATAAATAATATTTTTTTAAAAAAATCAAGGGCTAGAGAGATGGCTCAGTGGTTAAAGGCGCTTGTTTGTAAAACCCAATGGCCTGATTCAATTATCCAGTGCCCACGTGGAGCCAGATGCACAAAGTGGCACATGCACCTGGAGTTCATTTGCAGTGGCCAGAGGTCCTCACATGCTGCATTTTCTCTCTCCCTCTCTCCTTGCAAATAAATAGTAAAAAAGAAAAGCAAATAACTCAGAAAAACATAAAATGCAAGTGTGCCATGGCAAGCTCTAGACCCAGACCTTTCCCTTGGCAGAGGCCTGGCGTGCCCAGTCCACACCTGATGTGACCCTCCTCTAGGGCACTGTTTGCTCGGCCATCTGCCTCCTCTCGGGTCCCTTCACATCAGGGTGAAAGCGCTTTACTTCTCAGTGTGCCTGTCACCGCATCCCCGCGTTCTATGTGTGGGGGTGGGGGTGGGGGGCGGGCACAACCCCTGCCCGTCCTGAGCTCAGCTTCCATTGGCCCTTCGGAGTTTGCTGACTCTTCGGCCTTGGGTAGTGGGTACTTGTGGCAGTCACCAGATTCCAGGCTAGACTCGGCTTCCCTTTCCTGTTTCCACCACACAAACGTAGTTCGCGCTGTCTGGGGGCTGTGTACCCACAGGAATGCGGGCCTTTGTTTAAGTGTGCCCCTCCATTGCAATGATCAGGTCAGCAGGGGACCAGAGGAGAGAGGGGCTCTCGGGGCACAAAGGCAAGCTGTGTTCAGCTGCCCTCGCCTCTGTCAGAAAGCGCCCCTTTCCTGTCCGGTTTCACCTCTCCTCTCTTCCTCCTCAAACAATACGTTCTGCTTTAAAAAAATTTTTTTTGGACATGGTCTTATGCTGCCCACTCACTATGTAGCCAAGGGTGACCTTGAACTTCTGATCTATCTCCAGTGCCACCATATACGGTCTATGTGGTACTGGGGATCGAACCCAGAGCTCTGGGTACGCTGAGCAGCCAGTCTACCAAGTGAGCTACAGTCATGGTCCTTCTTTCTGCTTTGGTGGGTTTCAGAGAACAACTTGGCTGCCTTTTTGTCTCCCTTCCTTTGCTCTCAGCCATGAGTGTCCCAGAAGCACTGGGCACCCCATCTGGTTTCAGGGCCCCCAGGATTGCTGCTGCTCACATGCTTGTTGGTCCCCCTCCTGAGGAAATTAATAGAGGAGTAGAGTCGTGGTCCCAGGCTGCAAAACCAGGCACTTTTCTGCCCAAAAAGCCTGTTTACAGGGGACACAAGCCTTTGATATTTTATCCCAGGGTCCCAGGGCCTTGTCGCCCTTACTGCACTGAGCTGGAAGCTGGCAGTGAAGGGTATCTTTCCAGAATGCTCAGTGCTGAAGCTGAGAAAGGGCTGGAGTGATGGCTTAGCGGTTAAGGCATTTGCCTGTGAAACCTAAGGGCCCAGGTTCGAGGCTCGGTTCCCCAGGTCCCACGTTAGCCAGATGCACAAGGGGGCGCACGCGTCTGGAGTGCGTTTGCAGAGGCTGGAAGCCCTGGCGCGCCCATTCTCTCTCTCTCCCTCTATCTGTCTTTCTCTCTGTGTCTGTCACTCTCAAATAAATAAATAAAAAATTTAGTTAAAAAAAAAAAAGCTGGGAAGGAGCCCAGGTTCAGTCACACAGACCTGCGGTCATGGATCTGAGGCAAGATAGGAAATAGAGGGGACGTGAGAAGAGAAAGGACAAGGGGGCACACACATGCACACATGCACACTTGCACACACACGCATGCACACTCCTGGGTCTCATCTCCATCTCTCTCTGGCCGACAGCCAGGGGTTTCTGATATAACTGAGCTGACCCCTGTCTGAGAAACACCAGTGAGATTGTTGCAATGGCTAATCAACTGTACCTTAGTCCGGCTCTGTGCAAGCTGTGGAAGAATCCCTTTGAGGAGGTCGCATCTCAGTGGAGCTGCATCCCCAGCCCCAGATTGCTCTCTGCGCACACTCCTGTCTCCAGCTGCAAGCCTGCCTGGTTACCTACAGACAGTCTCTTCTTCAAGGACAGAACCCTGTGGTGAATAACACAAGCTTTTCCTAGAACCTGAACAGAGTTTAAGATTAAGCAGTATCAGGCTGGAGAGATGGCTTAGCGGTTAAGCGCTTGCCTGTGAAGGCTAAGGACCCCAGTTCGAGGCTCGATTCCCCAGGATCCACGTTAGCCAGATGCACAAGGGGACGCACGCGTCTGGAGTTCGTTTTCAGTGGCACACCCATTCTCTCTCCCTCTCTCTCTCTGTCTCTTTCTCTCTGTCTGTCACTCTCAAATAAACAAATAAAAAAATAAAATAAAATAAGATTAAGTAGTGTCAAAACCCTAAAATTGTAGACAGCTACTGCGGAGGCACCTAGGTGAGGAGGTGAGCTCCTCTCTTAAGGCCAAACTTTGTCTTGAAATTCTTTTCTGCTATGGGGATGGGCGTAGTTCATGAGCTGTTGATTGTTGCTGAGTCGGGGAGACATTTTCTCCAGTGGTGCAGCCACTGGCAGATTTGCCTGAGCTCCCGTAAGCATAGGGAGGCTAGTTGGGAAGAACAGAGGGACCACTGGGAGTGGGAGGAGAACAGGAGAGGGTAATGAGGGGGGTGAGCGTGAGTAATGTCAAAATGCGTCATAATATGTATGAAAATGTGATAATGGGGGGCTGGAGAGATGGCTTAGCGGTTAAGCGCTTGCCTGTGAAGCCTAAGGGCCCCGGTTCGAGGCTCGGTTCCCAAGGTCCCACGTTAGCCAGATGCACAAGGGGGCGCACGCATCTGGAGTTTGTTTGCAGAGGCTGGAAGCCCTGGCGCGCCCACTCTCTCTCTCTCTCTCCCTCTATCTGTCTTTCTCTCTGTGTCTGTCTCTCTCAAATAAATAAATAAATAAAATTTAAAAAAAAAAAAAGAAAATGTGATAATGAAGGTATATATATACATATATATGCACCCATTCTCTCTGCCTATGAAAAGGTGATAATGAAGTATATGTGTGTGTGTATGTGTATGTATGTATGTATGTGTATATATATATACACACACACACACACACACACACACACATATATATATATATATGTATGTATGTATGTATGTATGTATGTATGTATGTATGAGATTTGGGCTTGAGAGAAGGCTTAGCAGTCAAGGTGCTTGCTGGCAAAGCCAAAGGACCCAGGTTTGATTTCCCAGTACCACATAAAGCCGGATGCACAAGGTGGCACATGCTTCTGGAGTTCATTTACAGAGGCTGGAGGTCATGGTGCACCCATTCTCTCTGCCTCTTTCTCTCTCTTAAAAAAATATTTATTTATTTGGGAGGGAGAGAGAGAGAGAGAGAGAGAAAGAGATAGAGAAAGAGAGCAAATGGGCACACCAGGGCCTCCAGCCTCTGCAAATGAACTCCAGACACATGCACCACCTTGTGCATCTGGCTTATGTGGGTCCTGGGGAATCAAACCTGGGTCCTTTGGCTTTGCAAGCAAGTGCCTTAAACACTAAGCCATCCCTCCAGCCCCCTTTTCTCTCTCTTGAATAATTAATTAATTAATTAATTAATTAATTAATTTTTTTCAAACTTATGAAAAGAACATGTGTCCCCCCCCCCCCCGGCCCAGGCTGTGAGGGGACTTGGACTGGGCCAGCAGCGTCACTGCTAGTGACACTTCTACCTCTCCATGTCACTTGAATTTGTTGGACTCGGGCTGTGTGCTCTCAGAGGGATGCCGTACAGGTGATGTGTTTCTTGGGATCACACTTGAAGGTGCACTATGGCCGGGACAGAGCCACTTCCCACCCACCTTGGCATTCTGTCAGGGAGCATTTCCTTCAGAGCCTCAGTGGCCAGGAGGGGCTTTCCATCCCTGCGGGGTCAGGCCACACTGCGGGGATTTCTCCTGCTTGGCCGGCAGGTGGCTATTGTGCGGCTGTCATGCAAGGCTCTGGAGAGTTAGGGAAATACCTCACACACTCACCTACCCCACAGAAGACAGCCATGCCTGACTGGAGTGCAGCGTTCCCATCAAGAGTTCCTGGTCCACTGGAGAATCTACCCCACCCCACCCTGAGGTTGGGGACATTTACTCCTTTCTTCCTAACAAAAGCCAGTGGTGGCACACGCCTTAAATCCTAGCACTCGGTAGGCAGAGGTAGGAGGATTGCCATGAGTTCAAGGCCACCCTGAGACTACATAGCGAATTCCAGGTCAGCCCTGACTAGAGTGAAACCCTACCTTGAAAAAAAAAAGCCAGCCCCAGTCCTGGTGTAGTGGGTGGAGAAACAGAGACAGGTAGGAGAATCACCATGAGTTTGAGACCAGCCTGGGCTGGAGTGAGACCCTACCTCGATGGACAACAGCAACAAAGTGAGAAGAAGAAAGCCAGTCGCAGCATGTATACAAGTCACCCTTATGCTTCTCAAGTCCTGGGCCTCCATTCTCCCAGCGAATCTTCACAGAAACATTCTAGAAGGCTGAACAGTTCCCAAATTCCTCTGATGGGCAGGTTGAGTCGGACCTGTTTCTCCCTCTCCTTATCATAAATAACACAAGAAAACAGAACTATTGTAAAGCCAGGCATGGTAACTTACTCCTGTAACCCCAGCAAGGCAGACAGGCAAGGGGATCAAGAGTTCATGATCATCTTTGTCCTCAGTGAGTTCAAGACCAGCCTGGGCTACATGAGGCCTTGTCTCAAAAGTGTAAAACATTGTACCTTTTTTTCTTATCAAAAAGTAATACTAGCCGGGCGTGGTTTCGCACGCCTTTAATCCCAGTGCTTGGGAGGCAGAGGTAGGAGGATCACCATGACTTCAAGGCCACCCTGAAACTGCATATTGAATTCCAGGTCAGCCTGGACTAGAGTGAGTCCCTACCTCGAAACAACAACAACAACAACAACAACAACAACAAAAGTAATACAATACCCGATGTGGAAAAGTAAGAAAAGGCAAGTGTGGGATCCCACCTGGCATATTCAGGAGATTTAAGGTTGTGTCTTTAGGCGGCCGGGGGCAGTGCTGCGCAGGCGCCGTGCGGCCGCTAGGTGGCAGTGGTGCGCCGCGCCCGCGGGTCCCGGGCCGCAGTCGCCGGGGGGTCGGGGCGGGCGCGTGGGCCGCCGAGCCCCGAGCCCCGCTGGGAGCCCGCCCGGGCGTGATTTCATTTCATCTTGGCAACTCAGGGGCTTGGCGCCATCCTCCTAGCTCACAGATGCGGAGAGCGAGGCTCGGGGCAGTCGTCTCCAGGGGACACAGGCATGCTGGACAGAGTGAGGTGTCCCCGTGCCAGGGCCTCCCCGCCGCTTCCCCGGGGCTGGCGGGCGGCGAGGCCTGCCTAAGGCCTTAGGATGGGGGTCATGTGGCCGCCCTGTTCCCATCCCCCCCCCCCCCCCCGGCCCCTAGGAATTTCCTTTGGGAGCCGCCGGGGCCCTGCGCTGCGTCCCCGTGGCTCGGGAGTGGCCCACGACGGGCTGTCCCTCTCCGATCGGCGGGGGGGAGGGGGGTTGGGGGGTCACGGGTCAGCATCCACTGAGCAAAGGGGCCTGCTTCCTGACTCCCCGACCCCGGTTGTCCCTGCGGAGGCCCCAGTGAACCCGCAAGGTCATCTAAGGGCGAAATTCCAACCCGAGCCCCCACCAAGCAGTGACTTCAGTTTTGTCGATAAGGCTGGAGAAGGGACACGGAGTGTCCACTCCGCAACCTCCCCACCCCGCCCCCACCCCACTCTGTCAGCACCTCGGCCCTTGAGAAGCCTCTGATGCAGACAGCCTGACTGGGAGAAGAGACAAAGATAGACCGGGGACAGATAAGGACAGAGACAGCCAGGGAGAGATGCGGCCCAGAGGTGAAGATGGGGCAGCGGGGAGCCTGGACTCCCAAGGGGTCAGCAGTGGTCCTCCGGCTGCGCTCGCTGAGACGCGGGAGATTGGGAGGGCTGGAACGGAGGGATTTGGGGTGTGGCAGGGACATGGACAGCTTGTAGTATCCCTCCCTGGGCCGGAGGGGCAGGAGGGCTGGAGTCAGGGCAGAGCAGACGAGACCCCCCCAGAGGTGCAGGGCGTCGGGCAGGGCCCCATGGCTAATGCTTCTTGGGCTGGGACTGTTCATCTCCCCTGCCTCCTCCTCGAGGCAGGCTCCCCAATCTCCACGCACACTCTGAGAGAGACTCTTTGTACCCGGCATTGTTTGGCTTGGCAAGTGGGCAAGGCTGAAAAGTCACAGCTGGCTTGCGGGTTCCTGGTCACCTTGAGAGCTGAGTCACAAACCCCCAGTCCCCGGGGAGCGAGAGCCTGTGTTCACCTGGTACCCACAAACACATCCACACAGGTACCCAGATGCCTCGTGGCTTAGTCATCGCCCCTCCTCGGCGAGCACATGCCCGTTGGCGCGTGCACGCAGGTAACCCGGAGAGGCCTGGGCACCTGATTCTGAGTCACCATCGCCAACCCACCCTTGGGGGAGGGCGCCCTGCCATCTCTGTCTAGGTGCGAATGCCCACATCACATGGCCGCGTATGGATGCGTGTCAGACGTGCAGCCTGGTGTGCTGGCCGCTTCACACTAGGGCTCAACAAATATTTGTGGAACGGACCAACAAACAAGTGACTGCAAGTGACAGCCACGCTGCTTGGAGACATGGTGACATTGGTCCGGGCAGCGACACAGGGTGGGTCCCTAGCTCTGTGTCTTTAGGGAGTTGTCTCGCTCCAAATATAGCCTCCGTGGGCGGGCGGGGAGCCAGGGCTGTCTCCCAGACTGTGACTTCACTGGGCCTGAGGCTCAGCCTCTTTGGACTCAGCGGAGAAGGGGGTCAGCTGTCTATGATTAGGCTGAGCTGGGAGGCTGGAGCTCAAAGGGGACTGTGGACCCTGCCAACGCCACCTGTATAGAACACAGGGTTCTGCTGGTCCTCACTGGACATCCTGGGCACTGGCTACAGGAAGCACAGTACCTCTAGAGAACTGGGCCGAGGCTGCCAGAGCTGGCCCAGCTGGGCGGTTGCAAAATCAAGGCCCCTGCAGTCTATCATCTGGGCAGGGCCTGTCCTCTGGCCTGGGCTTGCGCCCAGGGCCACACCTCTTTCTCTGGAATCTTCTTTTTTTTCTTTCAAGATTTTTTTATTAACAACTTCCATGATTATAAAAGAAAAATCCCATGGTAATACCGTTCCTCCCTCTCTCCACTTTCCCCTTTGGAACTCCATTCTCTCCATCTCAATGTCTCTTTTTTATTTTGATGTTATGATCTTTTCCTCCTATTATGATGGTCTTGTGTAGGTAGTGTCAGGCACTGTGAGGTCATGGATATCCAGGCCATTTTGTGTCTGGAGGAGCACATTGTAAGGAGTCCTACCCTTCCTTCGACTTTTACTGTCTTTCTGCCACCTCTTCCGCAATAGACCCTGAGCCTTGGAAGGTGTGATAGAGATATTGCAGTGCTGAGCACTCCTGTCATTTCTTTCCGGCACCATGATGCCTTCTGAGTCATCCCAAGGTCACTGCCATCTGAAAAGAGAAGATGCTCTACCAAAAGTGAGAGTAGCATTAATATAAGGGTATGAACATTGAGAGAAGTGCTTACTGGGCAGTTTGATGAGCATAGTATATACATTTAGCCAGACAGCAGCAGACATTACACTCCTAGGGCTCATGGCTACCCCTGTTTTAAGTTTTCAGTATCAGGGATGTATTCCCTCCCATGGAGCGGGCCTCCTGTCCAATTATAGGGCAGTTGGTTTCCACCATGAGAGAAGTGCCACTATTGCACCCGTTGGCTCATTTGGCCTGGCTGCCAAATATAAGGTTTGCAGTGTCCACTGTTGAGTATCTTCACTGGTGTTTTCTCTTTCTCCCATTGAACTGCATGCAGACTTCTTTCAGCTTTCTGTCAGCTGGTCTGAGGTTATCAACTCAGTTCTAGCAGGATTTCTCAACTCAGTTCCAGCAGAATTTCTCAGTGAGCTTGCAGCCCAAGTATGTGGAGTCTTCAGCAATAGGGTCTTACCCTCTATTCCTGGTGGGAAACCAAGGGCCTTGGCAATAGCCTAAAATGTTTGTTTTGGGGGGGGGCATCAGGGACCTCCCTGGCCAACAACTCACTGGAAGGTATCCCATCCCTTGCACTGAAAATTTTCTAGGTTTCCATCTGATTTATTTATATCCTCTTAGATTTTGATTAGCCCTCCCTCCACCTTTCCTTTATGGAATCTTCTTTTCTTGAGCTCTTGAGCTCTGCCCCCGATTCATCTAGACTAGTGTGGTGTTATCTCAGCTGGTCTTGCTGCCTTTAGACCTGCCCCCTTTGATCTGCCCCTCTTACGGCTGCTAGTTATCTTTCTGATGCAAATCTGACTCTAGCATTTCCAGTTAAAATTCTCTCCCTGATGCTGAGCAAGAAGGTTTGAGGGCCTCTGCCTGGTGCTCACGGCCCATCCTGCCTGGCTGGCTCTATTTCACCCTGGTGTCTGAAAGGCTCACTCTTGGATGGCTAGTCCGTTTCGTGGACTGACGGGTGATGGGTGGCTCTAGACAGTGTGAGGCTCAGAGGAATGGGTTGGAGGCATGTCTGGCTACAGACAGAGGCGGATGAAAAGCAGATGGAGGGATGGTGAGGTGAGGATGTGTGGTCTGGCGTAGGGTGCGTGTGCACATGTGTGTGTGCAGATGCGTGTGTGTGGGTGTGCACACGTGTGAAGGTCAGAGGAGGACATTGCTCTCCTACCTTATTATTTCTTTAAGACAGACTCTCTCACTGAGCCTGGAGCTTGCCATCATCATTATTATTTTTTTCAGTTAGACTTGCCAACCAGTGAGCCCTAGGGATTTTCCGGTCTGTCCACCTCAGCGTTTTGGGGTTCTGGGCGTGCTTGGTGGGTGCCAACGACTGAACTCAGGTCCTTGTGCCTGCGCAGCAAGTGCTTTCAGCCGCTGAGCTGTCACCCTGGCCCTTGGGGTGTGGCTGGGAGGCTGCGTTGCCGGGGCTTGCTGATGGATGGGGTGCTGGTAGGGAAGAAGAGAGACACCTCTAGGACCCTGGGGCCTGGTGGTAGCAGTGGTGGGTTTCCACTTCCGGAAAAGGGGAAGTTCTGTTTGGGGGGAAAGAGTGCAGTGATGCCCAGGTTAGGAGGACTTCAAATGGTCACACCAAGAACACTTGGACACATAAGCTAAGGGCTTGGGAAGAGGGCTGGGCTGAAATTAGAGTTTGGGGGCTTACTACCATTTATTCTCTCTCTCTTTTGTTTTTTGTTTGCGACAGAGAGAAAGAGAAAGAGGCAGAGAGCGCGAGAGAGAATGGGTGCGCCAGGGCTTCCAGCCATTGCAAACGAACTCCAGACGCGTGCGCCCCCTTGTGCATCTGGCTAACGTGGGACCTGGGGAACCGAGGCTTGAACCGGGGTCCTTAGGCTTCACAGGCAAGCGCTTAACTGCTAAGCCATCTCTCCAGCCCTCTCTTTTGGTTTTTTGAGGTAGGGTTTTGCTCTAGCCCAGTCTGACCTGGAATTTACTATGTACTCTCAGGTAGCCTTGAAATTTTCTACCTCTGCCTCCCAAGTGCTGGGATTAATGGTGTGCACTACCACACCTGGCCTTACTACCATTGAAATGGCACTCAAGGTCATACCATTGGAAGAAATCATCTCACAGGGAGTCTAGCCTTTTGACATTGTGCCATGACCATTGTCATCTACAAAGGTCATGCTTGAGTGATGTTTCATCAGTTAAGGAGCTTGTCTTGAAAGCCTAATGACCTAGGTGGGATTCCCCAGTACTCACTCACATAAAGCCAGATGCACAATGGCGCATGCATCTGGAGTTCATTTGCAGTGGCTGAAAGTCCTGGTGCGCCCATTCTCTCTGTCTGTCTGTCTCTCTATCGCTCTCTGTCTGTAGATAAATAAATAAATATTTTTAAAAAGGTCATGCTTGAAAACCATGCAATCAAGTTACAAAATAAATCACTCAAAAAAAAAACAAAAAACAAAAAACCACGGCTCACTGTTTTAAGTCACGTGATGATTTTGTTTCGTAGTTCTCCTTGGCCACATGTGGACTGTAGGTTGGACGCTGCTGAGGGTGTAAACAAAGGAGGAAATAGGTTTGAACAATGACCCCTGGGCTCACTGCTGGGAAGAATAACCTTCAGGAAAGACCAGGGAGGAGAGGGCAGTGAGACTGGAGTGGAAAACAAGGGACCATGCGGTGATCAAATGCTCCAGCTCGAGGGAGTGAACGCTGCCAAAGTTGCTCAAAGTCAGGACAGACGGGTTGTTTGATAGAAGGTATCAGGGGTGTGTGTGTGTGTTAAATTTTTATTTATCTACTGGGGGCAGGGAGACTTTGCATGCTAGAACCTCTCGCTGCTGCAAATGATCTGCGCATCTGGCTTTACATGGGTACTAGGGAATTGAACTCAGGGCGGCAGACTTTGTTAGCCAGTGCCTTTAACTACTGAACCATTTCCCCAGCTCAACATCAGTTTCTTTCTCTCTCTCTCCCTTTCTTCCTTCCTTCCTTCCTTTCTTTCTTTCTTTCTTTCTTTCTTTCTTTCTTTCTTTCTTTCTTTCTTTCTTTCTTTCTCTCTTTCTTTCCTTCCTCCCTCCCTCCTTTCTTCTTCTTCTTTTCTTTTTTTTACTTTATTTATTTATTTTTAATTTTTATTAACATTTTCCATGATTATAAAAAAAATCCCATGGCAATACCCTTCCTCCCCCAACCCCCATTTTCCCCTTTGACATTCCATTCTCCATCATATTACCTCCCCATCTCAATCATTGTACTTACATACATACAATACCAACCTATCAAGTACTCTCCTCCCTTCCTTTCTCTTCCCTTTATATCTCCTTTTTAACTTACTGGCCTCTGCTACTAACTTCTTCTTTTCTTTCTTTCTTTTCCGAGGTAGGGTCTCGCTCTAGCCCAGGCTGACCTGGAATTCACTATAGAGTCTCAGGGTGGCCTCGAAGTCACTGTGATCCTCCTACCTCTGCCTCCCAAGTGCTGGGATTAAAGGCGTGCGCCACCAGCCCAGCTCGGACTTCAGTTTCTTGGTTCCCGTGCTCCTGACCAGCTTTCGTGGCTCTCCTCAAGATGTGCTTGTCCTTGCCCTGGTTAGCAGAGGATGGGGATGTGGGGTTTGATGGCCATCAGCTCCACCTGCACATAAGTAGCTGTGAGCTTGATTTGGATGGTGAAAGCTCAGTGTGGGGTTCAGGAGTGCCTGGCACTCTCCATGTGGCTCCTTTACAACCCCACAGTCACGTGCACCCCACTCTCAAGGTGGATACCTGTAGCAGGCTTGATGCAGGCTGGACTTACTGTTGTTTAGAATAGAGATGGGGCCAGAAGTGACCGGACTTCCCATTAACACCTGATCTCCATCCTGCCGAGGAAGAGAGTGAGCCTGGATAAGTTGCCGCCCAGGACGGACAGCCTTTTGTGGGCAGTCTTATGTCAAGCTACTTGAGTCATGTAGACATGCATGTGCTGATAGATCGCTATCTGTGTAATACACATATAATATAACATATCTATAATGTAGATACAAGCTATTTCATCTATAAAATCATACTCACATAGTTGCCTTTTTTATTTTTTATTTTATTTTCTGAGGCAGGGTCTTGCTCTAGACCAGGATGACCTGGAATTCACTATGTAGTCTCGGGGTGGCCTTGAACTCATGGCGATCCTCCTACCTCTGCCTCCTGAGTGCTGGGATTAAAGGCGTGCGCCACCACGCCCAGCTAAGTGCTGGATTTTAAATTGTTCTCCACCACATCTGGCCAGACTTGACTTTATTTAGGGACTTGCCTCTGTTCTAATCAGGGTTGTCAGGGAAGGATAACTCACTTTACTTAACATACAAGATATGGTCCTGGGGCTGGAGAGATGGTTTAGCAGTTAAGCACTTGCCTGTGAAGCCTAGGGACCCCAGTTCGAGGCTCGATTCCCCAGGACCCACGTAAGCCAGATGCAGAAGGTGGTGCATGCATCTGAAGTTTGTTTGCAGTGGCTGGAGGCCCTGACACACCCATTCTCTCTCTATATATATATATCTGCCTTTCTCTCTGTGTCTGTCACTCTCAAATAAATAATGAACAAAAAAATTTAAAAAAAAGATACGATCCTGAAGGTTCATGAAGAGATGTTTGTGTCCATGGCCTCAGAGGTGGGGTGAAAGAGGCCAGAACTTAAATGCAGGCTACGCATCTCGAATCCAAAACACCTGAAGTCCAGAATATTCCAAACTCCAGGCCATTTTTTTTTTTTTTTTTGAGACAGAGTCTTGTATCCCAGGCTTGTCTCAAACTCACTTTGCAGTCAAGGATCACTGAACTTTTGATCCCCTTGCCCAGTTTATGTGGTGCTGGATATCAAACCCAGGGCTTTGTGTACACGGGACAAGCATTGTTCCAATAGGGCACTGTCCTCAGCCCCTCACGGGTTTCTGGGTGCTCAGATGGTGCCACTTGTGGACAAGTCATTCACAGTCACCATAGAGGTGCAGGGCTGGGGTATAACTCAGTATTGTTGCAACCTAGAGTTGCAGTCAGCTTCACTAGAAGCAGCTTATGGGAGGCAGGGACTTATTTCAGGCTTACAGATTCCAGGGGAACACCATCAATGGCAGAAGAAGCTGGCCCACTTCCTTAGATCCAAGCAGAAAGACACCACCAACGGCCAGCAAGCTCCAGCCAGCACGGACAGCCAGAGCCCCAGCTGCTCCCCACACACCCTAGGGCTGGACTCCAAGATCTGTCCCCAGAGCCACACTTCTTCCTCAGGAGGGATCTGCCCATTGGAGACTCAAGCTGCAAGCCTGAGTCCATGGGGCTTCACATTTAAACCACTACACCTAGCACTCAAGAGTCCACGAGTTCCAACAGTGGACACTGCAAGCCTTATAAGTGGCCAGCCAGGCCAAATGAGCCAACGGGTGCAATAGTGGTACATCTGTCATGGTGGAAACCAACTGCCCTCCAATTGGACTGGAGGCCCGCTCCATGGGGGGGGGGGGGGAACACATCCCTGATACTGAAAACTTAAAACAGGTAGTCATGAGCCCTAGGGGTATAACATCTGCTGATGTCTGGAAAAATGTATATACTATGCTCATCAAACTGCTCAGTAAGCACTTCTCTTAATATTTATACCCTTATATTAATGCTACTCTCACTTTGGGTAGAGAATCTTCTCTATTCAGATGGCAGTGACCTTGGGATGACTCAGAAGGTATCACAGTGCTGGAAAGAAGTGACTGGAGTACTGAGTAACATCTTGATCACACCTTCCAAGGCTCAGGGTCTAATGCGGAAGAGGTGGCAGCAAGAATGTAAGAGCCAAAGGAAGGGTAGGACTCCTTACAATGTGCTCCCTCCAGACACAAAATGGCCTGGATATCCATGATCTCATAGTGCCTGACACTACCTACACAAGACCATCATAATAGGATGAAAAGATGATGACATCAAAATAAAAGAGAGACTGATTGAGATGGGGAAGAGATATGATGGAGAATGGAGTTTCAAAGGGGAAAGGGGGGAAGGGAGGGTATTACCATGGAATACTTTTTATAATCATGGAAAATGTTAATAAAAATTGAGAAAAATATAAAAGTATTTGCTTACAAAAAAAAAAAAAAAAAAAGTCCACGAGTTCAATTCCCAGTACCACAAAACCCAAACCAGAATAGAGATAAAGCTACAAAGTCTTCTGGGCATGGTGGCTGTCATCTGTAACTTCAGCACTCAGGACCTTGAGGCAGGAAAACTGCCACAAGTTTGCCACTATCTATATAGTGAGTTCTAGGACAGCTGGTGCCAAAGAGTGAAACCCTGTCTCAAGAAACAGTGATGGAGCCTGGCATGGTGGCGCACGCCTTTAATCCCAGCACTTGGAAGGCAAAGGTAGGAGGATAGCCATGAGTTCAAGGCCACCCTGAGATGACAGAGTTAATTCCAGGTCAGCCTGGACCAGCCCTACCTCAAAAAAAAAAAAAAAAAGAAAGAAAGAAAGAAAGAAACAGTGACAGGGGCTGGAGAGATGGCTTAGCGGTTAAGCGCTTGCCTGTGAAGCCTGAGGACCCCGGTTCGAGGCTCGATTCCCCAGGACCCACGTTAGCCAGATGCACAAGGGGGCGCACGCACCTGGAGTTTGTGTGCACTGGCTGGAAGCCCTGGCGTGCCCATTCTCTCTCTTTCTCTGACTCTTTCTCTGTCTGTCATTCTCAAATAAATAAATAAAAATAAAAAATAAAAATAATAAAAAAAAGAAACAGTGACGGGACTGGACCAGTTCTTGCATGAGCATGGGGCTTGAGGGCGCCTGAGATTGCTGAGTTCCGAGTCTGATTCCACAGAATCTACGTTCTGTCACGCATGTCTGTAATCCCGGTCCTGTGGGGCAGATATGAGGGAAATGCCAGGGCTCATAAAAGTGGCAAGCTTTGGAATCAGTGAAGAGACACATCCCAAAGACATGAGCAGGTGAGCAGTGGAGGGGGAACCTGACATTTGCCTTTGGCCTCTGTGCACGCGGGGCACTGCAATTGCAAACAAACACACATGCACACACCACACACTACATTATACCAAACACACACACACACACACACACACACACACACACACACACACTACATTATACCTATCACTCTCTCTCTCTCACACACACCAAAAAAGAAAAAAATACAAAACAACAGCAGCAGCAAGAACAAAAATAGGCACACTAAAAACGTTGCTTAAAATTATTGTCAAGCGGCCAGGCATGGTGGGCCACACCTTTAAACCCAGAACTCAGGAGGCTGAGGTAGGAAGATCACTGTGAGTTCGAGGCCAACTTGAGACTACATAGTGAATTCCAGGTCAGCTTGGGCTGGAGTGAGACCCTTCCTGAAAAACCAAAAAGAAAAACAAAATTACTGTTGCATATGACATATAAACGAGTTCATTTTCGACTTGGGTCCTGTCTCTGAGACATCTTATTAAGTATATACAAATGACCCAAAATCTGAAGTGGAAAATACTCTGGCCCCAAGCATTGTGGGTATGGGGAATGCCACCTTCCTCTTTCCTAGCGTGGAGGGGAGCGAGAGTCGTGAGCAGGCTATTCGGTGTGAGTCATGAGAGCGAAGGAGCAGGAGGAGCTGGGCTGTGAGGCTGGACTGGGTGCATGGGCTGGGGTGACTGGTGGGAATGTGGAAGTAGAAGGTTGGTAGCGAGACCTTGTGAGCAGGAGATCAGCCCGCTCGGACGTAGTCTTCTGGGCTACGGTCTTAGATGTCTTGGTCTTGAGAGCCATCAGGACAAGCTTTGTCTGGTTCCGAAGCCTCCCAGTGAAGGAGTTCTGCTGTGGCAGCCTGGACGGATGTGGGTAAACTGTACTGACATACGCGTGGCTCTTTAGACAGATGGACATGTGAATTTTCTGTCAAGGATGGGCAGGGATGGGTGGGGGGGTATGTTCCGTGGACCTCTGCCCTCCTCAGTGGGAAGATGGTTCAACATAGACTCCACCCACTGAGAGCTTGCATTTCCAACAGGGTTTCAGGTAGAACCATGACCCTGGCCTAAGGTCACCCTCTGAGAACCATTGCCCTGTGGTGTATTGAGAATAACCCATCAGGAGAGCTAAGGTGATGTCACCAGGCAGCAATGGAAGGTTCTGGAGTCTCTGAACTCAGAGACGCCACCCAACAGATCACCAGGTAAGGGGCATGTTGCAGCCAGGTTCACGTTGCTGGTAGAAATCACCTGACCAAGAGCAACTTTTGGGGAAAAGGGGTTTATTTTGGCTTACAGACTCGAGGGGAAGCTCCATGATGGCAAGGGAAAATGATGGCATGAGCAGAGGTGGACATCACCCCCTGGCCAACATAAGGTGGACCACAGCAACAGGAGAGTGTGCCCAACACTGGCAAGGGAAGCTGGCTATAACACCTATAATCCCGCCCCCAACAATACACTGCCGCCTGGAGGTATTAATTCCCAAATCTCCATCAGCTGGGGACCTAGCATTCAGAACCTGAATCAAACCACCACATTCTGCCCCTGGCCTCCATAAACTGATAACCACACATGATGTAAAATGCAATATATTCATCCAACTTTAAAAGTCCCCATAGTTTTTATCAATTCCAATGATATTCATACATCCCCATAATCCAAGGTCTTTTAACTGCGCCATAGTACCAAAAAATAACCTCAGAAATAACTCATAATGGCACAGAATAAACATTCACACTGCAAAAGATGGCACTGGACATAGCAATACAAGATTTAGGCAATACAAGATTTAAAACAACCAGGGCAAACATCAAACTCTGTAGCTCCAAGTCCAACAACTCTAGTTAGTGACAAATCTTCAAGTCCAATAATTCTAACCAGCAACAAGTCTCTGGAGTTTCAATTCTGCCCCTCCAGCTAGGCTACTCACAGTTCTAGAAAACTTCACCTGGGCCACCAGCTTTCCTTAGCAGGTATCTCGTGGTCCCAGCATCCCCACTGGGTCTCCATTGCAATCCACAGTTCATCCTCATGGCCCCATGGGGTCTCCATGCGGGCATCCAGCAAACCTGCTTCACACTGCTCATGCCATTTCCAAAACACAAGACCACATTGCAAACTCAATGACTCTCTCTTTCCTGCATTTTTTTTCTTTTTTAGCCTTAGCTCACTGGTTAATAATAATAATAATAATAACAATAATAATAAAAAACAGGAACCACACCACTGTGACAATCTAAGGAAGAAGGCTGACAGAGAACACACTTGACACCTCCATCACAGCGTGCTGGGCTCACTGCTGAGGACTCCAGAGGGAAGCGGAACAGATCCACACCTCGCATGCTGCACCACGGCGGATGCCCTCTGAGAACAGGTCGGCTCCGTGCTCAGTGCCCTAGCTGGTGAGCACCTTGGGCTAGCAAGGAGGACATCAGACTTGAGCATAAATGGTTCTGTCTCTATCAGGACACCCAGCTCCTTCATCCTTCATCTGCTTTTGGCTGATACACTTAATAATGTTACTATAACATTCACTGGAAAGATGTAATCAAGACCACATTCTTCTTGACTTCTTGAGCAGGACTGGGAAACAGAGATTGAAGCATTCGAGGCCACGTTTTCCTTCAAGAGAGGAAATCCATGTTGCTTACCATAAAAGGTGTATACTTACCCTCCTAAGGACCCGACTTGTGCTTACACACACACACACACACACACACACACACACACAGAGTCTTAGCTATTTAGTTACCTCTTTAATGATTTTTTGTTTATTTTATTTTATTTATTTGAGAGTGACAGAGAAAGAGGCAGAGAGTCGGGTGGGGGTGAGAGACAGAGAGCGAGTGAATGGGCGCGCCAGGGCCTCCAGCCACTGCAAATGAACTCCAGACGCGTGCGCCCCCTTGTGCATCTGGCTAATGTGGGTCCTGGGGAATCGAGCCTCAAACTGGGGTCCTTAGGCCTCCGAGGCAAGTGCTTAACAGCTAAGCCACCTCTCCAGCCCTTAGTTACCTTTTTTCTGTTCAGTTAAATAACCAGTTACCTTTCTTGGGTTGCTCAATGTTAAGTCTTACCACCACATCGGTACTTTTAGCTATTGTCTGTTGTAAATCTCATGTTCTATCTCTATCCACAGTGCTAAGTGATTGGAGGACTGAGAGTAAACCCTGGCAGTGTTGGCAGCCAGACGGGGCAGCTGAATTCAGCATCAGTTACAATGACACTAGGAAGACAGGATCAATCGTGGGAATGCCTTGGTCTGTTAGTTCTCTACCAAAAAACCCCTCTGTCCTGGGCATGGAGGGCACTTGGCCACTCAAAGACCTCCAGTCATTTCCCTGAACATGGCCAGACAAAAAAATTTCCAATATAAGCTGCTTTTAAGGCCATCAGGCTTTCTTTCACTTGCTAATGGTACTTCCCCCAGACTTGCTAAAATCAAAAACAAACAAACAAAAAGTCCAGAGCACCTTAAGATGTCAGCTTTAAGAATATTTGTGAGTAGCCTTATATTTGGCCAGCCAGGCCAAATAAGCCAACAGGTACAATAGTGACATATCTGTCATGGTAGAAACCAACTATCCTCTAATTGGACTGGAGGCCCACTCCATGGGAGGGAATACATCCCTGATACCGAAAACTTAAAATAGGGATAGTCACAAGCCCTAGGGGTGTAACGTCTGCTGCTATCTGGCTAAATGTATATACTATGCTCATCAAACTGCCCAATAAGCACATCTCTCAATGTTCATACCCTTATATTAATGCTACTCTCACTTTTGGTAGAGAATCTTCTCTTTTCAGATGGCAGTGACCTTGGGATGACTCAGAAGGCACCATGGTGCAGGAAAGAAGTGACAGGAGTGTTCAGCACTGCAATATCTCTATCACGCTTCCAAGGCTCAGGGTCTATTGCGGAAGAGGTGACAGAAAGACTGTAAGAGTCGAAGGAAGGGTAGGACTCCTTACAATGTGCTCCCCGTAGACACAAAATGGCCTGGATATCCATGACCTCACAGTGCCTGACACTACCTACCCAAGACCATCATAATAGGAGGAAAAGATCATGACATCAAAATAAAAGAGAGACTGATTGAGAGGGGGAGGGGATATAATGGAGAATGGAGTTTCAAAGGGGCAAGTGGGGGGAGGAAGGGTAATACCATGGGGTATTTTTAATAATCATGGAAGTTGCTAATAAAAAAAAATTGAAAAGAAAAAAAAAGAATATTTGTGAGTAACCCAATGACGTTAGTAATACATCAAAATTTACTTTTGAAATCCATTTTTAGACAAATCTTCCAAATGTTTTTTTCCAAAAGGACAAAGCCACACAGGTGTCCAGCAGCAATCCCACTCCTCGGTACCACTTTACTGTTGTAGTCAGGTTCTCATTGCTGGTAGAAATCACCCAACCAAGAGCAGCGTCTGGGAAAAAAGCAGCTTATTTTGGCTTACAGGCTCGAGGGGAAGCTTCACGATGGCAGGGAAAATAATGGCATGAGCAGAGAGTGGACATCACCCCGTGGCCAACATAAGGTGGACAACAGGAACAGGAGAGTGTGCCAGACACTAGCAAGGGGAAGCTGGCTGTAACACCCCTAAGCCCGCCCTCAACAATACACCACCTCCAGGAAGTGTTAATTACCAAATCTTCATCAGCTGGGAACCTAGCATTCAGAACACCTGGTTATGGGCAACACCTGAATCAAACCATCATAGGGCAAATCAGGCCCAGGGACCTTGGCTCCTCTAAAGATAAAACACCCTGACTTACAGCATCAGTGTCTTGATCCTTTTGTGGTGTGTTTGTGCATGTGAGTCCGTGTGTGTGCGGGTGAAACACACACCATAGGAGGTAGACAGTTTCCTTAGTCAGGCAGACAGATAGAGCAAAACGGCCCTTGGTAGGTGGCTATTCTAATCCAAGATGGAAACCCAATATGGCAAAGAGGGTGATCCCTCTTCTTCTTTCTTCTTTTTTTACTTTTTAAATTAAATTAATTATTTATGAAAGAGAGAGAGAGAGAGAGAGAGAGAGAGAGAACACCAGGGCCTCCAGCCACTGCAAACAAACTCCAGATGCATGCACCACCTTGTGCATCTGGCTTATGTGGGTACTGGGGAATAGAGCCTTGAACTGGGGTCCTTAGGCTTCACAGGCAAGCACTTAACTGCTAAGCCATCTCTCCAGCCCCCATTTTTTAATTTTTTAAATTAAATTAAATTAATTTATTTATGAGAGAGAGACACAGAGAGAGAGAGAGAGAGAGAGAGAGAGAGAATGGGTGCACCAGGGCCTTCAGTCTCTATAAATGAACTCCAGGTGCGTGCGCCCCCTTGTGTGCATGTGCAACATTGTGCACTTACATCACTGTGTGTCTGGTTTATGTGGGACCTGGAGATTCGAACATGAGTTCTTAGGCTTCACAGGCAAGCATCTTAATTGCTAGGCCATCTCCCAGCCCTCCTTCTTCTTCCTGGCAAATTTTCCTACCAGTGGGATGGATTGGCGGACTTTCTGGGACCTGCATCATGCTGGACACATCATGGACCAGCCAGCACCTTCAATTTCCTTTATGCTGACTAATCATGGAGGCAGGCTTCCCTCATTTGATAAAAGTCCAGCTCCCACTGGGGTAGTAGATTTTTCCAGCTCTCCTCCCTGGAGAGACTGTTCTCCCTGCATTCATGACCTCTTATTTTGAAGTTATCTTTATTCTTTTAAACACTTTTCTGTCTTTATTTTATTTGGTTTTTAGAGGTAGGGTCTAACTCTAGCCCAGGCTGACCTGGAATTCATCAGGTAGTCTCAGGCTGCCCTCAAATTCACAATGATCCTCCTACCTCTGCCTTCCAAATTCTGGGATTAAAGGCGTGCACCACCATGCCTGGCACCTGCCCTTTGATTCTTTAATTTGCAGAGAAAATGAACCCAATAACTCTAGGCAGTATCATCTTTGGGAGATTCAGTCTGGGATTTGTGACTGACCACCAACTCAGACTCATCTCAAGGTCAGCACAAACTAAACCAAACTAAATTAAACTAAACTAGGAAGGAAGCTGGGAGAATGATTATTAAACTTCCAGCATCTCCCTTGCTGTCCTGCCTGGGGGAAATGCCAGCCATGGCTTGCATGGCCCAGTTCCCAAGCTGGTTTTCTTCCTTCCTGCCCCTTTTCATTGAAGTCCCCTCCTTCCCTGGTGTGACTGGCAGCCCTCACTGGATTCATACAGTGTGTGAAGACTGAGACCGTGCATAGCCAGGGAAAATGACTGTGTCTGTCTGATAGTTTCTAACTTGTTTCTGGCTGTAGAGGAAACACCACGTTTTACCTGTAGGTATCTTTTGGTTTCTGTATTGCATGTGGCTTTTCCTAAGCCAGGCAGCACAACAGATTTGAATGGGGCATGCATGCATTCTATTTACTCCAGAGTTGTTTTCTTGTCTTTTTTTTTCTTTCTTTCTGTCAGTTTGTCAGTACTGCTTCAAGCTGAAGCACACTTAGAGGCTAAATGTGTGACTGTGTCGTAGAAAAGCTCCAAAAGAGACCAGTCTTAGATCCAACACAGATAGGTGAATATCTAAATAACTTATTTATTTGCAAGAGGAGAGAGAGAGAGAGAGAGAGAGAATGGACATACCACGACCTCTTGCCATTGCAAATGAACTCCAGATACATGTGCCCTTTTGTGCATCTGGCTTTATGTGGGTATTGTGGAGTTGAATTTGGAATGTCAGGTTTTGCAAGCATGTGCCTTTAACCACTGAGCCATCTCCCCAGCCACAGGCGAATATGTAGAGTCACACTGGTAAGGATCTAAATCTGGGACCCACTGGTAAGAATTTAAATTCATAGGCCCTAGACTTCCAAGTATGACCTTAAAAGTGCCTTAGATGTGGGCTCACTTTGCTCTAAAACCCTATGCCATCTCAGCACTCTTGGTTTCCATGGGGCCACGTGTGCCCTGGCTGGGGGGCGTGACCTTGAGGTCCCCATGGCTGTAGTACTTGCCTTGCATGCGTGAAGGGAAAGTCCCTCCCCAGGGACAGCCTACTGGCTCTGGATTCTAGGCTTTCAGCAACTGAAAGTATCAGAGATGGAGAGGCTGTAAGAGGACAAGTGGGGAGATGAGGAAACACACTACCTGGTCACACTGGCATGATGGCCCCAACCCCGACAGCCCTTTGGAGGTCCTGTTCCCTGGCCTCAGAGCACAGAGAGAGACATCCTTTCATACAGGAGCCGAGGCTCTGCTGGAGACATCTGGATAGGGTAACAGGCTTATATTTCTCTCTCACCCTGCAGATGGGAGCAACATTCTCCAAGGTTCCACGAGAGTCACCTCCTTGCCTTTCTGCTAAGGTATTGGGGAGAACTGGATACTCAAATTCTAAAACAAACAAACAAACAAACAATTAGTTTCAGAGTCTCAAAAGGAAGGCATTATTCTTTTTTTCCACTCATGCTTGGCCTTAAATACCCTCTGAGGGATAAGGAAACCTGGTCCCTAAGAGAACTCTAATGCCTGAGGTTCCCTCATGTTCAGCTCTTTGTCTCTTACCCCATCCCTAAGACACCCCCCCCCCAAACATCCTAGGGGATTATTGGGAGTGACAGGATTCTGCTGGACGTGGTGGCTCACACCTTTAATCCCACCACTTGACAGGTAGAGGCAGCAGGATCAGGAGTTCAAGACCAGCCTCCCTCCAGACAATAACAATAGAAGCTTTCTTAAATCCCTGAGGCTACCGAATGAACTCTGGGGACACATCTCATGATATCTTAAACATAAATATCCGATCTATTTTGTATTCACACTCTTTTTCAAGATTGGTGTCACTGTCCTTCTGAGTGTTTAACAACCACACGTAGCAACCAAAGCCAAATGGAGGCACTAGAGCTAAAAGGGGTCAGCCAATATTTTGGTCCCTGCTGCCATGTCAAAGAGTCCCAGTCGGGGCTGGAGAGATGGCTTAGTGGTTAATGTACTTGCCTGCAAAGCCAAAGGACCTCAGTTCAATTTTCCAGGACCCACATAAGACAGATGCACAAGGTGGTGCATGCATCTGGAATTTGCTTGCAGTGGCACGCCCATTCTCTCCCTTTCTCTTTGCCTCTTTCTCTCAAATAAATAAGTAAAATATTTTTAAAAAATAGGCCCAGGAGATGTATGGGATACTTATAGAGGGTGAACAGTTTGGGAAGTAGATTTCAGAATTTTCATAATGGAAGGGAATTATATCTATTATAACCCTAACAGTAGTTCTGTCACTCTTTGGACCTTGTATACTCAACTGCTGTTTTTTCATTTTATTGCCTCTTGTTTACAGTCAGCCCACGCTCAGATGGTCCTGTAGCAGTTATCTACCTGGGTCCCCTCCATTGGCCTCTAAAACATGAAAGTTTACAAGAACGGGAACCCTAAAGAAGCTGATCCCTTTCCATTTCTAGTAGGGTCACAGATCTTCCTTACCTCACAATATTAAACATCCCATTCTTTGAGATAAACTTTAATCTTTTACTAGCATGTTACTAACACTCCTTTATATATGTCTTTATATATGTCCATGCCTGGCAGTAACTGGTTTTTATGTGGGTCCTAGGGATCTGAACTCAGGCACTCCTGCTTGCATGACAAGCACTTTGCTCTCTCTATATATCTATATCTATATCTATATCTATATCTATATCTATATCTATATCTATATCTATATCTATATCTATATCTATATCTATATCTATATCTATGCATATATATCTGTTATGTATGTGTGTGCACGATCACAAGGTGGTCTGAATCAGAGATCCTCCATAAACTCACATGTTCTGAATGATGGATCCCCAGCTGCTGGCAGTTTTGGAGGTGGAGTCTTGCTGGAGGAGGTGTGTTGTTTGGGGTGGGCTTAGGGTGTCGTAGCCAGCTCCCCATTGCTAGAGTTTGGCTCACTCTGCTGCCGCCGTTGTCCACCTGCTGTGGCAGAGGTGGTGTCCAGCCTCTGCTCATGCCACCCTTACCCCTGCATCATGAAGCTTCCCCTTGAGATTATAAACTGTTGCAGTTAGCTTCTCGACGTTGGCACAAAGCACCCGATCAAAAGCAGCTAACGGGAAGAAAGGGTTTATTTTGGTTTACTGACTCAAGGGGAAGTTCATGGGCCAGCTAGTCTGATGAGCACCACTTCTGGCCAATATCATGTGGACAAGAGCAGCAGGAGAGTGTGCCAAACACTGGCAACTGGAAACTGGCTATAATACCCATAAGCCTGCCCCAAACAAGACACCTCCAACAAGGTTCTAATTCCCAAAATGCCATCAGTTGGGGATCAAGCATTCAGCACTCATAAACTTATAGGGGACAAGTGAATCAACCCATCACCTAAGCCAAAACAACAACGACAACATCTTTCTCCTGTCAGCGGCTTGTGGTCAGTGCTTTGTCCCAGCAAGGCGAAGGTAACCGCGACACACGATGTGTCTGTGTTCATGTGTGTGAGTGAGTGCACACGCATGCAGGTCAGAGGACAACGGTGAGTGTCAGTACTTGCTTTCCACCTCCTGTAAGACAAGATCTCTCACTCGGTGCTCTGTTATCCAGGCTAGCTGGCCCACAAGCTTCCAGAGGATTCTCCTGTCTCTGCTCCCTTCTTGCCATAGGTGTTCTGGGATTACAGATGTTCACTACACTGTCTGGCTTTTATGCCAGTCTGGGGATCCAAACTCAGATATTCATACTTTCCCAGCAAGCGCTTTAAGTACTGAGGCATCTCCCCAGCCCTCAGTGTCTTGATTCTTGACCTCCCTCAGCTAGGGTTGAAAGGGTTCAGCAAGTATGCACACTCATCCATCCAAGGGCACAGGGCCCTGGCTGTGGGCCATGTAGAGCAATCAGGGCAACGTGGCTGCTAATGCAGAGCCAGGAGCCAGCTTTGCAGGGTCAGAGATGGTCCCTGGGGGCCTTGGAGACACACACACACACACACACACACACACACACACACACACACCCTCTCCATGGCTGGAGGTCACTCGTCCCTTCTTTAACCTCAGCATCCAGAGCAGCATTTCCTTTTAGCCCCACAGGGATGGGGTGACCCAGAGCTGCGCCCTCCCTTGGCCTTTCTGGATGGCTGTGGGAGGTGTGTTCCCTCTGGCTTAGTTATTGCTCTGCAGAATGGCCCTGGCAACCCTTTCTGCTGTCTCAGAGATATGTTTCTACTCGACCTCTTGCTGTCTCAGCCATTGTCAGCTTCCGTCCCAACAGGGTTCTTTGCAACCTTTGGACACACTCAAGTCTCACGAGCCTTAAAACTTGACTGTCTCTTGGTTGTGGGCTCCCCAGCTGCTCCTCTGCAAATTCCTGCATGCTTGACCTGCGAAGGAGCCCGGGGGCTGTAGAGCCTGTGCTGTCTCCACCTGAGCGCTGGTCGACCTTCAGCCTTTACCATCCATCCAGCTGTGACGCTCAGAAGTCAGTGAGGCCCCATCTGGCACCTCATTCCCCTGACTAACCGGTGCCACTTTCCATCTTAATCCCATTGTTTTTGTTTGTTTATTTTTATTTATTTATTTGAGAGTGACAGAGAGAAGGAGGGAGAGAGAGAATGGGCTCTCCAGCCACTGCAAACGAACTCCAGATGCGTGCGCCCCCTTGTGCATCTGGCTAACGTGGGACCTGGGGAATCAAGCCTCGAACCGGGGTCCTTAGGCTTCACAGGCAAGTGCTTAACCGCTAAGCCATCTCTCCAGCTCCTTAATCCTATTTTTTTTTTAAACTGAGAAAAAGCAGTTTTAATAACACACATATAACATTCAGACGACTTTAAACGAGATGCAGTATAAAATCTTTAAGAGAAAAAAAAAATAAAAGGGAAATTTACATTTACAGCCTAACAGCTGGTAGATTAGTGGGCTCACAGGAATGCCCAGGGAAAACAAAAGCACAGATAATGCAGTACACCGACGCTGCTGGTGAGCAGGAAGTAACCAAGACCATGCTGATGCTCCACACGCCCAGCACCTGTACCCATCTACTGAGAGACACCCTGGGTCAGTCTTCCCCTAGCTCTCCACTCAGCTGAGTATTAATGGTCATTTCTTAAAATTCTCTCTCTTAATAGGTAGGGTCTCCCTCTAACCCAGGCTGACCTGGAATTCACTATGGAGTCTCAGGGTGGCCTCAAACTCATGGCAATCCTCCTAACCTGTGCCTCCTGAGTGCTGGTTAATCCTATTTTTGTACAGCTTTCTCAAACTTTGTTGTCCCACCCTAGTCCAAACTAATCTCTCGTCCTAGACCACCACAGTAGCTTCTGGTCGCCTTTAGGGTGCGACCCCAACTTATTCATGTGCAGCCAGTACATAGGGGCTTTTGTCTCACTGGCAGCTCAGGACGGTGGGAAGCTGATGGCCAAGAGGGGTGAGGTCCGTGCAGCATCGCAGGGGGGCCGAGCCCCAGGGTTGTCTGGTTCCAGCCTCAGCTGGGGCCTCTCCAGGGCAGGAAGGCCGACCTGCATGTGGGCTGGAGGCTTCGAGACGCGGCCAGGCCTCCTGGGGACCTGCGAAGAGGCTCTGCAATGTGCGGGCTCAAGTTTCAGAAAACACGGGGCCCGGGTCAGCGGAGCAGCTGGTCGTGGGGAAGGCCAGGCCCAGCTAATTTCCTGTCAGCAGGGCCCAGAGGCCCCAGCCCCTCTCCAGGCTGGCCGCAGGGGAGGAGATGCCGGGAATGGCTTACATTCCTCTGGCTGGGGCCCACATTGAACCTCGAACCTCTGGGGAGTTCGGGGAATGAGGAGGTGGATCTGCTGTGGCCAGAGTGGGGGGCTGTCCAGGCATCTGGTGCTCAACCCTGGGCTGGATGAGGCCAAAAACTGCAGTGCGGAAGTTGCAAGACCATTGAGGCTACTGAACGCATTAGGGAGGAGGGAAAAAAAAAGCCTGAGGCCTCATGTTTTACAGACCAAAAAAGCAGGCATTAGTGGGCCAGGTCACACAGGGTCACAAGGCATTACCTCCTGAGCTCTGAGCAATTTCTTCTTGCTCAGGCCCGGATTTCCTAGAAGGCTCAGCCATGGTTGAGATGGGTGACCGCAGGGGACAGGCTGGGCCGGGTTCCTCCTGCAAAGGTTTAGGCGCCCTCCCCTGAAGATTGGACAACATGCCTCTTGGGTCCTCAGCTGTGATGGGAGAAGGAGTGGAAGCCTAAGTCAGCTGGGGGGGCTCTGTCCTCTTCCTGGAGGCATACCCCCAGAACGGACTTGATGTCCTCGACCAGATGAGAGAAGAGGGAGGCCGTGGACCTCCAAGTGACCAAGCCAGGCAGGGGTCACTGGTCCCGTCTACTCTCAACACCAAGATTGGCCTGGCTGGGGAGAAGGGCAAGCAAGTAGTGTGTAGTCAGACAAGCCTGGGTTCAAATCCTGGCTCCATTAGGTACTTCTGTGTGACCTTGGACCAGGTCATTTGACCATTGGAATATTCCCACCAGCTCTACTTGCCCATGTGACCCGCTTGATAAGTCAGGGGTAGGACACGGCCTCTATTGCCTGGCCGTCCCTCCCCTTCTGGGGCCATTCTCGGATGCCCTGGGTTTCCACCCAGCACTCCCTAAACGTCTCCTTCCCCTTCTCTGTCCCCACAAGATCGGCCCTAAATCCTGCACACACCCTGGCAGGCTGTCTCAGCTGGGCCTTTCTGAGCCTGTCCTGACCGTGCCTCCCCCTGGCTTCCCGCCCTCGTCCGCTTCCCCCTTGCCCAGCCATCTCCTTGCCCTTCAAGCTTCAGCATAAACGCCCGATCAGGAAGCCTTTGACCTCACGGCTGGCTTGTGTGATCCGCCCTCCATTCGCAGGCTCCTGCCTGGCCCCACAGAGGCCATTTTACGTGAGGGGACAGACACAGGCTATCAAGAAGGAATGTCAAAGAATGCTTGGCCCAAGGAATGGGTGCGGGGCAGGTAGATGCACTGTGGGGGAGCCACAAGTAGTTTTGGGTGATCACTTCACTCATAGTGGGTTTCGTCTTTGGCTTCGGGTGGGAAAGAGGCTGAGGGTTAGGGATCTGCACACTGGATAAGTAAAACACAGCCCAGACCTCAAAGAACTCTAAGGTAGAGGCAATGCCATTTGTGTGGTGGCACAGGGACGGCCACGCACATTCTAATGCCCATCTGGCAAGGGAGAAGGAAGTAAGTGCGCCGATCAGCTGACCTCGGGGATACCCTGCACTCTATTTGCCTTTCTTCCCAGCCAGGCCAGTCTCGGTGTTGAGAGTAGGAGGGACCTGTGACCCCCTGCCTGGGGCCCTGGGGAACCTGGAGAAGCAAAATGCCTTCTGCTGGCCTCTGATGAGGCTCCCAGTACCTTGGCCCCGAGCCAGGACAGGTCACGGCAGCAGCCCCCCCTTTCCCTGTCTGCTAAAGTCAGTTAGTGTTAAAAGAGCTCACCAAAAAGCCGGTGGATCCAAGGTGAGGGTGGGCTATGTCCGGATGGCTCAAAGTGCTAACGTCACCAGGGGTGTCATGTATACATGTGACCCCGCTTTCTCACCCTGAGCTCCTGCCCTCCACACAGCTGCTTACGCATATGATGCCGTGTTTGCTTCTTCACGCTGCCCTAACAAATGGCAGGGAGCAATGGACCTTGTGTGTGGTGGAGGCCACCGAGCCAGGCTGGGGCTTGCTGGGGTGCTGAGGAGGCTGTACGCACTTCGGGGGTCACGTGGTGCATCCACCTTCTGACTTTTCCCAGCTCCTGGAGGCTGCGTGCTCCTTGGTTCTGCTTCTTTCCATCTTCAAGGGCAGCAGAGTGAGTCTCTCCCAGCCTTCACTTCTGCCTCCCTCCTCCACTACAGAGGACTCTCCCAGGTGTGGACCTGTCCGGGGTAAGTCCCCGAGGTCAGCTGATCAGCACACTTACTTCATTCCCCCTTGCCATGTAAGATGGGGATTAGAATGTGTGTGGCCGTCCCTGTGCCGCCACACAAGTGTCCTGCCTCTACCTTAGAGTTCTCTGAGGTCTGGCCTGTGTTGTACTTATCCAGAGAGTTCTGAGGAGAGCCGGTACCCAACATGTACTCGGTGAATCCCATTCAGCCTACACTTTTCTTTTTCTTTTTTTTTTTTTTTTTTTTTTGTTTTTTTGTTTTTTTGGGGTAGGGTCACCACACCATGCCAGGCAGGTTCTGGATTTTTTAAAAAAATTATTTATTTATTTGCAAGCAGAGAGAGAGATAGAGGAGGGACAGATAGAGAATGGGCATCCCAGGGCTTCCAGCCACTGCAAACGAACTCTCTTTGTGCATCTGGCTTACGTGAGTCCTGGGGAATTGAACCTGGGTCCTTTGGCTTCTCAGGCAAGCGCCTTAACTGCTAAGCCATCTCTCCAGCCCCAACACTTTATTGATAACACATTCGGTGTGCTTATTTTCACATATAGATGCTTCTTGATGTAGGATGGGGGTTTATCCTGCCAAACCCACCTTACGTAGGAAGTAGTGTAAGTGGAAGATGTATTGTATATGGTCAAGCCACTGAACATGCTAGAACAGGGAGTGCCCTGCTGATCATCAGTCATGCGCCCTGGAGAGGGCGGGACTGGCCAGGAACCGTGGCAGGCAGTCCAGCATCTCATAAGAGAAGGTGAGTCTGAGGGGTGCTTTGGGGTCTCTCCAGGGTCCGTCCTCAGTACTAACTGGTCTGATATCACTAGTCTGGGAAATTCAACTCTCACAGTAGGCCTCAGCACAGAGCAAGTGTCGTCACATGCATGCTAGATGGGTGATGGGCAGGTGTGGACACATGGTCAGGCAACACATGAGGCTTGGGTATCCCGTTCACTCAAGCAGATCCCGCCAGACATGGTGGCGCACGCCTTAAATCCCAGCTCTCGGGAGGCAGAGGTAGGAGGATCGCTGTGAGGTCAAAGCCAATCTGAGACTCTATAGTGAATTCCAGGTCAGCCTGAGCTAGAGTGAGACTCTACTTTGAAAAAAAAAAGAAGAAAAAGTAGATCCTATCCTACAGTTGAACTCCAGCATGGGGCTCTGATACGCCCACATATCTCTCTAGCCTAGGAAAAGACCATAGTTCACAACCCAAACTATGACTGTCTTGTGGTGTATGTGTCTGTGGTGTGCGCGCAAGTATGCACGTTCATATATGTGAGTGCATGTGTGCCCGTACATGTGCAGGTGGCAGAGGCTGAAGTCGGGGGAGGGCTTCCTCAATCACCCTCCGCCTGACTCTTTGATTTCGGGTCTCTTGCTGATGCTGTAAGTCACTGGTTGGGCTGGACCAGCTGGTCAGCTCGCCCCAAGGACTCCCCGCCCCTGCGTTCCCGCTCTGGGGCTACAGGTGCGCACCACCACAGCAGGCACTTTCACATGGGGACTGGGGATTTGAACTTGGGTCCCCATGCTTGTGTGGCAAGCACTTTGCCCACCAAGCCATCTTCTCAGCCCCCGAAGTATGACTCCTACTGAATTTGTATTATTTTTTGGATTATTGTAAATTTAAAAAAATCATTATCCATTGTTAAGTTCGGGTCAATCTAGAAATCATTTATTTTGGGGGAGGCAAGTGTGTGTGTAGTGTATGCATGTGTATGCAGGTGCACGGCCATGTGTGCACATAGGCGGAGGCCAGAGAACGTCAGGTGTCCTCCTCTTCCCGCTCATTTTCCTGTTTCCTAGAGATGGGTTCTCTCCTTCAAACCAGGGCCCTTGTTTCCTGCTTTTTCCATCAGTGACTGTCCAGTCTCTGGCCCCTCACTACAGGACCGGGGGTATACAAGCGCATGGTCATGGCCAGCTGCTAACGCGGGTGCTGGGAAATTGAGCTTGTGTGGGCTCAGGCCCTTCCACGAATGCAGCAAGAGCTCTTAGCCATTCCCACTTACAGGCGGAGTAGATGAGGCTCAGAGAAGTTAGGGATCACTCAGGGCCAGAAAGGTAGTGACAGCTAGAAGCTTCCATGCACACTACTGATTTCACGTAGAAAATTTCACTTTAAATTTTGTTTTTATTTTGGTTTTCTGAGGTAGGGTCTCGCTCTATCTCACGCTGACCTCACTTTAAATTTTTAAAATTTATTTTCAAGGAGAGAGCGAGCGAGCTAGGAGGAAGAGAGAGAGAGAGAGAGAGAGAGAGAGAGAGAGAATAGCGTACCAGGAGCTACAGCCATAGCAAACGTATGGACTCCAGATCCACGTGCCATCTTGTGCATCTGGCTTCATGTGGGTCCTAGGGAATTGAATCAGGGTCCTTAGTCTTTGCAGACAGCACCTTAACCACTGAACAATCTCTCCAGCCCCTAAAAATGCTTTTTTTTTTTTTAAATTATGAGGTGCTGGGAAGATGGCGAGCAGTTAAAGCACTTACCTGCAAAGCCTAACAACCTGGGTTCAATTCTCTAGTACCCATATAAAGCCAGATACACAAAGTGGTGCATGCATCTGGAATTTGTTTGCAGTGTGCCCTGGTGTGCCCATTCTCTCTCTGCTTGCAAATAAATGAAAATATTTAAATATTAAAAATTTATGGGCTGAGCCAGGCGTGGTGGCGCACGCCTTTAATCCCAGCACTTGGGAGGCAGAGGTAGGAGGATCACCGTGAGTTTGAGGCCACCCTGAGACTACATAGTGAATTCCAGGTCAGCCTGAGCTAGAGTGAAACCCTACCTCGAATCAAACAAACAAACAAACAAACAAACAAACAAACAAAGCCAGTCTAAGCTTTTAATCCTAGCACTAAGGAGGCAGAGGAGGATTGTGGTGAGTTCAAGGCCACCCTGAGATTACATAGTTAATTCCAAATCATCCTGGACCAGAGTGAGACCCTACCTCAAAAACACAAAAACATGCCCAACCAAGTGGGCCAATGGTCTTAAGGCCAGTGGGGGTACGACTTTGGCGGGGACAGTGAAACCCTGGCCCCATATTCTACTTTGCTTACTGCCATGAGGTACGCAGTCTTGCTCCACCCTGTGTTCCATCATGATGTGCTTTCACCCCCAACAGGACCAGCAGGGGACTGACACTCTCAACCTGGGAGTCACCACAACCCTTTTCTCTTTGTATGGTGGTATCTACTGGTTCTCGTAACAGAAACCTAGCAGAGAGGGCCCGTGGGGAGGAGGCACGCAGCAGTTTGGGCGACATCTGGCTGGGGGTGGCTTCACCGCACCTGTGAGCTCCCCTCGGCCTTCCTTGTACCCGAGTGTGTACAGCTGGGATGCTCTGACAGGCGGAGGAAGTTCACATCAAGACCCTGGCCTGCTGGCCAAGAGCTCTCACAGTACAGGCCACATGGAAGTATCAGTCTTTCCCCTGCTCCTTTGCCCTGCTACCCTGCCCTCTGTAACAGAGTAAAATACTCTCAGGAACTGGACAATGCCAGGCTTTCCCAGAGGCACCTGCTTGGCAGCTGTGCACAGGTTTAGTAAGGCCACATTGTGGCGTCAGCCACTTGGTAATTAAAAAATTTTTTTGGCTTATTTTTATTTATTTGAGAGCAACAGACACAGAGAGCAAGTGTGTGTGCGAGAGAGAGAGAGAGAGAGAGAGAGAGACACACACACACACAGAGTGGGTGTGCTAGGGCCTCCAGCTATTGCAAACGAACTCCAGATGCATATGCCACCTTGCGCATCTGGCTTACGTGAGTCCTGGGGAATTGAACCTTAAACTGGGGTCCTTAGGCTTCACAGGTAAGCCCTTAAATGCTAAAGCTATCTCTCCAGACCCCTTTCTCTCTCTTTTAAAAAAAAAATATATTGAGAGAGGGAAGGAGAGGGAGCGTGTGTTTGTGCGCTTGCACAAGCTTGCCCAGGTCTTCTGCCAGTGCGAATGAACTCGATACATGCACCACTTTGCACATGTGGCTTTTGCCATCTCCACAGCCTGTAAATTTCTTTTTCAATTGCAAATGATCAGAAGCACATCACGGTCTCTCAAGGCAGATCTACTCATGTGCAGCCTTGTCATGCGCTATGGACACTCGTCCTCTGGGCTTCCCGGACCTGGTTCAACATGACCGTGCTGGTTCGGTGGGAGGTGCGAGGTGCCTTGTATAAAGCCTGTTTCACAGCTGGGGCGGTTTGAGTGGACAGTGTCTCCACAGCCCCAGGTGTTTGTGCAGTGGGAGGCAGAGCCCTGCTGGAGGAGCTGTGTCCCTGGGGTGGACCTTGACTCCAGCCCTAAGGTGTGTTCCGAGTCAGCATGAGTTCTGGCTCTCTTTCTTCCTTCTCTTCCGCCCTGTCTTTGTTTTTCTCTGCTGTGGATGTAAGATGAAGTGAGGCAGCTCCCTCTACGGATGCTTCCCCTGGAACCTGAATGAAACCCTTTCCTCCCATGAGCTGCTTCTGGTCAGGTGTCTGTCTTAGCAACCAGAAGCTAACTGCAGTACAGACAGGTAAAGCTCATGAAAAGTCACAGGCCTTCCACTTCGGTGGTTTTTGTTGTGTTTCGTTTTGATTTTTTCAAGGTAGGGTCTCGTTCTAGCCAGGCTGACCTGGAATTCACTATGGAGTCTCAGGGTGGCCTCAAACTCTCAGCGATCCTCCTACTTCTGCCTCCTGAGTGCTGGGATTAAAGGTGTGTGCCGCCATGCCCAGTTCTCAGTGATTTTTATTATGCACGTGTGTATGCATGCTGTGGGTACACAGATGTGCAGGCCAGAGGATCACCTTTGGTGCAACATTTTCTTTTCTTTTTATTTGAGAAAGAAGGAAGGAGGGAGGGAGAGAGAGAATGAGGAATGCGAATGGGCATTCCAGGGCCTTCAGCCGCTGCAAACTCCAGTTATGTGTCCCCTTGTGCACGTGTAACCTTGAGTGCTTGCGTCACTGTGCGTCTGGTTTATGTGGGACCTGGAGATTCAAACAGGAGTTCTTAGGCTGTGCAGGCAAGCATCTTAACTGCTAAGCCATCTCTCCAGCCCTGGTGCCACCTTTTGAAAAATTTTATTTGCACATGTGTGTGTGGCACGCCGGGACCTCTTGCTGCAAATGAATGCCAGACGCACATGCCACTCTACATTCAGCTTTATGTGGGTTCTGGGGAGCTGAAGCTGGGCCGCCAGACTTCGCAAATAAGATCCATCTCCCCAGCTTCTCCCACCCATCTACCTTGAGACAGAGTCTCTCATTGACCTGAGTTCACGGATTGGGCTAAACTGGCTGCCTCTGTCTCATGAGGGCTGATACTGCAAGCTCCCTCCACCAAGCCTAGCATTTTCTCATGGGTTCTGGTGATCAACCTCTGGTGCTCATACTTGCTGGGCAAACACCTTACTGACTGAACTCTCGCCAGTCCTTAGTGCAGTTTTTAAAGGATTCGCTGGCCAGGGGTATGTGGGCTGTTTCCTTCCAAGTTAGAGACACTACAGCAGAGAAGAAAGCATGGTAGCTGACAGCCCTCTTTGGGGTCGGAGGCAACATGTGATTCAACTGGTGTGGAGGGCTGCCAGCTGTAGGTGGGTCTCAAGCCAGGAAAACGCTCTGCAGAACCTCCAGGCCGTAGCGCAAGCAGCCCTGCCGTTTGGATCAGGCCACTATCAGACTGCGTGGGAAGGCCAGGAGAGAGAAAGGGGGAGTGGGAGAGAGCATATGACAAGCCGAGGTGCAAAACTTGCCCTGCAGGCCTCAGGGCTCCTAGAGGCAGGTCACGCCAGCGCTAGCCCTCGAGAAGCACCCTCCTGCAGCAGTGGAACGCCTGGCCACAGAGTACAGTGGGGCATCTGGAGCTGCCCTGGGCTGATTTGGTCACACGCTCTGAACCACAACGTGACAGGGGCCCAGCAGCAGGCCATCCAAGAAACACTACATCTGGACTGAGCTGAGCAGGCCCGAGGGTCCTAGTTAGATGAGTGAGGCAGCCAGGTGTCCTGGCTTGAACACACTGTCACAGTGGAAGGTCCTAAGCCCGAGTTGGGCTTATGGATGGGTTGACCGGGTTCCTGAGGTCAAAGTGAAGATGGACAGTGTCCTGACTGTGGTATAAAAGGGAGGGAAAATCTCCCCTGTGGGCAGAGAGATGAGCAGTTCTTGGCCTAAGGCAGTATAAATATATACATATTTACAGGCAGTGACCAGTGGTCTGGTCACTTGGTCAGGGGCTTGGAAATAAAAGGACTGGGAGCCTGAAGGTGAGCTGGAGTGGGGCACAGGTATGCGGCTGGATATGGACATGGTAGAGTAATCAGATGTTCCTCGTACACTCCTGTGCTTTGAATGCGTGGTCCTCAGCTGGGGGAATTTGGGAGGTGGAGTCTTGCTGGAGGGGTGTGCTGCTGGAGGCAGGCTTAGGCATGTTGTAGCCAGCTCCCCCTTGCCAGAGTTCAGCTCACTCTCCTGCTGCTGTTTCTGCCTGCTATGGCAGAAGCAATGTCCAGCCTCCACACCACCATCTTTTCTGGACCACTATGAAGCTTCCCCTCAAGACTGTAAACCAAACTCTTTCCTCCCATAAGCTGCTTTTGGTTAGGGGCTTTGTCCCAGCAAAGAGAAGCTAACTACAATACTTGGCTTTGGTACCACATCAATGCCCACCAGAAAGGAATGGATAAGCAAGTGGGGAAGATGCTCAACTCCAAGGGTTTAGCCAGAGCGCTATCTAGAACTGAAATCGATGATCATTCACTGTGTGGTTAACAGTTCCTGGATAGAAGATCCAACAAGACACCAGTGTCTTATGACTGAAATGTTCAAAAGCTGCCATATATCCTAGGTGGTAAAATTGTGACCAAGGTGTGAGGAACTGAACCAGTGTCGCACAGCGACAGGGAGCTAAGAGGGTGGCCTCAGGTCTCCTCCCAGACTAGATCCAACAGTGCATCCAGCAGTCATCACTCCTGAGCAAGGGGCAGTGCTGGCATTGGCAGCACCAAGGCACACAGGGTCATGCTTTGTCTTGTCTTCCCACTTTTTGTCCGACGAATGAGTCCTGATTGTCTCCCTCCTGAGAGCCGAACCCTGGACAATGAGTTTCACTTCATAGTGCGTGAGGGAGGCTTTTTCTTAAGAAATAAATTTAATTCCAGGTGGTTAGTGAATGGAAGGCATGACAGGCCTTCATGACAACTGAAAGAATCCAGTTACAAAAGAAGCGGTGAGCGACTTCAAGTAGCTGGGTACAGCGGGCTCTGCACTTTACAAAGTACAAAAGTTATTTCATGTACAAAAATACAAATAACGTGCAAAACCATTTTCACAGGTGGCAAATTTATAAAATGAATGATAAAAAATCCTTCATTCTTATCACTCCCCAATTTTTTATATATTAACACAGTTCTATTTTCTAGTGTATAGTTTTAAATTTGAAAATCTAATTTATTTTTAATCTACAAAGAAGTTTTTATTCTTTTAAAAAGGGAAGGAACCTTTCATTACAGAAATCTTATGAATGAATCAGTTTGTTAATTTTATATTAAATTATAAGTAGGGTATCTAAAAACAAGGATATAGAAATCATATATACATATTTCTGAAATATTAGTTGGTATTTAACATATGAACACAGAGCCTGCCGGGCCCAGGTGGCACCAGTGGCTATTCTTGTTCACCACAAGCCAACAGCACCTTGGGCTTTAGGCTGCACAAACACAGCGTCGTGCTCACAGGGACAGCGAGGAACAGTTCTTACTTCTGTGTGCAGAACTGCTGAATGGCTCTATGGCCACGCCGCAGCGAGACATGGCCCCAGGTCCTCACTCGATTAGGGATCAGTGCATGTGTCCTGTGGTTAGCGTGGTCAGCTCTTCTTTGCATGTTACTATGTGTAAGAAGCTGCCAGGAGCAGAACATATGAGGCAGGCAGGCTGGCCCTGCATCCAGGGAGCGCTTCTGGTCCAAAGGATTGCTTTCCTGCACCAGCCCAGTCATTGTCACATCATTCCCTGGACAAGCTCTTTTCCTCCTAACAGTCTTGTATGCACCCTCTCTGCTTGTCACTGAGCAATGATGTCTACTGCTGTGAGCCTCAATGTCAGAGCAGGGACCACGGAAGCACCGTTGGGCAGCACCAGACAGCCAAGCATCTCAAAGGCCAGGAAGCAAGCATAAAAACCTATGATGGGAAACCACTCAATGTAGGGCGTGAGATGATCTTCGGAGGGGCTTGAGTTTTGCCTATAAAAAAGCTCCCCAAGGAAATTATGGCCTTGAGCATAAATAGGCTCTCCATGAGGAAGGACTCCGGTGGTGGCCATTTTCCCTAGGAGTGGAAGGCAGTAGGCTCAAGAGCATTCTTCTGGCCCCTAACCACCAAGACCTTGTTAGAACACAGTGGCAGACACACGTTTGACACAGACGTCCAGGTTAGACAGATGCAGAAACTGCTGCAGGGGGAATCAAGGTCAGGCCCTGGGTGACTGACTGGCACCCCTTCTACTGGGCAGCACGTGCTGTCTTCCTCTTCTGCTTGGGCTGACCGTGGACATCAGGCATCAGAGATGCAGCTCTGGATCCTGTCCATCCATTGCTGGGCACTCTGCCCATCCTGGGCACAGAAGTTATACACACGTCTGCTGGTCTTGAGCTACAAACAAGCAACAACAGCAGAGATGAGGGTGGGGCTGTTTTACAGCAAACTAACCTCCACAACTTTCCTTTGCATGCTGCCCCAGATGCCTACTGCTCCCTTCTACTACCTCACTGCCGCACCGCCCTTAGTCACTTTCTTTTTCTCAAGCCCAAAGTCGGGGTGTGATAAGAAGGGAAATAAACTTGATTAGGCAAGAAGGGTTAGGACCGCCTGAAGCCTCAGGCCTTTCTTACACACTGCACCAAAGCAAGAAGGTGAGGATGGTCGGAGCTGAAGCCCGAGGTAAGTCCTCACCATGGAGCCGGCCTCAGCATCCTTTCTTCAGTTGGGACCTAAAGAGCCAGGGAAATGGCATCCTTGCCCGAGCAGGGCCTGGAATGTGACCAGCGCTCGTTACGAAGTCCAGCTCCCTGGACAGACTAGGGAAGTCTTCTAGTGTGTGGCCTGTCTCTGCACTGTCTGCCAAGAGTCTCCTGTGGGGGTCAGGCAGGAAGACCACTAGATTCCAAGGAAGCAGGCAGATGGAGAGGACCCACAGCATTTTTCAAGGAACTGAGCTGCCCCCATGTGTGGCACAACAGAGGCCAGGCCTGGCGATGGACCGCTGACTTCAGGTTCTCAGGCACTTCCCACAGCCAGGATCCGTGCCTCTCTCTGGTTACTACCAGCCCCTCTGAAGGTGCTACGGTTTGGAGGCAGATGAAAAGTTGTACAGGAAGAGCCAGGCAAGAAGGACTTACATCGAAGAAAGCCTTGTCACTTGTGTGCTTTGGGGCTCCCAGGCTGGGCCCGGCAGGGACGACCGTTTCTACTTCAGCCAGGTCGATGTGGCCTTTACAGCTCGTGTCCTCACCAGAGTCGTAGTAGCGGAGCTGGTGCCAGAGTATACAGATGGGATACAAGAGAGAGAAGGGAAAATGCATGACTTTCCAAACTTTATCACTTTCCTGTGTATCTTGCTTGTACATGTGGAACTGTGTCTGCAGGAATATACAAGATTTAACACTGGTGGAGGGAGAACTGCGAGGTGGCTGAGGAAGGGGAGTGGGAAAAAGACAGTAAGGACTTTTTGAATTGTGTGTTACATATAAAAAGTTAGTGAATTAACTATGAAAACATTTAACCTATAAAAAGGGTAATATTGCTGGGCGTGGTGGCGCATGCCTTTAATCCTAGCACCCGGGAGGCAGAGGTAAAAGGATCTTTGTGAGTGCGAGACCAGCTTGGGACTACAGAATGAGTTCCGGTCCAGCATGGGCCAGAGTGAGATCCTACCTAAAAACAAGACAATTCAAAACAAAAAAAGGGGTTAATGTTTAGCATCTGTATAGAATTTCTGGAAATTGATAAGAAAATAATCTTGTTGAGAAATGGTCAAAGGATATCAACAGGTAAGTCACAGAAGAAACACCAATGAGCTATTAGCCTCTGCAAAGGCATTTGTTCACCAAATCAAAACAAATGAAATCAATGAGTTTTTTTTTTTTTTTTTTTACTACACTGAGAAATACTAGAAATGAGTGGCAATAACCAGCAAGGCACTAGAGACCTGAATGCTGTTAGTGGCAACATGATTGGTTGGGAAACGTTTTAGAGAACAGTTTGTCAATCCCAACTAAAATTAAAAATGTTTGTGTCTGTTGGAATATCTGTTCCACCTCTACAAAGTTATCCTGTGGAAAGCAAAGTTTCCTGCAGAAATAGGAAGTGGAGGGCTTTTTCGTCACTGCATGTATTCGCTCAGGCCTGGCAAAGAGGGGACTGTCTCTCCGCGGGGTTCTGGTTAGTTAACGACAGCAGACCACGGAGTGAAACCCTGCATAGCTTTCCCAAAACAACAAGGAAGCTTCTCAATGAACTGGCAGGAAAGGTTTTCAAGAGGTATTATTTTGAAAAGCAAGTTGCCAAATGGCATGACCATATAAATGATTTTTGAAGGACATAATAAATAGCTTAACATCTGAGCATACTCAGGACTTTTAGATCTTTATGAGAGGCTTAAATTTGGTATAATAACCATGCGTTACTTTTGGACTAAGAAAAAAAAATGGCAAATTATTTTGAAAGTTAAAAAGAGCCCCATTGCCCAGTGTGGATTGCAAGTGTACATGGCAGTAATGTATCCAACATTTCCATCTCTGTGGCTCTGGCCTCAGACTCCTCTCTTCCCCTCCTCAGGAATAGAAGTAGAGCTAACTGGAAAATCTGTGTACCTTCTGTGTTAAAGAAATCCAATAGATTGTTAAGAATGCAAGCATAATTTGATGTAATTTAAAATTATAGCACATCATGCTATTCTCCTATTCTGTATTTAGTGGTTCATGTTTTACATAGCATGGGTGGTTTCAGACATTGCTATTTTAAAGTATAGCCAGAAGCTTCCATTTGAATGTTTGAAAATAAATTCCCAATACTCCTTCACAAGAGTCTGAACCTGTAAAAACAAACCCCTGAGCAGAGGCAAAAGTAGCCCCAGACAGTTACCACCTGCTCATCTGGAAGAGGTCCTCCAGATGCAGCTCACACCAGAGCATTGGAAGGTCATAGTCCTTCTCCAGGTTTATCCCAGAAGCCTCCACTGCAGCTGAATGCATGGAAAACTAGTATGTAGACCCCTCTACGTCAGGCGGACTCAGGTGAGAATGCAGAGGCCTCACAACTCAAAAAGGGTGTAGAGGGGCAGGAGGCTTGAGGAGGAATCCCTCTCCCCTGAGCTCACCGGCACAAAGAATGATGGGGAGGATAACCTGGAGCTGCTAGAGCAACAGCTACGGACCCAAGGATGCTGCCGAGTGCCTAACATCGTCACCAAAGTCCAATCTAGAACCTGTCTCTTGTGAATCCCAGGACAGGCTGGTCACAACCCATTCTGCCTCTTTTGGGCCCAGTCCCCTTGAAGGCAGCAGTGTCTCGTTTAGTAGTCAGCACACTGTGGACACAGAGGTGGGTGCAGTAATGATAATCACCGTCAGCTGTGCATGTTTCCTGCCACAGGGAGGAGAGGGCTGCAGGCTGAGAAGTGCGCAGAGGCTCACGTGTGCGGGCCTGTAAGCCTCAGGTGCTTCCCGACCTGGGTGTTCAGAGCACTGCCGAGTGCCAGGGCTCTGAGCGTGCTGAGCGTGACAGTCCTGCTCAGCGGTGAGCGCCAGGAGAGGCTACTCTGCAGCTTCCCTCCCAAGCCCGTGTGCAGAGCGTAGGGGGGCAGTGTGCATGTGAGAAGGTATCTGCAGCTGGGAGCCACATAACAGCCAGGGACTGAGACAGACCTAGACAGAAGGATTTTCCTTTGGTTTTAGTAGTATAGTATTATTACCTGATGTTTTGTTACATCCAAAACGAACCAACGAGGTTTCCAACCTTTCAGCAAAGCCCCTCTTTTGTATAGTGTTCCCTCAAAGGACCTAGAAGAAATGATGACAAAACAGTTTATTTTGGTTTTTCATTGAAGAAATACTGTGAAGGGGGTGTCTCCTGTCTTTGCCAGTCAAATTTCTGTTTCTTCTAGATGATCCACAAAGGGCCAGCTGGAGTTCTCCCAGGAGATTTGCCCCTACAATTTTAGGGGAAGGCTGCCTTTCTACTGGGATCGTCACACCTGCCTAGGTGGGACCTGTCAGCAGCTATGCTGCGTGGCACACTGGGCATGACGCTGCCCAAGGGAAAAGCAGAGCTGGACACAGAAGGCTCAAGCCGCTCTCTATTGTTAGCGAGTTCCTCTTCCCTCAGTGGCGCGTGGGACTTCCGAAGTGCGCGGCGGAGTCAGTGCTGACTAACGTGTGTTTCCTCCAGAGCGCCAGCAGACAGGAATCAGCAGCAGATGATGGTGTTTACACACTCATTATTGTTAGTTGTCATTTGTTTTTTTTCTTTCTTCTTCTTCAGAGAACTGACTAAAGCAGTTAGGGAAAAACTCAAGGAAATGAAGCAAATCTATTTTAACTCTGCCAAAAGCAGCGCTGTGTAGGCTCAGCATGCTGCGGAGCGCACAGGTGAGCCCCAGGCGGACGCTGCCGGGTGCAGCCCATCACCTGTGTTCGTCGTTCTTCGACGTGTACTGGCTGTAGAGCGTGGCGGCCCTGCGCTCCACCCCGTTGGACGGGGCGACGTTGGCACTCTGCTCCTCGCCTGCGGTGCCGACTGGGAGGTGCAGCACAGGCCTCTTCTGATAGGAAGGCTGGCTGGTGGACACGATGCCTGGGGACCCAGGTGGGCATCTCTGGGGCTGAGAAAGGCAGAATAGAAGTTAGGAAAGCTTGGGAAAGGCTTTAAGACTATCTTGATCATTTCAATTGAACAAATTTATCTCAGTGTGAAAACTGTATGAGTGAGCCAAGGGCTGGTATTGATTCTGCAGTGGCTTATAATAAAAACTAGAAACAACGCAAATATCCATTATCAAAGGGCTGATTAAAAAGTTTTACTTCTGTATGAAGGAATTTTAAATGGTTACTAAAATGAGAGTGCAAACAAACAGCACATATTCTGATGGTAAGTGAAAAAGAAGGCAGGTTTAAAGGTGGGAGGCGCGGCAACCTTTACATGTGGGATCTAGAATGATGAAGCAAGGTTGATGGTGCGACTCAGTCCTAGGTTATAAAGTGTAGGTGATGTTCATCTTCTCTTTTATACTTTGTATACAATAACCTAGAAACAATTTCTTTCTTTTTTTTCTTCTTGAGATAAGGTCTCACTTTAGCCCAGGCTGATGTGGAACTCACAGTGATCTTCCGACCTCTGTGTCCCCAGTGCTGGGATTAAAGGTATGTGTCACCATGCGTGGCTGAAACATTTTTTTTCTGAGAAAAAGGACATAAAGACATTACTTACTGTGGTGTGTATGCTAACAGTTCCTGAAGGCAAGAGAAAGAGCCCAGAGAGCCCGTTTTACCCAGGGCTTCTCGCTTCTTCGGAGAGCTCACCTGGCTCTTTGGGAGCCAATCTGGTGTGCATTGTAGTGGTGGCTCTGCCAGTTACCAGCGGTGAGAGTTTTCTACCTTCCTCCATATGTGTGAGGTGAGACACCCCCGCACTGAGGACGGAGTGCCGCCTGGGGTCTGGTGCTAAAGCACAGGCCTCGGTACCTACTGTGTGCTTGATAAAGGGTTCTTTTCTTTTCTTGTTTTTTTTGAGGTACAGTATTGCTCTAGCTCAGGCTGACCTGGAATTCACTATGTAATGTAGTCTCAGGGTGGCCTTGAACTTACAGCAATCCTCCTACCTCTGCCTCCCAATTGCTGGGATTAAAGGCCTGCACCACCCTGCCTAGCTTAAAGGTTTCTTAGAACAGAACAGAGAGTGTGAACAGCAGAAAGTAGGCATGTTTTGACATCTAAAATACTTTTATTTTCTCTCTCTACTTATTTTTCTGGGGCAAACATGGACTTGACATTCCCCTTCTCCTAATGTGGGAGATCAGCTGAAACCACAGAGGCACTGAGAAGAAAAGAACCCAGTAATCTCCCTCGGCACAGTGCCCTGAAACAAGTATTATATCACTGTGGTAAGTGAGACACCCGGGAAGTATTTGGTCATTTGGAACTTTCTGGCCTGGACCCTAAGGGCATGAGGAAGGACCACCCTCTCTTTCTACTATTCTCTCTGCTACAAACCCAGCGGGGCCCTTTCCCTATGGCAGCAGGCCCCATGTGACAAGCACCCTCAAAAGCTAGAGATAGGGCTGGAGAGATGGTTTAGCGGTTAAGCGCTTGCCTGTGAAGCCTAAGGACCCCGGTTCGAGGCTCGGTTCCCCAGGTCCCACGTTAGCCAGATGCACAAGGGGGCGCACGCGTCTGGAGTTCGTTTGCAGAGGCTGGAGGCCCTGGCGCGCCCATTCTCTCTCTCTCCCTCTATCTGTCTTTCTCTCTGTGTCTGTCGCTCTCAAATAAATAAATAAATTTAAAAAAAATTAAAAAAAAAAAGAATTCTCAAGAAATCTCACCAAGCTCCCTTTAAAAAAAAAAAAAAAAAAAGCTAGAGATAGTTCCCCAGGGGGCATCACCAACTCACATGGTCTGTTCTTGGATCTTCCTTAAGGTCCATGGTTACCTTTTCCCATAGTTGGTGCCACTTCTCAGGGGTTTGGTTTAATTTTTGCTCTAATTTTTCAATTTCCTGGAAAGAAATGAAAGAGAGTATTCTGACAGATATTTCACAGAAGGCCAGGATGTGCCCAGAGCCACACACTTCCTCTGTACTAGACCCAGCTAAGCAGCATGGCCAGAGACCAGCTGGATTTGAGGATTATTAGGATTCATTATCAGCTGTCTGGGACAGACTGGCTTAAATAGTAAGAAATGCAGTTTGTATCCCAAACACCTTCATCCTTGGGCAGCTCACAGGAAATTTGATGACCAAAGCAAAAGGCCGACCATGGGCCCGAGTCCCAACCTTAATGGCTGAGGTAGCTGAGAAGTCTTGTCCTTGACAGGGGAGCCCCTCAACTTTGGTGACTCAAACCAGATGTGGAAAGAATGAACTAGGAGATGCCCAAGGAGGCGGATTTCCCTTTTGACAGGGCTCTGGGACCAGCCATCATAGCAGTGTGTTCTTCCCAGCCAGAAAACCAGAGAGGACTACTCCTCAGGAACTGGCCTGCATCAGGGTTGGAGCTGCTCTTTGGGGGAGAGGCTACTGCCAGGATGGCTTCATTCCAGACTATTCCTTGCAGAAGGTGGTTGGCAACCACCCAATCAGATCATCAGCTACCCACACTTCTGACCAGAGGAAGTAAAGCACCCACAAAAGCCATAGCCCAGGCTTGACTCAGGCTGCTTAGGCAGTGAAGACCGCTGGGAAGCAGCTGGAATGAGCTAATTGCTCCACTTCTTCCTTGTAATACTGGACAATCATCACATTGACTCTTTTGATAATAGTAAGCCTGGTGCTCACTGACATGGAGGAGCCAGTCTGATTTCCTCGGACTCTAGAAGTGCTAGTTATACCACAACCCAGGCAGAGTAAGGAGTTATGTTCACGTCTGTAGGCCAGTGTTAGCTTAGCCTGGTTCCTAAGGGCGCCGGAGCTCTTGGGCTCTATGGCGCCTGTAGGTATGTGGCCACACATGGCTGACTTACTCGGAAAAGGCTGGTGAGCGCATCGGGCTGAGAGCAGCCGACATCGTCATAGCATGGCCACACTGTTCTCCGCTGGCTCTGGGACCCCGCTCCTCCAGTCAGTTCAGACTCTTCAGAGGGGAAGTGTTTGTGGCTCAGCATTATCCAGTCATATGAAGGCCCTGTGGACAGGGTCTCCTCTATGTAGTAATCCCACTTCTTGAGGCTGGAGACATTGACATTGGGCTTCAGAGCCTGTTTAAAGAAAACTCTGCTGTAGTTCCATCTTGACCCCAAAGTACCCGGAGCTCCTGACAGTCCAGCCCTTAATCAGGGTCTGGGGCAAGTGTATGAATTCATTTAAATAATTTTTTTTTTTGGTTTTTTGAGGTAGGGTCTCACTCTAGCCCAGGCTTCACTATGGAGCCTCAGGGTGGCCTCAAACTCATGGTGATCCTCCTACCTCTGCCTCCTGAATGCTGGGATTAAAGGCGTGCGCCACTACGCTCGGCTTCATTTACATAATTAAAAGCTACACTTCAGGGCTGGAGGGATTGCTCAGCAGTTAAAGGCTCTTGTCTGCCTGGGTTCAATTCCCCAATATCCATGTTAAGTCAGATGCACAAAGTGGTACTTGCATCTGGAATTTGTTTGCAATGGCAAGAGGCTCTGGTGTGCCATTCTCAATCTCTCTCTCTCTGCTTGTAATTAAGTAATAAAGTATTTATTTTAAAAAAGTTATACATAGCAACTGAGTGTAATAGACATCATGCTATGCTCCGCTGTGATCACTGAGCTGTGGATGGAGCAGTTGGAGCTGAGTGGCTTGCTGAATTCAGAAAGTACCTTTAAAAACCAGTAACAGTGTTATTATAATTAACCTAAGAACTTTTAGAGTCTGTTGGTTTATATTGGTTCATTCTTACCAAGATATTTATATGTTATTAAACAAGTGGTTATTTTAAAGTTTTAAAAAAGTTATACATCAAGATAAAGTATTGAATAAAAAACAATGTCTTGGGCTGGAGAGATGGCTTAGTGGTTAAGTGCTTGTCTGTGAAGCCTAAGGACCCCAGTTTGAGGCTCGATTCCCCAGGAACCACATTAGCCAGATGAACAAGGGGGTACACGCATCTGGAGTTTGCTTTCAGTGGCTGGAAGCCCTGGTGTGCCCATTCTCTCTCTGCCTCTTTCTCCCTCTGTCTGTTGCTCTCAAATAAATAAATAAAAATAAACAAAATAAAAAAAAAAACCATTGTCTTCCTAGCTTAACAAGTTTAGTCTCCTAATGATTTGGAAGGTCAGGTTCAAAAAAGGGATTCTTGGATTTCTCAGAGTTCCATACTGGGAAGTGGTGGCTACTGGGGGAGCTGGCGTCAGCTCACAGTCCTTGGCTCAACACCCTCCTCTCACCTGGCCTTGCATGGGTATTTGTGTAGATCCAGCCCATGAGGCCAAACTCTGTTTACTCTCTGCCCGTTCAAGTCTTGGGTTTCATGTACCAGCACTGAGGATCGACTTGGGCAAGTTTCCTGGAGAATGGCTCAAGTTCTGCCCAGGAAGTGTGAGGTACCCAGAGCATGGTTAGATGAGGAGAGAACCATTTATGGATGAGCCCTCCTTTTTTTTTTTTTTTTAATTTTTATTAACATTTTCCATGATTATAAAAAAAATCCCATGTTAACTCCCTCCCTCCCCCCCCACTTTCCCCTTTGAAATTCCATTCTCCATCATATTACCTCTCCATCACAATCACTGTCTTTTCTTTTTTATTAACAAGAGTTTAATAAGAAGGTTATGAATGTATGTGCCAGGGCAGGGGCCTTATCATCCCCTAAATACATCCCTAAGAATTGCATTACCAACCTGCTTGTTCCACTTCTAGGTCACACAGATACACACACCTGAGCATGGTGACCCCTAAGACAGGCTATCCTTCTTGTACTGGCTTCCAAATATACCTGCTTCCCTTAGGTTAAGTGCACTCAAGTATTTCAGGTTTCTCAGATTATGCTACTAGTTGAGATTCCAAGTTTCATTTACTCTTTGTTCCAGGTAAAGTTGCTGCTTTGATTTTTTTTTATTTTTAAAGTATTTATTTATTTGTTTGCAGGCAGAGCACACATGAGATGGGGGAGGGCACGGTAGGGCCCTTTCCAGTGCAGATGAACTCTAGATGTATGTGCCACTTTGTATATCTGGCTTTACATGGGTACTGGGGAATCATACCTAGGCCATCAGCTTTGTAAGCAAATGTTTTTAACCGCTGAGCCATCTCCTTAGCCTTCATAAATGTGTTTATTTATTTTTAGACACAGTCTCAGTATATTTCTCAGACTGGCCTTGAACTAAACCTGGGCTCAAGTCATCCTCCTACCTCAGCTTCCAGATTATCTGGAACTACAGGCTCTGATCAGCCAGCTTGGCTCTAGTGGGCCTACTTTTGACTGCCGTTTAGCAGACGTAGTTTCCCCCAGTGATAGTCATCTTGTGGAACTAGCCATGACATTGCTGTAGTCATGATCCAGACCTTTGTCACCACAGGGTCCCTCCTCCTGCTCTTTGATGGCCACACCTATCTCCTTTTCTGCACCCACATCCTTACTTGGGTAGCCATCTCTTTCTATATATTTATTTATTTGTCAAGGTAGGGTTTCATTCTAGCTGCTTTGATTTTTTTGGTTATCCCTTCTAAGTTTTAGGGGCCAGCTCCTAATTTTTGTGGCAAATGAACAGTCTACATTTCTAATATGCCTCAAACATTTAAAGGTTTTTGGTATGAAATGTTTACTAAAAAATCAAACCACCCCATATATGCTAAAACTAAGGAAAACTTTAACACAAAATATTCAGAAAATGAGACACAAATGTCTCTCTTCTACCTCTATCTCCACTGGAGAATACAAATAATTGAAGAAAACAGGACTCCGCTTGTGCACCCTATCAATGCACTCCCAGATACAGACGCCTTTCTTGGCCTGCTTGTCTCCTTTATCATCAAATAAGGTTCCTGTGAATTCAAAAATACCAAACAAAACAAGTTAAGTAACATTTTTTTTCTATATATAAAATGTATATTAGGAAAAAGTAAAATGCTTCCTATGGCTTTAAAGGCAGCGTCATGGTGCAGAAACCTTAGGGGATAACTGCCCACTGAAGATAGGAACAAGCTTCACAGCTCGATGGAAACTCTGCACAGTGGAAGAAAGATGCAGGCGAGGTTTCCAGGCAGCCAGTGGACATTATGTAAGGCACCTCACTCCACATCCCGTATCTCAGTCTACAGCCACAGAGCGCCGTGCCAGGGTACTGGCTACACATTTTTTTTCCAGAGAAAATGGATTCAGTTAAAATATAATCTTATGCTGCTTAAAAAAGCTTGTCTGTTTACTATGAAGCAATTGAAAGCATTTTCTTGGTTAGTAGTTTGTATTTACCACAAATGATAGTTATGGAAATTCTGGGTGATAGAATGTTCTGTATACTTGGGTGACTTAAAAAAATATTTTGGGGCCAGGCGTGGTGGTGCATGTTTTTAATTCCAGAAATTGGGAGGCAAAGGTAGAAGGACTGCCATGAGTTTGAGGCTACCCTGAGACTACATAGTGAATTCCAGGTCAGCCTGAGCTACAGTGACACCCTACCCTGACAAACCAAACACCACCCCCCAAAAAATAAAAAATAAAGTATCTCCTTTATTTTGGGGGGAGGGATTTCAAGGTAGAGGTTCTCTAGTCCAGGATGACCTAGAACTCACTCTGTAGTCTCAGGATGGCCTTGTACTCATAGCAATCCTCCTACCTTTGCTTCCTGAGTGCTGTGATTAAAGGTGTGCGCCACCATGGACAGCCTTTCAAAGTTTCTTGACTCTTCTTATGTCTGTTTTTTCTGGGGGGGCAGAACAGGGTTTCATGTATCCTAAGGTGGCCTCAGCTTGCTATGTAGCTGAGGATGATCTTGAACTTCTGATCTTCCTGACTCAGCCTCCTGAGTTCTGGAACTAGCACCATACCTGGTTTCTGTGAGACCGCCTCAGCAAGGTGGAAAGGCAAGGACTGACGCGCTAATTTCCCCTGACCTCCACGTGCCACCATGGCATGCACATGCTCGCCCTAGAATAACCCTAGTGCCCATGTCTCACTTCAGACCAAGTACACCGGAGTCTCGGAGGATGGCATCAGATATTGGTCATTTTAAGAGTTCAAAGTTGAGTCTGCTGTAGGGTTGGTGTGGACTCACTTATGTCTCCACTTGGGAGGCGACATGGACTATACAGCATTCAGCCTGCATGCAACAGGCTCAGGGCACTTTTAGACAGAGATGAGCTGAAACCAGAAGAGAAGGTGCAAATATGGCTCTCCCTTCTATTCTCGTGAAACCTGGTGACTGGAACCAGGAACAGTAAGCTTTCCTTATAGGATTCAGGTACTGTCTCATAGCAATATATACATATGTAAAAAAAAAAAAAAAAACTTAAAAAAACCCACTTAGTGGTTAAGACATTTGCCTGCAAAGCCAAAAGACTCAGGTTCTATTCCCTGGGACCCATGTAAGCCAGATGCACAAGTGGCACATGCGTCTGGAGTTTGTTTGCAGTGGCTGGAGGCCCTGCCATGCCTATTCTCTCCCCTTCTCTCTCCCTAGCCTTCTATCTCTGCCACTTTCCCTCTCTTTGTCAAAATAAATAACAAACAAATTAAAAAAAAAAACAGTTTGATGGAGCAGGATGCTCAATGGGCAAAAGCACTGTATCCCAGCACTGTATCAAAAAGCTGGACTTGCGCCTACACATGCCTGTGACCATTCCTGGGGATGAGAGGAGACAGAAATCACTTGTACTCGCTGGTCAGCCTTTCTGACTGAAAACATCAGCTCCAAGTTGAGAGACTCTGGCTCAAGGAAATAAAGCAGAAGAGCAATAGAGGAGGACACATGATGATCTCCTCCAGCCTCTGTGTGTGTATGGAGTATACACATCTGCACACCACATGCATACACTATACACACAGAGAGAAACAGCTTACTCTGAGCTTGTCTTACTTAAGGGCAGTTACACCACTGGACCTTTCATTAACAACATGAAAAGCCAACAAAAAAGATGGAACTGGGCATATAAATACATACCATGTTCTAATCTTTCATAGTCTGAATCCAGGAGAAATGTTTTAAAACGATTAGACACATAATGGAAGGCCAAAAACTTCAGGTAATAGAGATTAAATTCAAACTCAGTTGGATACTGGTTGTGAATCTGAAATACATGAGCAAAGAGAAGCATAAGACTCAAACAGAACAAGGAACAAAAGCCAGTACGTGCTGACCTGAAACACGTAGGTCATTTGCTCACTCATCCAACACATACCCGAACCTTCACCACGAGTGGCAGAGATGGGAAGGGACCAGCTTTCTGAGCGTCTGTTGTTGAGTCAGGGTTAGGAGCACCGTCTTAATGAATTTCTACAATACCGCTGCACAGGAGTCATTACTTCACTTTACATGTGAGGGGCTCAGGGTTAGCAAGGTCCATAGTAACGACTGAGCCCAAATTTGAATACTGCTTTGTTATGCTTTATGTTCTGATCCCTACTCACTGCATTATACTATAGGAGGAACTTGACAGATATGAATTATGACGCTTACTGCTCAGGATTTGTGGTGTAATAGTGTGAAATACACACACACATACCCTACTTACAGCAGTTGGACAGGGGCCTTACGGGGACAGCAAGAGATGATTTTTTTTTTTTTTTGGTTTTTTGAGGTAGGGTCTCACTTTAGCTAGGCTGACTTGGAATTCTCTATGTAGTCTCAGGGTGGCCTCGAACTCACATGATCTTCCTACCTCTACCTCCTGAGTGCTGGGATTAAAGGAGTGCACCACCACACCGGCAAGAGATGTTTTTAAGGACAAAAGATGTGGGTAAACCCGAACATAATCAAGAAGCAGCCAATAGGGAGAGAACACATTTTTTTCTTTCTTTTTTTTTGAGATAGGGTCTCACTCTAGGCTGATCTGGAATTTACTCTGTAGTCTCAGGGTGGCTTTGAACTCATGGTGATCCTCCTACCTCTGCCTCCTGAGTGCTGGGATTAAAGGCATGTGCCACCACACCCAGCGAGAACACATTTTATTTTTTATTATTCTTAATATATATTTATTTGAGAGAGAATAAGTGTGCCAGGGCCTTTAGCCACTGCAAATGAACTCCACACGCATGTACCACTATGTGTATCTAGCTAACGTGGATACTGGGGAATTGAACCTGGGTTTTTAGTTTTTAGGTTTTTTTTTTTTTTTTTTTTCCCCTGAGGTAGGGTTTCAGGATGGCCTTGAACTCACGGCAATCCTCCTACCTCAGCCTCCCAAGTGCTGGGATTTAAGGGCGTGCACCACCATGCCTGGCAGGTTTTTAGGTTTTGCAGGCAAGCCCCTTAATGGCTAGCCATCTCTCCAGCCCAAGAGATTTTAGAGAAAGAGCTAATGACTGAGAGAATAACATCCTGAATGAAGCCAGGGCACAGCACTGGAGATGAGGAGGGTTGGGGCTATACATAAAGTGATCTCAGCATAGGAGGATCAAAAGTAAGGTTTTCCTTGGCTACACTGTGAGTTCAAGGCCAGCCTGGGCTACATGAGACTCTGCCTAAAAATAAAAAAAAGATTCCTCCAAATGCCAAGGGAAGGGGGAAGAGCATATGCCTTTTAATGTTAGTATGTTTTTTTCTCAGTGTTTTGAGACTACATCTCACACTGTAGCCCAGCCTGCCCTGGAATTCACTGTAACACAGGCTGGTCTTGACCTGGTGGGAAATCCTCCTGTCTCAGCTTCCCACGTGTTGAGACACTACACGCAGCATTTACCTTCTTTTTGTGTCAGTCAATGACCATCAGGGTTACTGAACACAGGGTAAAGAAGGGAAGAAGGAGGCAGCACTGAGCTTGGCAGTTACCACATCACTTGCACTAGGCTTTAGACAAGCTCTATGCAGACTCTGTGGAGCCATTTTATATTGGCAGAGGGCAGGCTGACCTTGTGACACTCCCCAGTCTCTGTGGCAATCTCACTCTTACACTGCTCAAATGGCCTCTCATGGCCAGTTATAGAATCTGTTGGCTGAGATAAGTTCCAATCTGTGTTTGCTTAAAAGCTGTTGCAAGTGACCACTACGGGCAGCCTGTCTAATAAACCAGCTTCCTCTCCATGTTTAATCTGGCCATGTGTGTCATATGCTAAGACCATGGGCATTTTAAGTCTTGAGCTGGGCATCTAGCTTTCTTGTCTGGTCAGAAACTTAGCTGTCTGTGACGAGTGAAGTGCTGTCTCCTCTCCAGGACCCCCTCTCCCCCGCATTTTCTCCTGGCAGCTTAGCTTACACTGCAATGTGAAGTCACGCAGCAGGTGTGTTAGGAGCGAAGGGCCTGCACTCGGGGCTGCTGCCCTGCCACGCTCTCAAGAGCTGGGTGGAGAGGCAGTGTCCTCCAGGGCTGTGGAACTGTAAGCATTTGTGTAGCTAAGAGATTTCTCAATAGTGAAAATGGAAGAATTTGATCCCATGGGTGGCTTGTGACTATGGCATATGAACAGCTCATTAGTTTATAATTAAATAAAACCAAAGTCGTTCTGACACACTGTGGTTCAATGCTATGATTCTGTGGCATTATCACTGGGCATGAAAGTAAGTTTATCTAAATAGTTACTAGAATTACTGATACTTATTTTCCATTCCCGCAATGGGAAACAAAAGAAATCTCTACCCCACTGTCAACCACGTCCCACATACAATTCTAATTCCAATGCCTGCTTCTGTTGATGCGCACTCCAGTGGTGGCCCTGGGTTTGACTTTCTACTCCAAGCAGTTCTCTTGGTGTTCTGCTTCTTTAGTTTTGGTGGTGCTGGGGACTGAGCCGAGAGTCCTGCACATGCTAGGTGGGCACTCTGACATTGAGCCACACTCCAGCACTTCCTTTCCTAAACAGTGTTCAGACCTCAAGTTTCCTGCCTGACCTGTCCTTTAATGCCATATAAATCTTTCTAGTACAAGCTCCTGGTTTGGAATCAGGAGCACCACCTCAGGGTGCCAGTGCCCACATGATGGAGAGCAGATGACTCAGACGGTGAGGGGGACAGGCCAGCCGAGGCTGGAGCCTGGTTCCTACCATCTGAGACTCCAGGGGAGGAGAAATCTGCAGTGTGCGCAGATGGGATGGGTTCCAAGGACAAGCCGCTTCAACAAGCCTTGGAATAAACCTTCAGTAGCCACAGGCCAGTCACAGGTTTGCTGTGTCTGGGGGAAGAAAGGTTCAGAGTTCTTTCTACTGACCCAGTCCACAAAATGTTCAGCAAAGCCAAAGGATCCAGGTTCGATTCCCCAGTGCCCATGTAAAGCCAGATGTATAAAGTGCCCCATGCATCTGGAGTTTGTTTGCAGTGGCTAGAGGCCCTGGTGCACCTATTCTTCCTTTCCTTGCAAACACACAAATATTTATTTTAAAAAAGTATTTAAGAATTCATCTTAAGTTGGAAAGAAGGGACTGAGTGGAGAAGGGATTTGGGAGGGGCTCAAGAGGGCACTAGGAGAGGGTTATGATCATGTTATATTGTCTATGTGTATGGAGGTTGTCAATAAAAAGATAAACATCCATATTATACGGGCTTAGATATTAAAATATTTGAAAATTGCTTTGTTTTAAAACAGTCTGGATTATGTCAAATTTTCCAGCTTTCAGTTAAGTAGGGATGAAGGTAAATGCTAGAAGGCCTGAATCTGTCATCACCCATCAGCTGCAGCTACTTTGCCAACATGAACCTTTTAGAGGAACTGATGACTGTGGAACAGCTCAGCTGCTCACTCATGAGCTCAGGAAAGTGCTTGTCCTCAAAGTGCAAAATAGCTTTTGCATTTGGATGGAACAGAATCTTGTATAGTGTTGGCATACAGTAACTGTGAGGAGAATCTCATCACCAAACCAGGCCAGAGTGAGCCAATGTACAATGTGAATAACCTTTGAAGGCAAAGATTTCTTCAATAGGATGCAATAAAAAAGTTCTAGGATATTCTCCAAGTTTTACTACAATGCTGAAATAAAAAGGATAATTTCTTATCCTTCATATTTTCATTCATACTATAGATATTTTCCCATGGTATTATATCTTGAAAATAAATCCTAGGGAAAAATTATTTTTATATTTTGAAAGATTTGGCTTGGCTATTTCAAGAAAAGGAAGTATCCTGTAATGACATCCTTTCAGTTAGGCCAGATGCTATTATGAAACAGTGAGCTAGCGCTTACAATTCATCTGACACCTGGATATACTGGCATAAACAATAGCTTTTTATATGATGAGACATTTCTAATTTAAGATCAGGGCTTCATCTGTTTTCTCTGTAGCTTTATTAGTACTAGTGGACACGTCTAGGCACACATCCACAGGTTGCCTTGTGGCATTCAGCATGTTATAAACGGTTAAATAAGCAGGGAACACATTCCACCCAGGGAGGTTTCACTTGCTGCCGTGCAATTTGGAACTTATTTTTGTAATGGTGTTGGGTCTGGCTCTGTTTTGTGTCCCTGAGAAATTGAGGACAGCACTCACTCTGACTATTTGGCAGAAGTCAGAGTCATGTAGAGTACTAGTGTTCACTTGAAAGATATTCAAAGAAGGCATTTTTAAATGCCTGAAACCAGGATGTAGGAGATGATGAAATACTATCTTATAATTAAGTCAGCAAGAGTCAGAAGCACTATTTGTTAACCATAGACTCCTTAGAGTCCTCTGTTTTTGAATGATAAACAGTTCCTCTTCAACACAAAATAATTTGCTTCACTAAAGCTGATACTGATCAGGGACAAACACCCCTAATGTACTACAATTAAGTCCACATGTTCCCTTTGTCATGACTTGTCTACACTCAGGTTAATATGTACTAGGTCAAAAGAGAGTTCAGGCAAGTTTAAAGAAATCAGATTTCAGTTAAAACTTTAAAAAAAATCATTTATTTATTTGCAGGCACAAAGAAACCCTTTTCATTTGAGCCCAGTGGTTTATATAGAACATCTGAATCTTAACTTTTAAAAAATATGGATATATGCAATTAGGCTTTTTAAAACTATTTTATCTATTTGTTTGCAAAAAGAGAGGGAAGCAGGGAGGGAGAGAGGAAGAGACAGAGAGAGGAGGGAGGGAGAAAGAGAGACAGAGAGACAGAGAGAGAGAGAGAGAGAGAGACATATTTCTTGGCACTGTAAATAAATTCCAGATGCACGTATCACTGTGTATCTGGCTTTACTTGAGTACTGGGGAATCAAGCCCAGGCCATCAAGCTTTGCAAGCAAGCATCCTTAACCATGGAGCCATCTCTTCAGCACTGAAATTAAGCTTTTATGTCAAGCTGCTTTAGGTAATTTAATATTCTTTAGTTTTAGCATCTGCTATAATGTATTGCAAAGATAACAGGAATGTGATATAGATCTCACTTTAGTCTATGTTAAAAACTGTTTTATTTATATCACATAAGGGACTCAGAATACATGTTCTTTCTCAGTACTTCAGACTCCTCCCCCTTCTACACAACTCCAACAAAAAAAATTAAAATATTTCAAGAAAGGTCTTATATATATGAGACACAATTTGGTAGTTCCATTTGTGAACAAAGAATGTCTTATACATTTATTATGAATAGTTTTTTATTGACACTAATTTTACCTATGCAGAATTCTGCAAGTTAAACACAGAAGCATAAAAAATTTAGTAGTGTATTTATCTTAAACTAATTTTAGCTATACAAGCTCATTCCTCCGAAATCTCACTCCCCATACCATTAAAAGGATTTTTTTTGAGACAGATGTACTCTGCCATTTCTTTGTAATGCTTGTTTCCTAAGAGTGACCCAGACCACTCCTCCCAGTGATCACTTTCCTGGAATGACCCAAACCACCTGTCTGATTTTCAATTCTCTGAAGTGACCCAAGCCCTGAGCAAGGCAAACTACCCAGCAACCGAAGAATTCCAATGCCCCCACCTCCCTCCCCACAAGCGCCCCTTGGTCTGTAAGGGCAGTGACTTCTGACTGCCTGGCCAGAGCCCCTGTCAGGCTTCCCAGAATAAAGCCTGTCTCTGTTGTTGAAGAGTCTTCTCACTCATTTCACTTCCCGAGTTTTCTAACATTAGTATGAATCTTAGGCTGCCCTCAAACTTGTTTAATTTTCTTGCCTCTCTGCCTTCAGAGTTCTGGGATCATAGGCATGTGCCACCTTGCCTGGCTGGAACTTTTACCTCCATATCCTCCCCAACCCCCGAAGAAAGAATGGGAGGGGAGCGCAGTAAGAGGCCAAAGCAACTCAGAAAAAATGTGAAAGGGCCGAAGGAAGTGGGGCATCAGTGACAGCAAAGAAGCCACACTGGGAGGAGCAGCAGGAAAGGATTGGGGAGCAACAACTGACAAACCCAGTTAGACTCCAGAGTCCTTTCCCACACTATGTTGTCATAGTCTCTTCAGAGCAAGAGACTGAGTTATCTTCTGGAAAAACCAAGCTTACTAAGGTTTGAATCTGGGAGTCTCAGTCACAACTGGGTTAGTGGAGAGACCTGTCTGAAATAGCATGGAAAGTGTCAAAGCCGACATCCTGACCTGGGGTCTTCTGGAGCCCTCTCCTGCCTGCTGCCAGAGAGCAGGCGGCCAGCGCCCAAGTACTCCCTGGACTGGATTTACAAACACGGCTAGGGAGAGGCTGGCAACTGTTGTTTTCTTTTCCTGGACTCAAATTTATTGGGTGATTTTTCTTTTCAAGTTTATTTAAACATAACTTAAATATATTTTTCCATTTTAAGCACAGAGTTTGATCAGTTTGGTCACTATATCCAGCAGAGTCACTACCACTGAAATGTAGATAGAGCTGCTTCTGGTTCCCCCTAGAGAAGAGCCAACAGAGGCTAACTCTTCTCCCTTGGCCTCTGCTAAGCTTCCTGTTCCAGAGATCCTGGTCTGTGAACTTCTCTTATCTCTAACAAAAGGAGTGTGAGTATGAAGCCTAATAACAAAACAGAAAACAAATATGAATTTTGACATATAAACTCAACCCTGTGACCACTGCTATAAGAGCTGCTTGGAGTAGATGGGTCTAAGTTATTCAACAGGTCTCCGCTTCAACAAGGCAACAGAGCAATCAGAACACAGCCTGAGTTGTGTGTGTATGGTGGGGGAAGGGATGGATGGGTTTCTCTAGGGTGATAAAAATGTTCTAAAACTGTGGTAATAGTTGTTACTGAGTTACACATTTTAAATAGGTTAACTGTATGACATAGAAAGGATAGTTTAGGGCTGGAGAGATGGCTGAGTGGTTAAGGTGCTTGCCTGTGAAGTCTAAGGTCCCATGTTTGACTCTCCAGATCCTATGTAAACCAGATGCACAAGGTGATGCCAAGTACGTAAATTTGCACATGTGCAAAAGGTGGGTGCATGTGTCTGAAGTTCAATTACAGTGGCTGGAGGCCCTGGCATACCAATTCTCTCTCTCTCATTAAAAAAAAAGAACAGTCTGTTGAGCTTGGCTCAAAAAAAAAAAAAAAAAGAAAGAAAAGAAAAGAATTAGAAATGATAGCTTAATAAAGCTGTTACTTTAAAAAGTAAGTGATCCATAGAATAAAAACAACAAACAACCCCCCCCCTCAAAAAAAAACATAACCATGCACCTCCTGGCCTCTTCAGAATGCCTAGTCCCAACTCTGGGTCCCTGAAAACATTTCTGCCTTTCCTGTCAGTAGATACTTCAGAGGCTTGCTGTTAGGTGGGACATGCCAGAACCGATTCATCTGCCTTGGGATGATGGTGCAGATGAAACAAGGCTGGCAATGTCAATGCTGCTTCAGCCCTAGGTCAATTTAACCTTCAGCCCAAAAGCCTGGTGTCAACCAGTTCTCAAGTCTAATTCTGGCCCTGGCTCCAACAAAGTGGGGGTCTCACTGCTGAGCCTGGGAGAGGATGAGAGAGCCCTGAGACTATTCATCCCTCCCCGGGACTACATACTTAGGCTACTGTATGGCCTCTTTATTAGCACCAATTTGGTTACTCCTTCAAACGCAGCTAGTGTTCTCAACCTGCTGGATGAATGCTGATTATTTTTTGAGGGATCAGGCTCTGCCTCCTGTGCTCTCAGGCACATGGTAGGCCTGAGCAAAGCGTGAAAACATGTATAGGATATAGGTATGTTATATCTAGAGACTTTTGCTGTTCTATTTTGGTCCAAACACTTGAGAATAAACTCAAGTTTGTTCCTCCTTGATGATGGTAATTGAGTGTTGACTCCCTTATGTGGGGGCCAGTCTAATCATCAGCTCAGCAGTTATAGTTCAGAAACCACCAGTTCTAAGCTGGGCTGGGGGCACATGCCCTTAGTCCCAGCACTCAGGAGGCTGAGGTAGGAGGATTGACACAAGTGTGAGGCCAGCCTGGGGCTACAGGGTGATTTGACACCGCACTTCCTTCATATCAAGTCACTTTACCCTTGTTCTACTTACCTGGTGAACACAGTCTAAGAATTGTAAGAAGACTGGTGCAAAACCACTACCCTGAGAGTTGAGGGTTAAGCTGCTCCGCTGACTGAATTTATGACCAAAAGAGAGCCACTCCTTTTCAACCAACATCCGGAAGCCTTCAATTGTTCTATAAAAGGGATCACTGAGTAACTGTACCAGGGATGTCACCTAGGGAATAAGCAGATTTTAGTTATGTTACTAAGATGAAAATATTTCCTTCTGGTGATGGCTAATTCACAAGCAAAGATACCCAGACAGCAAATATGTTCACTAACTGCTCCAGATAGACAATAAAATGAAGCCTTCAAATTTTCCAGTTAAAACAAAAAAACTTAAATTCATTTTGGCTATATGTTTTATTTCAGGGAATAAAAATTTTAATTCTGTGGCCTTTTCCTAGGTTAATAAATGACATCAGATGATCGATTCAAACCTAGTCTACTCTCTGGTAGGCACAGGCTAGTATCTTCATGTAGTATGTAATCATATGAATTGTCTTTTTCATTCTGGAGTTAGTAAATATGGGGCTTCGAGAACCAGAGAAAGGATGCAGAAAAGCCAGCAAGGGTGGTCTATGCCCTACAGTGCTGGTCAGGGACTCCCTCCGCAAGCCTGTGTGGCGTACCTGTGGACATGGGAGCCTGATACCTGAACTCGGGGCTCTGTAGGGGCTGACAGAGCTTTTTGGATTGCCAGGTGGAAGACAGTGGGAGACTTCTTCTGTCTATAAACACATTAATCATTATACAAACCCATCATTTGCAGAATTTAAAAACTCAATTGAGATTTAAAACAAAGTGTTGAAAAATACATGTGACAATTTACTTGTGTGGTGATGTCCCAGCCTTCCTCCAAACAGACCAAAACTGAGGACCCATTCTCAAGTACTTCTGAGACAACCAGAGCCAGCTGCAGTATCCTGTGAAGCTGAGAGAGAGAAAAGGAGAATACAATGAAACCAAAGACTTTTCTCTTTCCTTTCATTTTTTTTTTTTCCAGCTTGGGGAATTTTAGGTTTTAGATCCACTTTAAAACCAAGTGACTTTTGCATAATGAGATTCAAATGGCTTTAGATTTGTAGTGCTGTTCACTATCTTAAAGTTTGTTTTTTTTTTTTTTTTTTTAAGGTAGGGTCTCACTCTAGCTCAGGCTAACCTGGAATTCACTAGGTAGTCTCAGGGTGGCCTCGAACTCATGGTGATCCTCCTACCTGTGCCTGCTGGGATTAAAAGTGTGTGCCACCACACTCAGTAAAGTTATTTTACTTATTTATTTATTTGAGACAGAGAAAGGAGGGAGAGATGGGGGGTGAGTGGGAAGAAAGGAGAGAATGGCTGCCTCAGGTCCTCTAGATACCCAGACAGCAAATATGTTCTCCAGATACAGGTGCCACCTTGTGCATCTGGCTTACGTGGGACCTGGAGAATCAAACCTGGGTCCTTAGGCTTCACAGGCAAGTGCCTTAATGGCTAAGTCATCTCTCCAGCCTGCCGTTCACTATTTTGTTTATGCTTTTTTCTTTTTCAAGGTAGGATCTCACTCTAGCCCAGGCTGACCTGGAATTCATTGTGTAGTTTAGGCTGGCCTCAAACTCACAGTGACCCTCCTACCTCTGCTTCCCAAGTGACAGGATTAAAGGCGTGTGCCACCAAGCCCAGCGATCATGCTATTTTTTTTTTTTTTTAAGTATCCACAATTAAAAATGGACAGCACTATTCTGCTAGAGAAGATCATATTCTTCAGGGCTAGAAGTACAGTGTTTGTAAGCCAGCAAGTTACTCATCTCAGCATCAAAAAGTCCACTTTATGAACACTGAGGGACATAACATTTCTTCTCAAATAATTTATAGATGCAAATAATAACAGAAGTTATGAGACAGGATAGGTGCCCTAGTCCTCATATTTTACTCAGCCCTAGAAAAGATATGAGAATGGTGAGTGTGGTGGTTTGATTCAGGTGTCCCCCATAAACTTAGGCGTTCTGAATGCTAGGTTCCCAGCTGATGGAGATTTGGGAATTAATGCCTCCTGGAGAGAGTGTGTTGTTGGGGGCGGGCTTATGGGTGTTATAGCCAGTTTCCCCTTGCCAGTGTTTGGCACACTCTCCTGTTGCTGTGGTCCACCTTATGTTGGCCAGGGGGTGATGTCCACCCTCTGCTCATGCCATTGTTTTCCCCTGCCATCGTGGAGCTTCCCCTCGAGCCTGTAAGCCAAAATAAATCTTTTTCCCAGAAGCTACTCTTGGTTGGGTGATTTCTAACAGCAATGCAAACCAGACTGCAACAGTAAAGTGGTACCAGGAGTGGGGTTGCTGCTAAACACCTGACTGTGGCTTTGGCCTTTTGGAGCTGGTTTTCAAGAGGAATGTGGAAGGAGTTGAAACCTTGGCCTAACAGATGCCTTGCAGTGCTGTAAGTACAGCCTGATGGACTGTTCTGGTCTGAGATGCAAGACCTGAATGCAGTAAGAACTATGGACTGTGAGGTTTGACTTAAGAGGGTGAGAAAAAGTTTTGCCTGGACTGGGCTAGCAGTTTGTGTGAGAAGCTTGCTCTTGTGCCCACGTCCTGAGAAGTTGTGCAGGGTTGCTTCGCGTAGAAATGAACTGGTGTGTGCAGAGGGATATGGCACAGAAAGAAAAATCTTTGGGTGAACTGTTGCCTGTTCAGCTGCAACTGAGAGATTACAACCTATGAGACTGGGCTAGCTGACCTGCGCTGGGGCAACAAGAAGAATGTAGACTCTTTTGAAGGGGCCTGAGTGCTCAAGGAGTCTTGTTCTTCAAAGTCTGCTTTAATCCCCCCTGGATTAACAAATTGGCACCCTACCTGGTATTGTGGAGTATAAGAAATGCTGGAGAGAGGGTCATTGAGTTTGCAACATGGTCTTGTGTTTTGGAAATGGCCATGGGCAGTATGAAGCAGGTTTGCTGGCTGCCTGCATAGAGATCCCATGGGGCCATGAGGATGAACTGTGGATTGCAGTGGAGACCCAGTGGAGATGCCGGGACCATGAGATGGCTGCCAAGGAGCTGCCGGCCCCAATGAAGTTTGCCAGGACTGTGAGTAGCCTAGCTGGAGGGGTGGAATTGGAATGCCAGAGACTTGTTGCTGGTTAGAATTAATGGATTTGAAGATTTGTCACTGGCTAGAGTTGCTGGACTTGAAGCTACAGATTTTGATGTTTGCCCTGGTTGTTTTAAATCATGTATTGGTTGAATGTTTCTTTGCTATGCCCAATGCCATCTACTGTAGTGTGAATATTTATTCTGTGCCATTATGGGTTTTTTGAGGTTATTTTTTGGTATTATGGCTCAGTTCAAAGATCTTGGACTATGGGGATGTATGAACATCATTGGGACTGATAAAAACTATGGGGACTTTTAAAATGAGATGAATGCATTGCATTTTACATCATGTATGATTATCAGTTTATGGGGGTCAGGGGCGGAATGTGGTGGTTTGATTCAAGTGTCCTCCATAAATTTAGGTGTTCTGAATGCCAGGTTACCAGCTGATGGAGATTTGGGAATTAACGCCTCCTGGAGAGAGTGTATTGCTGGGGGTGGGCTTATGGTGTTATAGCCAGTTTCCCCTTGCCAGTGTTTGGCACACTCTCCTGTTGCTGTGGTCTACCTTATGTTGGCCAGGGGGTGATGTCCACCCTCTGCTCATGCCATCGTTTTCCCCTGCCATCGTGGAGCTTCCCCTCGAGCCTGTAAGCCAAAATAAATCTCTTTTTCCCAGAAGCTGCTCTGGGTTGGGTGATTTCTAATAGCAATGCGAACCGGACTGCAACAGTGAGGAAAATACCCCCAACTCTGCCATGGTTTTGTTTACTCTTCATTGTGAGCTATGACCACGAACAAAGCACACTACTGAAGCTCTACTTAAGTCCTTCTACCCAGCCCTTAAATATTTCCATTTTCAAGAAAAAGCTTGGGGCTGGAGAGATGGCTTAGCGGTTAAGTGCTTGCCTATGAAGCCTAAGGAGCCGATTCCCCCGGACCCATGTAAGGCATATGCACAAGGGGGCACACATATCTGGAGTTCGTTTGCAGTGGCTGGAGGCCCTGGCGCACCCATTCTCTCTCTCTATCTACCTCTTTCTCTGTCTGTCACTCTCAAATAAATAAGTAAAAATAAACAACAACAAAAAAGAAATAGCTTGAAGATGATGTCCCTATAACTTTCATGTTTTCAAATGATCCATACTTAGACATTTTATTATACTGGCCAGTTTGTTTCTGGCATTGAAAGTATCTATGCAATAATAGTTCTTACTTATAAAGCTCACCAATGCTGTAATGCAGTACTAGCTAATCAGACCATGCACATTCTGAGCAGAGGACAGAGAGACTGGTCATGGACCTTGGATAATCAAACAAGTTAGGATGAAATGCATAGACAAAAGCATCAGATAATGTTTCAAATATTTGAGGTTCTTGTCAAACCAAAATTAAATAATGATGCATTCTACAGCCTGGATTACAGAGTAAGTCCAGGTCGGCCTGGGCTAGAATGAGACCCTGCCTCAAAATAAAAACAAAAATGATGCATTTTAAAGATAGACACATATGAAAACAATATATTCACATGACTTACAATAAAATAAAATGACCTTCTGCTAGTTCTTTGAAAATAGAAGAGTTATAAGTCTATAAAATAAGAAAGATAAAGATTCTAACTGGCATTTTTGATAGTTATTGGATTTCATATCTGATTTTTAATGAAGTGGTAATTTCTATTTAGATACTCAATTTATCTGGTATCATTATACTGTGAATTATATGTTAAACAGACATTCTTATTGGTCTGTACTACATATCACATGGGAAGATGGTTTATATTTTTGCTCATCCTTTTAAACAGCCCTATGGATACAAAATCTTTAGTGAATGATTAATGAGGGCACACAGTATCAATTTCAGAACTAAGTGTAGGACGTTCTAGTTTTATTTTCTTTCTTTTCCTTAGTGTATTTTATTTATTTGCAAGAGCGGGGGGAAGGGGGAAGAAGTGGAGGGAAGGAAGAAGGGAGAGGGAAAGAGAAAGAGAATGAGAATGGGTATGTTATGGCCTCTTGCCATTCTAAACTCCAGATGCATGTATTACTTTGTGCATCTGGCTTTATGTGGGTACTGGGGAGTTGAACCTGGGCCATCAGGACTTACAAGCAAGTGCCTTTAACTAATGAAACATCTCTCAGCCCAAATTCTAGTTTTAAAATGTACTTTGAACATTATATGACATAACTGGCAGTAGGAAACCAACTCTGAAATAAAATCCATATTTTAAACAGAGCTGGGCTATTTTAAGCATAGGAACAAAGTAAGGAGAGGCTCTTCCTTGTCTTTTTCACTACCCAGCTACCACTATGCTTGGATTCTCTTGGGCTTGGCATTTGCTCTAACAGTTTACTTCTAAAATGTCACCATCCCAAGTAAGGTTAACATTTTCAACCAAGCGCCTTTAGCCGCTGAGCCATCTCCCCAGTCCTAAGGTAATATTTTCATCTATATTTAGCCCCTCATTTGTGGCACAGGCCTACCTTTTCTGCAAGGAGCAGCACACAGAAAGAATCAGAAACACAGACAAGAGCTGGGTGGTAAGGACACTTTGGAGTGGGGCTATAGCCTAGGGACAGACAGGAAAAATATTGGTGAGCTCCTTCCCTGGGAATTCAGGTCTCCTACACTGGCTTAAAGGTAATGTATCTGGATACATGCTTATAACTTACTGCATATGTGGCATGCTTCTCTATAGTTTATATATCTTGAGGATATTCACTGACCTGGATAGTGACAGCATTTCTTGGTGTCTTTGCCATTTGGTCTAATATGCTATGGGAAACCGTTCTTTTTCCTTAAGAGAGAAGAATGGGGCTAGGAATCAGCTTAGCAGTAGAAGGGTTCAATCCCTAGCACTTGGTAATGGTGAGGAGAGGCAGGATTCCTGGAGGGAAACTGTGACAGTAGGCAACAAGAGATGACTTCAGGGTAGGAAGGACAGTGGGCACAGCAGTGAGGGCCTAAAGACACAACAGAAGGTTAAGCGCAGGGATGCTGCTCCAGGCTAGATGTCTTCACCAGTATTAACATGCATGACAGAAATACTTTTCTTTCTGTGGTTTGGAAGAAATGTGGGTAAATGAGTGTTGGCACATCTCCTTCTTGTTAATTTCTCAATAACAGTTCAATTAGAAATATCCTAAGGGTGGTTTAGCTTGAATGATGAATACAGTTTTTCCCACACATTAGGAAGGTTTAAAGAATCCAATGTGCCTCTGGTGGCTGGTGTGGGGGTGAATCTAAGATCTAGTGACAAAACAGGCAAAGGGAAATGAGAGATGAGAAAGGAAGAGGGAAAGGCTGGGGAGTCACGCAGAGATCACCCTTTGTCCTGGATCCTGGCTGTCTTGACACCAGAGCAGGAGCTCTATAACATGTCCAGATTCAACTTGCTGCACACCAAAAACAACCCCCCCCCCAAATTACCAAACTTCCAATTACAGAGAGACAGAACCCAAGCTATCGAGCTTCTCCCTCCTCACCTGCTGTGTCCCACTGTTTGTACAGAGGGCACACACAACAAGGGAGAGTGGGGAGTGCACAGTGGCAGGTGGGGGGGTCAAATGTTAGCTCTATAGATTCACAGCTCCTTCAAATGTTACCTGGGGGAACCACTCAGAATCTCCCAGAGCCTTCAGGAATGTCACTTCTGAGTCGGTAGGGATGGTGCTTGGGATACAAGCCCTCATCAGCTTCTTAAAACTTGCTTTCACTTGTCGGATTTCATGGAATTCAACAGGAATAAACTCACAATTTAAAGCAAATTCTACTTTGAAGCTCTGTGGATGAAGATGCGGAGAATTAGGCAGATGAAGTGCTGAAGGTAAATAAGCAAAGCTCTCAACAGGGCGATGCCAGCAACACACAGCAGCTGACACCTAACAGCTGCCAAGGGCCAAGGAAGAGCTTCCCATACACCCCTGGATCAGCAGTGGGGGCATTCTCGTGGTTGCCTGACCTGGCAAGTCTAGTCCTTTCAAGAGACAGACTAGTTAGCTTGGGAATGGTGTCAACTGAGAACCTGAAATGCCTGGCTTTTATTTATGCCTTTAATCCATGTGAAATTTACTTTGTGAGGTATGAGCTTTTACACTTAGAATTTTAAAAAATAATTTGTGTGTCTGTGTATGTGTATATGCATGCTGGTAGAGGTCAGAGGATGACCTTGGGTGTGGGTTCTCTCCTTCTACCTTGTTTGGGGCAGGGTCTCTCTTGTTATTTATTTTCCTGCTGGGAAGGCCAGGATAGCTGGCCCTGGAGCTTTGGATTCTCCTGGTTCCATCTCCTATTGGCATAGCAAGTTGTGATCACAGTGGCATGTGCCATTTTGCACATGACTTTATGTGGGTGCTGGGGATCAAACATTGGTCGTCAGGCTTGTAGAGCAAGCTCCTTTAACCACTGAACAATATACCCAGCCCCCATCACTTTTTTGTTTTTGAAACAGGGTCTTCTGTATCCCTGGCTGGCCTTGACTTGTTTTTATTTTTTTAGCTGAGGACGACTTGAACTTACTTTATATTGATATTTCTTTTATATTATAACAGGTGACTTGAACTTTTGATCCCCTGCCTCCATCTCCTTGGTGCTAGGATTATAGACATGTGCCACCACACTTGTCTTATGTGGTGTTGGGATTGAACTCAGGGCCTTCTGCATGTAGATAAGTGCTCTACCACTGAAGTGCATTGCCAGCTCTAAAATAGCTTTCTAATAATGTATCAGAAGCAAAATCTTCTCTGCATTAATAATTTCATTTTTAGCTGAGTGTGGTAGAATATGCCTGTTATCCCAGCACCTGGGAAACCAATGTAGGGCTGGCCTACATAGTAAGACCCTGTCTAAACAAAAGTTCCCTTTTTTTTTTTTTGTTTTTTTGAGGTAGGGTTTCACTCTAGCCCAGGCTGACCTGGAATTCACTATGGAGCCTCAGGGTAGCCTCGAACTCACGGCGATCCTCCTACCTCTGCCTCCCGAGTGCTGGGATTAAAGGCGCACACCACCACGCCCAGCTTAAAAAGTTTCCTTTTGATGAAGCTATTTGGAAGAAATAAGCTATTTTAAATCCTTATTATTTATGTATTTGTAAGCAGAAAGAGAGAGGGAGGGAGGGAGGGAAGGATGCAGAGAGAATATGAGTGCACCACGGCTTCTTGCTGTTGCTACAAAAAACCACTGAGCAAACTCCCCTGCCTTAGACGTAATCTTAAACATAGGGGAAAAAAATCTACTGAATTTTAATCTTAATAAAAAAGTAACAAGGAACAAGGCTATACACTTAGAAATGTGACAGTTTCACATATGAAGATAAAGAAATCTAAATATCTAACAATGTTAGATGTTAAAAAGTGATTAAAGTAATTATGAACATGACAGAGGTTTCATGCCCTCTGCTCTACAGGCTGGTGACTAAGTGATTCTAGCAGTCTAAGCAATGGCAAGAGTCCTTAATGCCAGCCTTTACAGCAGAGATGACTCAGCCATGGGCATCTCAAAGGCTGAGCATGTGGGTTCCTGCTGAGAACACATTGTTTCTAGCTTCTGCTCTATGGGTCAGCCAAAGGTCTGTCTAGACTGCTTACGCCTAAGCTTTGAGATTTCTGAATTAACAAATACTTCCATTTATTGCATATTCACTGACGCTAATAAGGTTCTTCTCATATATGGCGTGGAGAATCAGTGTTAAGCTCAAGGGATTACTGTTGCTTTTGGAGGTGGAGGCTACTTTTATAATTTATAAGATCTTGTACAGTGAGTCTCCTAGGATAGTGACAGGCCAAAGTTGATTAGCACCTGATATGCTAAATTATCTGCTTTCTCTCTATATATAGTTTTGAGAAGTTTGAAAAACTATTATTTAGAAAGGCCAGCTATGGCCTTATCTTGCCTCCATGTGCAGAGCCATAATCTTCCACCATCCTCTCTGCCTCCTGCAGCCTCTGTAACCACAGGTTTAAAGAACAAAAATCAATTGTTCTATATGGCACAGATTCCTGTGGAAACTGAATGGAGATAATGGAAAGCACAGTACAAATAAGCCTCAGTTCCTTCTACTATTTATACTTCCCATTATTCCTGATATTTATGTGGATTAAAAAATAGTATGGATAAATATTTATCTTTATGGCTAATAAAATGCATGTGCATTCATATGTAAATATATATGCATAAACATGTATACATGTGTATGTATACATAAACAGCTAATAAAAATAATCCCAATATGGCTAGGACAATGGGAGGCAGAATCAGGAGAATCTTGAAGCTTGTGGGCCAGTTAGTCTGGGTTTTGTGGCAGCAAACAGCAAGAGAGACCCTGTCTCAAACAAGGTGGAAGGCAAGGACCTACATATCTGCACCATGGTATGTGTACGTACACACACACACACACACACACACACACACACACACACACATTTCTTTCTTTTTTTTTTTTGTTTTTCGAGGTAGGGTCTCACTGTAGCCAAGGCTGACCTGGAATTTACTATGTAGTCTTAGGGTGGCCTCGGACTAACAGCAATCTACCTACCTCTACCTCCCAAGTGCTGGGATTAAAGGTGTGCCACCATGCCTGGCTTTATTGTAGTTTATTTTTTTGAGACAAGGTTTCATATAGATTTGTCTGGCCTTAAATTTGCTATGTGGCTGAGGCTGGTTTTTAACTCTTGATCCTTGTGCCTCCAATACCCAAGTATAGGCATGTGCTGTCATGCCTGGTTTTCAAATGCTTTTTTCTTTCTTTCTTTCTTTCTTTTTTTTTTTGAGATATTAACCCTATGTTAAGAACCATAACATTTTGGGAGGGTAAACTTAGTGACAGGTTTTATAAACTGCCCTATGTTTCCATATATTTTCTAAGTGATACAAAAATTCTTACCCTTAGTTGTGACTTTTCACCAAATATATAAAGGGCTGCTTGTCGTTTCAGGAGCTGGTTTTGCAGATAGGTGCTGTTATTGTAGGAGGCTGAATGATCCTTGCCCGCAAGCCGTGCGCCAACATCAATGAAGGACGCTGGAGAGCTGATCAAGCGGGTGCTGGAACGAAGACTTGCCCACACACCTTTCACAAAAGTCAAGAGAACTGAGTGAGATGATCTAATGTAGAATGCCACTGAGTAAGGAAAAAGACTTAAGTTCTAGAGCTAATTTTAATTACGATATAAACTAGAAACATACTAAAAGCTGGATATAGAACTTATATTTACATATTAGATCAAAACAACGTAATTTTTTTTTTTTTCGAGGTAGGGTCTCACTCTGGCCCAGGCTGACCTGGAATTCACTATGGAGTCTCAGGGTGGCCTCGAACTCATGGTGATCCTCCTACCTCTGCCTCCCGAGTGCTGGGATTAAAGGTGTGCGCCACCACGCCCGGCTCAAAACAACGTAATTTTAAAGACATAAAAGTTATAGATTTTTAGTACTCATAAGATGAGAAATTATAAATTTAAAATGTGCATTTCACTTAATCTTAGGAATATTTAAGATGCTAGTCAGAAGCAGCAATCTTCTAAGACAAAGGCTATGCTAAGCAGGCAGAAAAAAAGTCTTAGGGTGTACCTTAACCTATTCATATTAGAAAACTCCAGGGTTTCTCTGTGCAAGTAAAATGATTAAATATTAGCATAAAGCACAGGCATATTCTGATTCTCAAATTTGACTAGCACTGTGACAGCTTCAAAACAAGCGAAGCCTCTCATGCATGCCTGGTCACTGCGGAGTAAGCCGGGGGTGGTGGTGGGGTGGTGGTGGTGGGGGGATGGGGGGGGAGGTGGGGGGTGGGGTGGGGTTGGAGGAGTAACTCCTACAGGGACTTTCTTGACCAGATGTGGAAGGGCTATTTCAGAGGCTTTGCTCTTTCTCCAGTAACAAATCCAGCTTGTTCTAAGTGACTGTAACTCATCATGGTAATATCCTAGCACTTCCTCCTTTCTCAGCACTTACATAGTTAATATATTAGTTCTCAAGCAAAGCTTTTGTGGTGATTTCTGCTTAAAATAAAGGCATATTTCTATGTGATTTATAAATGTTTCTCAGATACTCTGGCAAGTGTTTTAAATGGAATCACAGGAAATTCAGAATGTAGATGATAATTAAGAATATAATTTGACAAATAAAAAGTCTCTTTTACATATACTTTCATATGAAGATGGTTTTAGAAAAGTGACATATTGGGATATATAATACAGTACCTTGATTATGAACTCTCTCCTTAGCTGAAGATTTGAGATTTGACTGAGTGAAACACTTATCTCTGTACTCATGCACTGGCAGGTAAGGTTAAAGACAGAGGAGAAATGAAATGTCTACAGCAGCAAACACCAGAGCAATTAAAAGAACAAAATGTCTTTTTTTTTTTTTAAGATTAAGTTAACAGAGAAATGTAAATAAACAGAAAGCTGCATAGTCACAAAAAAAGATGAATTGAGTGCTTGTCACATGAAATTTCAGCACCAGTTTATAGATACTATTAGCACAATGAGAAGGGCAGCACAGCATAGGTGCCACTACACAATTATACCAAATGGAACAAGCTTTTGAAGACTGGCAGCCAGAAGCAAGCTTTTATAATACAAATAAGGAAATCTGGGTATGTGCGTCAATGTTCCCAGTACATTGGCCCTCACATTGAAGGAGACTGCCAAATACTACACAGCCATCACATCTGCTTTTGGAGCAAGGTCCTCACATGAAACAATGAAGCTCTAGCAACCATTTGGGATAACTATGGCATGGTTTTGCAGAAAAGCATTAAGCATTGCCACACTAGCTTCCTTCTCTTCCATGCATTTAGAAATTATGTTTATTTTCCATAAGTAAATACAGCTACAAGCAACAAAAAATTCATGATCCTGTGACAATACCTAATACCACTAATATGACAGCTTGTGATGGCTAAAGTAAATGACTTCTCTTAAAATCCCTACTTGCACTGAAATGATAGTATTTGAGATAATGCTTTTGTAATTTGAGTAATATTGTTTTTTCCAATAGGTAGTATTTTGAGACAATGGCACATTTTACCTGGTAACAACAAAATTTGTGAATAACATCGTTTTCTGAGCAAAGGAACTGTTCAAACAAATGAAAGTAAAGGATTCTATGTTAAGAACCATAGCAGTATTGGCTATAAAGTGCAAAATTGTCTAAAATATAATATGATAAAAGAAAAATCTTCAGAAATGACTTTCATTCCTATCTCACTCCTTTGGAAGCCAGGCATGAAGGACACTCATGACGTTAGCAGACAAAGGGCATCAGAAATCAGTAAGGATCACAGGGTTTCTGGTTAAAGGCGTACAGAGAATGGAACACATGTCTGGAACGGCACAGCAAAGGCACAGGCCTCCTGTGTACTGGTTGATGAGCAAAGTCGTGTGCTTTCCTACCAGAATGTGGGATGCTAAGATGATTCCAGTGAAGTTCAGTGGCTGAGCTAGGCCCCCCACACAGCGTAGTTCTTGTGCTTCCCCTAGGATGATTTCTCCCATCCTCTGACATGACAAGCTTCCATTTATCCCTTAGAGCCAGACACGGTGTTAACTTCTCTGAAAAGCACTCCTCATTGCTGAGCTGTACGGAGCTCTATTTGAACTCTGATCACATTGCACTATGACTGCATTTTCTTTTCCCTACAGGACTGTGTGCTATGCTTGTCCTAGTAGGGCTCTAATCATGTTCACTCTTGTTGATATGCTAAGCACCTGATATGTAGGCACTCTAAGTATTTGTTGATTGTTTTCTTTTTGCAAGCCAATACATGGGAGCTGTTGTCTCTCCTAAATCTTAAACTCAATTATTTGTATTGAAAGAGTGGGAAGGATAGTATTAAACAAAACACACTAAGCATGGCATAAATAGAAGGTCATTAGTGAAAAGCTGCTGGGTGTCTATCATTTAGCAGAAAACTCAGCCATGCTGAAATGGTCTGTTCTCTCATGAGTCAGGGAGGGCTTTGGGAACTTGGAATCCCACCTGTAGTCATTTTATTGAAGGAATTACACCACTGCATTGGTGCTACTTAGATTTCCCAAGTGATTCTTGGTCACTCTGAGCATTCAACACCAGCAGAGGGTCTATAATAGTGTCGTTTTCAAACTACAGGATTCCCTTCATGGTTTTTGATTCACTTTAGTATGTCCAATTATTCAAAACAGATTCCAGGCTATGGAAAAAACCACTATGTGGGCTACATGTAATATGCACGAATATTATTTTGTGATTTTTAAAAAGAATATATACATTTTTGCACTGTGGTTTAGTACTATCTGAATTATGGTATAAGATGAATATGTTAGTATGTATAAAATATAAAATATATTTCTTTTTGCTTTCAACAAAGTTTTAAAGTTATTGGCCTAGATTTATAGTAAATGACTTCAAGCCACAGGTTAGTAGCTTCAATGCACTTTAAAAGTAAATGTAGGGGGCTGGAGAGATGGCTTAGCAGTTAAGTGCTTGCCTGTGAAGCCTAAGGATGCCGGTTCAAGGCTCGATTCCCCAGGACCCATGTTAGCCAGATGCACAAGGGGGCGCACGCATCTGGAATTCGTTTGCAGTGGCTAGAAGCCCTGGCGTGCCCATTCTCTCTGTCTCTCTGTCTGTTTGCCTCTTTCTCTCTCTGTTGCTCTCAAATAAAAAAATAAACAATTAAATTTAAAAAAAGTAAATGTAGGGTGGGGCATAGCAGCACATACTTTTAATCCCAGAATTTGGGAGGCAGAGGCAGGAGGATAGGAGGATTGCTGTAAATTCAAGGCTGGTCTGGAACTACAGAGTGAGTTCCAGGTCAGTGTGGGCTACAGTGAGATCCCACCTCAAAACAAAACAAAACAAAACAAAACAAAGTAAATATAGGTTTTCTTTCCTTTTAAGCAATTATTAAGCAATAGCCTAATAATCTATGGAACTCTTACTTTGAGTTAACTACTAAGTGCTTTCATCATTTTTTTATATACATTTCATTTATTTATTTGAGAGAAAGAGAGAGAGAGAGAGAGAGGCAGGTAGAGAGAAAGGAAGAGTGAATGGATGCACCAGGACCTCTAGCCCCTGCAAACGAACTCCAGATGCATGTGCCACCATGAGCATCTGGCTGATGCGGGACCTGGAGAATCGAACTGGGGCCTTTAGGCTTCACAGGCAAGCACCTTAACTGCTAAGCCATCTCTCCAGCCCCATAATAAGGCTTTTTGAAGACAGCAAGCCAGACATTCAAGCTATCCAGAATGCCTTGAGAAAGAGGTGACATGTGACATCACACATCCTGCAAAGTAAATTTTACTTTGATGGTATAATATACCTGTACTCAATATTCTCATAACTTTTGCATCTGGAGGCAGTTAACCACTGGGGAAAATATACTTGTGAATTGTTTATGACCTTTATTTTTTCCTGATAATATCTAACTCTGCCTTTTAAATTTAGCCTTTGTATCATGCCACTTCAGTTTCTCTTTTTCTAAAATAAGGGTATGTATGTCTGATGCGTTGCATTCTGTGCCCAAACTCCTTCTGTTGTTATTCCCAGGATCCCTTTTCAGCTGCTTCGAAATTGTGCAACAGAAAGGATCTGGGTGTGGCTTTCATCATTTTTTAAAAGTTTTTATTTATTTATTACGGGGGGGGGGGCAATGAATAGGTGCGCCAGGGCTTCTAGCCACTGCAAATGAACTCTAGATGCATGTGCCACCATGTTCATCTGGCTTATGTGGGACCTGCAGAATCGAACCTGGGTCCTTAGGCTTCATAGGCATGCATCTTAACCACTAATCCATCTCTCTAGCCTTTTTTTAGTTTATTTTCATTTATTTGACAGAGAAAGAGGGAGAGAGAGAATGGGCATGCCAGAGCCTCTAGCTATTGCAAAGGAACTTCAGACATGTATTCCCCCTTGTGCATCTGGCTAATGTGGGTCCTGGGAATCGAACCTGGGTTTTTTGACTTTGCAGGCAAATGCCTTAATTGCTAAGCCATCCCTCCAGCCCTGCTTTCATTATTTACTTAAGTGCTTTCATTATTTTTTCCTTACAATTACTCTAATGATGAGAACTATTCACTAATCTCTATTTCACACATGAGGGGATTGAGAAATGAGTTTTTGAGAAATGAATTTTATCTTACCTAACTTAATATCACATAATGAGGAATAGGCCTACAGGCTTTTGTGTGTGTGTGTGGGGGGGGTTGAAGCAGGGTCACACTCTGGTCCAGGCTGACCTGTAACTCACTCTGTGGCTCCGGTTGTCCTTAAACTCATCTTCTTACCTCAGACTCTTGAGCGCTGGAATTAAAGGTATATGCCACCACATCTGGCTCATAGGGAAGCAGTTTTAATCTAAATGAGCATAATAATCAAGATTCTTTACTTTATTTGAGGCAGGGTTTTACATTATAGATCAAACTGACTTGGAAGTTATTATGTAGCCCAGGCAGGCTTCAACTTTCAATACTGCTCTGCCTCCGTCTTCCTAGTAAAATAACTCTTCATGTACTGTGACCTGTGCAACCACACGGCCCTGGACCTGTTTGGAATGGGCCGTCTAAGAGGTCTGTGCCGGTGAAGAAGCAATTCATCCCCATGGAACATACAGCTACAGTTTGGAGCTTAGAAGTGTTTCTTGAGCTCTGGTGCTATTCCTTCCCCTTGTTTAGAGCAAATATAGGAGAGAAGCAAATGACATAGTTAAGGTGGACATGGGCTTGGGTACCTTTAGTGACCTTACACTGAGCTCAGTGTATGAGACACAAGATACAGTCAGCAAATGTCACACTGAAATGGTAGAATGCAAACTGATTCTAGTCCCAGTTATATTGCTATCTGCTGTGTGAACTTAGCAAAGTCATATTATCATCTTTTTCAGTCTTTAAAAATCTTTCTTCTTCTGAAGAGTTACTTCAGGGAGGAATTTTTAACTGAAAATGTTATTACATCTTTATTTTCTAAATGTGATTCTTGTATAAAGATATATCACTTTCCTTATTAACTCATCATTTTGCATAAAAATCAATCACCATGACTGAAAAAAGGTGATGGTCCACTTCAACTCTGGTTCAGCAGAGCAGGAAAGGTATATACCATGGAAATAAGAAATAAACAAAGAAGAGTATATGGCAAAAAGAATGTGGAAATGGAAGAGATAATAGGAGGTGGCTAACTATGCTGACCTCAGTCTCCTTTGGAGAATCTGTTTTTCTTTCTCAGAAGGCAGCTAGAATGAGGAGATGAACCAGCCCTCTCACAGCAGCCAGGGCCCAGGTGAAACCACAGAGGAACTGGCGACATTAGCAATAGTGCTGCTTCAATAGTGAGCCTGTCAGGCAGCACCAGGGTCGTGGAGACAGACACTGAGGACACTCGAAATGCACCAAAGAAGAAACCCAGAACATGCTGACAGCTCACTAAAGTAGACTTAAAATACTCCCACCATGGCTCAGGGAATTTTGTGGAAGAGGGAGCAGAAAGAAAGGAAGCCACAGAGTGGAAGGCAATGCCGAGAGGCACTGCCCCGTCTTACAATGACTGACAGATGCTCTCAAATCTCATAACCTGCAACCCCAGGGCAATACTAGCAATCCCATTGAGGAGGGTCCTCAGCAGAATGGGGATAGGGAGGAGGGAAATGATGGTACTAACATATCATGTATCCATACAACTTTCTACTTAATGAAAAAAAAAAAAAGATGGTTAAGAGGAAAACTGAGCCTTTTGTTTGACAATCTGAAATCCAAACTGCTACAAAACTTTGAAAATGTTTTCTTTTTATTGCATTTGTATGTGAAGTATGTGATGTGTAGGTGTGTGGTATGTGCATGTATGTGTGTGCCCTGTGTGTGCAAGTGGTCAAAGAACACTAGGTGTTCCCCTCCATTCCTCACGTGCTTAGTTCCTTGAGATGGAGTCACTGCTCTGAACTCAGAGCTGCCTTTTTTGTGAGGAAGCCCATTGATTGTTTGGTCTCTGTTTCCCACAGGACTGGGGTTACAGACCACACCCAGTTGTCTACATGGCTGCTGAGGAACTGGCTTTTCCTACACAGGGTCAATGAGGACCTCCTGAAGAAGTGGGACCCAGCTCTCTGGAAGAATATGGAGACCTGTACTCACAGGTATGTACAAGAAACTGCACAACTTGCAGGGCATGGAAGTGTGTGTACCTAGTCTTGCCCTGGCTGATCTGAACGCATGTCTGCCTGTCACAGCCATGTAGCAGGGAGTGTCTGGAGTTTCCCGAGCTTACTTGTACTAGTCCATTGCTGTCATCTTAGACTGAGTACAGATATATCAGAAGAGACATAGAAGGTAGCTGTAAGGATCATAGAGAATGTTGAAGGTGTCTGGAAATAGATCAATACCTCTGCTTTTAGTTAATGACTGGTCCACTGGAAGTTGTGGTGGGCTTTAGAAGTTAAGAAACAGAGCAAAAGAATGAAGTTTGCATATCTGGATTCTAGCTTAAGATGCCAGATGAGAGAACCTGGTTAGGAGCAAAAAACCAAAGCAAAACAAAAACTAAAAACCCTGTAATAAGTAAATGTAAGTTTACAGTGATTTACAGAAGGAAATATTTTGGAAAATAATCAGAAATAATAACAATAGCTTCACATATACATAAAATGGGTCATAAAAAACTTAGAAAGATAACTTTTTAGCCAAAATTTACATCACAGGCCACCTGGCCTAACATAGGAATCAATAATATGTTCTTCATGATGTTTTCCAAGGCAAAATACAGGAAAGGTTATTGGTGGGAGAGCTTCCCTTACCTGCGTATCTGGAAGCTGTACTCTACTGAAAGTTAAGGGAAATTATCGACCTGCCTTCCTGACAATACAGGTTGAGCGCCTTTCGTTTGACAATCTGAAATCCAAACTGCTACAAAACTTTGAAAATGTTTTCTCTTTTGCATTTGTATGTGAAGTATGTGATGTGTAGGTGTGTGGTATGTGCATGTATGTGTGTGCCCTGTGTGTGCAAGTGGTCAAAGAACACTAGGTGTTCCCCTCCATTCCTCACGTGCTTAGTTCCTTGAGATGGAGTCACTGCTCTGAACTCAGAGCTGCCTTTTTTGTGAGGAAGCCCATTGATTGTTTGGTCTCTGTTTCCCACAGGACTGGGGTTACAGACCACACCCAGTTGTCTACATGGCTGCTGAGGAACTGAGCTCAGGAGATCTAGGGCCCCCCTCGTTCCCTCATGCTTGTGGTAAGCAGTCTTAGCCACTGATCTCTCCAGCCCCTAAACTCTGAAAAGTTTGAGTTTTGATATGATGTATCAAAGAGTTTCAATTTTTCTTTATTGGTTATGTACACACTCAGGTGCAAACAGCCATGGTGGTACCATCATTAGCCTCCTCCCTGTCCTCCTCCCAAAAGTTTCAAATTTTGAAGCATTTTGGATTCTGGAGTTTTGGATGAAGGATGTTTAATCAGTTAAGTCTATGTAAATATTCAAAAAAGGAAGAAATTGCAACCATGAATCAATTTTTACTGACTTCTTGACAACAGCAATACTAGGAACCTTAGGAGAAAGTCATTATGTAATATTGTACTCCAAATCCATTGAAAAAGAAATGAGAAGAATGAAATTTGTGTCTTCAAATAATCATGTTCTAAAAACAGAGACAAGAAGCTAAGCATGACTGTTACGGGTTGCACCTGGCCTCCACATGTGCGCTGGAGAAGCAGCCCCAGTACCTCAGAAAGGAGCACACCAGAGACACCAGTCAGGATGAGTTCACGCTGCAGTAGAGTGGGCCCCCAATGCAGTATGACTGATGTCTCTATTAAAAATGGTCATGCATGGTCTTAAAAAGGAGCAAAAGTGAATTTTGTAACACAGAGACTTTATGTTGATGCTCAACCAAATTCTAGAATGTGGTATTAATGGACTATTTACGGTTCTTAGGAGAAAATATTGAGTCTCTAAAAAATTTTTTTCAAACTTATTATTAGAGATGGGGTGGGGTGGGCATGTCTTGCTGTTGTAGGCAAACTCCAGACACATGCATCACTTTGTGCGTCTGGCTTTATGTGAGTACTGGGGGATCAACCCAGGGCTGAACAAGCAAGTGCCTTTAACTGTTGAGCCATCTCTGCAGCCCAAGTCTTATAATTCTTATCAAAATAACCATAAAATCTTTGTGACGTAGGAAATAGTTTAAATTATGGATTTAAAAGATCACTGGAGATTAGCAATATGGGTCAGGTGAGTTTTAGTAGGAATAATTCTAAGTAGTAAAGACCCATCAATTCTTCAGACAGGCTTATAGTGTTTGCTGTAGGCCTTTGCCCTGACTCTGGCTTGCTCCTGTTGTTTTTGAAATGACAGTAATTAGCTTTGGGGATGATCGTACCAACAACTTATAGTAGCCAACAGAACTGGTAAGCTTGGCTTCATGAAGGGGCTGTCCCAGAAGGTAGCAGGCTGCTCAGAGTACTGGGTTTGGTTCTGTGGAGTCTACAATGACGGGGATGGTGAGCAGAATGAACTGGGGAAATGTAGAATTACCTAAGGTTGTTAGGAAATATGAGCTGAAGATGTGACTTGAGGGAAATTACTTAGTTTCTAACTTCAGACAGCAGAGCAAAGAACTTTTTTTTTTTTTTTTGTCTTCTTAAAATGTAGGCTCACCCTATGTAGTCCAAGCTCCAACCTGGCCTCAAACTCATAATTCTGCTCCAGCCTCTACCCTGAGTATTAGAGTTACACGTGTGCACTACATCCAAGCACGGGTCAACAGGTAGTAGAGTTTTAGATTCATGAGAAAGAACTTCCTGACAAAGGGTTGCTGGTATTTGCAAAGAACTACTTTTGGGAAAAAATGAATTGTCCATTACTGACCAAGCCCAAGTAGACTCCAGATCACGTAGCTGGTATGTTTTCGAGGGGATTCAGCATTCTATGGGAGGAGAGCAAGAGTCTATGATTCTGACCTCACTGTGAAGCAGGAGCACACTGCAGCCACAACGCCTGGTATGGAATTTCCTTTGCCAAGTAAGACCAGAGGACCACCTCCTGAAGAGCTACTGCTTATCCTTCCTCCATTTCTTCATGGCAGCCCCCATAGCTCACAGCAGGGAGGGGAGAAGAAATCTGGGTACCATTCTATCTTACTCTTAACACTATTTCTGCCTGTGAGAGAAGTGCTATTGTCAGATTCTGTGGGCACAGCCTGGTCAGGTATCATTTCTCCTTAGCTGTGATATTTCGGTGATAAGTCTTTCTACCCAGTAGACTTGGCAAATCTCTCAGGACTGATTTGACACTTAAATATGCACCCCTCATTTCCTAATTCTCACAAATTTGTCAATCTTTAAGACATCAGTAATGATTCTATTTGTTGTCCCATGAGGCAAAACTCCTCTGTCATCATGCTAGCAATCAATTTTATCATTCATTAGAAAAGGGTAATTAAGAACAATCTGAAATCATCATTAGTTGATTAGAAATATCTACTTTCTAGAAAAAGGTTTTCTGCTTTTAAGCTTATACCAGTGCTCAGTTATAAAGTCAGTCTTACTAACCTCCTCGAGCAAAGCTATTGGATGGGTTTACATCCAAATGTCCTGGCACTACCTGCTTAAGCACAGTGGACACTCTTGAAGTCCTCCTTTCAGTCCCTAAAGTCAGCCAAAGAGAAGAACAAAAACCATGTTGTTGGGGTTAACATTACTCAAATGACAAAAAGTTATCTTCATGTGTAGTATGTCTAATTGCTGCCAAACTTCAATTTTTAAATACCCAAAGCTTTATTAGAGATAACAAGGCAATGTTATTATTTCATCAGAGATAGCACACACTTGAAAGATTACGGAGTTAGGTTTGGCAAGTGCAATCAGAGCATTCGATGATCCATGAAGCAAGGCATGCATGGTGTTACTTTACAAGAAAAGCCACTTTCTGCTTGTGTTGAGCTAACTCAAATAGCTGATTAAGCCAAAGAGACCAACTTCTCAAGTCACATGCTCCTGTCTAACACATTAGGGTTACCTCTACATGAACCCTTTGGGGTTCCATCACATGATAACTGAAACAGAATATTAGTACAAGTCTTAATAGCTTTATTCAAATCTATGGAAAACAAACTAATACAAAAATCATAAAATGCTAAAGAAATTTTGGGAATTTCAAATTTATACGTGATTATTTTAATAGACACTTAATAAACAGATCTTCAACTTATACATTCAACTTCATAACAATATTTTAAAGTTTATTATAAAGCATATTCTGGCATTAAAAGTTACTTTTATGTTCCCTACTGCTTCGCCTCATACTATTTTATAAAAGAAATAATTGAATCTCAACATATGCTTATTAATTACTAGACATTAGCAGTGGCACTCTGACTTCTAAGCACAAGAAGCTAGAGTTATGGCCTACAGGGTAACTTTTTTTTTTTTTTTTTTTGAGGTAGGGTCTCACTGTAGCCCAGGCTGACCTGGAATTCAGTATGGAGTCTCAGGGTAGCCTTCAACTCATGGCGATCCTCCTACCTCTGCCTCCCTAGTGCTGGGATTAAAGACGTGCGCCACCACACCCAGCTTCAGGGTAACATTTTTAAGGGATCATGTTGAAGGAAAAATTCAAGTAACTAAAGAGATTAACCCTAGAAACAGATCTGACTTTTCAGAGTAAATTTCAATAAGAAAAGTATTAGCAAATCTTACCTGGAGACAGAGCAAGTGCTGGCCTAACAGTCAGGGTGTTGCTGCCTCTAAGTTTCTGGTGGACAGTGACTGCGTTTAGTAGGGCTTGCAAGTACTTTTCTTGTTCTATGCTACTGGAAGATTCAAGAGAGGAGGTAGGAACTGCAAAATGAAGTCAAATACAACACTCTTTGTTGATAAAATAAGGTTATATATGTCTGCTTATACTTTCTTCATGTAGTTTCATGAAACCACACCCAAAGACAGAAACCCATTTCATTTAAAGCCCCAATCAATTAAATGGCTAATCCTTTGACACTGGATTCGCAATACCCACTTCTCAATTGCCTCACCACCTTCCCTCCCAGGTCTGGAGAGCCAGCACTCAGCCAGCCTTTCAAGCACAGGGGTAGCTTCTCATTATCCAAGCAACCTAAAATGATGATTCATGGTCTCCTTGATGATGTCCCCACATTTTGCCCATGCAACTGTGGGAACAAAGGATGAAGTGGGATTCCTTGGCATCCCAGAATGTGTGGAGGTGAGAGCTTAAAGCCTTCTTTCAATTTTTCCTTGTAGGACTTATATGGCCATAAATTTATAGGGGCCTCTATTGAGGGAAGAATGGAGGAAGATATGGAGAATATAGGAGCAACTACTGCCAGATGTCCTAGTCTTTCCAAAACATGGACACGGGCTGCAGAGATGGGCTGGTAGTAAAGGCACGTGCCTATGAAGCCTAAGGACCCATGTTTGACTCTCCAGATCCCACGTTAGGCAGATGCACAAAGGTGAGACTAGTGCAAGGTCGCACACGCCCACTAGGTGGCACAAGTGCCTGCAGTTTGATTTTAATGGCAAAGGCCCTGGCATGCCAATTTTCTCTCTCTCTCAAATAAATGAATGAGTGAATGAATGCAGGAAAAAAGTAGGCATAGGAAGAAACAACCATGACAGCCAATAGTTGCTAGGAGTTAAGGCTGGTTTACGTCTAGCTAAACAGATTCACTGAAATGGGTTTAAGCACTGCTTTTTGTTTTTTTTTTCTTTTTTTGTCTTCCAAAGCAGGGTCTCTCTGTATCCCACGGTAGCCTCAAACTCATGGTGACCCTTCTACTTTAGCCTCTACCACAGAGCTGCCATTAAAGGAGTGTGCCATCACACCCAGCTCATTTCTCCTGGGAGTACTGTTCTGTCTGTGTGGTATGGAGCGCAGTGAAAAGTTCTATGAGACAGCTGAGGCTTGATGGAAGTGCACAAATGGCATTCCCAGGGAGGCGCTACTCTTGTCTGTGTGTCTCTTGTCTTGAGACAGGTTGTATGGTGTAGCTTGAACTTGTGATCTTCCTGCCTTGTCTTTCTGAATACTGGCCTTATTGGTGTGTGCCATGACAATCCAGTTTACTTTTGTATGATACAGTCTCACTATGGTACCCAGGCTAATCTCGAATTCTTGGCTCAACTGATCCTCCTGTGTCAGTCTTCTAAGGAAGTGGGACTGTAGGTGTATGCCACTATGTTTGGCCTAATTCTTAGGATTACTTTTAGGCAAAAGAAATATGTATAATTGTGCCATAAAGATACTTACTGGCTTGAGGAGAGTTCTGTGATTTGAAAAGACCAACAACTCCCTTCCCATGGAATCCTCCAGATCGGAGGAGCAGAGTACCACTTCTTGAGTTCTTCCAACACACAACAGGCAGGCGATTGTGTCGATAGCAGCGGGCTACTCTTGGTAAACTACTGTCCTGTACAGCTTGAGGTATGACTAAAAGGCCAGGATAGCTTTAAGGAGCAGAAGTCAGAAATAAGGTATTTAGTGGAGAAGAAGAGAAAGAAATAAGAAAAGAGGATATCAGGTATAAATAACATAACATCATAGTAATTATGTAACACCTAGAAACATGGTAATTGTGATGTATTTTAAAATATGGAAATTTGTTTGAACTGTTCAATATTTTAGTTCAGAAGAAAAGGCCTAGATGGCAAAATTAGCTAACTCATTATTGATCTGTGGTCTCCTCTGAAATGAACCCTTTCCAGTAATACTGCAGACTATTGTTGAGCAACCTAGGCTTATAAATATAAAATGTTGTGTCAGGGCTGGAGAGATGGCTTCGCAGTTAAGATGCTTGCCTGCAAAGCCAAAGGACCCAGGTTTGATTCCCCAGGACCCACGTAAACCAGATGCACCAGGTAGCGCATGTGTCTGGAGTTCATTTGCAGTGGCTGAAGGCCCTGGTGTGCCCATGTTCTCCCTCCCTCTCTTCCTCCCTATTTCCCTCTTAAATAAATAAATAAATAAAGTAAAATATAATATAAAATATAAAATAAATATTTTTAAATGTTGTGTCAAATTATCAAAATATGAGGTAGAATTTGTAAAAAAGCATGTTGAATCAAGTATTTTTCTTGCCTTACACACAACTTTTCCTTAATTCAAAATAAAGATTTTAAGATTAATGAATCAGTGTCAATTTTAAGAGAACAGATCAAATTGTCAACAACTCATGATCATGGAACTGAGAGCAGAGAACATAGCACAGGATACTCGACTGCCTATGATGAGGAAAGGAAATCAAAACCAAATGATTTTTGCCATGACAACAAAATGTCCAAATGTCAGAATAAGTTTAACATTACACATTGATTTTTGTTTTTTTGAGGCAGGGTCTCACTCTAGCCCAGGATGACTCAGAACTCACTCTGAAGTCCAGGCTGGCATCAAACTCATAGTGATCTTCCTACTTCAGCCTCTCAAGTGCTGGAATTAAGGGCATGAGCCACCACAGCTGGTTTTGATATTTATTTATTTATTTTGATTTTTCGAGGTAGGGTCTCACTCTAGCCCAGGCTGACCTGGAATTCACTATGGAGTCTCAGGGTGGCCTAGAACTCAAGGCAATCCTCCTACCTCTGCCTCCCGAGTGCTGGGATTAAAGGCATGCACCACCATGGCCGGCCCTTGATATTTATTTTAAAAAGACTGGGGGCTGGGGAGGTGGCCCAGCAGTTAAGAGTGCTTGCTTGCAAAGCCCAAAAAGCATCTGAAAATCATCTGCAGCAGCAAGAGACCCTGTGTGCTCATTATTTCTCTCAGCAAATAAATAAAAATACAAAATTAAGGACTGGAGAGATGGCTTAGCAGTTAAGGCACTTGCCAGCAAACCCAAGCACCCAGGTTCGATTCTCTAGGATTCAATTCTCCCTCCCTTTCTCCCTCTGTTCTCTTTCTTACTTGCTGCTTAAAAAAAAAAAAAAAAAAGATTGGGGCTGGAGAGATGGCTTAGCAGTTAAGCGCTTGCCTGTGAAGCCTAAGGACCCTAGTTTGAGGCTCGATTCCCCAGGACCCATGTTAGCCAGATGCACAAGGGGGCGCATGCATCTGGAGTTCGTTTGCAGTGGCTGGAGGCCCTGGTACGCCCATTCTCTCTCTCTCTCTCTCTGCCTCTTTCTCTCCCTGTCTGTGGCTCTCAAATAAATAAAAATAAACAACAACAACAACAACAAAAAAAATAAGATTGACTCAGAGTTCAGGATATGATGCTGGGAAATTAAAACAAAAGTACCTTGATTTATCTCTGTTAGCAATTATTTTTTTTATTTAGAAATATTACCTAAAGGGATTTCAGATTAAACCTCCCTAAGCACTAACTCAGCACCTCTTTTGCTGATTTTAAAAAACTGTATTATATTTTTCAAGTATACAATTCAGTGGTATTAAGTATATTCACAAGGTTATACAACCATCACTACTACTCATTTTCAGAACTTCTAATCTTTCATCTTTTTTAAAATTTTTGTTTATTTTTATTTATTTATTTGAGAGCAACAGAGAGAGAGAGAGAGAGAGAGAAAGAGGCAGATAGAGAATGGCCTCTGCTACCAGGGCCTCTCTCTAGCCACTGAAAATGAACTCCAGATGCATGTGGCACCTTATGCATCTGGCTTATGTGGGTCCTGGGGAATCAAGCCTCGAACCGGGGTCTGTAGGCTTTATAGGCAAGCACTTAACCACTAACCCATCTCTCCAGCCTCTAATCTTTTATCTTTATATAAACCAGTGTCCAGAAGAGATGGACACACACACACACACACACACACACACGTGTGTGCGTGTTACTACTTTTTTTTTTTCAAGGCAGGGTCTCACTCTAGCGCAGGCTGACCTGGAACTCATTTTGTATACAGTTCCAGGCTGGTCTTGAACTCACAGTGATCCTCCTACCTCTGCTTCCCGAGTGCTGGGATTAAAGGCGTGTGTGTGCCATACATCCAGCATTACTACTCACTGTACACCATCTTTGTACCAGTAACCTCACCAAATTCACTTATAATTTGAATAGTTTACTTCTAGAGTCCTTTAGATTTCCTACAAATTTTCATCTTTTTTGTGTTGTTTGGGGCTTTAAGTATACCAATGAATAGAAGATAGTGGGAATCCTTGTCCTGATTACAGAGATAAATAAAACTTCCAATTTGAATGTTATTTCTGCTGTGAGAGTTTTGACACAGCAGATTAACAAGCTATTTTTTTTTACTTTTTAAGTGTTATGAATGTGGTGACTTTTACTGGCTGAACTTCACATGTCAAGCCAGCTCTGTATTTCTGGAACAAATTCAGTCTTAGTGAATTTCTCTGTGTGAAATGAGCCTTTTGTTAACCATTTTTATTAACGTCCACAGCTTTGGTTAATTTCGCTTTCTAGTTTTGCATGGTATATATTTTATCCTTTTACTTTCTACCTTTTTGCATTTTTGTACATTAACTATGTTCCTTAAAATCAATGAACAGCTTAAAACACATTTAACATTTAGTTAATGCATAAGTAATATAACAACTATTAATAAGTGAATTTACATTTATGATCTTACTGCTTACATTCTTTTTGTTTCATCTATGTTCCCATTTCTTTCCTTCTTTTTATTTTTCTTCAAGGTAGGGTCTCACCCTAGCCCAAGGTGATCTGGAACTCTGTAGCTCCAGGCTGGTCTTGAGCTTACAGTGATTCTCCTACCTCTGCCTCCTGAGTGCTGGGATTAAAGGCATGTGTCACTATGCCTGGCTTCTTTCTTCTTTTGAATTATTGTTGTTCTATATCCTTCCAAAGATTTTATGTATATATTCTACCTTATTCCACCATAACTTTTTTTTCTTTATCTACTTGAGAGAGAGACACACACACATACACAGAGAATGAGATGGAGAAAATGGGAGCGCCAGGGCTTCCACATTGTGCATCTGGCTTATGTGGGTTCTGGGGAATCAAACCCGGGTCCTTTGGCTTTGCAGGCAAGCACTAAGCCATCCCTCTAGCCCATAATTTTTTTTTTTAAAGATTTAGTTTTATTTATTTGACATGGAGGGAGGGAGGAAGGGAGGGAGAGAGAGAGAATGGGTATGATGCCAGGGCCTCTAGCCACTGCAAACCAACTTCAGATGCATGTGCCACCATGTGCATCTGGCTTATGTGGGACCTGGAGAATCGAACTTGGGTCCTTAGGCTTCACAGGCATACGCCTTAACTGCTAAGCCATCTCTTCAGCCCCCACCATATATGTTTTATAACAAGTATTCTAATAGGTGTCCATTAACATTTTACTCTTTCCAACAGGTTGGGATGATCAACAAGGTTTTTTAATGGTAGATATAATTTTGATAGCAAGTTTCCCACAGCAGAACATCACACTATGATGACACAAACTTTTTATTTTTTATTTTTATTTTTTGGTTTTTAGGTAGGGTCTTACTCTAGTCCAGGCTGACCTGGAATTCACTATGTTGTCTCAGGGTGGCCTCCATCTCTCGGTGATCCTCCTACCTCTGTTTCCCAAGTGCTAGGATTAAAGGTGTGTGTCACCACACCTGACAACACAACATTTTCAATTAAAAAAATGTATTTATTTGCAAAGAGGGGGGGGAGGAAATCAATAGTGTGCTAGGGCCTTTAGCTGCTGCAAATGAACTCTGTATGTGTGCGCTACTTTGTGCACCTGGCTTTATGTGGGTACGGGGGAATCAAACCTGGGTCATTAGGTTTTGAAGGCAAGTGCCTTAAATGCTAAGCCATCTCTCCAGCCCCACAACTCTTATTTACAAATAGAATTTAGTGAGAAGAGAAACACAGACAAATTAATGCATTTTCAGAGTCCCAACTTTAAGCAAAATGTTTATTTGGCCACTATATTTCAAATTTGTTTCTCATTTAATAATGGTATATGTAAACTTCAACTGCCATTTAAAAATATTTATTTATTAGAAAGAGAGATAGAGATATAGACATAGAGATAGATAGAACACACACATATGGGTGTGCCAGGGCCTCCTGCCACTGCAAATAAATTCCAGATGCATGTGCCACTTTATGCATCTGGCATTACCTGAGTACTAGGAAATTGAAACCAGGCCATTAGGCTTTGCAAGCAAGAGCCTTTAACCACTGAGAAATCCCTCTGGCTCCCTTAAACTGCAATTTTAAGTTCTCTCTCTCCCCCGCCCCTCCCCCCCAATATATATATTTCAGAAACAGCAGTTGACTAAGTCAACTTTCTACAATATATACAAGATTTTCAATTTACAAAGTGGTTTCCAAGTTACTTAATTAAAGCAGAGATTTACAAATGCAAGAAAAATAACTTAGTTAGATTGAAAGAACTAAAGTTTTGGGCTGGAGAGATGGCTTAGCAGTTAAGCGCTTGCCTGTGAAGCCTAAGGACCTTGGACCCACGTTAGCCAGATGCACAAGGGGGCGCACACATCTGGAGTTTGTTAGCAGTGGCTGGAGGCCCTGGTGAGTCCATTGTCTCTTTTCCTCTGCCTGTTTCTCTGTCTGTTGCTCTCAAATAAGTAAGAATAAACAAAAAAAAAAATTTGAAGTTTTGGATAGTTATGGAAAAGTTTTAGAAAATATATACACATATCTATGAAAACATGAAATAGAGCTTAGATTTTTTTTTTTTTTTTAAAGTTTTCCGAGGTAGGGTCTCATTCTAGCTTGGGCTGACCTGGAATTCACTATGTAGTCTCAGGGTGACCTCAAACTCTTAGCAATCTTCCCACCTCTGCCTTCCAAGTGCTGGGATTAAAGGTGTGTAGCACCACACCTAATAGAGCTTACATTTTTAAGAAATAGCAAGAGGTGATAAGAATAAAGAAAATGTGCTCATTCTTTAGGAATCCAGGAAAATACTAGATAGCTGAAGAATGTCTATACCTAGGTCAGCAAATTATAGCTTCTTGACAAAAGCCCAAGATGCCCATTCATTCCTTGCTCTATGGCTGGTTTTATGGCAGAGCTAAGTACCTGCCCTGAGACTATATGGCATGCCTACTGCAAACTTTTACTATCTATCAGGCCTTTTACTGCAAATGTTTGTGGATCCTTGGTCTACAGCAGACTTTCATCTCCCCCCATCTGCCTGGGTAAATTCTAATCTTTAAGCCATCTTCGTGCATGCTAGAAAAGAGGCAAAGTAGGAGAAACCCAAATGAGGGAAGTGGATAAAGGGAGCCTTCTGACTTCATATAGGTACTGTTCAGTGATGTGCTGAGCCCGTGCCCATGCCACATAACAGCTGTCACTTAAGTTACCCCGCCCAGGGATCTTGCCCTTTACTTCTGAAGTTAGGAAGCACGTTATGAAGATTCAAATGGGACATAAGGAGAGGGCTGTGTTTGGAACCCATGGACGCTTACCTCCGGCACAGTGAATACAACCTGTTGGAGGCAGTGATTCGGAAATACTCTGGTTTTGAACGGGAGGAGCTGCCACTTATGGTTCCCAAGCCTAAACGCTGATAGTCTCTGAAACAAGCTTTTTCCACCAACTGTTCCATTGTAGATTTCTCTGAGGCCTTCAGGGTTGTACTTGTGAGTTCACTATCATCTGAAACTGACAGACAGGGATGAGTTTTGCTAAAATTATCAGTTCAAAGTAAAAGATTAAAAAATTTCCTTCCTTCCTCCCTCCTTCCTTCCTTTTTTTTTTTTTTTTAAAAAAACTTTGAGAGCAAGCGAGAGAGAAAGAGGCAGAGAGAGGGAGAGAATGGGCATGCCAGGGCCTCCAGCCACTGCAAATGAACTCCAGACGCATGCGCCCCCTTGTGCATCTGGCTTATGTGGGTCCTGGAGAGTCAAACCAGGATCCTTTGGCTTTGCAGGCAAATGCCTTAACTGCGAAGCCAGGCTTTCTTTTTTGAAGACAGGGTCTCATTCTAGCCTGGCCTAAACTCCTTCTCTCCCTCCTTTCCTTCCTTCATTTCTTTTTTGGAGATAGGGTCTCACTCTAGTCCCTGCTGACCTGGAACTCACTATGTAATCCCAGGCTGGCTTCAAACTCAGAGTCCTCCTACTTCAGCCTCCCAAGTACTGTGATTAAAGGCATGGGCCACCATGACCAGCCTGACTTCTTCTTCTTTTTTTTTTCCCTGAGGTAGGGTCTCACTCTGGTCCAGGCTGACCTGGAATTAACTCTGTCATCTCAGGGTGGCCTTGAACTCATGGCGATCCTCCTACCTCTGCCTCCTGAGTGCTGGGATTAAAGGCGTGCACCACCATGCCCGGCTTAGCCTAACTTCTTTTTGAAGAAAGTTTTTTTTTTTTCTTCTTATTTTTTTTTTTAATTTGAGAGAGAGAGAAAGAATTGGGGTGCCAGGGCCTCAGCCACTTCAATCAAACTCCAGATGCTTGCGCCACCTAGTGGGCATGTGTGACTTTGTACTTGCCTCACCTTTGTGTGTCTGACTAATGTGGGATCTGGAGAGTAGAACATGGGTCTTTAGGCTTTGCAGGAAAGCGCCTTAACTGCTAAGCCATCTCTCCAGCCTAAGAAGAAAGTTTTTATGGTAGTATCAAAAATTATCATAAATTAAACCATGCAACTGCTAAAAATGTATCATAAATATAGAGTAAAATAGCAATGGATAGTGAGAAGATATAATTTCAGTAATTTAACTAAAATATCAGTTAAATAATTTCTAAAAATAAGGTTTGGTATGGTAATGCATGCCTATAATCCCAGCATTTGGGAGATTGAGGCCAGAGGATCAGAAGTTCAAGGCCAGCCTGAACTACATAAAATCCTGTCTTAAAAACAAACGGCCAAGCTTGGTGGCTCACACCTTTAATCCCAGCACTCGGGAGGCACAGGTAGGAGGATTGCCTTGAATTCGAGGTCACCCTGAGACTGACTACATAGTGACTTCTAGGTCAGTCTGGGCTTGAGTGAGACCCTACCTCAAAAAACCAAAACAAACAATCTAAAAAAAATGTGACTTTTGAATTCATTACCTATATTTTTCTGTTCAATTAGGCCTGGTCATTAATACAACAAATTGCAGTAATTTCTATTTAAGACTGTACACCCTAGTGTTGTCAGGGGATAATTTGTCAGTGAATTTATTATTAATCTGATCATTACACATAAAATAATCATCTAGGTTTTAGATTACTTTTTTTTTTTTTTTTTTGGTTTTTTGAAGTAGGGTCTCACTGTAGCTTGGGCTGACCTGGAATTCACTATGTAATCTCAGGGTGGTCTCAAACTCATGGTAATCCTCCTACCTCTGCCTCCCAAGTGCTGGGGATTAAAGATGGGTGCCACCACGCCCAGCTCAGATTACTTTTTTTTTTTTGGTTTTTCAAGGTAGGGTCTCACTTTCTCAGATTACTTTTGAGAGCACAAATTATAATTAAAAATGTCTAATTTAACTGAAGGTTCACTAGAAAAATACACTCTTCCTCTTAGAATGGTATATAAAAAGCCATATGTGCCAGGTGTGATGGCGCATGCCTTTAATCCCAGCACTCGGGAGGCAGAGATAGGAGGATTGCCAAGAGTCTGAGGCCACCCTGAGATTACAGAGTGAATTCCAGGTCAGCCTGAGCTAGAGTGAGACCCTACCTCGAAAAACCAAAAAAAAAAAAATAAAATAAAATAAAATAAAATGCCATATGCATTTTTTAAAAAAATATTTGACTTACTTAGTTGAGAGAAAGAAAGAGAGGCAGGCAGGCAGATAGAACAGGTGTGCCAGGTCCTCAGGACACTGCAGACAAACTCCAAATGCATGCACCACCTTATGCATCTGGCTTATGTGGATATTGGGGAATTGAACCTGGGTCCTTAGACTTTGTAGGCAAGTGCTTTAACTGCTAAGCCATCTCTCCAGCACCAAAAGGTTATATTTTAATTTTGGAAATATTTTTGTTGGAGGATATGGTATATATGGAAAATTCCCTCACAGTTTTGTAATCATAGGCTATAGATTCCTTTATGATTTTAGATATGACATAATTTATTCGATAATCAAGAATTTTAGGGAAGTTTTTTTAAAGGACATTCCTAATTGATACTGTATGTTCTAAGTAACAGCACAACAACAGCAACAAAAAATTTAAAACTGCTGTAACTTGCTTTTCTACTTGTTTTTAATGTGAGAGAAGTCTTTTAAAGGTCTTAAAAATGTCCTCAAAATATTAATGCGGAAGGGAAAGCCCTGGTTCTCTTCCACTAAAATAAGAAAGAAAAAGTGGTCTAGATGTGCTAGTGCATGCCCGTAATCCCAGCACTTGGGAGGTGGAGACAAGAGGGTCTTGAGTTCAAAGCCAGCTTCTGGACTCCCTAGCAAGACTATGTCTCAAAAACCTACCACACAAAATGAAGAAAACCAACCAACAACTTATTCCTACAGACATAATACTTTGTGTTTCAATGAGTAAACTTTACTATACAATATAATCAGGTGACAGTATTATGTTGGCTTTTCTTTAATGTTAGATTAACGTTAAAAAATATAACTTAGTCTTCTAGTAGAAAAATTATCATGGAATAATAGTTTTTTGTTGTTATTTGTTTTTGGAGGCAAGCTCTCACTATGCTGCCCAGGCTGGCCTTGAACTTTTGGGCTAAATTGATTATGTTGCCTTCCAAGTAACCAGGATACAAGTATGCATTATTACTCTCAGTTACAAAATGGTTTTTGTTTCATGAAATCAAAAAGACTTTGAATTACAGAAGTCAATCGTGGTGGGGCTGGAGGAATGGCTTAGTGGTTAAGGTGCTTGCCTGTGAAGCCTAAGAACCCAGGTTTGATTCTCCAGTACCCACATGAGCCAGATGCACAAAGTGGTACATGCGTTTGGAATTCATTTGCTGTGGCTAGAGGCCCTGGTGCGCCCATTCTCTCCCTCCCTCTCTCTCTCAGTCTCTAAAAAATATATAAAAATTAAAACAAAAGTCAATTGCAATTGAAGCAGTGACTGTGACTGTGACTGTGACTGACTAGACCAGGGCTCCAGTAAGTGGTAATTCAGTATTGGACTGGCTGGTCTTCCATTGCCCACAGAGGCAAGCTTGCAAGTGGTGCTCCTCCTTACACTGAGAATGCACGCACACATACAAGCCTCGTAGGCTCTTTCTCCTCGCACGCGGGGATGCGGTCTTTGGCCGTGTTTTCAGTGGACATGGGTTTCTTTTCAGATGCTGCTGCATGTGCTAGCTGTCGTGTTGTCATGTCTGGCTGACTCGTCGTGAGAAGGGGAGGGGCATACTTGCACGCCCCTCCCATTAGGTTAGGTCAGATTCTCTGTCGTGTTAAACCCAGAGCACACTCAATATTTGGTTAAGAATTAGCCAAAAAAAAAAAAAAAAATCATTCAATAAGATACTTTGCTACAGGCTTTCTTGATAGATTTTCCCAGCTGAGCGGTTTCTCAGCTACCTAAATTTTAGCGTTTTAGATATTTTTTCAGTTATTTTTTTATCTCTAAAAATTCCTTTATTCTTCCATTTTGATTAAAGGCATGCACAATCCTCAACTTGTAATAATCAATGTCCTTATTCTGTTAAATAAAGTCAGGGACTACTCTATACCTAAATTTCCTATGCAGCGAGAGTTTCTCCTTTTTCCCTTTAATAAGATTCAAATAAAAGCAGTCAATGAATGAACAGCAGAGGAAAAAATACAAGTTAAAAAATCTTATCTAGGGATAGAGAAATAGCTTAGTGGTTACGGCATTTTCCTGTAAAGCCAAAGGACCCAGGTTTGATTCCCCAGAACCCATGTTAGCCAGATGCACAAGGGGGGCACATGCATCTGGAGCTCATTTGCAGTGGCTGGAGGCCCTGGTGCGCGCTGTCAAATAAATAAATAAAAATAAAATATTAAAAAATCTTCTATCTAAACAATAGAATATTATAAAATACATTTTCCATTTCTGAGGAGCTAGGAAGTCCTACCAGCCTTTGCATGAGGTTTCTGTGTGCACTGATGTTTAAGTGAAACCATACCTTAGTCTCTTGTTCTGATTCATCTGCCAAAGAAACAAATGAATCATAAAAATGTGTTCATACATACTAGAAATGTCATCGTCTTCATTCCATCCAGGACGATTAACTCTCTCTTCCACAATTGTTCCTGTCCTCTTCTTTAATAAATACTGCCGTCCAATTGTCATTTTCCCAGCCCTCTTGGCACCTTTCACAATTGTTTTTGAGAAGGTTCTGTAAGTCATAAAACCAGAGGATGTCAGTTTAATATGAAGTTATTACTAATATCATGACATCTACATAGCTTAGTTTTTTTTCTTCTCTACTCCCATAACTTTATGTTGTGCTCCTGCCCCATTCTATAAAAAGTGGCAAGGATTCATTGGCTGTCACATAAAGCATGTAAAGTTGAGGTTTATGAGACATGTTTTAGATAGCTGCTGGGAGACACAAAATCTTGATATTCCTTAGATTAAACCTATTGTAAATCACTTGAGTAATTTAAACCCACTGATATTTTTGAAAAAAATTCTGTTAGATCTCTTTTCAAAAAATTTATTATTGGGCTGGAGAGATGGCGTAGCGGTTAAGCGCTTGCCTGTGAAGCCTAAGGACCCCGGTTTGAGGCTCGGTTCCCCAGGTCCCACGTTAGCCAGATGCACAAGGGGGCGCACGCGTCTGGAGTTCGTTTGCAGAGGCTGGAAGCCCTGGCGCGCCCATTCTCTCTCTCTCCCTCTACCTGTCTTTCTCTCTGTGTCTGTTGCTCTCAAATAAATAAATAAATAAAAATTAAAAAAAAACTGTTCTTTTTTTTTTAAAAAAAATTATTATTGACAGCTTCCATAATTATAAACAATAAACCATGATAATTAGATCCCTAACCTTTGTTTCACATACTCAACACAATTCTTAAAACCTATAATTTTAAAATGTTTTTATATTTTTGAAAGAAGAGAGATAGAGAGGAGACAGAATGGGCATGCCAGGGCCTCCAGCTGCTGCAAACAAACTCCAGATATGTGCATCACTTTGTGCATCTGACTTTATATGGGTGCTGGGGAATCAAACCTGGGTTGCTAGGTGTAGCAGACAGCTTCAGGTTCACCGAGATGAACTTTCAGACCAGGCACAGTTATGGAGGAAGGGATTTATTGAAGCTTACAGATCCAGGGGAAGTTCCATAATGGCAGAAGAAGCTGGCCTGCCTTCACAGGCCCAAACAGACAGAGAGAAGCACAAGCCTCAAGGTCAAAAGCCACAGCACACTTCAGGAATTCCTGCTAGGCACACTTTGCATATCTTTAGATTGAAATCGGAAACCCACCATCACACCTTAAGATGGACCCAGAGACATTGCCTCCAGCAGGTAGCCAGCAGATGCAAACTACAAGCAATAAAGAACTGAATATATTGGGGGCCATCTATTCAAACCACCACATTCCACCCCTGGCCCCCAATACATTTATAACCACTACACATTGTAAATTGTACTCAGTTCAATTTCAAAGGTCTCCACTGTCTTCACCAATTTAAGACATTAAGACCTGTAAAATCAAACAAGTTAAACACTTCTAACATATAAAGGCACAGAGTACACATTTTCAACTGGTTATAAGGCATAGCAAGGAGAGACTAAAACAATGCAAACTCCACCACCAAACAAACATTAAACTTCTGCAGTTCAAGTCCAAGACTGACAGTCTCCAGATTTTCCAATTCCGCCCCTCCAGCTGGGCAGAGTAGCCAGGGAACACTTCCATCCCAGGCCAACAATGCACTCTATGGTAGCCCTTGCACAGTCCTGGTATATATAAAACCTCTTGAGGTCTTCATGCAAACCACAGTCCATCTTCCAAAGGCTCTTTCAGCCTATCAGGGCATCATGCCCTGCCTCATGCTGCGTCTCAGCAGCAGCTCCTAGAACCGTGTGCAATTCATGACCACTCCTCACATTTTCCAAAGGCTCTTTTAGCCTATCAGGGCATCAAGCCCTACCTCATGCCGCATCTCAGCAGCTGCTCCTGGAACCTTGTGCAATTCATGAGCACTCCTCGCATTTTTCATGCTTCTGAAACCAATACCAGGTGTGCCGGACACAGCCATATTCTTAATTCACAGACAAAATAAATCATAACCTTGAAAAGCAGGTTCCTTTTCCAGTCAACTCTTTCTAAAAGTGTTTGCATTTCTATGATAGTCTTCCCTTGGGCATCCTTCCCATGGTAAAGCAATTGGACCATCTTCCTTTAAGATTGCTAAAGTGTTTGACAATAGCAGCTTTAGTAATCTAAAGCCAGTCTCTGTGCCAGAAAATTTAACTTGCTTAAAGTTTTCCAGCTTAAAATCTTAAGTCTCTTAGTCCAATATCTGTAGCCAAGCACATCAGTCCATTACAAATTTAACCTTGATCAAACTCTCTGGGGACAAGTGCCTTAACCCCTGAGCTTAATTCTTAAACTCTTAAAATTTCCTTTCCTCTTTTGTTGCTGATATAACAGGTTTCATACAGATGCATATTTCTGAAGCTAATACATAGTTTTCTAAGAGTTTTAATCTAAACCACTACCCACACTTGTTCTGTCCATTATGGGCTGGGATAACAAACATTATAGATCCTTCATGGATGCAGGGCGCTAAGATAAAGTCTTTGCCCATTACTACAAATTCACAGATGCTGCTCAAACTTCAGCATAGTATTAGATCTTCATATTCTGGGTCTCTTTGACCACAAGGATATATAGGTGATTAGCTATGTACCTGAGAAAGAACACACTGTCTGGAGCCTCAAATCTTCTATAATCTCCAATCTACCTCACTTCCAGGCAAAAGACTTGCAAAGCTCTTTCTGGTGTATAATTTATACTGGCAGATGCCCACATTCTAGGTGGTTCATGGTGAATGAGCTGAAATGGTAGCCCCTATATTTTATCAATGATGAAAAAGAATTTTAAAAAAATGCTGTTTTATAACAACTGACATGTAAGTGTCAACACCAATTCATAAAACAACTAAGTTCAATGCCTGGCCTTGCATTGGTCCCTGGACCAGAAAACAAAAAAAGAAAAGCAATAAAGAATCCTTAGAAAAATTTGAACACAGATGCTGAGTTATAGAAGTGATTTATAGTAATTAAACTTCCTGGTTTTGATTCATTCATATATTATAATTATATAAAATAATGATTTTGTTCTTAGTGTATGTTAAACTTTAAGGAAAAAAGGAGCATTTTTGTATGCAACCCAGATGGTTTAGCAAATATGTACATACATACATACATATAAAAGAGAAACCATTAACATCTTTAGATCACTTCCTTCCACAATCAACTGTGGGTGGGCTGAGACTAAGATGCATCTTTCTTCTTACCTAAAGGAAGTGTTCTTTTCCTTCTGTTTGGGTAAGATGATTTGTGGGGTTGTCTGTCCAGCAGCAAAAGCAAAGGTGGTGAAGATGTTCTGAGGATAGCGGAACTTCATTAGCTGTTTCTTAAAGATCTCTACCACTTCTGGACTGACTTCTTCATCAAATGCCACTTTAATCAACTAGACATGAGAGATTAAGCACATCAGAAACATTAAGGATTTCCAGACAACTTTTACTCACATTACTAACAACAGCAGCAACAATAACAAAAAACCAGAAAAAGTAGCAATATTAAAACTTTGGAGGTTAGAAGGACTTAGAGGTATTTATTAGGGACTGTGGATAACATACAAGACAATTTTCAGGGCTTAAATTTTTTTTTGTTTTTGTTTTTACAAGGTATAGTCTCACTGTAGCCCAGACTGACCTGGAATTCACTCTGTGGTCTCAGGGTGGCCTTGAACTCATGGTGATCCTCCTACCTCTGCCTCCGAGTACTGGGATTAAAGGTGTGTGCCACCCACCACATTGGGTAAAGATTTTTTTTTTTTAACTACCTGTGTCTCGTGCCCATGCCCGTAGTGGCCAGAGTAGAATATCACACATCCTCCTCCATCACTTCTCCTTGAGAAGGAGTTGTTCAGTGACCTTGGAGATGCTGCTTTTCAGTGCATCTGACTGACTAGCAAGCACCAGCAGCCCTGTTTCCTTTCCCACAGGGCAGGGTTACTGGTGAGTGTGGCCATGCCCAGCTTTTTATGTGGGTGCTCAAGGGTCAGGTCCCTACATTTGAGAAACAAGTACTCTTAACTCCTGAGCCATTTTTCTAGCCCCATAATTAAAAAAAAATACAGTAAAAGATCTTAGGAAAGTTTACTCAACAACAGATTGCTCATCAGCAAAAATACTATGTTCTTAAAACTAATGTTCTTTAAGATTATCTTTCCTACAGTGGGATAGAAAATTAACCTGGAGTGGTTGAAATACCAAACATGTCCTTTTAATTTACCAACTGTTGGGTCTAGACAAGGAATATGCCCTAATAAAGTTGTTCTTACTCAGAAATATAAATAAATCTAGGGAGAAAAGAGTCAGTTTCATTAGACTTTTATCCCATGTAGGCAGGCAGAGTTTGAGTATAGAGTTCGTTGGCAGCTGGCACAGGGAGGAAGCGCTCAGGTAATGAGTGCGGCCAGGTGAAGTGAGGGGGTTGGAGTTTGTAGCTTCACGCTCCCTACATAGTCAGCTTGGGAGGAGCTACTTGATAAGGCTCCTTAACTAGAAGGAATGAGGGAAGAATTGGAATTCTTGAAATCTGACAAGTCAAAGACAAGGAATAAAGACTAGAAAAAGCAAAATATTAAAGACTGTGAATTTTAAAAAGAAAAAAACTGGGCTGGAGAGATGGCTCAGTGGTTAAGGTACTTGCCTGCAAAACCTAAGGACCCAGGTTCAATTCCCCAACATGCATCTAGAGTTCGTTTCCAGTGGCTAGAGGCTCTGAGGTGCCCATTTTCTCTCCCTTTTTTTTTCTCTCTCAAATAAATAAAGTATTATGAAGGAAAAACTAAGAAAAGGTTACTTTTCCCAGGGTACAGTTTTCACCAGTATTTCTACAAGTTTTGATAGGTTCAGGGTCTTACAAAATGCCTGTTTGGTAAGGATTTACTCAATCCTAATAACAGTACATTAAAAAAATTTTCTTTGGTTCATTTTTTATTTTTTCGAGAGCAACAGACAGAGCGAGAAAGGCAGGTAGAGAGAAAGAGGGAGAATGGGCGTGCCAGGGCTTCCAGCCACTGTAAACGAACTCCAGACACATGCGCCCTCTTGTGCATCTGGCTAACGTGGGTCCCGGGGAATTGAGCCTCAAACCGGGGTCCTTAGGCTTCACAGGCAAGCGCTTAACCACTAAGCCATCTCTCTAGCCCAACAGTACATTCTTGAGTTTTACTTTTTCCACAGAAGATCCATAGGTACCTCCCCCCCCCCGAAACAGCCATTTTTTTTTTTTTAAATCTAAAGGCTTTATTAAGCAGGCATTAAGGAATAAGTCGCCTGAGATCAAGAGTGACTGTGTGTTTGTACCAATAAACTCAATATTTAGTGTTCTTAGATGGGCCAAGGATCTCCTGAAGTAGAGGGCTAAATACAAAACTATTCACGAGTTTCTTCAGCTGAAGGCAACCCTCCCAGACACTCCCCTTCATTCTGTTCATCCTCTAATTTCTGGTCCTAGGACCACAAAGTAGTCACAACAATAGATTTGTAGAAAACTTTTGGATATTAGAATACCCTTCTTTCTTCTAAAACCATTTTTAGTTACTTATTTACTTGCATGTGTGTGTATATATGGGTGTGCCAGGGTCTCTTACCACTGTAAACAAATGCCAGACACATACACAACTTTGTAGCCCACTTTAAACAGGTGCTGAGGATTGAACGGGGGAATGCAGGCTTTGCAAGCAAGCACCTTTAACCACTGACCATTTCCTTAGCTTGGATTTCTTTCTTAATACGGACTGAGTATCTGAATTATGAGACTCTCTGAACTCTTATAATTCGAAACTCAAAAAGTTTTGGATAGCAGAGTGATTTTCAAGTTTTGAATTAGGGATGCTCAAGCAAGAAAGTCTATGCAAATATTCTAAAGTCTAAAACACTGATGGTCCCAAGTATGAGATGAAGGATATTCAGTTTGTACCTGAAAAGAAGCTGACGTAATCTGCAGTCCTTCTTGCATGTTCTGCTGCAGCTGGTTCTGCATTGCGATCTTCTTCTCCTTGGTGATGGAGGCAATGGGAAAGCTCCGTACAACTGTCTGTTCACCTACTGTGGGGACACACGACACACACTCAGCAGCAGCACTTTAAAGCTCAAGTCTAGCATTCACTGAAGAAATGTACCTGCAGATAACCATGCCCAGAAACACAGTGAGAGAACGCCATGACCCTAGAAGCTGGCTCAGTAGTTTTATTGCATAGCAGTTCACTCCTGAGACGCCTCCTTCCCAAGTGTGAAGGAGCTGTCACAACTTGCCTGCCTTGTTTCTACCTCTTCAACCTATGAGCCCATTGTGTGCTACACAAGATTATCTGGATTAAGGCAATTTTACAACAAGAAAAGAGTTTATACAGAAAAAAAACCACCTTACATGCTGAAAAGATAGTGAAGATACTTAATTAAGGATAAAGCAAAACAAATGTTTTTGAGGCAGGGTCTTGCTATGTGGCCCACACTGACCTTGAATTCATGACCCTCCTGCTTCATCCTCCCAAGCACTGATATTACAAGCTTGAAAGCTATCATGCCTTGGCAACAGAACAAATTTTTAAAGTTTATTTCCATGTTTAGTAAAAACTAGTATACTATACATCTTACAATATGTCTTTGGAAGATAGGACTAGACATATATAGCCAAGTTTTTAGAAGTTCAAACACTAAAACAAGTATGGGACAATATCAGGACTGGGGATATGGCTCAGCAGTTAAAGGTGTTTATTTGCAAAGCCAGTCAGCCTGGGTTCAATTTCTGAGTCTCCTATGTAAAGCCGGACAGGTGTTGGTTTGTAGCAGCTAGAGACCCTGATATACACACACATGTGTGCAAGTAACAATTTAAAAACATTTTTTAAAGAATGGGAAAATATCAACTACCTGAGGTTATAAAGAGAAAAGTCTAGAAAAGAAGTAACAAGCACAAAACGTCCCTTGGACAGCTTCCAGTTCTCCACTTGAGAGCCCTATGTGCATAGTGTCTATGTAAGTGGCTCCTAGGCTCAAGGGAAGAGATAAAACAGTGATTTGTGTGTTTCAGAACAGGAGATGATCTCTGAATGTTAAATGTAATTTCTGGAAGTGAGAGCGAAGCTGAGTCTGAGGAGAGGGTGGGATTCGATTTAAAGAGGGAAGGAAAGAGGCACTTTAGACAGTGTACCTGGGGACAGAAGCAATGCTGAGGAAGCTTCAAAGCTAGTAGCCAGAGAGAGATCGGAACCACGTTTAGCTGTCTTGGAAATCTATTTACTGTTACATCCAGAATTCCTTACTCTCTGGATCTGTCAATCTCTAACTTGAAAAATCCTGACTGTCCACTTGTATTAAGCTTATACTCATAAGCTAAGCAAAGCCTGGATGTGCATAAAATTTAAGTCCAAGATATGTTAAATAACCAATGCCTAGATAGCACATGCAAAATTACCATGACTAAAGGAGAAGCTTTAAATTAGAAATTTAACAAAAGAAAAAAAATCAAGTAAGATTTTCTCTGTTAAAGATAATTTTTCTAAAACATGAACACAAAATTTGAAAGGAAAAAAAAACCAAGAAAACATGGTATTAAGTCTAGCTTAGTTTTTTTTTTAAAGGGATAAATTATAGCAATTTAAGTAATTTCCTAATTACCTCATGCTTATATGTGTACAACATATACTTACATATATAATATGATTACTAATCTCACAAAAGCCCTACTATTAAAACTTACAAGTACAGATTGAGCACCTCTAATCTGAAAATCAAAAATATGAACTGATACTCATAAAGTATGAGATTAAAAAATTTTTTTTGTATACTTTTATTTATTTATTTGAAAGCGATGGAGAGAGAGAATGGGCATGCCAGGGCCTCCAGCCACCTCAAACGCCAGATGTGTGCGCCCCCTTGTACATCTGGCTAATGTGGGTCTTAGAGAATCGAGCCTTGAACCGGGGTCCTTAGGCTTCACAGGCAAGCACTTAACCGCAAAGCCATCTCTCCAGCCCCCAAGTTTGAGATTAAGGTTGCTCAACTGACAAAATCTATGGAAATCTTTGAAAATGAAAAAAAAAAACCTAAAATTAGAAATGCTTTTGGGTCCTGACATTTATGATAATAGATACTGAATCTATATTGTATAGTTTCTTTTAAAAATAATACTTGCTGGGCTGGGGAGATAGCTAAGTGGCTAAGGTGCTTGCTTAGCTGCAATGCTTAACAACCAAGGTTTGATTCTCCACTACCATGTAAAGCCAAATGCACACAGTGATGCATATATCTGGAGTTTGTTTGCAGTGACTAGAAGTGCCGGTGCACCCATTCTCTCTTTCTCTCCTTGCAAATAAATAAAATATTTAAACAAAAAAATAACATTTGCTTTTAGACACAAATGTAATATGTATAGAAACACAAGAGAGGGTTGAAAAATTTTGTCATTTAAAAATAAATTTTTATTTGTGCGTGTGTATATGTGTGTGTTTGTGTGTGCATGCACACACGTGTATGCACACATGCATGGCTTTCCTGATTTCTATGTATCTGATTCAGATTTGACTATTTGAGGGTTGAGTCTGGAAATCAGTATTTGTTTTTAAAAAAACTCCATAGATAATTCAAACATGCAGCCAAGGTTGAGAATCACTGACACCAAGAAATTCAATTCCCTAGCATTATAAAAGAAGATAAAGTTTGGAGAGGCTAGATGATTTACTTATCAAGATTGACCAATAGCAATCTAAATTTGAGTTTTTTGACTTGGTGCTCAGTAGTTTTGCCTGAAACCACATGTACTTTTCCCATGGGGAAAACATTTTCAATAGAGATTGCAGTGATTTTAAGACCATGCTGATTAATTCTGGATAAACATGCTATTCTTTTCCAGTAGGGAGGCTTTATAGAGGAGAATAAAATAGAAAGCAGAAGTCACAGGGTGTGGTAGTTTGAATTTATGTCCCCCAATAGATTCAAATGTTTTATTAGAGATGTCACTTGGATTTCCAGCTGCCTGGCTAGAAGTCACTGTGGGTAGACCCTGGGGTCCAGCCCGAAGGTGTTACTGGGGGCAGACCTGAATTCCAGCCTAAGGTGTGCAAAGGGCTTGGGCTCTGCCTGGGCTCTGCGGTGTGTGCTTGCTTGTGGTGCTGCTGGTGGTTTCTTCTTTGCGTGGATCTGCAGGGGCCGCTTCTTCCACCATTACGGAGCCTCCCCCGGATCTGTAAGCCTGAAATAAACCCCTTCCTCCCATAAACTGCGTCTGCTCTGGAGGTCCAGCCCAGCAGCATGGAGCTGACTATGACACAGGGCTCAGTGAGTTGAAGAGCTGTCTCTCATGAGAGCAGTAGGATTAACGCCACTGGGATAAGAGGACAGTGGGTTAGTGAGGGCTGTCCAACTCTGTGAGGCTTAGCAGTCCTTCCACAAACAAGACCATGCATCTGCAAGAACATTTAAATGGAGCAAACGGGCAGGGGACAAATTTAGAAAGCTAGAGTAACAAATCATCAGGGGACATATTTAGCAACTAGATACTATGATATCACTAGGCCATAATACTCTATCTCATGTAATTATAATCATTTCAACAAATAAACCCTTGATTTACTGATGAGAAGATTCTCTTCCTTCTTCAAACAAAAACATCTATGGCCTAAATTATCATTCCTGTTGACACACACAAATATCCTTTCACCTATGTAGCCAAAAGCATATTCTGGATTTGAAATAATCATCAAATCATTGCAGAGACTGAATGAAAACCTTGCATGCCATACAGATACCTATGTCTTGATGGCCTGTGCTGAGTCATACCTAGCTGGTCATGTGGTGTCCCTCTGAAGAGAATTCTGTATGTGGTGAGGAACAAAGCACCTTCTGCTGGCAGGAGCTGGGGACCTCCAAGAAGGCCTCCAGAGGCTTCTTCCCTGCCATCAGGATCCAACAGGACTCGAAGACCTTCACAAACCATTTCTTCTCCCGGCAGTAGAGCCGGTCTCAGAATCTTGGGCTAAGAACAGAGAAATTATTTTAAAAGCAACTCTTGTGGTGAAGGTTACCTTTCATTTATAGTCCCAAACACTATACACCAGACTTCATGAGAGAAAGAAACTGAGAAAAAAAACTTGGGAAGTAGAAATGAAGCTGCAAAGTCAAAGTATGCAAAGACTCCTTGCAGCATTGCCCGTTTGATATAAAAATCACTGGAAATAACTCAAAGCTTAAAACGTCCTTCAAACAATCATTGTGTAACCTTGACAATGAAGTATTGAGAATGTTTAAGGAAAACGTTAAGACTATGAGCAAAATGATAAAGGTGGTGCTCTCAAGGTTTATGTGGACACAAGGGTAGGGAGACAATATGGAGACATTACTTTGTACAACATACTTCTTTTATGCTGGAACTTTACATGAACATTATTGCTCTTCTAAATTGAATAAGCAAACATTGAAATGTATTTGTAAAAACAACTGTCCTTCTTGGCCAAGTAATGAGCATTGTCACACATGAGAAATCTGACTCAGTTTATACATGAGGAGCCACATGATACAGATGCCTCTTAGGAGATTAGGGCAAAGGTAAACGTCTTTCCTAAAGGTCTAATGTTTACTTCTTATTTAGCAACAAAACTACTTAGAACAGCATTGTTCTTTTTTTCAGGTTGTAGTAAGCTTAGAACTAAATGTGAAATTCAAAGTCTAATTATCATTGTGTATTAGGATTCTGAGAACTGTTTTTCCTATCTTCCTGGCCTCTGATCTTCCCTTTAAATGTATTTTTTAAAATAATTTTTTTATATCTATTTTATTTAAATTTTTTTTGTTTATTTATTTATTTGAGAGAGACACAGAGAGAAAGAGAAAGAGAGACAGAGGGCCTCCAGCCACTGCAAACGAACTCCAGACGTGTGAGGCCCCTTGTGCATCTAGCTAACGTGGGTCCTGGGGAATCGAGCCTCAAACCAGGGTCCTTAGGCTTCACAGGCAAGCGTTGAACTGCTAAGCCATCTCTCCAGTCCAAAATGTATTTTTATTTTTGAGGTAGGGTCTCACTCTAGTTCAGGCTGACCTGGAATTCACTATGTAGTCTCAGGCTTGCCTTGAACTCATGGTGATCCTCCTACCTCTGCCTCCCAAGTGCTGGGATTAAAGGCGTGTGCCACCACACCTGGCTCCTAAATGTATTTTTAATAATTAAGCTATGTAGCCAAGAAACTGGTTTCAGTCCAGCAGCAAAATAATCATCTAAGCACTTGTTAAAATCCAACTTTCCAGGCCATGTCTTACTCCAATTCAGGAAGCCAAGGACTACACATTTAAATATATATATATATATATATATATATATATATATATATATATATATATATATATATATATATATATATATATTTATTTATTTATTTATGAGAGAGAGAGAGAGGGAGGGAGAGAGGGAGGGAGAGAGAGAGAATATGAATGGGCACATTGGGGCCTCTAGCCACTGCAAACAAACCCCAGATGCATGTGCCACCTTGTGCATTTGGCTTATTTGGGTCCCAGGGAATTGAACTGGGGTCATTTGGCTTTGCCAGTAAATACCTTAATTGCTAAGCCATCTCTCCAGTCCAGGGACTATACATTTTTTTTTAACAGAATTGCCAGTTGTTTTACACAGCGGGATTCAGAAACCTACTCCTGTGTGTGTGTGTGTGTGTGTGTGTGTGTGTGTGTGCGCGCGCGCGCGTACATTGCTGTTTTTTAGGTGCTGTCTACCTTTTTTGGCCTGAAACTGGATAGTCAGTGAGCCCCAAGGACCTGACAGTCTCCACCTACCTAGCACTGGGTTTACAAACGTATAATATAATACCATGTCAGGCTTTTTAAATGTGGGTGTTGGGGATTGAACTCTGGTCCTCATGCTTGCAAGGCAAGTACTTTTCCAACTGAGCTATCTCCCCAGCTCTAAACCTACTTTTATAGATTCTGCCTTACTTTTATAGGAATTGCCTTAAATATTTTTATTTTAGAGGGGTTACATAGACATAAAGCTTGGAGTTGGGCTTGGGAGTTAGAATTATTCATGATTTACAAAGTTGAGAAAAGGTTAGTACTATTCTTGTTCAGTTCCAGGAAGGGTACCATCCCCACTGCAATATCGTTTTTATTAAGTTCTATATGACAAACTCCTCTGAAAGTCTAACACATCATTAAAACTTGCCTGTAAACAGTTAAGAGAAGGAACTTCCTAGAACACAGTAGTCTATCATTGCTGCTTTTGAGAAGAGCTATTACTCTCTGGAGCATTCTGTGTAATAATTACCTTCTGTATAGGTGGCAGTCGTCTGCTCTCTCGATGAACCGCTTCTAGTGTCTCAATGTGCATAGCTACAATTCCTAGAAGAAGTCAGAATGCTCAAAATGAAAGAGCATAGAACAAGTAGCATTGAAACAAACTCCAGAGATGTCAGAATTGAAAGCTAACCAACATTTGTGAGAACTTTATTCCTCAAAAAGTTAAACATAATAACCATATGAGCCATAAAGTTCTCTTTCTACATATACAACACAAAGAATTGAAACTAGGTACTCAGACAGATACCTGAATGTGAATAACCATAGCACCATTACTCATAACTGCTCCAAGAATCCGCCAGCAGTAGATAAACAAATATGGTATATACATACAACGGAACATTATTCAACCACTATAAACAAATGAAGCTCTGAGATATGGATAAGCCTTGAAAATATTGCTAGGCTAACAAAAGTTGAAGTGATTCCACTTTCTTGAAGTATCTAGAATAGAAAAGTTCATAGAGATAGAAGCAGATTTGATATTCCTAGCTGGGTGTTGTGGTCCACATCTATTTTTTTTTATGGGACAGTAAGAGTAAGAGAGAACTGGCGCACCAGGGCCTCCAGCCACTGCAACCGAACTCCAGACACGTGCGCCCTTGCATCACCGTGCATCTGCTTACGTGAAACCTGGAGAGTCAAACACGAGTCCTTATCCTTTGTAGGCAAGGCTCTTAACCACTAAGCCATCTCTCCAGCCCACACACACCTTTAATTCCAGCACTCTGGAGGCTAAGGCAGGAGGATTACCATGAATTCAAGTTCAGCCTGGGTAGAGTGAGACTCTGCCTCAAACAAAATAAAACAAAACAAAAGGGAATCCCCAGGGGCTGGGGACTGGAGAAATAGGATTTATTACATAATAGTTAGAAAATATCTATTTGAGGTGATAAAAACATTTTGGCAATAAAATGATAGTTGCAAAACACTGTGAACAGAAATTAATGCAACTCTACACTATATATAAATCTTACCTTGGTTTAAAAATATTTTTAAAGTTTTATTTATTTGCAAGCAGAGAGAGAGAAGGAGAATGAATATGACTGAGAATGGGTATACTTGGGCTTAGTCCTGCTTCAAATGAACTCCAGATACATGCACCACTTGTGCATCTGGCTTTATGTGGGTACTTTGGAACTGAACCCATGCCATTAGGCTTTGCAAGCAAGTACTTTTAACCTCTGAGCCATCTCTCCAGACCCTTCAGAAATGTTTGAGGCGTTAGGAAGATTGCTCAGTGGGTAAAGGTGTTTGCTTGCAAAGCCTTGGCCCTGGTTCAATTCCCAAGCTGCCCACATAAGCCAGGTGCAAAGAGTCGTGCAAGCACCTGATGCTGATTTGCACAGAGGCAGGAGATCCTGGCAATCACATGTATGCATGTGCCTGCATGCGCACACACACACACACATACACACACAATAATATACATATATACATACATATCTATATATTCTTTTTTTTAAATTTTTTTATTTATTTATTTGAGAGCGACAGACACAGAGAGAAAGACAGATAGAGGGAGAGAGAGAGAATGGGCGCGCCAGGGCTTCCAGCCTCTGCAAACGAACTCCAGATGCGTGCGCCCCCTTGTGCATCTGGCTAACGTGGGACCTGGGGAACCGAGCCTCGAACCGGGGTCCTTAGGCTTCACAGGCAAGCGCTTAACCGCTAAGCCATCTCTCCAGCCCCATATCTATATATTCTTAAGAGAGTGAGAGAGAGACAGAGAGAGAGGAAATAGAAAATTGGCATGCTAAGGCCTCAGCCAGTGCAACTGAACGCCAGACACTAGTGGGCATGTGCAACCTTGTATGTGTCTTACCTTTATGCATCTGGCTAACATGGGATCTGGAGAGTAGAACATGGGTTCTTAGCCTTAACAGGCAAGCACCTTAACTGCTAAGCCATCTCTCCAGCCCAGTAAAAATATTTTTGAACACGGTGTGGTGATACACATTTATAATCCCAGTACTTGGGAAGTAGAGACAGAAGAGCAGAAGTTCAAGGCTGGCTTTAGTCTATATAGCAAGTTTGAGGCTATGTTGCAATATATGATACCTTGTCTTAGGATATAAAACAACAATTGAGGTAAAAAATAGCATAAAATAACAACAACAAAAAAAGAAAAAACTAGAAGGTGGGGAAGATAATTCAGTGGTTCACATAGTTTTCTTGTAAAATCTGCTGTCCTGGGTTTAATTCCCAAGCCACCCACATAAGCCAGACACAAAAAGTGGCATAAGTGTCTGGTGTTCATTTGCAGTGTCAAGAGGCCCTAGCAAGCCAGCCCCCCTCCATAAATACAGAAATAATAAATAAACTAACAAACAAAATAGAAGTTAAACAAATATGGATAAATTACAGCATTACAGGTCTTATTGTTGGAATTCAATTATCTCCAATATTCTGAGTCTTAAATTTTTGCAAAGTGATTACCTGGTATCATGCAGTGAAGGCTTTTGATGTGATCCTGAGTCACGCCACTCTCTGTACAAACCTTGTCAATAAATCGGGTAATGAACCTCACAATAGAGTTGGCAATGTCATTGTTTTCTGAATCTTCAAACCCACTCTCTGTATCATAACTGTCAGCTACACTCCCTGCAATACTGAGAGCCAAGGAAAGAAATATTATCAGGACTCAAATATAGCAAATGACCACACTATCATAGCCAATCTACAGAGCCAGGAGGGCTCACTCAATTCAATGACTCCTATAATGAGGGGCAGTGGTGAAATATGATAGTCTACTTGCCTACTTTTCAGTATTATCCATCGCAACAGGATTTTTTTCTGTAAAGGGCGACTAATAAGAATTACTCAAAGTAACTCAGGAAGGATAGAAAACAAGGAGATTATGTCATTTATTTCCTACTACTTAAACCTCCTTCTCAAAAAATTGTATACTTGCAAGCTAATTGTTACAGAGGGGCAGAGTCACATGGCTATCTTTGGTGACTGTGGAAGACGTGCCTTGGCAGGCAGAGTAAGAGAATTCCTTGCAGCAATCTGCATGTTCTTCAGTAGGGAAGAACCAAACTAACTCTGCTATGAACCCTTATCCTGCCAGCCCCGCCTCCCATGAAATAAAATCTTAACTTTTGGGCCACTGTGAGGCCATTAGTTTTCTGTAAGTGATAAAATCATGAAAGATGAAGGGGCGAGCAGATGTGGAGGCTCTGAATAAGCCCATGTTGCTTACTTAGCTCCTGCTATACAACTGTTAGTCACAGCAAGGTCTCATTTGTTTCTCTGTTCTAACTTACTTGCTTGTCTTTCTTCTAAAGTCAACTACATTAGCTGAGTGAGTATTTAAGTGAAGCTAAGAACCATCCCAAACCATCAAAGAACTTAGACATCCTAGCCATTCACTATATAGGCTAAAGAGAGCATGGCTATTAATAATTAAGATTTTAAAAGAAAAGGAAAATATGGCTATTTGAGGGTCATAATGAAGAAAATGGAGGGGAAGATTAAGCTGAGGACAAGTCAAAGATGATCTTAAAAATGTAGCAGATATGTCCAGAACTGATGAAATAGTCTTGTGACATGGGCAGTAGAACATAAATAAAAGTAAAAGCATCATTTTAGGAAATGCTTTTAGCAGTAGGGTATATAGAAGGAAGATCGGTAAGAGGCTTGAAGGGATAAGGTCCTTGGCTATGCTGTTCATATAAAATAATCAAAAGATGAACTAGAGACTCCACAGGAAGAAATATATGCAGTGACTGTGTGTGAAATGCCAATTCCATATTGGCTAGCATGGCTGCCAGTGGATGGGCTCTAGGAAGGGACTGGATCCCGATGGCTCTGAACTATCCATTATAGGCTGGAACTGATGAGAGGCAGAAACAATCGAGGACGGGACCGCTGGGGGCTTACTCTGGCTACTTCCTATATCCCTTCTCTCTGATTCCTATATGCAATGAAGTGAAGCTTCTCTACCAGAAATTCTTGCTACCATGATGTTCTGCCCATGCTTACTCTTGGGGCAAAACAACCACTGATGGACTCCTCTGAAACTCTCAAAATAAATTTTTCTTCCCTAAAGTCCTTTCTTTCAGATGTTTTGGCTATCATACTAAAAAGTAACTAATACAAGATAATGAGAAATAGGACGGAGAAACAATCACTTTGACAGGAAGCTGCTTTTTCGGAGAACTTTCTATAAATTGCTTTAGCCAAGTATAACTGAAGAGCTGGATCAGTACTGAGTGAGACTTTTGGAAGATTAGGTCAAGAGAAGAATATGGGGGTGTAGGTTAAAAAGAGCGACATAAACGCACTGAGAAATCCTGCTGGAACTGAGCTGATAACCTCCTCCATGCAGACCAGCTGACAGAAAGCTGGAAGAACCCATTCTGCATGCAGTTCAATGGGTGAGAGAGACATCACCAGTGAAGATACTCAACAGTGGACACTGCAAGCCTTATATCTGGCCAGGTAGGCCAGATGAGCCAAGAGGTGCAATAGTGGCATGCCTGTCATGGTGGAAACCAACTTACCTCTAATTGGACTGGAGGACTGCTCCATAGGAGGGAATATATCCCTGATACTGAAAACCTACAACAGGGGTAGGCATGAGTCCTAGGGGTATATTGTCTGCTGCTGTCTGGTTATATGTATATACTATGCTTATCAAACTGCCCAGTAAGCACTTCTCTTAATGTTCATACCCATATATTAATGCTACTCTCACTTTTGGTAGAGAATCTGTTTAGATGGCAGTGACCTTGTGATGACTCAGAAGGCATCATGGTGCTGGAAAAAAGTGACAGGAATGCTCAGTACTGCAACATCTCTATTGCAGGGCTCCAAGGCTCAGGATCCATTGCGGAAGAGGTGATGGAAACAATGTAAGAGTCAAAGAAAGGGTAGGACTTCTTAAAACATGCTCCCCCTAGACACAAAATGGCCTGGATATCTATGACCTCACAGTGCCTGATACCACCTACATAAGACCATAGGAGGAAAAGATCATGACATCAAAATAAGAGAGAGACTGATTGAGAGGGGGAGGGGATATGATGGAGGGTGGAGTTTCAAAGGGGCAAGTGGAGGGGGGAGGGCATTACCATGGGATATTGTTTACAATCATTGAAGTTGTTAATAAATAATAAAGAAAAAAGAATAGTGGCATAAAGTGAAGGTCTCTCAAACAGAGAAAGGCTGAGCAAGTTTGAGATATGGGAAAATAGTTTAAAAATATGTTCAAGAATATTTGCTAAAAACACTTCTGCTAGGCCACAATTAGCCTGAAGACGAGGAGGAGGAGGGCTTCTCTGATGTCCACATTTCAGTACCTGTTGGTGACAATGCTGTTACTCCCACTTTCCCAGTCTCCCGGTGCTGTTGTTCTCAGGAGCTTGTTTTTACTTGTGTCTAGTGGAACTAGTAGGTTAACCATGAGGTTGGCAAAGTGAATGGCCTGACTGAAGACAGTGCTCTCCTCATGCTGCACCAGCTCCTGCTGAGTGGATTTGCTCAGAGTAGGCCAGAGGCGTAGCTGCTCGGCTGCCAGGTCCATCGCTGTCTTCTCCTGGTATTGGTCATTGGGAGGTTTGTCCTAGAGAACAAGGTAAAAATGAGCCAAGAGAGAATATCTGTCACTCATCTGAGCTTCAGAAACTCGTTTGTCTTAAATGCACTCATGTTTAAATTTAGATCATCTCTTAGGAATCTTCCATATGCTTCACTATATTTATCAACATATGTTATTTTTAAGAAAAATAAAAAGACTACTTAAAATCACGAAAATTCTTTTTTTCCCTTGCTTTTTATTTTTGAGACACAGGGTATCATCTAGAACTTGCTATGTAGCTGGGCATAATGCTGGTCCTTTTGCTTGTACCTTCCAGGTGCTGGGATGACAGTTATGACCACCATGCTGGGCTGAGTTTCTTGAAAATCACAAGAAACATCTGTTAAATGCCAGTATGAGCAGAAGTGAAAAGCCAAACATACCAACTGCCACAAAATAAAACCTAGCCTTTTTTCTCTGTCCCAATATGCCGTCATTGGAACAAGCAAACCCTAGGAACGGATGGACGCATTTCTCCCTGCTGACACCTCACTGCATTTAAGTAACCTGACGGCTTCATCTCTTTAGAGCTAGTAGCTACAACAGTTTATTAACCTAAAGTTTCCATAACTGCACATGTATGAATACTCCAGTAGCATTTGCTAAAATTCTGCTGTTTCTTTCTCTTCTGCTCTTTGAAAAATGAAATGACCAAGGTTACAAAAAAAAGTGTAGCCAGATTTCCTTGTACATATGGTAGCCAAGCATTATCCTACACATGAGCATATAGGTGAGTACTGGATTGTGAAAGGCTCTTTACTAGTAGGCAGAAATGTGAAGAGATAACAGCAACCTACTCCTGCATTGCATTTTATGATGTACAGAGAGCTAGAACACCTACAGTCTTACTTGTATCTAATATAGGGTTCATAGACAGACCATATACATATATATATGTTATTATTATTGACAACTTCTATACTTACAGACAACAAATCGTGGTACTTCCCTCCCCCGCTTTCCCCTTCATAACTCTGCTCTCCATCTTACCCTCTCCCTCTCTCCATTAGTCTCTCTTTTAATTTGATGTTATCATCTTTTTCTTCTATTAGGAGGGTCTTGTATAGGTACTGCTAAGCACGGCGAGGTCTTGGATATTGAGGCCAATTTCTGTCTGGACAGTTGTATGTAAGCAGTCCTACCCTTCCTTTGGCTCTTATATTCTTTCCGCCACCTCTTCCACAGTGGACCCTGAGCCTTGGAGGGTGTGAGATGTTTCAGTGCTGGACACTCCTCCATCCCTTCTTCTCAGCACTATGTTGCCTTTTGGGGTAGGCAGATTTTTTTAAAGAGGGGAATACTCAATATCTATGACACATTTGCTCTATAATGCTTTTGAGCTATAACAATGTTAGCATCAATATTAATGTTAGCATTATAACTGCTTATGAAAACTATCAAAAGTTCCCTGATAGTCTATTTCTGGGGCATGACCCTAGTCCCACAGTCTTTTCATCTGTTACAAGTACACCATAAGTACAGTTGGTGTACTGAAAGAAAAATGAGTTTTAAATGAAGTTAAGCAAACAAATCACAATTGTACAATAATAATTTGTGATACCAGACCTATGTCTTTTCTATTTGTTATTAAAGTTTATATTCTTTTTTTTTAATTTAATTTATTAGTTTTCATTTCAGTGAATACAGGCAGTTTGGCACCATTATTTAGGCTCATCTGTGATCTACTCCCTCCCATTAGACCCTCCTTGTTAATGAAAATGGGTCGTGCATTGTGGAGTTAGCCCCCAGTTATTGGTATGATAAATGTCTCTGCAAATCATGACCCAACATGTAACTCTGACATTCTTTCCGCCCCCTCTTCCGCAAGATTTCCCTGAGCCATGTTGGGTTCATTTTTGGTCTGCTTCAGTGCTGAGGTGTTGGGGGCAAAGTTTATATTCTTATAGTCAATAATATACCCATAACATGTTTAAGGCAAAGAGGCACAGCAATGTTTGATTATGACTACATAGTTTCTGTTAGTACTTAGGATATTTTATCCTACATTATACAAAGCCTATTTAAAATGCAGGAAAATGAAAAGAACATTCAGTGATGAGTCACTGTATTGAATTTATACTCTTGAGGATCTCTCTGTACTGTTTCTTCCCTTAATTAAGCTCAATGGCCTTTAAAAGACTCTAGTCTGGTCTCTAGATGGGCTTTTTTCATTTCATAGAACTCCTGTCTTATCTCCTTAAGTTCTACCTACAATCTAATAAAATTTATCAAACTTCAAAATAAAATAACTCTTAAATGAATCAATACTGTCTGCTTCACGTTCACTTAATAAGGATAGTGATTTCTAACATATTATTTAGAATATCAAATACTCTTAATGAGCCTTACATATATTAAACATTAAAATTTTGCAATCATGATAGCTATTCATTTTACCAACAGGAAGGAAAGATACAGAAAGATAACATGACTAGTCTAAAACCAGACAGCTAATAAATGATATTTTCAAACAAATTTTGTTTCCCTTCTTCTTCTTTCCCCCTTCCGTTCACCCTTGTGTCCTTCTCTCAACATAACCTCCTTTCCACTTTCATACTTCATACTTATAAATGACATTTTAGAATATTTAAAACTACTCTTTTTCAAATTATAAGTAGTTTTCTCAATTTTTATTTTCCTGATATTTAAAAATATGTACCAAATGCTTCAATATACAAAAAGTATATCCAAAAGAAGTCCTAAATTTATTGCTGGCATATGTTTTTGAACAGGACCACTGAATTTTACATCTATTTTTATAGTTAATTAATTTTTTGTTTATTTTTATTTATTTATTTGAAAGTGACAGAGAAAGAGGCAGAGAGAGAGAGAGAGAATGGGCACGCCAGGGCCTCTAGCCACTTCAAACGAACTCCAGACGCATGTGCCCACTTGTGCCTCTGGCTAACGTGGGTCCTGGGGAATCAAGCCTTGAACCGGAGTCCTTAGACTTCGTAGGCAAGCACTTAACTGCTAAGCCATCTCTCCAGCCCACAGTTAGTTAATTTTAATTTTTCTTCTTCAATGCTAGGGATTAAACTCAATGTATCATGCATAACAGGCTAACACTCTACCACTGAACTACATTTGGCATTTCTTCAAAGAGGAAAGTTGCAAAGAGACATATTATGTAGGTATATTTTAGGTTTATTCTTTCCATCCAATTTCCTTTAATGGTTTCCAATTAGTTCTCATGAAAATATAACTAAACATTTCTACTGCTAAAGAGCTGTATTAAGAGGTCATTATGGAAAATACTGAGACAGAATTAATAAAGGAGTTTACTACAGGTCTCCCTAACATCAACCCCAATACAGGGAAGGAAAAGGCTGGAGTTCCCTTTGCCCTGGGAAGATCTGCAAGAGCTTTACTCACTGTCAATCCCAGCCCCACAAAGCACCTTTCTTTGCTTACCTTTGGTTTCAGATGCGGGACATGATTGTCTTCCTTTGCTGAGAGATACAGGGAGCGAACTTGTTCTTGCACTGCACTGTAAAAAGTTGTCTCCCAAAACTGCTGATTTGTCCAAATGGGGTGGTCTTGTACACAGGTGTAAGCAAACTGGCTGACTCCTGGGGCAAGTTTCTGTGAGGACATATCATCTCTATCAGCACTGGGTTGGCAGAGTTAGGACTGTTCAGGCCACAGGTGCCATAGTTAACTGTAGAGGCGCTCAAAGAGTTTCTGTAATGGCTCAGTAATCAGTACTGCACTCATTCTTACCCACAACCTTAGGCTTTCTATGAAATACTTTATAGTCTGTTATATCACCTACCAAAACATGCATTTTAGCAGGAGCTAACAAATAAAAGACAATACTTTATGAATTAGAGAATATATGGAATGCATCTAGCACTACTGTGGACATGATAGGTACTGAGTAGTTATTATAATTAGGATATACAATAAAACCAATCACATGCTAAACATAAAACTGATAATTTAAAATTTCATTTACTTGGGTTTAAGAATCCTTTTTTTCTTTTCAAGGCAGAGTCTCACTCTAGCCCAGTCTAACCTAGAACTCACTGTATAGCTTTAAACTCACAGTAATCTTCCCACCTTAGCCTCAAGTGCTACAACCAATGGCATGTGTCATCACACTTGGCTTGGGTTCCTCTTTTTCTTTTTTAAAATATTTTTTTATATCTTATTTTTATTTATTTGAGAGAAAGAAAGAGAATGGGCACTCCAGGGTTTCCAGTCACTGCAAAGAACTCTAGATACATGTGCCACCTTGTACATTTGGCTTCCAGGGGTCCTGGGGAATTGAACTGAGGTCCTTTGGCTTTGCAGGCAAGCATCTTAACTGCTAAGCTATCTCCCCAGCCCTGAGTTCCTCTTTTTCTTTGAGACTAGGTCTTGCTATGGAACCCAGGCTAGCCTGAGACTTAATCTTCTTAATCTTGTGAGTGCTGGGATTACAGGTGTGCACTATCATGCATTAAAAAAATATTAACTGGATATATATTTATTTAAACATTCTACTAAAAATATGTCAGGGCTGAAAAACTCTTTCAGAGAAGTGGCAGGATAGAAAACTAACACACAAAATCAGTAGGCTTGGTATATGCTAATGACAAAGACACTGAGAACAAAATCAGAGAAGCAGTCCCATTTCAATAGCCACAAAAAAACTAAGTATCACACCATGCATTTAAAAAAAATGTACTAAGTAAGATGTGAAAAAACCCACAGCTAGGGCTTATGCCCAGTACGAGGGCATACTTTGAGTTTACAACTCAGGAGAATGCGTCCTCCCCACTGCTTCACCACTCCCTGCCTCCTCCTTGCCAAGAGTGCTGCCCAGCCGATGTTCTCCCAAGAAGACTACCCTGGACTTTAAGGTCAGTTTCTGCTAACCAAATCTGGGCAGGGAAGGTAACCATAAACCAAATCTTTGGTCTTTCTCGGACTTCCTGCTGTGATTTTGTGTAGCATAAACTCAGAGGCAAGTAAAATTAACTACAGGCAGTTGATAGATAATTCATATATATTTGCACATGTATTTTACTACTAAAAATCTTGCTAGATAAAAATTATATTTGACAATTCAAGAAACAAAAACAAATTTGGGAAGGTTTAAGCAATTGTCTAAGGCCACTGAATAACTGCGTGAATGGCGGGACTATATAACTATGACTGGGCCCAAAGTCTGGTGCCAAGCCCCTTTTCTGTTTACCAAATGACTTTCCCAACAACTGAAAACAAATCATAAAACAAAATAAATGCTATTCAACAGTGCTGTGCTTTCCCTTCCACTTAGGATTTTTTTTCTCTTTTTGAGACAGTGTCTAGTACAGCACAGGCAACCTGCAATTCTCCTCTGCCTCCTGAGTGCTAAGATCATAGGTGTGAACCACCACATCAACTTCTGTTTAGTATTTTGTCTCTTTAAAAAAAATTTATTTTATTTATTTGGGGGAGGGAGAGGGGAGAATGGGCATGCCAGGGCCATCAGCTGCTGTAATCGAGCTCCAGTCACATGTGCTACCTTGTGCATCTGGCTTACGTGGGTCTTGGAAAATTGAACCTAGATCCTTTGGATTTGCAGGCAAGTGCTTTAACTGCTAAGCCATTATCTCCAGCCCAGCATTTTGTCTCTTAAAGGTTAATATTTTGAGTTTAAATCTCTAATGACAATCTATGGAACATTACATTTTCAAATTTGACAGACTTTGCATTGTCAACTTTCAGTTAGTGATTTGAGTCACCTGTCTGAACCTACTTTCACTTCTAAAAGATAAAAATACTTCAAAGAATTTTGTAAAAAAATTTTTTATTTATTTATTTGAGAGCGACAGACACAGAGAGAAAGACAGACAGAGGGAGAGAGAGAGGAGAATGGGCGCGCCAGGGCTTCCAACCTCTGCAAACGAACTCCAGACGCGTGCGCCCCCTTGTGCATCTGGCTAACGTGGGACCTGGGGAACCGAGCCTCGAACCGGGGTCCTTAGGCTTCACAGGCAAGCGCTTAACCGCTAAGCCATCTCTCCAGCCCTACTTCAAAGAATTTTATTTCATCATATATAACATTTATATATAACATTTTTGAGACAGAAGGTTTTGATCCATTTTATTATTTGGAATTGGGTTCATATGTTTTCTGTGATCAGCACAGTATCTGGTGGGTTTTCTCTTGAAGTAACTTAAGAAGCAGGGCTGTCTTCTGCACTGTTGGACACTAATGACTGTTATTAAGGCTAAATACATAATTATGCAGGAAGTGTTAACTTGTTTTTAGGGTCATGTATGATATGCATTAGATACTTGGTAAAAGGCTAGGCTCAGTTCACTTTCCTTCTTGACTGAGAGCATACTGTGCCTACAGGTGGAGCAGGAAACAGGCATACTGTGAAATCTAGCATAGCACAGTTACAAGCAAGGTGACTATGACTTTCTTTTTAATTTATCTAAGAGAGAGAGAGACAGACAGACAGAGAATTTATCTAAGAGAGAGAGAGAGACAAACAGAGAGAGGGTGGGGAGAGAGAGAGAGAAATGGGCATGCCAGGGCCTTTAGCCTCTATAAATGAACTCCAGACTCATGTGCCACCGTGTGCATCTGGCTTATGTGGGTCCTGGGGAATGGAATGTGGGTCCTCAGACTTCCCAGGAAAGCGCCTTAACCATTATGCCATCTCTCCAGCCTGAATGTGACACTTGTCTGCATATATGTGTAGTGCACGCCATGTGTAAGTCCCTTTCGAGACAGGGCTGTAACTGAGGCAGAGCTAACGAACTGCACTTCTTCATGTTAGGTGGCTGAAGTCGGGCTGACCTCAAGGCAGGAAGCGGGAGCAGTGCAGAAGAGCATTCTTGGTCTTCGGTGCTTTGTCTGCTTTCCTAAGACCACCTGTCTTCCTGCGGGAAACAATGTGGTTCTGGGGCAACAGTAGCTACATATGCTGAATCACGTGCTCCTTCTAGATGCTATACAAAGATACTGGGGATGCGCACTAACCTAACACTGTTTCTCCTTCACATTCTACTCCTTCACTCTTAAGAACTAACAATCATGTTAGTAGCAGTACAGAAGTCTATTTTCAAATGTATCTTTAAATTTTACTGTAACATTATATATATGTATGTATGTATGTATGTATGTATGTATGTATATATATATATATATATAATTTTATTTTGCTCCCTGTCGCTTTCCTCCATTCTCTTCCTCCCCCCAAGTAGTCTCCCTTCTGCTTTCATGACATACATACACACACACACATAAACATGCCACATTTGTCTGAGAGTTGAAAAGTATGACATTTAGATAAGTCATAATTTTCCACTGGCTTTCTGGTGAGTATAATCCAGGGCAGTGTCACATATGCACTACATCATGTAACCAATAGCAGCTCTAAAAATTCAGAGTCCATAAATGGTAACAAAGATGAGCTCAAGGATGGTTCAGTGGTTAAGGCTCTTGCTCAAAAAACTGAGCTGCTGGGCGTGGTGGCGCTCGCCTTTAATCCCAGCACTCGGGAGGCAGAGGTAGGAGGATCACTGTGAGTTCAAGGCTACCCTGAGACTCTATAGTGAATTCCAGGTCAGCCGGGGCTAGAGTGAGACCCTATCTCAAAAAAAAAAAAACAAAAAACAAAAAAAAAAAAACCCAAAACTGAGCTGCTCACAAAAATCTTTATCAGCTTCTCACAAAGCAGTTTCAAGTAATTAATATACTGAAAAGTTATTAATTATACAGCTATAATTAAAATTTGAGAGGCCTGGAGAGCTGGCTTTATAGCTAAGGCACTTGCCTGCAAAGCCAAAGGACCTAGGTTCAAGTCCACAAGACCAATGTAAGCCATTTGGCGCATGTGTCTGAAGTTTGTTTGCAGCAGTTGAAGCTGTGTGCCCACTCTCTCTGCCTCTTTCTCTCAAATAAATACAAATCAAATATTAAAAAAACAAAAGCACTTGACAGAGCCCTGCAGGAACCTGGGGTCTGATCAATCCCTGCCATTCTCCTCAATACTGACATTGCACATCGCTTCTCCTGGACATGTGTTAGTTGAAATAATCTCTTGTTTACTCACACACTAAAATAAAAAAAAATGAACCTTTTCCAAATCTTTCCAACAAAAATGGGAGTATGTATGTTTAAGGGCTGAAAAATAGAGTAATAGTGGCCCAAAGAGTTAAAACCCACAGCCCATTTCCTAGGTGTGAATTATAGAAGGGTAATTATAGAATGAACATGTTTAATGACAAGAATCATAGTTACGGAAACTGATATATACAAAAGAAAATTTTAGTTCCCAAATACTTAAAATAGTATATTTTTTAGGACATATGGCTTGTTTGTAGTTTCATGTTCAACTGCGAGGACAGGACATGTGTCCTTCCTGGTAGTATGGAAAGCACCACTGTACTAACAGACAGGTGTGTTTCCAGTCCCAGTAGAGGGCAGTGGAACCTTGTTCTGCCTAGACTACCATAGCCTGAAGTAGATATTGCAAAAACAGTTTTGCAGACTGGTTAGGCCAAAAAGTGGGTGGTAAGATGAATACTACATGTCTTCCTAATTGAGATCCTGTGAGAATGGGTTTGCCCAAGGTCACATAGCAAGATAAGCAGATTAACCTATCAAGTTTTTATTTATTTTATTTATTTATTTTTTTTTTTTAAATTTTTGTTCATTTTTTATTTATTTGAGAGCAACAGACACAGAGAGAAAGACAGATAGAGGGAGAGAGAGAGAATGGGCGCGCCAGGGCTTCCAGCCTCTGCAAACGAACTCCAGACGCGTGCGCCCCCTTGTGCATCTGGCTAACGTGGGACCTGGGGAACCGAGCCTCGAACCGGGGTCCTTAGGCTTCACAGGCAAGCGCTTAACCGCTAAGCCATCTCTCCAGCCCTCAAGTTTTTATTTTTTGAGGTAGGGTCTCACCATGTAACTGAGGCTGTCCTAGAACTCAAAAGCCTCCTTCCTCAGGCTCTGGAGTACTGGGACAAGAGGCTTCTCCCTCCCCACTCCAAGCCTGGCTATACTGTTCCTAAGATACAAAGGTTAACACGCTCTACAAAACAAAACTGTAACAGTTATGGAGACAAAGATGAAATGAAACTTTTAAGGGTTTTGGATTCGGTTAGTAGCAGTAGATTAAGTAAACAGAGAAAGTAAGAGACTGTGGATAAACTATCTTATGTCTAGACATTTCTTTAATGTGAAGCAAAAAATTTTCCGAGATGGTTTTCCAAACTGGCCTATATGCTAGCTTCATACTGTGCTGAGGGTGAGAGGGTGGTGGTAGGAGATACTGCTGTCAAATGGCATCTCTCTTTTTCTTCAACCTTGGCAAAAATATTTGCTGTACATTTATTTCATAATAATTCTTATGATTCTGTCCAAAAGATAGTCTGCCATAGAATTTTTTATGTTTATTTATTTATTTGAGAGTGACAGAGAAGAGGAAGAGGAGGAGGAAAGAAAGAGAGAGAATGGGCACGCCAGGGCTTCTAGCCATTGCAAAGGAACTCCAGATGTGTGCGCCCCCTTGTGCATCTGGCTAACGTGGGTCCTGGGGAATCAAGCCTCGAACTGGGGTCCTTAGGCTTCACAGGCAAGTGCTTAACCGCTAAACCATCTCTCCAGCTCTGCCATACAATTTTATGAGATGTTTAAAAATGTGTTGACTTCCTTCATTACCTAGAAAAAGTAGCCCTGTAGGTACTCAATGAGCAATGCTAATCATTTTCCACAGACCTTTCAAAGGAAGCTCAGTATGAGACAGGATGTGAAGAATAAAGTCCTTGGATCCCAAGCAGCAGGCTTGATTGAAATCCAAATAAATAGGCACAGATCATCTAAGGAGATGGTCATAAGCAGGCAAAGATGGCAGTCAATATGAAGGGACTATGTGCAGCCTGCTTTGCTAGACATGTTTGCTCTCTAGACACACAGCTCTCTTCGGGGGCTCAAAAGAAAACTAGACGTCAGGAAAGAAACCTGGAAGGCCTCATTCCATAAACATACAATGATCTTTAATAATCATGTAAACCGGGCATGGCGGTGCATGCTTTTAATCCCAGCACTCGGGAGGCAGAGATAGGAGGATCCCATGAGTTCGAGGCCACCCTGAAACTACATAGTGAATTTCAGGTCAGCCTGAGCTAGAGTGAGACCCTACCTTGAAAACCAAAATAAACCAAAATAAAGAAATATAAATAATGCAGAACTCAGAGTTGCTATCTAAATTGCTGATTTCCTCAGTATGAATATTTATTAGTTCAATCCCCAAAGCAATTTTATAACCCCTCTGGATGCGCTATTTCTTTCTGTTTACAGGTGAGGTAGAAGCAACCTGCTTATGTGAAAACACTTAGCAAGTGGCAGGTCCAGAGCTGGGGTTCAAACCTGGGCTACAGAGTCTACTTTTACAACCAAGGGACAAACAATGTAACTGTCATACCTCAGCCTCTGTAGGGATGGGATTAGAAGTGTGTGCCAGCTACACTTGGCTTAACATAGTGAAATTCTTATGGTGCGTTACTCCCTTAACACAATCAGACATTCCCTTATCAGCTGGTGATTTCTACATATAGTCCATGTTGGAAAAGCAGAATTGGGCTGCGGAGATGACTCAGCACACATGAAACCCTGAGTTCAATCCCAAGTGTGCACGTATGCACACACAAACACACACAAAATCAATACTTATTTCTCTCTTCAATTATTAGTTTAAAAAAACGAGTTATTTTCCCATTGCCATGGGAGCATATTAATTTGGATATTCTTTCATTAATGTATTTATAACTTAAAAAAAACTCCAATGTTTGTTAGAAATTTGTGCTTACATTAACTCAATGCCATGTACCATAAGGTCTCTGTCTACTAAGTTCCTACAATCTATGCAAGGAGGTAAGAATGATGAAGTGTGTGATAACTCATGTACCTAATAACTGTGTTTATACCAACACTGTAAGCTGGGAAGCTAAGAGAGTTCATCAGATTAAAATCAACAAAAAGAATAGTAGGTATCTAACAAGGCATGGTTTCTCAGAAGTGACTATACAGAGGAAAGGCACTGGTGTACTCTGGTATAGCAAATGAAGGACGGAGGGGAGTCGTCTCTCTCACTAAGACAGGTTACTTTTCCCTGTGTACCTCACTTTCACTAAGCCAAGCCTACCACACATAGGCTTTTGGGGTTGTCAGTGTCTAATCTTCCTGCTCTCCACAACTACTTCCAGGGCTGTCTCTTGCTTTGGAAGTATGGCATGCTAAAGTCAGGCTGTCTTGTAACTATTTACTGGTCTCAGGTCTCCAGGCAAGCTCATTTTCAAACAACAGGATCTCTTTTAAGATGGTGTCTGGTCACGACCCTCCAAGTCACATTAAGGGAGAAAATGGGATTCCTGTCCACTGCTCTGTCTACTGGAGGAATTGCTTTCTCACCAAAACGTGCAACTGTTTTTGAGGCATGAGTGAGCTGTAGTGTTGTTCTAGAGGGTTTAACTGCACAGACTCTTCAGCAGGGCTAACTGGCTTGCCCTCTGGAGGAGTCTTCTGCTTCCCTCCCCACACTGCTGGGCTCTTTGGCCTGTTCTTTTCTATGCTTGTCCATCTTTTTCTCTATACTTTCCAAACATCCTATCCCTAACTTTGTGAATTTCTGAAGCTCTTCTCATTTTCTCTTTAGAATCATCTATTTTTCTTTTAAAAATTTCTTTTGGTTTGTATGCATGTGTTCCTGTGTGTAAGTGGGTGTGCTCATGCCATGGTGTGTATGTGTAGAGGTCACAGACCACCTTCTAGATTGATCATCTTTTTCACCTTGTTTGAGGCAGGGTTGCTCATTGTTCAATGCTCAATTTGCCAAGCTAGTAGTCCCATGAACTTCCAGGAAATTTCCTCGTCTCAGAGTAGGCATAGTGGGATTCCAAATGCGTGCCACAGTGTTCAGCTTTTACCTGGGTGCTGGTGACCTGAACTCAGGTACTCACACTAGCATGCCTAGTGCTTTATCCCCTGAGCCATCTCCCCAGAAAAACGGTTTATTTTAAAAATTCTCACTCTTCTCTTTCCTTGGGTCAAATGGTCTTGCTATGTAGCCTCAACTGACCTTGAACTTATAATTCCTCTGCCCCTGGAACTACAGGTGTGTGTCACAACACTGGTCAGGGAGGCTGTTGTTGAAGGTATATTGTATTTTCAACTGACACCTAATAATTGTATATGTTTCTGGGATAGTGTGACATTGTGATATTTCAAAAGATGTATATAATATGTAACAATCACAATCAGATTAGGAAAACTGGTATTGACCATCATCTTAGACATCATTTCTTTGCATCAGGAACATTCAAAGTTCTTTGTACTAGCTTTCTTTAAGTATTTAATTGACATAGTTGCCCTAATGTTATTTATAACATGAGAAACCATTCTTCCTACTTAACTGCATCCCTGTTCCCAATTAAACCATCCTCTCCTTCCGACCTCCTTGTACACCTTTCACAGGATCTGTTGTTAATATTCTCAACTCTCTAGCATCCATAAAGATGTGAGAGCATGCAGTATTTGTCTTTCTGTGTCTGATTCACCTCACTTGATATAATGCCCTCTGGTTCCATCCATGTTTTTGTTGAAAATAACAGTATCTCATTTTATTGCCAAATAATATTCCATTGTGTATATATACCAGTCTATTTTTATCTGTTAATGGACATCTAGGATGATTCCATATCTTGGCTATTATGAAAAGTACTGCAATAAACACAGGCCCATGGATATTTCTTTAATGCACTAATTTCAATTCCTTTAGAGATATGCTTAATTCTATTTCTATTTCTTTCTTTCTTTTTTTTTTTTCTGAGGTATGGTCTCACTCTAGCCCAGAATGACCTAGAATTCACTATGTAGTCTCAGGGTGGCCTCAAACTCATGTCGATCCTCCAACCCTGGCTCCGAAGTGCTGGGATTAAAGGTGGGGCCACCATGCCCAGTTCTATTTTTACTTTTTTGAGAAACAATTACATTATTTTTCATAATGACTATACTAATTTATATATTTTTTATTTTTATTTATTTATTATTTATTTATTTATTTGAGAGCGACAGACACAGAGAGAAAGACAGATAGAGGGAGAGAGAGAGAGAATGGGCACGCCAGGGCTTCCAGCCTCGGCAAACGAACTCCAGATGCGTGCGCCCCCTTGTGCATCTGGCTAACGTGGGACCTGGGGAACCGAGCCTCGAACCGGGGTCCTTAGGCTTCACAGGCAAGCACTTAACCGCTAAGCCATCTCTCCAGCCCACTAATTTATATTTTTATCAATAGGATATGAGACTTATGTTAGGTTTAGTATTCAAAATCAATTTATTTTTCCATAGCAAAGAAAGAAAAACCATATGACTATATCATAAAAAATGCTTAAAGTGATATATTTATCTGATGTTATCATTACACAGTATACACATGTATTGAAATGCCATATTGTACCTATAGATATGTACAACTGTCAATTAAAAATTTTTTACAAAACCCATGAAACCAACCAACCAAAATATAGAAAAGCATTTCACAAAATACCTAATAAAAGCTGGCATGGTGGCTTATGCTTATAATCTCAGTACTTAGAGGCTGAGGTAGGAGGTCTGCCATATATTCGAGGCTGGATGGTGGTGGTGTAATGTAAGAGACCTAAATTTTCACATTCCAACTCAATTCATAATGTCTAACCTTGTAAAATTAAGATGCAGCAATAATTACATTACTCAGACATGCCGAAGCAGGTACCAAAAGAAAGACTTCAATATTTCAACATGGTTGTCTCACGAAAGTAGACCTTGGAAGTAGGGCTAGAATCTCAGTTTTTGTTATAAACTGCAATTTTTCTATTTCTAAAATATGGTATAACATATTACATTACATATTACTGAAAAAAGCCCAAAACTAGAAAACATTTTAAAATGTGGTCATTATATATGAAGTCAATATTAAATAGATAATAAAATTACCTCTCAACAGAGAATGATGTCAGATTTGTTTTACAAGTTAAAAAAGAAAAAGAAACTGTTTAGACTAAGTTAGTTTATCAGTCAACTTGTATTACAATGACCCTGGAGCAGATGTTAAAAGGTCTTTCATCATCATCAGACTTTGTTCTTTCAAAATATGTGGACCCTTGAGTGGCTTGGGGATACATCCATCTGTACATCAGTCTCACTCTGATCTGGAATTTACTATGTAGTTTCAATGTTGGCCTTGAACTCACAGGGATCTTCCTTCCTTGGCCTTCTGAGTGCTGGAACTAAAGGCATGTGCCACCATGCCTGCCCATCATGCAGTTTTCACTGCCTCTCAGTTGCAGCTAGAATATTCAGTTCTTTGAAGTCCAAACTTGCCAGGATTTTACATTAATCAAGAAAGAAAAGTGTAACAAAATGAGATTTAACAATTTGATTTGAAATGAAATGTTTAGGTTTTAGTCCTATATCAATTAGAAAATTAAATTAACTGGAGTACTACCAGCTTTTAATGATACTGAAATTTTTTGATTTAGTCTCAATCTCTAAGGCTTCTGTCTCTGCCATTAAGATATATTTCTATCAAGATGTCCATTAACTGAAATGTGACCCAGGAGGGGCTGGTCCTGAGCCGGGGTGCTGCTCAAAGTAGCCAATGTGCCCTGCCTCTTTGTCCTTGTTCATTACTACGTGCGCAACCTCTTTTGCACACAATCTTCTCAGCAGAGGGAGGGAGCACACATTTACACCAGGGCTGTGGAGTAACAAGAAAGGAAGGAAGGAAGGAGAGAAGGAAGGAAGAAAGGAAGGAGGGAAGTGATGGTTGCTTGCTTCCATGCCAGGCCTCACTCGCTGGGCAGAATGCAGTGATGGACTAACCAAATACAAAGGAGCTGTATGCTTACCCCAAACAGTGCATGTTCAATAGTACCTTCTATGTCCCCTAAGGAACTGAAGGACATTTCATTTTGTTCCTAAATGAAATGTCTTTGGTGATGTTAAAAATTCTCCAAAAACTGGGCTGGAGAGATGACTTAGTGGTTACGCACTTGCCTGTGAAGCCTAGGGACCCTGGTTTGAGGCTTGATTCTCTAGGACCCACGTAAGCCAGATGCACATGGGGGCGCATGCATCTGGAGTTTGTTTGTAGTGGCTGGAGGCCCTGGTGCATCCATTCTCTATCTGCCTCTTTCTCTCTCTGTTTGTTGCTCTCAAACAAACAAACAAACAAACAGAATGTCCTTTAAAATATTCTTGAAAAGCCAAAAAAAAAAAAAAAAAAATTCTTGGATTCTACCTTTTCTAAGATGAGAGGAAAACTACCCTTTTGAATCTGGGGAATGTTTTCAGTGAGCTGCAGCAATAGCTGAAAGTGATTTATTGGCAAAGGGATTTTGTCAAAGACTACAGAATATGCATTAACACAGTGCAGAAATCTTAGCACAGTCACAAATGGTGGCTATCGTCACTCACTCCAGTCTGACAATCCACAAGGACAGTGTGGGAGCAAAGCCTAGCAGGTTACACTATAATGTGCTAATCATTTCAGTAACTGTTCTATATGGAAGGTGATTTTTGAGTTTTAGAAGATCATTTCTCAATTGTAAAGGGCTTCAAGGATACCACAAAATACTTCTCTTGAGGTCCTGAACCTAACTGTCTTAGATTTGTATAGTTGAGGGCCTACTTGCTACAAAAAAAAAAAAAAAAAAAAAAAAAAAAAAAAAATCACGTCCATAGTCCTGTAGGTTAGGGGTTATTTTACCCAGCTGTACTTAGTATGAAAGGAGGCTTGGAGATTAGAAAGTGTAGTCAAGTCATAGGGAAGCTGCATGTTAAAATCAGGAGGAAACAGATGACCAGTGAAGTTAGAAAAAGGCATGGAACAAAGTGGGGAAGCCACATGCTTTCCCAGTTCTCCTGGTCAGATGTCCCTGGCCTGGGAGCTCTGACTATGCTGCATTAGAGTCCCACTCCAAGGAGGGGCAGGAAGGGTCCAAATGCAGCAGGCAAGTGGAAGCAGCTTCTTGTGCTGATCACCAAGAGTGTGCAGGAGCTGCACATTTGCTGCTGAGGGCAGGTCACCTATTTATTTTAATCCATAAACTCAGAGTTTGAAGAAACCTCAGAAAGTTTATTTCATTGAGCTGTGGGAATGCTGAGATGCAAAGGAACATAACCAAGGTCATGCAGATAGTTAGAGCAGTGCCAAAACCAGAAGCTGGCATTTCATAAGGTACTAAATATGTTCACATCCTCTTTCTCAACTTTCTGAATACTGTTCAATCATGTTGATATTATCTTGAAGTGAAAGAGCTAAAGGCTGAAAATCCTCTGCTTTCTCATTGCTATGATGTAAGTCTGGCTGTTTCTTCTACTTGGAATCCCTCTTCCCAACCTACCCATCTTTGGAGGGCTTACTCAAATTTTACCTCTTTCAAAATACCTTTCCTGGTTGCTCCTTCTTTATTTCCTATCTGCTAGGGGTTGAATGTTTATGCTCCCCAACCCATCTATACACTGAAGCCCTTACCTCCAACATATTTCGATAAGGAAGCAATTAAGGCTAAATGAAGTCGTAAGGGTAGGATTAGTGCCCTGAGACAGTAGGGAGCTGTGGGTTCTCCCTCCCTCTTTGTATGGACTGGACTAATGGAAGGGCATGTGAGGACATACTGATAAGGCAGCCATTTATAAGACTGAATGGGAGACTTCACTAGAACTAGGCTACAACCTTGACCTTAGACTTTTAACCTCTAGAAATAAAATAAATTTGTTGTTTTAGCCACTTCATCTATGGAATTTGACCCATTTTAAGACACTATCTTAGGGCCTGCTGTGTCTGTTTCTCTACAATGGTTACATTTAATTTTGCACCACATTGAGGACTACTTTTGCTCAAGAATGTGGTGAAATGCCTGTTAGAACATGTCTTATGATTATGCATGACAGAATTTATTAGACTAATTGGTGATGTGGTAAAATGTAACTATAGGGTAGTGGTAGTTGAATGGATGTCCCCAATAGACTCAGTAGTTTATTAAGCTTGTAATTTGACCTCTAGCTACCTGGCTGGAGGTGTCACTGTGGGGGAATCCTAGGGTCCAGCCCCAAGGTGCATTTTGGGGCAGATCTGTTTCTAGCAAAAGAGATATACATAGTGCTTGAGCTCTTGACATTGTGGAGTTCCTGGAGTGTGCTTGCTTGTGGTAATGGTGGTGGCTGCATTTTCTCTCTGCCTAGACCTGTGAAGGTGGGTCAGCTTCTGCCATCATGGAACTCCCCTCTATCTGTAAGCTTCAATAAATCCCTCCTCTCATAACTGTGCCTGGTCAGGAAGTTCATCCCAGCAGTGTTAAAGCTGACTGAGATACAACAACCAGATTGTGGGTTGTTGTTACATGAAGCTGACCATGATTTTGGTCTATTGTCCTGGAAGAATGGGCATAGACTGCCTAGAACTGAAGATGCCTTCTAGAGCAGTAAGCCAAGATTTATGGGTTATTCTGGTGAGAATTTGAAAATGCTAAGTGTAGAGTGAATTGTATTTGGAGGCTTTGTTTATAAACTCTTTAAGGGGAAGAAAAGACTACAGAGAACTTTGTTGGAACTGGGCTACTGGACTAAAGGCTGGCTATGTTTTGCTGCTCATGCCTAGAGAGTTTGATCAAGGTTAAATCTGTAATGGACTGAGGTACTTGGCTCAAGATATCAGACTGAGAAATTTAAGATTTAAAGTTGGGAAAAAGACAAGATTAAAATTTACTGGTACTGGTTTTGAAAGCATGAAAGATGTGTGGAGTAGGTCATGAAGTACACATGGTTCCAGGAAGCTGCTGCTGAGATGTGGCATTAGGCAGGGCATTTGACCCTGAGGAAGAGGCTGGCAAAGCCACTGGAAGATGGATTGTGGTTTTTATGGAGACTAGATGATATTTTGGATAACCAGGACTGTGCAAGGGATACCATAGGGTGCTGTTGGCTAAGGACAGAAATTTTCCCTGGCTATTCAGCCCAGCTAGAGAGGCGGAATTGCAAAATCTGGAGACTGTCAGTCACTGGTTATGATATTGGACTTGAATTGCAGGTGTTTGATGTTTGCTTGATGGTTATTGAGTTTGTATTGTTCCAGTCTCTCCTGGTTATGCCTTATAGCACTTGAAAATGTTTACTGTGTGTCTTTTATGTATTGAAAGCATGTAACTTGTGATTTTACAGGACTCACAACTAAGAGACAATCAGATGAGACTTGGAACTTTGGGACAATCTTAAATTGGTAAAGACTATGGCGACCTTTGGAATTGGACTGAATACAAGTTACAATGTAGATGGTTATTGAATCTCTTGGGGGCCAGGGGTGGAATGTGGTAGTTTGAATGGATGTCCTCAATAGATTCAGGAGTTTATTAAAACTTGTAATTTAGACCTCCAGCTGCCTGGCTGGAGGAGGTGTCACTGTGGGTGGATCCTCATAGCATGGGAAGTCTACCAGTGACCAACAGGGACAACTGCAAAGTAAAGAAATTAAAACAGGTCTTGGGAGTTAGGGACAAAATGTTTGCATTTAAGACATGAAGGGAATGTGCTGAGTCATAAAGGGAATGTGCTGAGTCACTGAGTCAAGTACTTATAATGGCACAGAATTTATTTCCTGCTATAATAATTTCTTCTGTAATTTTGGGAGCGGATCAGATCTGTTTCCAGCAAAAGAGATATGCAGAGTGCTTGAGCTCTGATATTGTGGAGTTCCTGGAGTGTGTTTGCTGTGCTGATGGTGGCTGAATTTTCTCTCTGCCTAAACCTGTGAAAGTAGGTCAGCTTCTGCCATCATGGAACTCCCCTCTGTCTGTAAGTGTCAATAAATCCCTCCTTCCATAACTGTGCCTGGTCTGGAAGTTCATCCCAGCAATGTTAAAGCTGAATGCAATAGGTAGTATTTAGTATTTATATTAATATCAAAATAATCAAGGTACAGAGGTTTTTTATAGTAAATGTTTTATACTGTTCCTTTTATACCATTAAGAGATGATAACACATTAAAATGCCAGCAACTTACTAGGTTTAAAAACTAAGTAGGGCTGGAGAGATGGTTCAGTGGTTACAGGAGCTTGCTTGCAAAACTGGATGACATGGGTTCATGGTCCAACACCCACATAGAGCCATATGCACAAAGTAGTGCACTTCTGGCATTTGTTTGCAGTGGCTGAAGGCCCTGGTGCACCCTATTCTCTCTCTGCTTGCAAATAAATAAACAATAATTAAAGTGTAAAAAAAAAAGTGGTGCTCAAGATCAAATCCAGGAGCTCATGTGTGTAAAATATGTACTCTATCACTGAGCTATACCCCAAGCCCAGAAAATCCTGACAATTTATTGCTACCCATTCTCAGAGATTTATGCTTCAGTCCTTTTACTGCCTATACATACTGAGGCACACAGAGTGCTTCTTGAATTCTAAAAGGTTAGTTACACATTTTACAGAGGTCTGCTTCTAAAATTACAATACTAAATCTAATTTTATTAGCTGGAAACATCCCAAGAGTATAATAAAACTTCCTTCTCATCACTCCAGATGGTTCTCTGGCCATTTCTTCATGGTAATCCCCTATCATCAACACTGAGGCTCTTCTATGAAGATTCTCAGTCTACTCTTAAAACCCCAACATTCAAAACCCCCTTTTACAAAGTAGTTTCTCTCATAGCACGGGAAGTCTACCAGTGACCAACAGGGACAACTGCAAAGTAAAGAAATTAAAAACAGGTCTTGGGAGTTAGGGACAAAATGTTTGCATTTAAGACATGAAGGGAATGTGCTGAGTCATAAAGGGAATGTGCTGAGTCACTGAGTCAAGTACTTATAATGGCACAGAATTTATTTCCTGCTATAATAATTTCTTCTGTAATTCAACAGCTCCTCCGCAAGCCCCTGTCAAGACTATGATTTTTCAAATATATTAACAATGCTGACAAAGGAAACAGTGCTGCCTAAGCAAAATTGAACCAGAAGATTATCTATTCATAAAGTTCGCTTTAGGGACAAGTAATTAATAAAGTCTGTGCTTTTGCTACTCATAAAGACAATCGTGAGTTTTAAATTTTTACATTCTTTTCCAACCATGTCAGGCTGTATGAATTTCATCAAAAGCATTCTAATTCTTATCCTAAGGGCAGAAAGTCTGTACCCTAAATAAAAATAAATATTGAAGTCTATTAGGATCAACACAAGTATCAAGCAATCCAATGTGTCCTGTGACTCTTAGAGCGGTACCCCAGCACCATCAAGAGGATCCCAGGAGGCAGAGGGGCATGAAACAGAAACAGAAGCCCACAGGGACAGCCTGAGCTTATTTGTGAAGAGAATTCTCTTGCATTGTTAATCTAGGTCAGAATGCTTGCTAATATTGTGAAGGGCAACAATCTTTGTTACTGACTGATGTTAACATAGAAAAACATTCACATAGATGAAGATATGAAGAAAGTACACATATTAAGATTTTGCTTGGAGGTTGGAATTTAACTCATTGGTAGAGTGCTTGCCTAGCATGTGTAAGGTTCTGCACACCCACAGCTCAGGGATCTATGTTTGCATGTATGTGTGTATTGCTTCTATTTTCTCTGGAAGGTTAAGTGGAAGATTTTTGCTCACAGCTTGAGCTAGAATTGCAGATAGGCTGTGGAAGATGGTACTGGGGAACCAAGCCTGGGCCTTTAGGCTTTCCAATAAGTGCCTTTTAACCACAGAGCCATCTCTCCAGCCCATGACAATCAATGGCTTGGATTCAAGGAGTATGATTTTTCAATTTAAGCAGGAGGAATAGATATTCTCTTTAATTGGTATGTGTTCATCACCCAATGATGTATGCCTTTTACTGCCTGCCCACAGAAGCCTTAGGCAAGTAAGCACTACTGAAAAGATAAAGATAATAGTACACACACAAACCAGATATGGTTGTAGGTACGTGCAATTCCAGCATTAGGAAGGCTTAGGCCTAGGATCCAGAGTTCAAGGCCACTCTAAGCTCCACAGTGAGACACTGCCTCAAAAAAAATATGTATATATATGCACATGCCAAACATAAATACAATGACTTTTTTTGTGGCATAGTAAGCATTCTTAAGGCATTTATGCATCAGAATCTTGATGTTCCAAGATCAGGAAGAAATAAAAAATGATAAATGAATTGAAGCAAAACACAGATTAAGATCTCTATATGGACAAGGCGGCCTTTTGTATAGTGCTGGTACCTAAAGATAAATTATACTATGATCATGAACATTTTTTTTGAGTACCAGAGGTGTGGTAATTCTAAAATGTACTATCATATCCGAGACCTAAAACATTAAAATTAAGCCATTCACAGTGTACATGGTTGTTTTAGGAACAAGGAACTGGTGATTGTTACATATTTACATGTCAGTGTTTCCCCCTTAACTATAGGAAGAGTTATGCTGTAAACATTTTAAAGTTTATTAATTCCAAATAAGGTGATACTGACAATATGATTTAAAAAAAAACAAAACCCCAATCTTTTCAGAGATTCAAATCCCACTCTTTTTGAAATGATTTCTCCTAACTGTCTGGCATCCGGCACACTCAGACTGTCAGAAGGCAATGTACTTCCCAAAAGTCATGTCAACTTCAGTTAACTTTCTTGGATGGAACAAAGAACAGATTTTACTTTGGCCATGTATGTCTTTAAAACTGTCTGACTCTCCCAACTAAACGAGAGAACTTGTTTTTTTTTTTTGTACAAAAATAATGAAGCAAAAATGTGTTGTTCTCCCACATGCTTTCCTGTAACATCATGGATTGTTACAGCACAAGTCAAACATATAATTGGAAAACCAATTACTTAGCAAATAGATAAGAATTCTCATCTAATACAAATGCCTCTAACTTGAGAGACAGCAAAATTACAAACAGCAGCCACAGAATATTTTAGAAAATGTATTCTAGTTTGAAGTGGATACATTCTAGGGATAGTTTGAATAAAAACAAACCTCTCTTCATTATCAGTTAACCTTGAGAATTTGGCATTATTATAGGAAAATTCCTACAGAATTCATAGGCATTGAGAGGAAGCTAGCAAAACTTGAAGAGTCATGAATGGCGACACAGCACCCTAAGCCACAAAGGTACAAAACTGTACAGCCAGCAAATATCTCTTACATGTTAAATAATCCAACATGCAACTATTGATTATCACTCCCATATCTAATGTTTAAAAACACATTGTGGAATAATATTTAATTCATGTAGGTTCCCTTTCCCAAACACTTACTTACCATACCTTGATGTTACAACCTGGCATCAAAGACCTACATAACAGTGTCTAGTATTTCTATGACACTTAATATATATCAGTATTTCCATTTACCTACTGCATAAAAATAACAGCCAAGGCTTGGAGTCTTAAAAAAATTCATTACGATGGGAACATGGTTTTCAGACTCACACTTCCTCACAAGGTTTTGACTGCGAGGATTAAGTGCACTGGTGTATGTAAATACTTAGCATCTTGTCTAGCACCTGAACCCAGATGACTGACGTTAGGCCTGGACTGATTATAGTTCGGTCCCCACTCCCACAAAACCCCCCAACCTGGGTCTTAGGGTTGGCTTTTCCATTTCCCAAAACCCGTCCTGCTGTAAAGGAGCTCTATATTGTTTTCTTCTCTTAAGAGCTATATCTATATATGCTATAATTACTGTAATATAATCTTTCTAAATTTTATCCTGTGGACTATGGATTTCATTTGTTGAAATTTGTAAGACAAGAATCTGGAGGCCACTAAATCCATGCAAGCCTTGTGTGACCATAATTTTCTGGGATCCTTAGCTCCTGATAAGGCTCCAATGCTCTCAAAGACACCCCATGTTTCCATATCATTATTACTATATTATAAAATTTTTTCCCAATTTAATTCTAATAAATATCAAGTTTTTCATAGGCAGAGGCTAAAAATTATAGGTTGAGGTTTAATGTATCAAAAAGATCTAAGCAGAAAGAAGAAATTTTTCACTTGAATCAAATTAATTTTATTTGAATTACAATATTACTCATTTTCATTGACCTATGTTTCAGAATTCTAAACTTAAAAAACAAATAAGCAAACTGCTTTCTGAACTCTAAAGTCTTGGGTTGGGGAGATGTCTCAGTAGTTAGATGTGCCTGCTTGAACTCTAAAATCTCCAAATACCCTTCCTCTCACACCTGGAGAGGACTATCTCTGTAACTAGTTTCTACTGGTGAAGTGTGTCAAGTTGTATTAGCTAACATCAGCATTCACACAAACATGACTAACAGAATCTTAGGGTTTCAAGATCCTTAAATCCTTGAGTCTTCCCTGGTGTGATTCCGTCCTATCCGTCTAGTGTGAGGCGCCGTAGTTGTCTCCGTCCGTCTCCTCACACCCCCCCCAAGTGCGTGCCACCCCCCATGGAAGATTCGATGGACATGGACATGAGCCCGCTGAGGCCTCAGAACTACCTTTTCGGTTGTGAATTAAAGGCTGACAAAGATTATCACTTTAAGGTGGATAATGATGAAAATGAGCACCAGTTATCATTAAGAACGGTCAGTTTAGGGGCTGGGGCAAAAGATGAACTGCACATCGTTGAGGCAGAGGCAATGAATTATGAAGGCAGTCCAATTAAAGTAACACTGGCAACTTTGAAAATGTCTGTACAACCAACGGTTTCTCTTGGGGGCTTTGAAATTACACCACCTGTGGTCTTAAGGTTGAAGTGTGGTTCAGGGCCTGTGCATATTAGTGGACAGCACTTAGTAGTTGTGGAGGAAGATGCAGAATCAGAAGATGAAGAGGAGGAGGATGTAAAACTCTTAAGTATGTCTGGAAAGCGATCTGCACCTGGAGGTGGTAACAAAGTTCCACAGAAAAAAGTAAAACTTGCTGCTGATGAAGATGATGATGAGGATGATGAAGATGATGATGATGATGATTTTGATGATGATGAAGCTGAAGAAAAAGCTCCAGTGAAGAAATCTATACGAGATATTCCAGCCAAAAATGCACAAAAATCAAACCAAAATGGGAAAGACTCAAAACCCTCAACACCAAGATCAAAAGGTCAAGAAGCCTTCAAAAAACAGGAAAAAACTCCTAAAACACCAAAAGGACCTAGTTCTGTTGAAGACATTAAAGCAAAAATGCAAGCAAGTATAGAAAAGGCACATTGAACAGTCCTGGGCACTATTGGTAAATAAAGCCCAAAGATGGGGAAAGAGGAAAAGGAGAAACAAATCTAGTCCAAACCGAGTATCATCAACAATCCAGACTGAAGTCTTCTACTTTAATCTCATTCCCCTTTCCACATTCCCTTGCAGAATGTAGCCTTTTAACAAAAACATTTTTCTTTGACTCAATGTGATTCAGTGAAGCTTACTGCTTACTCCTACTTTGGATATGCTTCATCTATAACTATGTTTTAATTACCTTTGTATCTGCTTAGCTGCTCAATAAATGCTTGAATGAAACAAAAAAAAAAAAATCCTTGAGTCTACTAACTGCAAAACTGTTTAGATATGGATGTCTAGGACTCAGCCCCAAAGGTTTGGTTCCAGATGTCCTTGGAGGGGACTTGGCATCTGTTTGTCTTTAAAATCACTGTAGGTAATTCTAACAGGCAGTAGTTTTAAGAAGCACGAATTTAAGCCAAAAGATTAGATTGAGTGTCTATAGACAGTCTGTGATCTTCCACAATCAAGAGATCTTGGCTCTTATAATGGATGTTAGATAATCAACAAAGTATTTTTCATTCCTTTGGTGACATGTTCTATGCCATGCTAGTTACTATAAAACAAAGAATAAAGAGCCAATTATCTGGAACTTTGTTTTTATTCTTTGGTTATTTATAGATGGAGTGGGTTTCAAACTAATTAGTATAGTTTTAGCTTTTTTTGTTTTTGTTTTTGTTTTTGTTTTTTGTTTTTTGAGGTAGGGTCTCACTCTAGCTCAGGCTGACCTGGAATTCACTATGTAGTCTCGGAGTGGCCTCGAACTCATGGCGATCCACCTACCTCTGCCTCCCGAGTGCTGGGCGAGTTTTAGCTTTTTTTTCAAATGAAATATTACTCGCAAGTTCAATATATGTAAAAGAAACAAAAAGGAAGTAAGTTGGGGTTAGGAATTCCCGCTACATCAATTATTCTTTCTGCTGCTGCCACTGTCAGTGACTGGTTTTCTCCTGCAGTTAGCACAGGAACTTCTTCTTCATCCCAACACTGGGAACTTCACATTTCCTGGAGCGCAATGGAAGGGAAGTTCCACAGTTGTTGCAGAGCTGTGCATGTACAAAACACCTGCACTGGCCAAGCCCTGGGTCAGAAGGTCCTTATTTATTTGTGCCCTGCAGGAGGCACTGAAGTGTTCAGTTCTGACTTTTCGATCCCATGCGTTTTCTGAGCTAAGTCAAGAATTATGCAATTTCTTTCAGATATTCAGAGTAAGACAATGAGTTATATATTCAATAGTGTAAACATACTCTGAATATTTTATGGAAATATCCTAATGTGGTAAGTGCATCCTATTACTAAGCATGATGTTTATGCTGCTCACTAACTCAAGCTTTAACTGCATTATTTGGAAAATTAAAATATTGTCTTAAAATTTGAAATCTATAGTGTCCAATGTTTTCTTTCAACTATCATATTTTTATTAATCAAGTCTTGTGTGGTCTGTTTTTATACTTTTAAAAGTTTTATTTATTTATTTGAGGAGGGGGAGTAAGAGAGTGAGAGTGAGACAGGCACAATGGGCATGCCAGGACCTCCAGCCACTGCAAGCAAACTCCAGACGCATGTACCACCTTCTGCATCTGGCTTATGCGGTACCTGGGGAATAGAATCTGGATCCTTTGGCTTTTCTGGCAAGCACCTTAACTGCAAAACCATCCCTCCAGCCCTGGTCTGTATTTTATGATGACCTTTTTTTAATGTATGTGGTGCTGAGTAGTAAATCCAGGGCTAATCAGTGCACTACCATGTATCTCAAGTAGGAACATTCTTTTGATTGGCCCTGACAAAAACCACAATGGACATTAAGGCTTGTTCTCTCTTTTTTTTTTCTTTGTTTCTTTTTTCAAGGTAGGGTCTCACTCTGGCCCAGGCTGACCTAGAGTTCACTATGTAGTCTCAGGGTGGCCTTGAACTCATGGCAATCCTCCTACCTCTGCCTCTTGGGTGCTGGGATCAAATGTGTGTGCCTCCACGCCCTGCTTTGTTGTCTGTTTTATCAACTTGAAGACACAGACACTTTTTATATATGGTGAAAAGAGTATAAGAAGATATGTTTTTTTTTTTTTTTCGAGGTAAGGTCTCACTTTAGCCCAGGCTGACCTAGAGTTTACTATGTAGTCTCAGGGTGGCCTCAAACTCATGGTGATCCTACTACCTCTGCCTCTCGAGTGCTGGGATTAAAGGTGTGTGCCAACACACCCAGCAGAAAATACATACTTTTTGAGAGAAGTCCACTTTTTTGGTAGGAGATGAAAATTGTTAATCAAAACTTTCATTCTTAAGTTACTCTGTTTTATACATTTATTATTATATTTTTGTTATTTTGAGACAGGGCCTCGCTATGTAGACCAGGCTAGCCTTGAACTTGTGGTGTTCTTGTCTCAACCTTTTAAGTGATGGTATTACTGGCATGGGCCCTCAACTGTATATCACAAGTCATTTGATGGCTCTGTAGTTCTCATGCAATAAGACCAGGATGCTAGCTGTACAAGGACAGATAAGGCAGGAATCAGATTCATACCAGGATCTGTTGTTCTCATGCACTTTTTTTCGTTGTTTTGGAGGTAGGTCTCACTCTAGTCCAGGCTGACCTGGAATTCACTATGTAGTCTCAGGGTGGCCTTGAACTCACAGCGATCCTCCTACCTCAGCCTCCTGAGTGCTGGGATTAAAGGCATGTAACACCCCATCTGGATTCTAGCACTTTCTATCGGGTGGAATGCTTCAGTGTAGACTTTGCCCTCATCTGCCCTTGCCTCAGAATTAGGAAGGAGAGGGCAGTATTCCTTCCGTCAAACACTCCATACTCTGTGCTTTTATCTGTCTGTCACAACCTTCTAAAAAGAAAATGTACTTGGAAGGGCCAAGAGAATAAGTCAAATTCCACAGTGTTGTAGAATAAACTAGTCTGGCTCCATTCAGTTCGTAATTGTACTTCCTCTCTCACTGTTTACTTACAAAATATATAATCAGTTGACTTTTGGTGACACTACATAGTCTACTAAAAGAATGCTCAAATTAGCAACTTTCTTTTGATTTCTATTCCAAGTGAGAATTCTGCAGCTCCACCTGATCCTTCCCCGTGACTGTTCTGTGCTTTCTCTTTCTTTGGCTTCTCTTGTTTCTGTCTACCCATAGATTTTTTTTCCTCCATATTTCTGTTTTATATATCTTTTTCTTTTCTCTTAAGAAGTTTCTGAAATTTCTATTTTTAATGAGATCTATCTTTGAAGCCAAAATTCTACAATTCTGTTTTTTAAACAGATTCACAAAGTCCAAACCATAAACTTGTATTTTATAATTCTTTTGTTTTGAATTTCATTACTGATGATCAATTAGAGAATCTTTAAATTGTAGACTTCTTGGGACAAGGTCTTGCTGCTGTGTAGCCCAGGCTAGCTTATAATTTATAATCCTTCTTGCCTTCACCTCCTAAGTGCTGGTATTACAGCATGCACCATCATAAGCCACTTTGGTCTTTTGAAAAGCTTAAGACCTGGCAGCACTGTGCCCATATTTTTGACTGATAAGAAATAACTAGAATTTTATAAACATATCTTTAACAATAGACAAGCATTCTCTAGTTTTGTGCAATTTTTGCTTCAATCATTTATACTACTTTTCTGGGTACTTTCAGCATTGGAGTTTGCACTCTTGTTAACAAGGATTAGAAGAATAGAGAGGACTGACTATAGCTTTCAGCTTCTTTTTGCCCTAAAGTGTGAAGTATTTAGTGGCTACCAGCTTTAAAGTACATACACTTGACATTTACCTTTGGGGAGTTAGGCAGATACTTTATTTGTTTCCAGTTCAAGCATTCAGGACCTGACCTTTCAACAGGAACAGTACAAGGTGGGAGGTAGAGTAGGAAAGGGAGGGAGGGAGGGTGTGTGTGTGTGTGTGTGTGTGTGTGTGTTTGTGCAGAGAGAACAAGACTGAGAATATAAAAGAGACTGGAGGAGGAGGAAAAGGGATTCTTTTGGAGCATCGAAGGGTCACAAAGTTCTCTGGACTTCCAAACAATACACAAATTATGTTGTGATTGTTGATTGTGGCAGCAAACTTGCCAGGATTTAGAATTATTATGGAAACAAATCTTTATTCATGTCTGTGAGAGACTTTCTAGATTGGGTTAAGTGAGGTGGGAAGACTCAGCTGTGTGGGCACTGCCACTCCATGGGACAGCATCCTGGGATGCACAGAAACCGGAAAGCAAGCTGAGCACTGGAACTCAAGTGCGGCTGCTTTGTCACTGGCCTAAATGTGACTAGCTACTCCATGCTCCTGCCAACATGCTTTTTATCTGCTGTGATGAGCTCTAGCCCTTCAAACTGTAAACTGAAATACACTCTTCTTCCTTAAACTGCTTTTATCAGGTGAAAAGCAACTAAAACAAAAAATTAGTACTGAGAAGTAAAGTCGTTGCTGTGATTGACCTGATCATGTTGTTTAGAGGACTTTACAAGTGGACTGCGGAAGGGATATGGAAGAGTATGGAACTTGGGACTAGGAAAGCTGTAGAATGTCTCAAGAAGAGCTTAACAGCCCATTCTGGCAGGAATATGGAAGACCAGAAGTCTGAGAAAAGCATAGGTCATAGTAGCCCAGTTTATAAGGTTTCAGAGGGGAACAAGAACTCTCTCAGAAACAGAACTAGGGGCCATTCATGTGATGCACATGGCAAGGAATCTGGCTACACTCCACCTATGTCCTCAGAATCTTAAATGGAGTAAAAAGTACTGGGGGCTGGGGAGATGGCTCCGCAGATAAAGCACTTGCTTGCAGTGCTTGCTCTGCAAGCATGAAGACCCGAGTTCAGATTCCCAGAATCCACATAAAAACTGGATGTTTAATAGATGTCTGTAAGGTTAGTGTGCTTGCAGTGAGAAGGGAGGCAAAGACAGGGAGCTCAAAGACCCACTATTCTGGAAAACACAATGAATATCAATAAGAGACCTTGTGTCAAGCAAAGTAGAAAGCAATTAGCCAGACCCAAAGTGGTCCTTTGACCTTTACACACAAACCACTGCATGTGCCTGCCCTCACTTACATGCGTAAGAATGTGCGTACACACCAAGTAATGAACCCATTTTTTTGGTGGAGAGCTCAAGACAGAAAAGCATTCAGGTTATGACATGTGGATTAGTCAGGGTTCTCTAGAGGCACAGAACCTCTAAATTAGATTAAAAAGGGAAGTTGTTGGATTAGTTTATGGCAGTCCAAATAGCAGCTGCAGGCCTGAGAATCAAGGGACCTGGTAGCTGCTCAGTCCACATGGCCAGATGCCTCAGCAGTCCCAGTTGATGCTGCTCTCCAGTCCACGCTGGAAGGCAGCAAGCAGCTCCGGCAGCCAAGTGGAAGGAAGGAAGGAAGGAAGGGGCTCTTTTCAACCAGAGCTTCTTTATATAAAGTTCCCATCTGAGAGGGAGCACCCACTCTGGGGGAAAGATTTCCTCCTTCAGTTAATCCTTCCTGGAAGTGATCTCGGAGACCCACCCGAAAGGGATTTCTGTGGATTACTAAACAGATCAAGTTGACAATACCTTAACCATTACAAGTCCACCCCTTGTCAACTTAACACACACCATACCTCCTTACATTAAACTTAATTTCCAAATGAAAACAGTAACAAGCTCTTAATTCTGCCTAACATGGTATAACTATCCCACGTACAACTGGAAATGCAAAATCTTTCCCCAACACAAAGCCAAGTTCCTTGAGGTAAAGCAGTAAAGGTGTACTGCTGGCCTTGCCAGCTAAAGGCAAATGGTTTCTGGTGGTCCTTGTGGACAGGTATGGAGAGGTAAGCATTCGCAAGATCAATAGCTGCATACCAGGTACCTGGAGATGGGTTAATCTGCTCAAGTAAAGAAACCACGTGTTTCTCTGATCAAAAGCTCATTGTGGATGGTGGCCCCATGCTGGTTCTGGGAGTTACAGGTCAGTGCCCACTAAGAAAATGAGGAAAAAGATAACTAATATACAAGAGTTAGAGAGGAGGGGGGGAGGGAGAGAGAAGGAGAGGGAGAGGGAGGGAGGGAAGATGTAGATGATTTAGGTTAGACATGATCCTACTCTCTCCAGTGTCTTGTGGTTCAGGTGTTTCCTGTAAGGGCCTGGTGAAGGTTCAGCCATTTGGTCTGCCTTTTAGGAAGTAGAATTTTATGGTACCATTGCTGTTTGGGTCTAAATTAGTGTTTCCCACCCCTTCGATGCCCCCCCCCCATCTATCCTAGTGTCTAGTCCATGACATGCTTGCTGTGTATGTAAGGTATCTTGGGTAGATTCAGATTAGGTGCTGTAGATGAGTGAGACTATGTGGCGATTTTTTTTTCTGTGATTGGTTAAGTTCACTGAGAATGATCTGTTCCAGGTTCAACCATTTTTCCTTAAATTTCTTTGTGTCATTTTTTCTTACTGCTGTATAGAATTCCATTGTGTAGATATATCACATCTTAGTTATCCATTCTTCTAGTGACGGACATCTGGATTGATTCCAGCTCTTAGCTATTATGAATTGAGCTGCTACAAACATGGTTGAGCAAATCTCTCTGGCCTGTGGTTTGAAGGTTTTAGGGTAGATGCCCAGTAAGGGAATAACTGGGTCTGTTGTTATCTCTATAGTCAGCTTTTTCAGGAGTCTCCATATTGCTTTCCAAAATGGTTGTACCATCCTACGTTCCCACCAACAGTGGACGAGTGTTCCTACTTCTCCACATCCTCACCAGCATTTATTTTCGTTTGATATTTTCATGTTTGCTATCCTTATTGGGGTAAGGTGGAATCTCATAGTTGTTTTAATTTGCATTTCTCTGATGATTAGGGATGATGAACATTTTCTTAAGTGTGTGTTTGCCATTTGTGTTTCTTCCTCTGTGAACTGCCTGTTCAGCTCTTTGCCCCATTTTGTGAGTGGGGTGTTTGACTTCTTACTGTTTAGATTTTTGAGTTCTTTGTAGATTCTAGAGATTAGGCCTCTGTCAGTTGGATAGCCCGCAAATATTTTCTCCCATTCTGTGGGTAATCTATTGGCTTTGCTTATTGTATTCTTGTCTGCAAAGAAACTCTTCGGCTTCATGTGATTCCATTGGTTGAGTGACTGTTTAAGATCATGAGCTACTGGGCAGATTTCTGTCAGAGTACTTGCTGACCCACCAAAGGCTAGTGGTAAGACCCTATTGCTGAAGACACCATATGCAGCTGACACGTAAAATGGAACGACATGGTTGGAAGCCAGGAGAGAGTCAGTCCCCAGACAGTCAGCATGTTTAGTGCCAGAAGGTGCTACATGGGTGACTGGGGGAAATGACCAATACCTGTCCAAGCAACTCATGGTCTGACCTACTTAGCAACAAATAACCTGTTGTGATGCCCACACAAGTGCAATAGTGGCACACAGCCATGGTGGGGAACCAACTGCTCTTGATTTGTCTAACTGATCCCCTCAGTGGTATGGGACCCATAGCTAGAGCTGGAAAACAAGTAAGAACCATATCCAAACATAAGCCCACTCTCCAATATCAAGCTACCATCAATCATGGGCTACAAGAGGGCCTACACCTATTAAACTCTCTATAAAAAAAAGTAAGGGCTATCTCATTTGTCCTGGTGCTAACTTACTCTCCGTTGGAGAATCTGCTTCTCTTTTTCAGACAGATGAAGATCCTAAGGAGAGAGCCACCCCATCATACATCAAAAGGGCCCTGGCTGAAACTAAGGAAAATTGGCGAAACAAGCAAAGGTGCTGTTTTCCTGATGAACTGGATACCAGCACAAGGGGGAAGGAGACCAACACAGAGAAAAATCAACTTCTACCAAATCAGAGAGCCAGAGCCTCAGAGGCCCCCAACATCTCATCACTGAAGCAGACCAAAAATGAACCCAACATGGCTCAGGGAAACTTTGCGGAAGAGGGGGCGGAAAGAATGTCAGAGCCACATGTCGGGTCATGATATGCAGAGACATTTATATACCAATAACTGTTGGATTAGTCCACAATGCATGACCCATATACCTCAACAAGGAGGGGCCAATGGGGAGGGGGTAGGTCATGGATGAGCCTAATAATGGCACCAAACTGCCTGTATTTGCTGAATAGAAAACTGAAAAAAGAAAAAAGAAAAGAAAAGAAAAGAAAAGAAAAGAAACCACACGTAGTACAGCAGCTGCAATTGGAGTCAGCACCTGGTTAAGCTTCTGATAATCCACTGTCATTCTCCAGGATCCATCTGTCTTCTGAACAGGCCAAATAGGAGAGTTAAAGGGAGACGTGGTGGGAACCACCACCCTGCACCCGTCAAGTTCTTCATAGTGGCACTCATTTCGCAGTCCTTCCAGGGATGAGGTACTTCTTTTGATTCACTATTTTCCCCAGTGGAGGCAGCCTCAACGGCTTCCATTTGGCCTTTCCCACCATAATAGCCCTCATTCTACAAGTCAGGGAACCAATGTGGGGGTTCTGCCAACTCCATTGTAGTCAGGTTTGCATTGCTGGCAGAAATCACCTGACCAAGAGCAGCTTTTGGGGAAAAAAAAGATTTATTTTGGGTTACAGACTTGGGAAGCTCCATGATGGTAGGGAAAAATGATGGCATGAACAGAGGGAGGATATCACCCCCTGACCAATAGCAACAAGCAAACAGGAGAGTGTGCCAAACACTGGCAAGGGGACATTGGCTATAACACCCATAAGCCCGCCCCCAACAATACACTGCCTCCAGGAGGCGTTACTTCCCAAATCTCCGTCAGCTGAGAACCTAGCATTCAGAACACCTAAGTTTATGGCAGACACCTGAGTCAAACCACCACATCCTGGCCCTGGCCCCCATAAACTGATAACTATCCATGATGTAAAATGCAATGCATTCAGTCCAAGTTTCAAAGTCCCCATAGTTTTTATCAACCCTAATGATGTTCAAACATCCCATAATCCAAGGTCTTTTAACTGAGCCATAATATCAAAAAATCCCCCCAAGACCCATAATGCACAGAATAAACACTCACACTGTAAAACATGGCATTGGGTATAGTAAAGAAACATTCAACTAATACAAGATTTAAAACAACCAGGGCAAACATCAAAGTCTGTAGCTCCAAGTCCAACAACTCCAGCCAATGACAATTCTCCGCAGTCTGATAACTAACCAGCAGCAAGTCTCTGGAATTCCAATTCCACCCCTCCAGCTAGGCTACTCACAGTCCTGGAAAACTTCACCTAGGGCCAGCAGCTCTCCTTAGCAGCCATCTTGTGGTCTTGGCATCTCCACTGGGTCTCCACTGCAACCCACGGTTCATCCTCACAGCTTCATCGGGTCTCCATGTAGGCATCCAGCAAGCCCACCCCACACTGTCCATCGTTGCCTCCAAAACACAAGTCGGTGCCACAAATCCAATGACCCTCTCTTTCCTGCATTTCTTATACTCAATACCAGGCAGGGTGCCAATTTGTTAATACAGGGGGGAATAAAGCAGACTCTGAAGAACAGGACGCTCCTTGAGCATTCAGACCCCTTTAAAAGATTGTATTCGTTCTGTTGTCCCAATGCTGACCTAATCTGAAAGGTTTAATTTCTCATATAATTGCAGCTAAATGGGCAGAAGTTTCAGCCCAAAGATTTCATTTCTGTGCCATATCTCTCTGCACACACCAGTCCATTTCTGCACAAAACCACCCTATACAAGTTTTCAGGACACAGGCATAACAACAAGCCTCTTACACAAACTGTCAAGCCCAGTCCAGGCAAAGCTCTTTCTCACCCTCATAAGCCAAACCTCACAGTCCTTAGATCTTACTACATTCAAGTCCTTCAACTCTCTGACCAGAATAGTCCATCAAGCTGTACTTAGAGCACTGCAAGGCATCTCTTAGGCTAAGGTTTCAAATTCTTCTATATTCTTCTTGAAAATTAGCTCCAAAAGGCCAAAGCCACACAGTCAGGTATCTAGCAGCAAATGATTCCACTCCTGGTACCAACTATACTGTTGCAGTCAGTTTGTATTGCTGGCAGAAATAACCCAACTAAGAGTAGTTTTGGGGGAAAAAAGGGTTTATTTTGGCTTACAGACTCTAGGGAAGCTCCATGATGGCAGGGGAAAATGATGGCATGAGCAGAGGGTGGCCAACATAAGATGGACAATATCAACAGGAGAGTGTGCCAAACACTGGCAAGGGGACACTAGCTATAACACCCATAAGCCCAGCCCTAACAATATACTCCCTCTAGGAGGTGTTAATTCCAAAATCTCTATCAGCTGGGAATCTAGCATTCGGAACACCTAAGTTTATGAGGGACACCTGAATCAAACCACCATAGCATGACTACTGTTGACTTCTCTTATTCAGATCTACAATGAAAGGCAGCCACAACTGGAGCAGCAAAGAGAAATATAAAGTTTAGTAAGAAAAAGAACGTAAGAAAGTTAAGTTTCTTACAAAGGGGCACGCAGCAAAAGCAGTTGCAATTGTTAAACTATGTGCTGTTCACTAGGACAGGCTCTAACTTATGAGCATATAAACTCTTTTTTTTTAATTTAATTTATTAGTTTTCATTTCAGTGAATACAGGCAGTTTGGTACCATTATTTAGGCTCATCTGTGATCTAATTTTTTTTGGTTGTTTTGAGGCAGGATCTTACTCTAGTCAAGGCTGACCTGGAATTCACTATGTCATCCCAGGCTAGCTTCAAATTTATAGTGATCCTCCTACCTCCACCTCTGGAGTGCTGGATTAAAGGTGTGTGCCACCATACCACATCCAGTAGAGAATGTAAATACTTCTAAAAGTACAGAGCCAGAATGAAGAATGCCAAGAATGTCACAGAAGGGGTTTCCTACTTACAAACAACTGCCCAGAAAAGTATTTTCACAAATTTGGCAACCAAGGCACACACATGCTACCACAGCTGTGGTCCAAAGGGACCAGGATACACCTCAAGCTGGCAAAATAACTTGGCAGCACTTGTCTGCATGGTCATGGTTTTGGAGAAATGAAAAAAAAAAACCCTACAAAAAACGCATCGTCCCAGAGAGCCACTGCAACCAGGCCATGTGTGACGGGGTCAGAGGCCTCGAAAGGAGGCCACGTGGCCCTTGCATGAAGCCTAAGTTCCAGTGGAGAGCCAGGATGTTGGAGATGCCAAACCATGGGGTGCCCGCTGAGGAGAGCTGCAGGCGCAGGGTGCAGGTGGGCCGAGGGAGAGGCTGTGCGTGCTGAGTGCAGCAGGCGGCAGAGCTGGAGGGTGGAGTGACCCAAGGCCTTTGGAGCCCAGATGATTCCATCACAAACCACATATAAAGCAGCCGTATATGGAGTTTTCCCTGCTGGGTTATGGCCTTGCTTTGGTCTGATCTTTACTTGCAGTGCCTCTATTCTTCCTTCTTAGATTGGGAATGTTAACTCTTTGCCATCATATGTAAATTGTTTTTTGATGTTATAAGAGCTCATAGTTTTAAGAATTTGCCCAAGTTTCAGAAGAGACAATCAAAGATTTTACTATATAGTTTCAGGGTGGCCTTGAACTCACAGCAACCCTCTTACCTCTGCCTCCAAGTACTGGGATTAAAGGTGTGTGCCACCACACTAAGCTTCCTTGTTTTTACAACATTGAATCCTGAATCTGGCATACAAACCCATTCTCAGTCTGGCTAGTTCAGAAATAATTTCCAGTGAGTGAGTGATTTTTTTCTGACTGTAACACTTACTTCTTGCTCTTTAGTCACTCTCCATCTCAGTCCTACCTGTAAGACAAATGTACATGTATCTTTCACGGGCACAGATACTGCAATTTCTCTGCCACATTCCTTGGCTCATGGGGAAATGGTGCATTCTTATAATATTCTGATCATGTGATCACGTCTGCTTTAGGTTATCACGTAGTCACCCATTTCATTATTATGTCCGTAGGAATATGGATGCCTCAAAGGCAGGCATTCTAATGCGCTGATGATGTTCATCCAACTAAAGCCTGTCCATTCTGTGCTGAATAGCGTTTTGCAAACACCTCAGATTCTAAGCTAAAAGAATGTATACTGAGAATAAACAACCCTGCCCTGCTCTTCTCATAACCCAGCCAGCTACATCCTGACTTGAGTCAGCCAAGCATCTTGTAAGACCATGCCACAGGTAAAATTCCCTACTCTGAGATAACAGCTTATTGTTTTGCCTTTTGTAACCCACTTATCACTGAAGAATTTCATGACTATAGACACACAGACTTAGAAACTTGTCCACCAATAATGTAAAAGATCCAAGGTGATGTCAGACTGCCTGTCAAACAGCCTGTAAGAGATCCAGACCCACTAGAGTGGGCTGTGAAGGAATTTTGGAGCATGAGTTTCCCTTCAGCACACTGGCATGACATAATAGACCCTAACTCGAAAAAGCAAAAAAAATTCTCGAGTTCTCCAATCCTCTTTGAGTGGCGCTTGGCTTTTTTGCTGACTTGAACCCAAATTTCTGAAACACAAACACTGGGCACATGTAGTAGTTCTACTGAGTTGAATGGTGCCACATTGCTTTTGGAATACACAAAGAACCATCCTCTTGCCTCATTATGGAGTGCTGGGAATGTAGGTGTGTGCCACTAGGCTCAGCTAGAATTTCTTAGTTAATAATTAACAGTCCTAAGGACATTGTCTAACAGTATGCATAAACCTCAAGTTCATTATGCTTAATGAAAGAAGCCAGGCACAAAAGAGCATTTATTGCATGATTTCATTTATGTGAAATGCCTCCAAAAGGCAAGCTTATAGAAAGAAAATTCATTGTTGCTCGTGAATGGAGGATGACTATAAATGGGCATGAGGTTTCTTTTGGGGGTGACAGAAATGTTCTAAAATTAGATTGCAGTGAGAGTTGCACCATTCCTGTAGAGAGCAGGCTGTGCCTTGCCTTGAATTATGTCACTATATACAGAACATCAACTCTACCTTGTCTGTGTGAGGAGATGAGGACCAGATGTTGAATGCACAGAATTTGGTGAGACAGAGTTCACTATGCACACGTAGTTGTACGTCACAAAATGACGGCATCTTATTTGTGCTAATAAAAATCTACCATCTACAAACTTATCAGGTTGAGTTAATATAGACACATGGACATAATGGATCATATGAGAGACACCAGGCATATGGGTTTATCAAAATCACCAGTGAATAATTTACCTAAAACACATAAAAGAGGAACACCTAGGACTGGCATGGCACACAGACCTCTCAATCATCATCTTTTCATAAAAAAGAAAATATATGTAGAGGCATTAAAATAATTGAATAAAAATCATTAAAAATGATATGCTACCATGGAAGGACCACCAAGAGGTACTAAGCAAAAAATTCATGATGAGAAAATAGTATGAATGGTTTGATTTCTTTCCTTAAAAGAACCCAGACAAGTTTTATTATGCTGGCAATAAAATGTAATCCCCCCTCCTCCAAGGAAACCAATTGTTTGGATGAAAAGGAGTGGAGCTGGGAAAGGACTCTTCTATTTTGTATTTTATACATTTCTTTAGTATTTGAGTTTTCCCCCTATGTATATTGTGGTAGTTTGATTTGGGTGTCTCCCATAGACTTAGATGCTCTGAATGCTAAGTCTCCAGCTGGTGGCAATTAAGGCCTTGTGGAGGCAGTGTGTTGTTGGAGGAGGGCTTATGGGTGTTATAGGCAGCTTCCCCTTGCCGGTGTTCAACATTCTACTGCTCTTGTTGTGTACCTGATACTGGCCAGGAGGTGATGTCCACCCTCTGCTCATGTCATCATTTTCCCTGCTAATGGGCTGAAGAGCATAGTGTTAAGCTGTCTGCCTGCAAAGCCTAAGGACCCAGGTTCAATTTTCAGGTCTCATGTAAGCCAGATGCACAAAATGGCACATGCATCTGGAGTTCATTTGCTAGAGACCCTGATGCACCCATTCTCTCTCTCTCTGTCCTAAATAAAAATAAATAAAAAATAAAAAAAAATTTCCCTGCTGGTTTGGAAGCCAAAATAAACCCTTTCTTCTCACAAGCTGCTCTTGGTTGGGTGTTTTCAGGCAGCAATACAAAGCTGATTGAAGCATGCATGTATGACTTATTATCATTATTTTAAAGAAAGAAAGAAAGAAAGAAAGAAAGAAAGAAAGAAAGAAAGAAAGAAAGAAAGAAAGAGAGAATTGATGCACCAGGGCCTCAACCACTGAAACCAAACTCCAGACACTTGTGCCATGTAGCGGGCAAGTGCAACCTTGCACTTGACTCACCTTTCCATCTGGCTAATGTGGGATCTGGAGGCTAGAGCATGGGTCCTTAGGCTTCACAGGCAAGTGCCTTAACCACTAAGCCATCACTCCAGCCCTATGTATGACTTTTATTAAGAAAATATCTCCTTGGTGGCATTGTGCACCAGACTGTTCTTTATTTTTGGGGTATGTGTATTGTATCTGTGGTATGTGTGTATGTGGAGGCCAGAGGAGTTATGTGAGGTGTCTTCCTCTATTACTCATCAGCAATGTCCTTGAGACAGAGTCTCTCACTGAATGCAGAGCTGCCATTTTTAAAATTTTTATTTTGGTCAAACTGACTGACCAGTGAGCCCTAATAATTCTCCAATCTCTAGTCCCAACAGGGCTCAGGGAAGGGTTAGAGGGATGTGTGTATGTGGCCACATTCAGCTGCTTATATGGGTGCTGGGGATTGAACTCAGGGTGAATAAGGGCCCTCATGCTTGCTCACAAGTACTCTAACCCACTGAGTCATTTCCCTAGCCCCAAGATTCATTCTTGGAAACACGGTTGTATTCTTTGGGACCATGTCTCTCTCTATATTTTTTCTTTTTATTTTCTTTTAATTTTAAAATTTTTACTAACATTTTCCATGATTATAAAAAAATATCCCATGGTAATTCCCTCCCTCCCCCCTGACACTTTCCCCTTTGAAATTCCATTCTACATCATATTACCTCTCCATCACAATCACTGTACTTACATATATACAATATCAACCTATTAAATACTCTCCTCCCTTCCTTTCTCTTCCCTTTATGTCTCCTTTTTAACTTACTGGCCTCTGCTACCAAGTATTTTCCTTCTCACGCAGTATTTTTTGTTTTTTAAATGTGGAATGCTTTATGAACTTGCGTGTCATCCTTGAGCAGGGGCCATGCTAATTTTCTCTGTATCGTTCCAATTTTAGCATATGTGCTGCTGAAGTGAGCACCATGTCAATATATTATTAATGATGTTGTTTATGATATTGTTTTAGAAGAGTAATTTTGTGTGTTGAGATGCTCAATAAACTTTTATTCCACTGAAAAACAGATTATTTATTAAAAAACTGAAAAGTAACAAGCAGTGGAGTCCATTCTGTGAGGCAAGGCTGAGCAAGTCCCAACAGTTTACACTCCTGGAGAGCATGAGCGTGGCTCACCACAGTCTGTGGCTACACTAGTGCAACTTACATCTACTTCCTGAAGTAAGAAATTTGTTATGCACCAGAAGTAAGTTCCCGTTGGATGCAGATTAGAAAATATTCAAGAACCTGTGTGAGCCCCTTCCCTAACTCAGCGAAGTGATACTTCCCTCTAAATCATCCCTCTAATATCCTGCTTGGTGATCTTGGGAATAGGCCTTATATGCTGTCTATTTGCCGGTGGGCACAGTGTTAGGTGGGTCAGCAAACGTGCTGAAGGGACAGTGCAGGGATGAGGTTCTGGCCTGTGTTTTCTTTTGTGCACCTGTATGTAAGACACCTAGAAGTGCTCATTATCTGTGAATGTCAACAGTACTCTAGATAATGGCTTCCTACTGAGTTTTCCTGGTACCCTAGATACTCCAGTGGCATCCCACTAGGTGGCTCCCTGCTTGCCAGTCAGGCTTTGCAGTACCTCAGTGAACTACTATGCTACCAGAGTAATACCTCTCCAAGGTCACTGAGGAGGGCCCCTCTCCCAAGTTTCCTTCTTTCGTGGGTACTTTGCTTCAACACTAGAGGTAGTTGCTCCCTAGATTAGACTCCTACATACTGCCAACGTCTCTTTCCCTCTTAATAGTTAATCATTACTGTTTAACAACTCCTTATATCAAAAGTCCCTTGTTCAAACTACTGGTATAGCTGTTGGCTCCTATTTGGACACTGATGATTAACCTCTAAACCAAACTAAAACAGAAGGAGAACAAAAATCCACAAATCAGCATGACAGAAAGTGATCAGATTCATATATGTATCACTAAATAAACAAGTTTTTCTTGTTAAGTTTGACAACACAGAGAAATAGCATTAGCTAAACTTGCTAACATTATTGCCTCCTGAAGCTGACTATGCAGATGGCTAAACACCGAGTCAGCCTGTTGCCACACATTTACTGTTTCCTACTGCACATTTTAGAAGGATGTATTACATGCATTGTTCAGTGTGGCTATCTAGTTCTTTCCAGGAAATGTAACAGTAAAGAGAACTTGTTAAATTTGTTTGTCATAAGACATGGCATGGATATAGAAAAGCCATAACAAAGGAGAAATTTTGAAATCACTTTGAACAGTTCAGAAAACTAAATTTTAATTTCTGTTTCCATTGATGCCATTCATTCCTTCACTCATTCATTTGTTCAGCTGATGAATATTTAGTGTGTAGCAGCAAAGGAGACAGATAAATATCATCCTGAATTTACTTTCTGTGGCAGGGGAAAATATGTTAGCAAATCAATACATAACACAATTTCAGGTGTTATCAAGAATGCAAAGCAGGGAGAATGGCTGGGGAGCTATATTAGGAAATAACAGTGTTTTACATTAAATTTCTTATATATAAAATAAGGTAAATGTCGTAATAAATAAAGCCACAGGGGTAGGTCTGGTATACTAAGAGGTCATGATTGTTGTAGTTTCAGGAGAAATCAAGCCACATATATACATGTAAATCATGACAAGTGTATGTACACAGCAATGGAACTTACCCTGTAGAAAGCACTGGTCAGAGGGAGTAATGCTGCAGCAATGTTATATTCTTCTAAACTTGAACAATCCTTAAAGGAAACAAAAGCAAATGATAATCATCAGGAGATTATCAACCCCAAATCTAGGATACATTATTTACCGTCCTATGAGTTTTTTGATTTTAGTTCTAATTGTTACTAAGGCATAGTTGGGTGAGTTGTTTTGGTTTTTGAGAAAATGCTGACCCTGAAACAAAAGCTTTTAGAAATGACATAAAGAACCAATTAAGAATGATATTATTGTTATATACCACTGGTGAGCATCTACTTTATGTATGTATAAATATATTTATGTATTTTTACAAACAGTTGTTTAGCACAAAAAATAAAGAAGGGATTTTATTTTATAAATCTACTATATTTCATTGAGTAAAGACTTTTTTCTTTAAATTCCCTGACCCCCGCAAGTCTCTGAGATGCATTTTATAATTGATTAGAAGTGTTTTTAATTTCTTAGTGTTATCAGATATCTTATTATGGATCAGGTAAGAAACATCAGATGCTAACATTCCCTGGTGAGTGTTGCTGGAAAACAGAACAATAAAAACATCCCAGTGGGAACAAAACTATGGCCTTTCCTTGGGGGAAAAACAAGAGGGCTGGAGAGATGTCTTAGTACTTAAGGTGCTTACCTGTAAAGCCTAAGAACCCAGGTTCAATTCCCTAGTACCCATGTAAGCCAGATGTATAAGGTGGTGCATGTGTCTGGAGTTTGTTTGCAGTGGCTAGAAGCCCCAGCATGCCCATTCTCTCCCGCCCCCATAAATAAATAAACAATGCAATTAAAATTGCGAACAGAAAGGAAAGAGTAAAGCAGGACTAGTGTACAGAATGAGAACTCCCACACATAATTGGAGACCAGGAGGCAGCAGCATGACTGATGGCAAGTGAAGAAGGACACATAGTTGTGAATGTTTGAGAGGAAATCCATAACAATAAAAACTGAGAAAAAAGTCAGGAAATTGGTGAATATAGGACATTAGTGGTTTCTGACCTGATTAGAGTACAGGTGAGTAAAAAGGAAAGCAACGTACTAAACTAATCACTTGAAGAGTTACTATATCTAAAAAGGTGCTTTAATGAATCTTGACATGGTGAACCAGATGAATACTAAGATTTGTCTCTAATCATTAGGTTGCACACTAGATGGGCCATAAGTACACCAAGGAGAAAAATCCAGTCGAGGAGAGAGATGGCAAAGAAAGATCCCTGATAAAAGTGGTCTCTGAAACATGTCTGGCAGTGTTAATTAACCTCAACAGGATTTCTTCTTGGAAATATCTCATTCCCCCAAAGAGCAAACATGTAAAATTAACATTAAATAGCAGATCCCTGACACTATCATCAAATATAATATGGCAGCAACAAAAGAAAAATACCTATATTCATAATTATGTCAAATTTTTTTAATTTTTAGTAATTATCAAGTCAAATAAGCCCAACTTGGTACTTTTACAGAAAATTTACAGAAATAAGAGCTTATAATTTTCAGACACTATCCAGAAATTGCTTCCTATAATTCTAATGGACTGTACTCTAATACTTTCCATAACTGCATGAATTTAGAAAAACTGACTACATGGCAGGCAATAAAATAAGCATGAGTAAATAAATGCTAGAGGTTTATTGCCATATTTAGTTGTCAGATCACAACACAAGTAGGCAAGATATCATAATATACGTGAAGTAATTAAAACTGTACATGGCACACAGTAATCAATAAATGCTATTTCAAGCATTTGCTTATTTATATGAAGATGAGCACTAGATTTCAACTTCTGGCCTGAAGTATTCCTGCTGCTTAATCCTCCTGTGATACCAAGACTGTAGATGTGTGCTATTTTTCTAGTTGACAGTATTCATTCATTTACTTTTTATGCCTGAGTGTGTGCATGTGTGTGTGCAGATCAGAGGGCATCCTGGGGTGTCATCCTCAGGAACATAGCCATTTTTTTAAAACAATTTTTTTTAAATTTATGAGAGAGAGAGAAAGAGAGGGAGGGAGAAAGGGAGGATGGGTACACACGAGGGCATCTAGCCACTGCAAATGAACTCCAGATGCATGCATTCCCTGTGTATCTGGTTTATATGGGTACTAGTGAACTGAACCTGGGTCCTTAGGCTTTGCAGGTGAAGGTCTTAACTGCTAAGCCCTCTTTCCAGCCCTCGCCATCTTTACTTTTTTTTTTCTCAATTTTTATTAACATTTTCCATGATTATAAAAAATATCCCATGGTAATACCCTCCCCCCCTCACTTTCCCCTTTGAATTTCCATTCTCCATCATATCCCCTCCCCATCTCAATCAGTCTCTCTTTTATGTTGATGTCCCGATCTTTTCCTCCTCTTATGATGGTCTTGCGTAGGTAGTGCCAGGCATGGTAAGGTCATGGATATCCAGGCCATTTTGTGTCTGGAAGAGCATGTTGTAAGGAGTCTTACCCTTCTTTTGGCTCTTACATTCTTTTTGCCACCTCTTCCGCATTAGACCCTGAGCCTTGGAAGGCAAGCCATCTTTACTTTTAAGCTTTTTTTTTTTTTTGGTTTTTCAAGGTAGGGTTTCACTCTAGCCCAGGCTGGCCTGGAATTCACTATAGAGTCTCATGGTGGCCTTGAACTCAAGGCGATCCTCCTACCTCTACCTCCCAAATGCTGGGATTAAAGGCATGCGCCACCACGCCCAGCTTCTTTTAAACGTTTTAACAATAGCTTCTAAAAGTATAGACAATAAGTGATAATTTCCATCTCCCTTCTCTCCCTCTCAAATCCATCCTCTCCTTTCCAATTAGTCTCTCACTGGTCTGGAGTTTCCCAATTATGCTAGACTGGCTGGCTGGGGAGCCCCAGGGATTATTTTGTGTTTGCCTCCCCAGCACTGGAATTATAGGTTCTTGTGCCACAACACCTAGCTTTTTCATACGGGGTCTGGTGATTGAACTCAGATCATCACACTTGCAAGGCAAGCACAGTCCTGACTGGGCCGTCTCCCCTCCTGACAGCATTTTCATTGCGGTGACTAAGCAGCAGCATCAATGTTATGGCTGAACGAGTTCTGCTTTTTTCAGAATGTTAAAAGTCAAAAGATCAGTTGAAACAAGTATTTGTAGGTTTTAGATGTTTAGAATAATGAGAGATGGGGGGGTTGGAGAGAGGAAATAAAATAACACTACTTTGAATAAATTGTCATTCATTCAATATATATTAATTGACTATCTACTAGGCACCAGGGTTATTGTCGCTAATGAACTCAGGAAACCTTTTATCTATATAAACACATTTTAAAGCATTGCTATAAATTCACTGCTAAATGTAAACTCATTCTAAAATGTGAGAAATAGCCATGGTTTTTCATTGTATCTCTGTGAGGAACTTTATTAGAATCTTGTTAGACATCATAAATCGGAACACTGTGATCTTTGGATTTAAATTAAAACATGGTCTTTAGATACAAATATGTGACTATTAGAGCTATATATACACACACATATATATGTATGTATGTGTATGTGTGTGTGTATGTATGCGTATGTATGTATGTATACACACACACACACACACACATACATATTTGTTTGTTTGTTTTTTTGAGATAGGGCCTCACTCGAGCTCAGGCTGATCTAGAATTAATTTACTCTGTAGTCTCAAGGTGGCCTTGAACTCATGGCAATCCTCCTACCTCTGCCTCCTTTGGGATTAAAGGCATGTGCCTTCACATCCAGCTCCTATTAGAACTATTTGAGAACTGTGTCTTTCAGGAACATGTACATTAGGAGACAGGAGGGAAGAAGAAAAGAGCTCCCCATAAGGAGAACAACATCATCAACTGAAAGGTAACTCTGGTGCTTGCCTAGCACACATGAGGCCCTGGGCTCAATCCCTAGCAACCCTCAGATTCCCCCCCCCCACAACTTTGAAGGCAGTCACCTTGGAGCCATGTTTACATTTTTATTTTAAAATAGACCATGTAGAATAACCTCACCTTTTTCTTACACAGCACCAGTCAGCTATGTCTCCATCATCTTCACAGATTTAATACAATCACTTGGGAACACAGCAGAAAGCGTGAATCTTTCCCCCCTGGCTTATTTCACCCCCTTAGGACAATGCTATGTGCAAGAATGTCATCTATGTCCTAGCACATCTGAATTTCTTTAACAGAAATGCCTTGCATGTTTCTGAAGACTGTCATGAGGCCCAAGGCAATAAAGTTCAACAGACTTGGGCTGTAATCTTCTCCCAAGGAAATGGTTGGGATGCCAAGATGCCTTTTGACTTTGATTTCACAGCAGGGCTTCATTTGTCCAAGCTTTAAATGACAACAGCTGTGATATGAAGCGCCACACATTCATTTATAAGAATTTCCCACAAATTAAAAAATTAAACATTGAGGGATTTAATCCATGGCCAATTAGTAGGAACTAGGCAACCATAAAACATTTTGAGTAGAAAGAACTATATTTTACAAAATGTTTACACATCTAAAACCTGTGCACGAGTCAAGGGCTGATTGCAAAATATAAATATGAAATTCTTTGCAAATCACGTTAGGGACATTCTAAGTTAATTAGGTTGAAAGATGGAAAAATTCTAAAAAAGTTAGACTACAACTATTGACATAGCAATTGCATTCCAGAAAAGTGCAGTTATCTGTTGGGGAATCAGTCCATAAATACACATCCTGAAGTTCTGTGCTTTGGCTATAAAATAGCTTGTGTTACAAAAATACCAGACGATTTATAAACCTGCAAGGACTAGAACACTCATATGTTTTATTCAGAACATTGCCATGTAACTTACCTTTAATTTTCTTGTTATTATTTAAAAGTGAGTCTTGATAATCTCTAATTATGCTTAATCACTTCCCATTTTTAACCCACATACCTCTGAATTGTCATGGCCAACATCCCTATTTTATAGAATGTTGGTCTCTTTCAGTTTTGTTATACTTCAACATTAAAGAAGAAATGAGATGGAAATACCATGTATCGTAGACACAATTCTCCCTTACAGTTGAGATTAGACATAGTTTAGAAAAAAAAATTCTAAATTGTCCCAAACATTGAAAATATCTGCATCTTCTATATGAAGACAAGAAATTAAAAACAAAAAATACTTCATATCAAAATACTCTCCAGTACAAAAAATAGCTATGGTCTGACTGTTAGAACATAATGACCAAATTCTCCTGCCAGAGTTGCAAACTTTTCCATGGTGTAGCTTGCTGAGGCGCTGTGGGCCGACCCCACTACCCACATGACCATTCCGCCCCTGCTGCGAGAGGCAGCACTAGTGAGCCTGCTGGATTAGCATTCACTGCTCAGCATGCCCCTATCACACCCAGAAATGCCTTGTCATTTCTTTGTTTTATCTGTTGGCACCCCCATACATATAGCCCCTGGCTTCCTCACTCTTTCCAAGTACAATGCTAAGGTCAAAATTGGCAATTTTTTTTTATTATAGTTTTAGCTTTATCATATTTTAATGTTAAGTAAGTTTATAAAACCATAGCAAACATACTGTGAATACTATAGTTACTTATATGAGCCTTGACACTCTTTGAGAAAGAAGGTGAATTATAAGCTTGACCAATAATACCAAGCTTTAAAGTTTTTTTTAAAATTTTTATTTATTTATTTATTTGAGAGTGACAGACACAGAGAAAGACAGATAGAGGGAAAGAGAGAGAGAATGAGCGTGCCAGGGCTTCCAGCCTCTGCAAACGAACTCCAGACTCGTGCGCCCCCTTGTGAATCTGGCTAACGTGGGACCTGGGGAACCGAGCCTTGAACCGGGGTCCTTAGGCTTCACAGGCAAGTGCTTAACCGCTAAGCCATTTCTCCAGCCCTAAAGTTTTTTTTTTTAATTGTTTTATTTTTATTCATTTATTTGACAGAGAAAGGGGGAGAGAGAGACAGAGAGACAGACAGAGAGAGAGAGAGAAAATGAATGGGCACACCAGGGCCTCCAGCCACTGCAAATGAATTCCAGACACATGTGCCCCCTTGTGCATCTGGCGAACATGGGTCCTTGGGGAATTGAACCTGGGTCCTTTGGCTTTGCAGGCAAGCACCTTAACTGCTAAGCCATCCCTCCAGCCCACCAAGCTTTAAAGTTTTAAGTTCTCTTAGTGAATGGACCAAATCTGTTTCAGTTGTTACCTGGATGCTACAACCCTACATCTGGCACATGGGAATAACAGCTAACATTTATTGAGTGCTCACTAATTATCAGACGTTGTCTAATTATAAACTTATACAAATTATTTAATCTTTCTAATGTTTTATTGGCCAGATACTATGTCTATTTTGTTGGTAAAAGAAATGAGCCTGAGATTATACAGCCACAAATGCAGACTAGAAGTTGAATCCAGATATATTTTATAGCTTTTTGAGTTAAACTCATCTGTTCTTGTTTCCCAAATGCAGTAATATATTGCAATGAATCTGAAAATTGTACCAGTGGACACTTACATGTAAAACCATGTGACTGCAATACTGGATGACAAAAAAATCATAGCATTATTTTCAGAGTTCTGATGGGAAATATTTTAAATTTATTTTATATTTTAAAATTACAGTGAAATTCACTTTTTAAAAAATTTTTTATTTATTTGAGAGCAACAGACACAGAGAGAAAGACAGATAGAGGGAGAGAGAGAGAACGGGTGCGCCAGGGCTTCCAGCCTCTGCAAATGAACTCCAGACGCGTGCACCCCCTTGTGCATTTGGCTAACGTGGGACCTGGAACCGAGCCTCGAACCGGGGTCCATAGGCTTCACAGGCAAGCGCTTAACCACTAAGCCATCTCTCCAGCCTGAAATTCACTTTTTAAAATTGTATAGATGTATGGACTTTAGCACATGTATACACCATATAGCCATACCCATCATCAGAGATGAATACAGAATAATTCCATAAACTCCTACATTCTTTTACTATTATTAGTTTTGTTTCTTTGTGGTGTGTGTAGTATATGCACATATCTGTGTACAGAGCCCAGAGGAGAGCACTGAGTTTACTTCTCTACCACTCTTCTTTGCTTCCTTGAGATGGAGCTGCCTTTTCCAGTTGAGCTAGATAACCAGTAAGCCCCAGCAATTCTTCTATCTCCACCCCCTCTGGACTGGGGTGACAGGCGTGTGTGGCCACACCTGGCTTTATGTATGAGTACTGACCAAACTCAGGCCCTCCTGCTTATGCAGCAAGCGCTCTCACCCACTGAGCCATCTCCCAGCTCCAGCTCCAGGTCTCTTACTACTTTAGTTGCATGTGTATGTGTGTCTGGTGTGTGTTAGTATGGGTATTTACGTATGGATGGATGCATGCGGGTACAGGTGCATATGCACAATTGTACACACATATTTGGAGGCCAGAGGTTGATGTCAGGTATCTTCTGTCACTGTCCCCTTTGCTTTTTGAGGCAGGGTCTCTCACTGAGCTTTGAGCTCACTGACTCAGTTAGACCAGCTAGAAAGCAAAAGCCAGAGGTCCTCTTGTCTCTGGCTCCCCAGTGCTGGGATCACAGACATGTGCCACCATACTGAGCATTTTACATGGGTGTGGGGGATCTAAACTCAGGTCCTCATGCTTATGTGGTAAGCACTCTACTAAGTTTTCTCCCCAATCCTGCCATCTCTTTATAGTCCTCCAAACTCCTAACCCTTGGTAATAATGGCTATACCTTTTTGAGAATACTCTTATCAATGGAACGGTACAATCTACAGGCTGTTGAGAGTGGTTTTTTTTTTTTTTTTTTTTCATTCAGGACATGTCTTTGGGATTTATCAACACTGTAGTAGTCAGTGGATTGAAGACCTTATTTGTTGTTTCCAATTCTGAACATCATTGCTATTAATTTATGGACAGGTTTTTTAATTTTTATATTTTAGTATTTATTTTTTTGGGGGGGAGAAAGAGAGAATGGGTGTGTCAGGCCCTTCAGCCACTGTGAACAAACTCCAGATGCATGTGCCCCTGGTGGCGCATGTGCAACATTGTGCACTTGTGTCATTGTGTGTCTTGCTTATGTGGGACCTGGAGATCTGAACATGAGTTCTTAGGCTTCATAGGCAAATGCCTTAACACAGTAAGCCATCTCTTCAGCCCCATGGACAAGTTTTTATGTGGATAAATGCCCAAGACTGGGTTTGCTGAGTCATTTGTGAAAAGTGTGTTTAATGCTTTAAGAAACTGCAAAACTCTTTAACAGAATGCCTGGACCAATTTATTTGAATTGTTTTTAATCTCTGTATCCTTGCCAGAACTTGCTATTTTAGAGCCTTTAATTTCAGCTATTTTAATAGGTGTGCTGTAATATGTGGTTTGATTTGTGTTTATTTATTTATTTGAGAGCGACAGACATAGAGAGAAAGGCAGATAGAGGGAGAGAGAGAGAGAGAATGGGCGCGCCAGGGCTTCCAGCCTCTGCAAACGAACTCCAGACGCGTGCGCCCCCTTGTGCATCTGGCTAACGTGGGTCCTGGGGAACCGAGCCTTGAACCGGGGTCCTTAGGCTTCACAGGCAAGCGCTTAACCACTAAGCCATCTCTCCAGCCCCCGATTTGTGTTTTTTTTTTTTAACTTTTGTTTTTTTGAGGTAGGGTCTCGCTCTAGCCCAGGCTGGCCTAGAATTCACTATGTAATCTCAGGGTGGCCTCAAACTCATGGCAATCCTCCTACCTCTGTCTCCCGAGTGCTGGGATCAAAGGTGTGTACTACCATGCCTGGCTTGATTTATGTTTCTGCAGTAGCTAAACTACTGCATATATTTTAATGTTTTTCTTTTTTTTTACCATCTGTGATCTGTTCAACTTTTCTATCAATTAAAAAATGTGTTTTTTTCACAGATTAATCACTGGGACCTCATGAAATTACAAAGATTTTGCACTGCAAAGGACACAGTGAAAAAAGCAAAGAGGCAACCTACGGAATGGGAAAAAATCTTCGCCAGCTATATATCTGATAGAGGATTAATATCTAGGATATACAAAGAACTCAAAAAGTTAAATTATAAGGAATCAAACAAGCCAATCAAAAAATGGGCTATGGAGCTAAACAGAGCATTCTCAAAGGAAGAAATACGAATGGCATATAAGCATCTAAAAAAATGTTCTACATCACTAGTCACCAGGGAAATGCAGATTAAAACTACATTGAGATTTCATCTCACTCCTGTCAGATTGGCCACCATCATGAAAACAAATGATCATAAATGCTGGCGGGGATGTGGAAAAAGAGGAACCCTTCTACACTGCTGGTGGGAATGCAATCTGGTCCAGCCATTGTGGAAATCAGTGTGGAGGTTCCTAAAACAGCTAAAGATTGACCTACCATAGACCCAGCTATAGTACTCCTAGGCATATATCCTAAGGACTCATCTCATTTCCATAGAAGTACGTGCTCAACCATGTTTATTGCTGCTCAATTTATAATAGCTGGGAAATGGAACCAGCCTAGATGTCCCTCAACTGATGAGTGGATAATGAAGATGTGGCACATTTATACAATGGAGTTCTACTCAGCGGAAAAGAAAAATGAAGTTGTGAAATTTGCAGAAAAATGGATGGATCTGGAAAGGATTATACTTAGTGAGGTAACCCAGGCCCAGAAAGCCAGGCGCCACATGTTCTCCCACATATGTGGATCCTAGCTACAGATGATTGGGCTTCTGCGTGAGAAGGAAAATAATTAGTAGCAGAGGCCAGTAAGTTAAAAAGGAGATATAAAGGGAAGAGAAAGGAAGGGAGGAGGGTACTTAATAGGTTGGTATTGTATATATATAAGTACAATGATTGAGAATGGGAGGTAATATGATGGAGAATGGAATGTCAAAGGGGAGATGGGGGAGGGGAGGGAGGTTATTACCATGGGATTTTGTTTTATAATCATGGAAAATGTTAATAAAAATTTTAAAAAGTGGTTTTTTATTAATAAACTTTAATAATTCTCCATATATTTTGTAGATATATCTTTCATCAGATGTGTTTTGCTATTACTTTCTCCTAGTATGGGTTTCTATTAATTTCTTTTTTTTTTTTTTTTTTTGAGGTAGGGTCTCACTCTAGCTCAGGCTGACCTGGAATTCACTATGTCATCTCAGGGTGGCCTCGAACTCATGGAGATCCTCCTACCTCTGCCTCCCAAGTGCTGGGATTAAAGGTGTGCGCCACCACGCCCGGCTCTTTACTTTAATTTTAAACAGTATCTTTGGTACAGCAAAAGTTTTAAATGTTGATAGAGTCCAATTTATCACTTTTTACCTTTATGTTTTAAAAGCTCTGCCTTTTTCCCCAAAGATCACAAAGCTTTTTCCTCTGTTTTATCCTGAACTTTTATAGGATAACCTCTTACATTTAGGTCTACAACTTAAATTTTACAAACATATGAGGTAAAGGTTGAATTTCATTTTCTTACATATTTTTTTTTCCACAAAATTACCACAAAACCTTTGTCAAAAATCAATTATCTTTACACACGTAGGCCTGTTCTTAACTCTCTCCTTTCCCTCCTTCTCTCCCTTCCTGCCATCCCAAACTTAAAATTCTGTGATTATAGCTTCAACGTAAATTTGAAATTTGTCTTCCAATTTTATGTTTTCAAAATTATTTTGGGTGTTCAGGTTCTCCTTATTTCCATATAGATCTTGGAATCAAGTTCTACTAAAGTGCCAGCTAGGATTTCAATGGGAATTACACTGAATATATATTAGTTTGGGAGAATTGCCATCAGAACATAACTGACTCTTATGACCTATGAGCACACTCACAAGTACAGAACGACAAATACTACGTATTCTCCCTCATGTGTAGTTCTTAATCAGGAACAGCTTGAGTTTTAGGCATACCTGACAGGTAACTCGCTCGAGAGAGATAATAGGGATGGAAGGGCTTAGGGGGAGGGAGAGGGGATGAGAGGGTAAGAGATGATACACACAAAACTAAATCCAAAATTGATACCATAGAAACCTTCTTCCTGGATAGCAGAGTAAAATATATAACCCTCAAAAGAAGTAGGGGGGGACTGTCTGGTAAGAAGGGCTCTGGAAAGGGTAGGATGAAGCCTAACCTTAAAACATTTGGTTCTTGCTTGCAACTGCCAGTACCAGAAATTGGTTACAACCCACTTTGAGCTGTTGATTGGAGAGACCTATGAAGTCCCCCAAACAAGACAGGGTTGTGTCAAAGCACTTGACTTGCCTGAGGTAAAATGTAGGACGCTATGCCGAAGTCACCAAATACTGCAAACAGAACACCAAGAGAACCAGCTGGAATCTGGAAGGAAGCCAGTTCTCCTGGGAAGCACTATATGAGCTGCTGGAGGAAAATGGCCCACAGAGCGGTGAGCAAGCAGAGGACACTGCTATACAAAAGCAACCAGCCACACAAGACTCAGACATCTGTGCAATGGTTGCACCCAGCCTAGGTGGGCAACCAATGTTCTCTGATTGGCTAAGGGATCTAGTTAGTGGAAAGGAACCCATAGCTGGAACTGGGAACTGAGTCAGAATCCTATGGAGACAAAGATTATGGACTCCAACGAGAAGCTCCCACTAATTTTTGGTCAAAAGTGAGGCCACCCATCAAAATCTCTCTAAATTAAAAATGCTCATTTCTCTTAACCTATGCAGATCTCACTCTCCTTTGGAGAATCTGTTTTTCTTTTCCAGAAGGCAGTGAGAACAAAGGACAACCCAAATCTATTAATACAAGAAAAGACAGCTGACTCCCTGACGGGAGAAAAACCACTCCTTGCACATCAGCTAGGTGAAACCACAGAGGAACTGGCAAGATAAGCAAGAGTGCTGCTTTCCTGGTGAGGCTGCCAACCTGTGCCAGGGTGAGGAAGACAGATAGATACCAAGGATTGTCAGAATGCACCAAAACAGAAATCCAGAAGCTGCTGAGAGCTCAACACAACAAGACATTACTTTAAAGCTATAATGTGCACCAGTTAGCTTTTACACACAGATTCTACATCAGAAATGAGGCTTACTAAATTTCAAAAGAAAACCACTTTGCCTCAATAAAGGTAAAAAAATTAGGAGTTTAAATAGATATTTTTCTTTAAATCTGAAGGACTATCTTATATTTTTAAAATTATTTTTATTTATTTACTTATTTGACGGGGGGGGGGGATGAATATGGGCACGCCAGGGCCTCCAACCACTGCAAATGAACTCCAGACGTGTGCGCCCCTTGTGCATCTGGCTAAAGTGGGTCCTGGGGAATCAAACCTGGGTCCTTTGGCTTTGCAGGCAAACACCTTAACTGCTAAGCCATCTCTCCAACCCATAAATATTTTTTATTTGAGACATACAGAGAATGAATATGGGTATCCTAGGGTCTATTGCAACTACAAACAAACTCTAGACAAATGCATCACTTTGTCCATCTGGCTTTATCTGGGTACTGGGGAATTGAACTCGGACCATCAGGCTTTGTAGGCAAATACCTTTAAATAATGAGTAATCTTCCCAGACCAAGAACTGCTATTATAGTGACAGAACTGTTATGATTTTGATATAAGAATGTCCCTGGAAGGTTCCTGTATTCAAAGCTTGGGCTTTGGTAAGGTTCTTGGCTTATGAGACCTTAACTTTATCAATGGATTATAGCTGAATGGGATGTTATAGGATGTTAGATCTAGTTAGAGAAAGTCACTTGGGAGGGCATGGTCTTGATTCATATTACCATATATATGCCTCTTCTTGGTATCTGGTTGCTGGTCACCAGGAGATGAATACTTTCTTTTATGCCCTTACCCATGATGTTCTGCCCCCATCAAGGTCCAGAAACAATGGAGCCAACCAATCAGAGGCTGAAACCCCTGAGACTGGGAGCTAAAATACATCCTTTCTTCTTTTACGTTGTTTTCTTTTGTCACAGCAATGAAAGGCAATTAAGACAGAGACCCAACACTATTATCACAGAATACTGGAACAAGCACACGACTGAACATCAGCAAGACCTATGTTCTTATCCCTAGGGTGTTACTACATGGTAATATGACCTTGGGCTAACCGTTTCAATTTGGTGGGCTTTATTTTCTTCATGTAGAAAATAATGTAGACTCAATCATTTCTAATGTCTTTTATTTTTCAAAATCCTCTTCAAATTCCATTTCTGATTTCAACTGGCTCAATTAGAAGATCAACAAGAAAGGGATGTCTCTCTTTGTGGCAATCTAGGCAGATATCCCCTGCAAATACTCTGGCCACAAGTGTGGATTCCAGAAGTGAGTTGTATGAAGTTTACAGAACACAATGTTAAGCTCAGTATGTAGTCATGACAGACCACATTAGGAAAGAGTGTCCTGAAACTACATTACTTCATCTCTAAAGAGTTGTGTCTCAAGAGGCCATGGCAATGGTCAAAACCTTGGCTGAAGCTTTTTGATGCATTACTGATAGAGAAGTCATTCTTCAAACATACCCTAATTAACCACAACAGAGTAGTTTCATGCCAGAGCTGAGTTCCACAATGATGAACCTAAACAATTTAAGTCCAGTTGAAGACTTTTGGGCTACAGCTACACACACAGTAGGGAGATGGAACTCTACAAACACGGTTTGAGAAAGTCCCAAAGAGACTCTTAGTGCACAGGAGCACGGCAGTCGCAGCATACTACATGTGTGTAATTCTGAACTTGTCCAAAGTTGATTAACTTAGAAAGTAAAAAGTTACGTGAAAAGGGACATGTTTCCTTGACTCTAATGCAGGGTGAAGAGACACCTCACTCTTTTCGCCAACGAATATTATTGACTTTTTTTTTGTTGAAGATCAGGTGTCTGTAGCTGCCTGGACTTACATCTGGGTCCTCTATTCTGTTCCTTGATCTACATGTCTGTTTTCGTGACAGTACCATTTACTATGTTACCAGTATGTTACTATGGCTCTGTAATATACGTTAAAATAAGGTATGGTGATACTACCAGCCTTATTTTTGTTGCTTAAAATTGTTTTGGATATTTGAGGTCTTTTGTGCTTCCAAATGATTTTAAGATTTTTTTATTTCCATGAAGAATGTCATTGGAATTTTGATGAGGATTGTATTAAATGTGCGAATTGCTTTTGGTAAGATTGACATTTTCACAACACGGATTCTTCCAATCCAAGAACATGGGATATCGTTCCATTTCCTAGGGTCTTCTGCAATTTCTTGGTTGAGTGTTTTGAAGTTTTCATTACAGAGATCCTTAACTTTCTTGGTTACGGTTATTCCAAGTTACTTTATTATTTATTTGGAGGCAATTGTGAATGGGAATGATTCCCTGATTTCAGTCTCAGCATGTCTGTTGTTAGTTAATAGGAAGGCTACTGATTTCTGTGTGCTTATTTTGTATCCTACTATGTTATTAAAAGTGTCTACCAGCTCTAATAGCCTCTGGTAGAGTCTTTAGGGTCCTTCATGTATCATCTGAAAATAATAATTTGATCACTTTTCCCCCCAATTTGTATCTCTTTTATGTGTTTTGCTGCTATAGCTAAGACTTCCAGTACTATATTAAATAAAAGTGGGGACAGTGGACACCCTTGTCTTGTTTCTAATTTTGGTGGAAAAGCTTCAAGTTTTTCCCCATTTAGTACTATGTTGGCTGTAGGTTTGTCATAAACAGCCTTTATTATGTTGAGATACGTTTCTTCTATTCCACGTTTGTAGGACTTTTATCATGAAGAGATGTTGGATTTTGTCAAATGTCTTTCTGCATCTATTGAGATGATCATATGATTTCTGTCCTTCAGTTCATTTATATAGGGTATTACATTTATTGATTTGCATATGTTGAACCATCCCTACATCTCTGAGATAAAGCCTTTTTGGTTGGGGTGAATGATCATTTTGATATATTCTTGTATTCTGTGTAAGAATATTTTCTTGAGAATTTTTGCATTTATGTTCATGAGGAGATGGGTCTGTAATTTTCCTTTTTTGTTTTGTCTTTGTCTATTTTTGGTTATCAGGGTGTTCTGGCTTCATAGAAGGAGTTTGATAGTATTATTTCCTTTTCTAGTTTACGGAAAAGTTTGAGATGCATTGGTGTTAGTTCTTCCATGAAGGTCTGCTAAAATTCACCTGTAATCCATATAGGCCTGGCCGTTTTTTAGTTGGGATATTCTTTTTATCTTTAATAACTGTTTGGGTCTCTGTACTTTTTATAGGTCTATTTAAGTGGTTTATATCATCTTGATTTAATTTTGGTAGGTCATATAAATCTAGGAAATCATCTATTTCCTCCAGATTTTAAAACTTAGTAGAGTATATATTCTTAAAGTATGTCCTTATAATTTTCTGAATTTCTTTGGTATCTATTGTAATGGTGCCTTTTTCATCTCTAATTTGTGTTTCTTCTTTCTTTTGGTAAGGTTTGCTAAGTGTTTATCAATCTTGTTTATCCTTTCAAAGAACCAACTCTTTGTTTCACTGATTCTTTTTTTGGGGGGGGGTGGGTTATTTCATTAATTTCTGCTCTCATCGTAATTATTTCTTTCCAGCTACTGATTTTCAGATTGCTGTTTTCTTCTTTTTCCAAGGCCTTAAGGTGAAACATTAAGTTGTTTACTTGCAACTTTTCTAATTTCTTAATACAGATACTTAAAGCTATAAATTTCCCTCTTAGGACTTTCCTCATTGTGTCCCATAGGTTTCGTATGTTGTATTCTCATTATTATTTAAGTGCATGACTTTTCTGATTTCCTTCTCAATTTCTTCATTGACCCATTCATCATTTAGTAGTGTATTGTTTAGTTTCCATGATTTTATGTATGCTCTATAGCTTTTCTTGCCATTGATTTGTAGTTCAGTCCCACTGTAATCAGATAGAGTACAAAAGAATTATTTCAACTTTCCTGTATTTAAGGTTTGTTTTGTGTCCTAACATATGGTCTATTTTAGAGAAGGTTGCATGTGGTGCTGAAAAGAATGTGTATTCTACAGCATTTGGATGAAATGTTCTGTTGATATATGTTAGGTCCATTTGTTCTATGACCTCATTTAATCCAGATGCTTCTCTATTTATTTACTTTGTTGGGATGATCTGTCACTTGATGAGAGTGGGGTATTGAAGTCACCCACTACAAATGAGTTTGGTATTATATGTGAGCATCATTCTAGTAGTGTTTATTTGATGAAACTGACAGCCCCCATGTTAGGTGCATATTTGCTTAGAATTGTTATATCCTTCTGTTGGAGTATTCTTTTAATCAATACAATGTGGTTTTTTTTTTTTTTTTATATTTCCTAACTAATGTTGGTTTGACATTTACTCTGTCAGGTATTAGGATAGCACCTGCTATTTTCTAGGCTCATTTGCTTGAAATATTGTTTTCCATCCTTTCACCCTAGTATAGTGACTATCTTTTATGAAAAGGTGAGTTTCCTGGAGGCAACAAATAGAAGGATCCTGCTTTTTAATCCAGTCTGCAAACCTGTGTCTTTTGACTGGGGCTTTGAGGCCATTGATATTAAGAGTTATTATTGGAAAGTGTACATTTACTCTTGCCATTCTTCTTGTTTTGTAGTTCTGGTTTTCCCTTTACACTCTGTTGACTATACTTGAGTATGGTTTATTTTTTCCTGTTTCCTTATGTGTGTGCTTTTCTTTCTTTTCAGTATGGAGGATCCTTTCAAGTATTTTCTATAGAACTGGTTTAGTGGTCACATATTTCTTTAACTGTTTTTGTTGTGGAATATCCTTATTTCTCCATCAATTTGGATAGATAGCTTTGCTGGATAGTCATCTTGGCTGACAGTTATCTTTCAGAGTTTGTAATACATTATTCTAAGACCTTATGGTTTTTAAAGTTCATGTTGAGTAATCTTTTATCCCGATGGGTTTTTCTATATAAGTGATTTGATTTTTCTCTCTAACTGCTTTCAATATATTTTCTTTGGTTTTTGTGTTTTGTAGCTTAATTATAATATGGTGGTGAGAGGTTCTTTTCTGATTTTGTCTGTTTGACATTCTAAAGGCTTTCTGCATCTGCCTTGGCATCTCCTTACCATTTTGGAGAAATTTTCTTCTATGATTTTGTTGAGAACACCTACTGTTCCTCTGGAGTGAAATTCTTCTCCTTCTACTATTCCCTGAATTCTGTTTTATGTCTTCATAGTTTCCCAAATGTCTTGAAATTCCCATTCATTCCTTTCTATTTAATTTGTCTTTCTCCTTGTTGGACTGTAGCACCTGGTCTTATAGTTTAGATATTCTGTCCTCTCCTTAATCCATTCTACTGGTAAGACTTTCTACAGAGTTTTATATTTTACTTGCTCTGTTTTTCATTTCTAGTATTTCTGATTGGCATTTTTTCATTATTTCTATTTCCTTACTCATGTCTTGTGTTGACCTCCTTACATCATTAAGTTGGTTTCCTATGTTCTTCTTCTGGAGCTTGTTTTCTTCTTTGATTCCTCTGATATCTTCAAACATAGATATAATCATTTTTAAAATAAATCTTTGTCAGGCATTTCATCTAAATCAGTCTCACTAGAGGTCATATCTGACAGATTAATAATTTTTGGTAGAATTATACTGTCTTTTTTTATTCTTGCATTATAATGCAGAGATTTTTGCATCTTGAGTTGATCTGATGCGTGGATTTTCTAATTATCTGCACTGTTCTTAGCTGTGTAAATCCATGTTTTTAATATCTTCAGGGTAGTTGTTTAAGGTGCCAGGTATAGTTCTTATGCTCCTGCACTAACAGCAGGAGCCTTCCAAGTGCTGGGATTAAAGGCGTGTGCTAGCATGCCTGGCAGAAATTTATTTATATTTAAAAAGTATAATTTATGGGCTAGAGAGATTGGCTTAGTGGTTAAGGTGCTTGCCTGCAAAGTCTAAGGACCCACGTTTGAGTCCCCAGTGCCCACATAAGCCAGATGTACAAGGTGGTATATGTATCTGGAGTTCAACTGCAGTGGCTACGGGCACTTGTGCACCCATTCTCTCTTTCTCAAATAAATAAGTACATAATTTATTTGCATGTGTGTCATGTGTATGTGATGGGAGAGGAGAATGTCAGAGCCTTTTGCTTCTGCAATGAACACCAATCACTTTTGCTACTTTTTGTATATGGCTTACATGAGCAACTTGGAAACTGAATCTGGGTCAGCAGTCTTTGCAAACAAGCACCTTTAACTGCTGATCCATCTTCCCAGTCTGTGATGAACACAAATTTAAATTATAAAAAAGCCCATCAATTTTTCATTGTTAGCTACTGCTTTCTGTGAACTGAAATTGTTGCTCATTTCCAAGCCATATTTTCCTCTAGATTTCATGGGGAAGTGAGATGAATGTAGCCTAAAGACACAGGGTATATGTCCAGCATGTGAGAAGTCCTCCATTCAAAATCAAGTAACACAGGGCTTGGGAATATATCACAGTGGTACAATTATTGACCAGCATGCCCAAGGCTCAGTCCCCAGTACCATAAATAAATAAAATAAAATAAAATAATAAATCTAGTAATCTATACAATACTGAATTGGAGCTGGGGCACAAGCTCAGTAGAAGAGCACTTGCTTAGCTTATACGAGGGCCTATGTTTGATATTCAGTGCTGCAACAAACACCCTTAAATTCTGGGGTGGGTGTGGTGATCCACATGTCTAAGGTACTGAGAAATATCATGACCTCATAGCCAACCTGGGCAAATCTAACAAGACCTCATCTCAAAGAATATTTAGTGATCAATTTTACAGCCTACAATTTATGTCTAAGATCTATCTCAAATTCTGATATAGAGTCAGTATTCCTACAATTATCTAGATATTCTAACACTATTTGCAAGAAAAAACTCCTTTATTTCCCTACTGCAGTCCTTCAATGGCTTTGTGAAAAATGTAATACATATGGGTCTATTGCTGATTGTTCTTTTCCACAGACCTATTCACTGGTGTTTATGTCAATACAACAATGTCCTGTTGTTGTGGGTTGATAGTAAATTTTGAAATCAGATCCTCTAAAATTATCCTTTTATAATTTTTTTTTATTATTTATTTTCAAGCAGCAGAAAACAGAGGGAGGGAAGGGTAGAGGGAGGGAGGTAGAGGGAGAGAGTATCAATGAGTATGGGCATGCCAGGGCCTCTTGCCACTGCAAACAACCTCTGGATGCATATGCCACTCTGTGTATCTGGCTTTACACTGGTACTGGGGAATCAAACCCAGGTCATCAGGCTTTGCAGCAAGTGCCTTTAACCACTGAGCAATTTACTGCTCTAGCCTTTCTCCTTTTTGAAAAGGCCTCTGAATTTCCGTATTGGTTTTAGAATCAGTTTGAAAATTTCTAGAAAAAAATTACCTATGATTTTGATTTAATATATACTTTAATTTACAAATGATTAACTTGTATCTTAATAATATTAAATTGATCATGACTTCTGAGTTTTTCCTTTTAATGATTTTATATTATCTGGCCACTTTTGGCTAGTCAACTGCTATTGGCTTTTTCACATTTAATCTTTTATTTACTTATTTTAATTATTATATATTCAAATTGGCTAATTGAAATATATAGTTTGGGTGAGGGAGTTCTAAATATGTCATTGGTTTTTCCTGGAAGTGATTCATACTGGACCATTTCTGAATTTTGTCATTTTAAAATTTTGAGTTCATATTTTATTATACTTAATCTGGGGAATCCTGATTACTTAAACTAGGGGGTACATTAGTCAAAAAAGATTTACAATTAGTTCTCCTGGAGGCAAAGGTGAAGGGCATGTTATTGGATAGGGACTTCTTTATTCTTCTTCAGTGTTCCAGCCTAGACATGAAAGTTTCAGTTCAAGTAGCTAACCACAGTTTATAGAACTCCAAGTTTAACTGTGCCGATAAAATCTGGTCTTAGCAACTGTGGCTGCTCAGGATTGGTTTGTTCTATTTGTTCTTTTCTCAGTAAGACAGGGTGTATCTGGAGACTTCCTTTGCTTTCTTGGGAGAAACCATATCAAAGTCATAGTTTATGCTTATTTATAATTTTCTAAGATTACTTCTATGTTGATGACAGGGTTCCTCATTACATATAGTTTTCAAGTCATAATTTACTATCAGGAGACATTACCTAAGATCTTAACATAATAAAGAACATTGTAGCTTACAAATTATAGAGTTAATAACTTTAGATAGAATTTTTAGTAACCTTTATTTCAAAAAATATTAAAATATGATCAGTTGTTTGAAATGAGATATGTAGGAATTAATTTATATCTGGCACAAACTAGTGCTGGAAAAAGATTTGTCTTGGCTGTGAAGAAACTTGATAAACAAAACAGCCATTGGCAGTACTCATGTTCCACTTAAATTTCCCTGGAGGACAAGAAAGACAGAATAACTTCTAGGTCACGAAAAGTAGATTACTAAAGTTTTTGAATCACTAACTAAAAATTAGTTCATTTAGTTAATTTTTCCTTTTTAAAGCATAAACACAGATGTCTGGCTTCTCTGTTTTGAAATTCTATGCTTTTATAAAAACTTCAGAACGTCATGTTAAGTCCCTAAATGTGTGTTTTTCAACAAGAACAGAAATAGTAATAATCCCAAATTGGTAATAAAGAACACATTTATTATAGTTTATTTTTTCATATGGGTGCTCAAAAATTCCTTTCCATAAAATGAAAAACCTTTGTCAAATTTGAAAACTAAGGTATGCTTATAATTTTTGAATATAATTCAGTTATGTGTCATTCAAGCAGAGAGAGGAAGTCAAAACTCTCCTGATCCTTCTGCCAGGAGTAAGGACTTCCAGGGTTTTACTGTCATCTTCACACACATATATATGTAACTACAGGTAAAAAATAAATCACATTATACTTTATGCAAGTACCATTGCCCATGTCCCCTATAGTTTTATGTGCTGATAATTAAGCCTCATGCTCTCTCCCCAGCTGATGGAGCCTTTGCGGGAGGTGAAGCCTTGCTGGAGGAGGTTTGTCTAGAGTGGACCTTGATTTTAATTCAGTCCTCCCTGCCAGTGCTAGCTAGTTCACTCTTGCTGCTTACTCTCAGCTGATATAGCAATGTATGATATCTTGCTGTGTTCTTTACCATGGTGAAACTTTCCCTTAAAGCTGGAATAACCTTTTCCTCCCCATAAGCTGCTTCTTAGTGTTTTGTCCCAGCAACAAGACAATAATTGTTCCAGAAAATTAATGAGAAGGTAACTATTATAATCACTTACTAATAACAGAAGTGTTTTTTTTTTGTTTATATCAATAATCGATGTGTTTCTCCCAAAAAAGAGACCATAACTAAAGTAATCAATACCCTAAAGGTAATATTTAGTTTGTTCTGAATGTCTACATGGTCTCCTACATGCTAAGCAGGCACTGTATCACTAAGCTACATTCTCAGTCCCACAGTCCTATCTTGATTTTCTTTATAGATTTGCTAGTTATGTCATTATCACTAAATACCTATAGATGTTATATGCTTTTAAAATTTATTTGAGAGACAGACAGAAACTCAGATGTTTTATTAAAATTGGGTTTGTAATTTCAGCCCCTAGCAGGCAGATTTTTGCTAGAGAGGGCATGTCACTGGAGGTGGATCCTGGAGTTCAGCCCTAAGGTGTGTCACTGGGGTTAAATCTGAATTCCAAACTAAAGGTGTGTGGAGAAGGAGAGAGAGAGCAGTTTGAACTGTTATGGTGCATTTTTTTTTTTTTAATTGGTGTTTGCTGGCTGTTTATTTATTTTTTCGAGGTAGGGTCTTGCTCTAGCCCAGGATGACCTGGAATTCACTATGGAGTCTCAGGGTGGCCTCAAACTCACTGCAATCCCCCTACCTCTGCCTCCCGAGTGCTGGGATTAAAGGCGTGCACCACCACGACCGGCTTTGTTTTTTGTTTTTCTTTCACCTTGGATTTATGAAAGGAAGCCAGCTTCTGTCATTGATGAAATTTCCCCTGGATTTGTAAGCCGGAATAAAACCCTTCCTCCCATCCACTGTTGTTGCTTGTCTCAGCAACATGCCACTGAATGCAGCACAGTACTAACTACAGCATGTATGTATATGTGACATTTTGTTTTATCTACTCCTCAATTCTTACATTCCTGGGTTAGTTCCAAAACTCAGCTATTATGAATAGTGCAATAACACTGATGTTCAAGTATCTCTATGATATGTTGACTTAAAATCCTTCAAGATAAATCCTCAGGAGTGGTATAGCTAGGTCATATAATAGATATAATTTTAGTTTAGTTTTTTTTTAAATTTATTTTACTTACTTGAGAGAGAGAGAGAGGATGAGAGAGGGAGAGAATAGGTGTATCAGGGCTTTCAGCTGTTGCAAACAAACTCCAGATGAATGTGCCACCTTGTGCATCTGGGCTGTGTGGGTCCTGGGGAATTGAACCTGGGTCCATTGGCTTTGCAGGCAAGTGCCTTAATTGCTAAGCCATCCCTCCAGTCCTATTTTTAGGTTTTAAAGCAAAGCTAAGCTAGTTATTTTCTGACCAGTAGTAAATAAATGTCCCCTTTTGTCTACATCCCAGTCAGCATTTTTTGTTTTCTTATTAATTGCCATTCTCAGTGGAGTACATTGGAATCCTAGTGTAGCTTTGATTTGCATTCTCTGAAGGATAGTGAAGTAGTAGAGTTGAACATTTTTTTTATGCTTATTGGTCATTTGTATTTCATTTTTAAAGAACTGTCTGTTCATTTAATTAGCCCATTTACTAAATAGGTTGATTTCTTGTTTATATTTATTTATTTATTTATTTTTTGAGGTAGAGTCACATGCTAGGCCAGGCTGACTTGGAACTCACTCTGTAGTCCCAGGCTGGCCTTGAACTCACAGTACTCCTCCTACCTCTGCCTCCCAAGTGCTAGGATTAAAGGTGTGTACCTTGATTATTTTTTGAAATCATTGTATATTCTCGATATTAATTCTCTGACAGATGTATAGGAAGCAAAGATTTTTTAACATTCTGTAGGCTGTCTCATCATGTGATTGTTCACCTTGCAATGTAAAAGCTTTTTAATTCTATGAGGTCCCATTTATTAACTTTTGGCAGTATTTCCGGAGTAGTTGTTCAGGAAATCCTTACCTATACGTATATTGAATCATTTTTCCTACTTTTTCCTCTAATAGTTTCAGTGTTTTAGGTTTTACATCCATTAGGGGTTAATTTTTGTGCAGGATGAGAGACAGGGGTCAAGTTTAAATCTTTTTTTTTTTTAAATTAGTGAGCAAGAGAGAGAGAAAGGGGGGAGGGGATGAAGAGGGTGGGACCTGGCATGCTAGGATCTCTAGCCACTGCAACTGAACTCCAGATGTGTGTGCCACCTTGGGCGCATGCATAACCTTATGTGCATGCGTGACCTTGTGTGTCTGGCTAACGGGTTCTGGGGAGTTGAACCTGAGTCCTTAGGTTTTAGAGACAAGTACTTTAACCGCTAAGCCATTTCTCCAGCCAGTTTCATTCTTCTATAGGTACACAGCCAGCTTTTCCAGCACCATTTGTTGAAGAGGTTGTCTTTTCTTTAATGCTGTATTAATATGGCTTAGGAGAAAGATAGCTTTTTCTTTTCTTCTTAAAATATATATTACTTACTTCTTTGATACAGAGAAAGAGGGGGGAGAAAGAGGGGTGACAAATGGGGGGGGAAGAGAGAGAGAGAGAGAGAGAGGGAGGGAGGAAAGGAAGGAGGGAGGGAAGGAGGGAGGGAGGGAGGGAGAGAACGGGCATGTCAGGGCCTTCTGCCACTCTAAACAAACTCCAGGTGCATGTGCCCCCTTGTGCATCTGACTCACGTGGGTCCTGGAGAATCAAACCAGGATCCTTTGGCTTTGCAGACAAATGCCTTAACTGCTAAGCCATCTTTCCAGCCCTTTCCTTTTTTAGAAAATAAATTTTTTATTTGAGAGATAAAGGGAGAGACACACAGAGTATTTCACTAATTTATATGGAAATTTTTATGTTAGTATCATGCTGTTTTGGCTACTGGTTATGCTACTATGCTTCTGTAGTATAATTTGAAATCGGGAATGGTGAAACCTTCAGTTTTATTTATTTATTTATTTTTGTTCAGAAATGCTTTGGCTACCTGGGCTTCATATAAATTTTGTGAGTTGTAATTTTGTTTTTGAGACAGAGTTTCATGTAACTCAGGATGGTTTCCAACTTGCTATATAGCTGAGCATGGCTTTGAATTTTGATCCTCTTGTCTCCATCTAACATTAGTTTTTTTTTCCCTCTCTCTTTCTGTGAAGAATGGCAGTGGGATTACAGTGAGTGACTCTGTAGATTGCTTTGGTAAGATAGCACTTTTACAATGTTATTTTTTTTCCAATACATGGGCATAGGAGGAGGTCTTTCCATCTTCTAGTGTCTTCAATTTCATTCTTCATTTAAAAAAATTTGTTTATTTTTATTTATTTGAGAGCAACAGACAGAGACAGAAAGAGATGGGGAAGAAAGACAGAGAGAGGGAGAGAGAATGGGTGCACCAGGGCCTCTAGCCACTGCAAACGAACTCCAGATGCATGTGCCACCTTGTGCATCTGGCTTATGTGGGTCCTGGGGAATGGCGCCTCGAACCGGGGTCCTTAGGCTTTACAGGTAAGCACTTAACCACTAAGCCATATCTCCAGCCCTCATTCTTCATTTTTCTGAGGCAATTCCTTACAAAATTTTCTCATATAGTTGTACTAATTTACACATTCACCAGCATAGTTTACATATTCCATAACCTTGTCAATACTTGATATGACCTGACTTTTAAGATTTTGCCAATACTAAATATGAAAGGCTATCTCACTATGTGGTTTAGTGTGTATAACTTCAATTACTGGTATAGATCATCTTTATTTTAATGAGGTAGTGTCTCGGTCTAGCCAAGGCTGAACTGGAATTCACTATGTAGTCTCAGGCTGGCCTTGAATTCACAGCAATCCTACCTATGCCTCCTGAGTGCTGGAATTAAGGGTGTGCACCACCATGCTTGACAGATCATCTTTTTTAGATCAGCCTTTCATATTCTTGTTAAACAAATGGAGTGTTTATTTCATGTTTAGCTCATTTTAAAAGTGCTTCCTGCTCGACTTCCTGTTCTCTCTATTCCTGACCACAGATGCAGTGTAACCAGCAGGCTTTCCCATGCCTTCCCCACCCTGACAGACTGGACCCCTGAACTGCAAACTGAAATGAACCTTCCCTCCCTCCTTCCATCCTTCCTTAAGGTGATTCTTATCAGATATTTGGTCACAGCCACTAGTAAAGTAACTAACAAGAGTATCATTACATGTATGTACAAACCTGTTGGTAGGTATTTGCTTTGCAAAAATCTGTCACTCTGATGTTTATATTCTTACTTGCTTGGGTTTTATTGTTTGTTTGCTTTTATATTTTTTTAAAAAATATTTTATTTATTTGTAAGCAGAGTGATACAGAGATGACAGAGGGGGGGGGAGGGAAAGAGAGAGTATGAGTGTGTGTGGGCACACCAGTGCCTCTAGACACTGTAAATTAACTCCAGATGCCTGCATCACTTTGTGCATCTGGCATTATGTGGGTACTGGGAAAGAGAACCTGGGTTGTTAGGCTTCATAGGCAAATGACTTAACCACTGAGCAATCTCTGCACCATGTGTTTTTTAATTTAATATGTATGTATGTAGATCAGTATGTAAATCAGGCTTATCTCTGAGTCAGAATGCCCTTAGCCTCCTGAGTGCTGGGATCACAGGTATGTACTACTATAATAGGACACACACACACACACACACACACACACACAAATATATTTATACATGATAAAATATACAAAAATATATATTAACATTTTATGTATTAATTTGAGAAAGAACGAGGCAGAGGCAGATACAGTGGGTGCACAAGGGCCTCCTAGCCACTGCAAACAAATTCCAGACACTTACACCACCTTGGGTATCTGGCTTTATGTGGGTCCTTAGGCTTTGTTGGCAAGTGCTTTAATCACTGAACCATATCTCCAGCCTGATTTTATATATGTACGATGAATAGAAGTTCTTAATTTTAATGTAGTCAATTAATCTTTTATGACTGACACTACAGTTGTTTGACAAATCCTTCCCTATCTGAGTCATAATACTATCTCCTGTATTATGCTTGCAATATTTTAGGCTCTGCTTTTTGGTCTTTTACGTTTTTTTTTTTTTAATTGCAGCAGTTTTTATTTTTTTCAGATTTCGAAAGCTTTGTAGATAATTTCCATAATTATAGACAATAAACCATGATATCCCTCTTCCCCACTTTCCCCTTCACAAATTCCCTCTCCTCAGTCTCAGTTTTTAATACAAGTGGAACTGATATCTGTATACAGAGTGCGAGGCATGCTTATATTTGTGCCAGTGGTATCTCTATGTGGTCATCCAACTATCCCACCACTACTTACTAAACATTTTGCTACTTTCTTATATATCATTTTTCTATAAATCACATTTCTGTGTATGTGAATATCTGTTTTTGGGCTCTGTATTCTCTTCTACTGGTCAATCTGATTATGATTATTGTGCCAATTCTATACTATTTTCATCATTAAAAGTCACATAGTTTTTTTTTTTTTTTTGTTTGTTTGTTTTAATGAGGGGAGGAGAGAGAACTGGTGCACCAGCCTTTGCAATTTAAGTCCAGATGGGTGCACCACCTTGCGTGACAAAAAAACACCTGGTGTATGCATCACCTTGTGTGTCTGACTTACACGGGATTTGGGGAATCAAACATGGGTCCTTAGGCTTCGCAGACAAGTGCTTTAACCACTAAGCCATCTCTCTAGCCCCTAATTTTTTAAAATATGTCTGACAAAGCAAGTCTCCATGGTTTATTCTTTTCCATTAGAGGTAAAATTTTAATCTACTTGAGATTCTGATAGGAATTATGTCACTTCAGTGGATTATTTTGAAGAACACTGGTATTTTTATTATATGAGGTCTTTCAATCCATACATATGGTATATTTTCTTATTTATTTAGGAATCTTTCATCTACATGTTTTATTGCCAATGATATCCTATGATTCTTGTTTTCTAATATATTATTATTTAACATGTGTTTTATTTACTTCCCCTGGAGTCTAACAATTTTGAAATTTCAACAGTTAGAGAATAGGATGGCAATGCCATAGAACATCTGTAACAAGGAGCCCAAAGAATTTGCGTCTGTTATTTTAAGTCATCGCTATTTTGTGGGATGGTTGTACACCTATCTTGAAGCCCACTAGCAATAATTTCTTTTGTTTTTACATATATAAAGCACTTAGCAAATAATTTATCATTTGCATTATTTACTATTAATTGATCTCTGCCTTAATAATACAACCGAGAGATGTGATTACAGATATTTAGTAATATATAACTTAATGCCTTAAAGTTGACTTTTCTTTATTTTTTTTCTGTTTTTTCAAGGTAGGGTCTCATGCTAGCCCAGGCTGACCTGGAATTCACTATGAAGTCTCAGGGTGGCCTCGAACTCATGGTGATCCTCCTACCTCTGCCACTCGAGTACTGGGATTAAAGGTGTGCATGACCATGCCTGGCTATTGACTTTTCATTTTTAAAGAACTGGTTTATGTGTAAAATTCATAAGATAAAATAGTACTTTTTGGGAGAATACCAATAGATAATTTATAATTTATGTCAACTGGTGAGTGTTTCTATGGATATTGGCTCTCAGCTGAGACTAAGAAATAACAAGAATTTGACAGGGCATGGTAGCACAGACCATTAATCAGCACTTAAGAGGCTGAGGTAGGAGGATCACTGTGAGCTTGAGGACAGCCTCAGATGACAGAGTGAGTTTCAGGACAGCTTGGGCTAGAGTGAGACCCTACCATGAAAAAAGCAACAACAACAACAAAAGGACTAAAACTTACCTGTAGAGTACAATTCATCATCCTTATTATATAATCAAACTGCTGATGGTCCAATATTGCCCGGTTTTGCTGGACATGCAAACCCAGTTCATCAGTGAGACACTGTCTTGCTGCCTTTCCTTTAAGGGCCCTCAAGGCAGCAGGAAGGGTCTGAGAAGAAGAGCATTATAAGTGACAAAAGGATACTGTTGGAAAAAAAGTAACCTTTAAACAACTACATTGAAAATTCAAATACATCCTGTCAAGTATTTTAAAAAGTTGGTAGCAGAATTAAATTTCGAGGAAGAAATGATTCACTATTATTCATTAAAACCAACAGAAAATATGTACTCATTTTTATTTATAAACAAATGAGAAAAATAAATACAAGTAGCTTACATAAAAAAATATTAAACTGAATTTTTTTTCTTAGATTTGACAGAACTTTAGTAGCCAAACTGCTGCTTCAGAGCATGACTCAAAGCTACAAGCACTTAGATGTTTCTATAACTGGCCAAATGTCCAAGGCATAATAAAAGAAAAATTAAAATGACATAAAGCACAAATGATTTTGTATGTTTAAGCTGGTCAGCTATTTCATTAGTATTCAGTTTTAATGTCTGAGTGAAAACTTCCACAACCTTAGATGTCTCCTTACTTCATTATCATAATAAAGAAAGAAAAAAAAACTTAAAGCAACAGAAATAATCTCTAGGTACAGGCATTAAAATTCTCTCATAAGAACACTCCAGAATGTCTCCTTTAGTTCATCACATAAGGCATTTGCATGTTATAATAGAAATAGTTTATTTAATTTGGAACAACCTAAAGGAACAGAACAAAGGCATGAATGAGAAAGAAGGAAAAAAATCTTAGAGTAGGAGAGTATAATCATGTTTGAGGCAGCTATGAGAAAGAGCATGTAAAGCTGGGTATGACATCACATACTAATACCCCAGCACTTTGGAGGCTAAGGCAGGAGGACTGAGAGCTTAAGGCCAGCACAGATTGGAAAGGAAAACCTTTCTCAAAAACCCAAACCTCAAACAAACCAGAGCATACCAAAACAAAACAGAAAAGAAACAGTATGCAAAAAGCTGTAAGCAAGAGAAATGAAGAAAACCTGCAACATTTCAACCATACAAAAATGAGGAAACAACCAACCAACCATATAAAGGTGAGGGACCACTAGGGTTAGGGCAAACAGCGAAACATGCTTTACCAACCCTTCGTAAAAGATGTTAAGAACTATGACTATAACTCATTAAGAAAAAGTTACATTGTATTTAGTAAGTTTCATTGGCAAGTAGGGAAGAAAATTTAAGGCATATTTAAAAAAATATTTACATATTTATTTGTAAGCAGAGAGGGAGAGAGAGAGTGAGAGAGACAGCGACGGGGGGGGGGGAGAGAGAGAGAGAGAGAGAGAGAGAGAGGGAGAGGGAGGGAGGGAGGGAGGGAGAGACAGGCAGAAAGAATGGGCATGCCAGTGCCTCCAGCCACTGCAAACAAACTCCAGATGCATTTGCCACTTTGTGCATCTGGCTTTATATGGGTACTGAGGAATTGAACCTAGGTCATTAGGCTTTGTAGCCAAGTCCCTTAACCTCTGAGCAATTACTCCAGCCTTCAAGGAGGTATATTTAAATAGAATACCACTTTCTAGAATGCATTATACAATCTAACTAAGCTTGTTGCAATGGTTACAACTGTATTTAAAATAAATAAAAATTTTTTTGATGAAAAAATAGGGTTAAAGAACCATGTTTAAAAGTTTGAGGGAAAAATGACAACCATTATTTCTCTTGTAGGCATAGGCTTGAGCTCCAGTTTTAAACTGTAGACACTATATGTTTAGAATGATTTAAACAATGAAAGCACATTTTATTAAGAAAAGGGAAAGAATTAAAGAGGCCAGTTGCCAATCTCAAAATGTAAATCTGAAAGAGGACTGATAAGTAGGAAAAATGGTATTTTACCTTTTCAGTCTCCAAAGTTTTACTTTCAAATATGAATGAGATGCAGTTCCTAACAACCTCCAGTCTCTGAGCGCTGTTGAAAACTGTTGTCACCTTATCTATTATGGACACTAGTAAAGGAGCATAAAGAAAACACAAATAAGTTAACATGTTGGCAAATGTATATATAAGCAAGGGAATGTTAACTTAAGATTGCTAATATGACTAGTATTTGGTATTTATTGTTTCTGTTGTTATGTGGCACTGAAGGTTTGAAATGTTAAGACAAATCAGTGGATAATTACACAAGATAGAGTCTAATGATACACTTAGTTATAAGGCAAATTAATTCATAGTGCAAAATAAAATTGTATTAAAGAAAGGAAAACATCTACTTTTTAAAAATATATTTTGTTTATTTATTTTCTGAAAGAGAGACAGAGAGAAAGGGGCAGATAGAGAATGGGCACACCAGGGCCTCCAGCCACTTCAAATGAATTCCAGATGCATATATCCCCTTGTGCATCTAGTTTACGTGGGTACTGGGGAATCAAACCTGGATCCTTAGGCTAGGATCTACAAGTTAGAGAAAATGTGCAGTATCTACTTTTCTGAGCCTGGGCTACCTTACTTAACATATTATTTTCCTGTTCTATCTATCTTCTTGCAACATTTTATTGTGTATATGTAGTGTAATTTGATTATCCATTCTTCTGCTGAGAGACATTTGGGCTGATCCCATTTCCTTGGAATTGTCAAGAGCACAGCAATAAACATGGATAGGTAAGTGTCTCCCTAGCAGGATGGAGAGTCACTGGGTATATGCTGGGCATGGTGGAGCTGAGTCAGAAGCTTTCTTGAGAAGCTTCCCCCTGATTTGCTTCATGGATGGATCAGTTTACATTCCCATCAACATTCTTACCAGCATTTGTTGTTATTTGTTTTCTTGGTAACAGACCTTCTGACTGGAGTGAGATGGAATCTCAAAGTCGTTTTAACTTGCATGAAATGCTCATCTTAATTGAGGGCTATGACACTTCCCACACATGTAGGTCAATGGTAGAGACAGAAATATAAATCTCATATTTCAGTAGGAAATTTCTTACAGTCTTCAAATAATACCACTCCACTGAAAGGGCAGCATCATCATGTTTATAAACTTTTAATCCTTAAGTCCCTTTAGCACTATTTTAATCTTTCTTTAGGGCAAGATATTACAATATATATATTTTATTATGACTATGTTTAACATGTCAGAATTAAAAATTTCCTTTGGAAGCATTCTTAGTCAACATATCACAGAGATACTTGCATATCAATGTTACTAGAGCACTAGTCATAATAGCTATGTGTGGAACCAAACCAGGGGTCCAACAACAGATGAACGGATGAGGAAGATGCGGTACATATTTACAATGAAACTTTTTCAGTCATAAATAAAAAAAATGAAGTCATGTTGTTTGCAGTAAGATGGATGCAACTGGAGATAATCATACTCACTAAATTAAGCCAGCCTTAGAAATACCTATTTCTTGTTTTTTTTTTTTCATTTGTAGATCCTAGGTTTTAAATAGCTACATGATATCATCTATGTATGAGACATGAAAGCAGAAGTGAACTGGTTGAGGGAGACAAAGATAACCAACAGAAGTGTACTGAGAAAGGGAACAAAAGGGGATATGCTCAACACAGAATATGTACATTTACAAAACACTAAACTTTCAAAAGAAAAGAGAATAAAACAGAAATTACTATAATTGAACAACTGAGTAATAGAGACTGTCAATGAAATAAAAATCTGCTTCCTTGAAAAAATAAAATTTTAATTTTTTTTCCTTTAGAGACTACAACTGAGTTTACATTTCATAATAATAAAGAGATAAATAACAAGTATGCTATAACATTATGTATTTACCTATCATCTATCTATCTAGTAAACCAACTTCAGAATATATCAGGAAAACCAGAAATAGAGTAAAATGAGAAACAAAAACAGACAACTCCACTATTATAATGAGATTTTTTTATAGTGAGATTAAAAAATACTTTATTAATTTGAAGGCAGAGAGGGAGACAGAGAGAGAATGAGTATGCCAGGGCCTCCAGCCACTGCAAATGATCTCCAGATGCATGTGTCACTTCTTGCATCTGGCTTTATGGGGCTACTAGGGAACTGAACCAAGGGCACGAAGCTTTGCAGGCAAGTGTCTTAACTGCTGACCTATCTCTCCAGCCCCTTATAATGAGATTTTAACACATATTCCTAACTTGTTAGAAAACTCATGTTAGAACAAAAGACACCCCACAAAATGGGCATAAATACCTAATAAGGAAATTATTTAAAGTATGGAGAACTATAATAATTTGGTAATAAAAGATAAGTAGTTCAATTTAAAAATGGACAAGTAGACCTTCTTTAAAGAAGACACACGAATACCCAACAGACATAGGGAGAGAAGGTCACCATCTGTGTGGCTGAGTGTTACCTATATAGTCCCCTATAGCTGGTAGAAGTGAAGTATGGGCAGCTGCTTTGGAAACAGTTTATCAGTTCCTTAGTATATTAGACATAAATTACATGTAAGCTCACTGATCGATTCCTAGGTGTGGTGTACCCAAGAGAAACTAAACACATATTCCCACACAAAATAAGCAAATATTCTACCCCTGAGATATAACCCCACCTACACAAAATTTGTGCATAAATGTTCACAGCAGTATTATTAACAACAGCCAAAAGTAGAAACCAACCTAAATACCCATCACCTCAGAATGGACAAAAAAAAAAAGTGAAACATACAGGGGCTGAGGAGATACCCACATCCCAGGTAAAAGCCAGAAGCTCTGACAGGTTGCTGTAATTCCAGAAAGTAAGGGGAGGTAGAAAAAGGAAAATTCTCCAGAAGCTTGCAAACCAGTCAGTCTGGAGACTAGAGAGATGAATAATGAACAACGCAAGACCCTTCCTCATATATGCTTTGGCATGTGCATGCACACCTGCACTCACACATGAACATGCACACATCCTACACATACATACACATGTCAATCAAAAAAGAGAAAATGATAAATATATATTTTACTTATCATAGACCATTAATCACTCATTTAAAAAAAAGTAATAATAGAGGCTGGGGAGATGCTCAGCAGTTAAAGGTGCTTGCTTGTAAAGTCTGCTGCCCTCAGTTCAACTTCCCAGCCACCCACATGAAGTGAGATAGGCATATGTTTATGATAGCAAGAGACTCTGGCATGCATATGTATGCATGCATGTACGTGCATGCATACACACAAACACACACAAGAATTTTAAAGAGGAACAACATAGTGATAATCATATCATATAAACTTTGATAATATACCAATGAAATAATATATAGTATGTAATTCTGTTTATGTCAAATGTCCCAAATAGGCAAATCTATGAAGGAAATGGATACTACCTAATTTGGAGCAGCAGTGGTTCTAGAAGGAAATGGAAAATCACTGCTAACAGGTAAAGGGTTTCTCCATGGGTTATGAAAATGTTCTTAAATTAAGTAGTGATAATGGCTGAATAATGCTGTTTTCTAAAAAGAAAGATTTTATAATGGTAGCAGCTAGATAATTATCATCTGTTATGAAAGGCAGTAAATAACAGTTTCTGGGCATAATATTCTTATTCTTGTTATATGAGTTTCTTCACTTCTTCTGTGAAATCTATGCTATTTTGCTTTATCCCATATCTTGATTAAAAGAAATACCTACAAGCTGGAGAGATTGCCCAGCAGTTAATGTATTTGCCTGCGAAGCCTAAGGACTCATGTTTGACTCTCCAAGTCCCACATAAGCAAGACGCACAGAGATGCAAGCATGCAATGTCACGTATGTTCATAAGGGGGGTCACATGTGTCTGGAGGCCCTGATGTGCCAATTCTCTTTCTTCCCATCTTGCATAAAAAAGACAAAAGAAATATATGGGCTAGAGAGATGGCTTAGTGGTTAAGGCACTTGCCTGCAAAGCCTAAGGACCCATGTTTGACTCCTCTGATCCCATGTAAGCTAGTTGCACATGTACACAAAGTGGCACATGTGTTTGGAGTTCAATTACAGTGGCTGGCGGCCATGGTGTGCCAACTCTCACTCTCTCTCTCTCAAAAAAAAAAAAAAAAAAAAAAAAAATTAGGCCAGTCTGCTGGGCTTGCCTTAAAAAAATCTCTATATATATTTTATTTATTTTGGTTTAGTTTTGAGACAGAGTCTCATTATGAAACCTAGGCTGACCTTGAACTCAGTATGTAGCACAGGTTGGCCTCAAACTTTTGACAATCCTTTTGCCTCAGCTTCACAAATGCTGGGATTATACCACCTCATAAAAGGTTCATTTTAAAAATAAACAAGTACATACCAACAGGTGGGCCTGCTGGCACAACACATTTCTTTTCCACTCGTGTAGCAGGAGGAACATTCTGGTTCTTAGCAAGATTTTCCTGTATTAATTCCTGCACCCAGGCTTCATTAATCTTTGGGAAAGGGAGAATATGAACTCGCAAGTGGGATCCTTCTGTTGGACGTGGAACTTTCTGGAATGCCATATGAGGGTTTGGATTCTCCTGCAACATCACAGATAGGTAAAATCATCCCAAAGTTATAACAGCAATGGAAAACAGTCACGAAAGAGCATAGGATTCAAAGGGACACACTGAAATCAGCAGGTGAGTCGTTACACATCCATAGACATGCTCAAACACACAGAAGACCAGAGCCTAGCTTTCGCTCTCCCTGCGGCAGCACCTGGGACAGCTGGGCGGTCACTGGTCTTCCTTGAGCATGTGCTTCACCTGGACTTTATGGTCTGTTGCTACATCTACCTAAGTGTTGCATCTAGAAAATGCGTGGGAGCTGGGGAAATAGGTCAGTTGGTAAAGTACCTGCCATACAGGTATGATGACCCAAGTTTGATCCCTAGTAGCCATATAAAAATGTTGGGCATGGCAGCACATACCTATAACCCAGTGCCGAGGAGGCAGAGACAGGAGGATCCATAGAGCTTTCTGGCCCAACAGCCTAGCCTAATTGGCGAGCTCCAGGCCACTGAGAATCCTGTCTCAAGAAGAGGTGGACAGTGTACCTGAGAAAATGTTACTCAACTTTGTCCTTTGGCCTCCACTAGCATCCACACACGTGTGCCCCCCTACATGAACATGCATCCAACACACACACACATGTACAACACACACCCCAAAAAACAAAACAAAAATAAAGAAACTGCCTGGCATCAAGTGGACACTCTAAATTACTCACATGGATATGCACCAAAATTATAATAATTGAACTAAACGTGCCAGTTACTTTTTATTTGTAAGTTTTTGGTGCAGGAGGTTGAAACTGGGCGGGCTTCTGCATGCTACCCCTGAGCTACACCCCAATCTCTATCAGCTGATATTGTTTAGTGCTCTTAGGGCTGGCATGAATTTTATCTGACATCTAGTTAAATAGGATTGTATTTCAAATACTAAGCAGAGTGGAATCCATGTGTTCAATAAAGTTCTCTAGGGAAGGCTGCTTTACAGCCATTCTTAGACCCATTCTAGCATTTATTATACTTCTCCATCAAAAAATTCCTTATTTCCCCTGAACCTCTATTACTCATGCAGACTAAACCCCTTAGTGTCCTGCACATGCTATTGTCAGTTAAAAATGGCAAACTTTCATCATTTATTAGAACTGGTCCCCACAATCCTTTTTGGTTATGTGGCCCAGATCCAGAAAAGGAAAAATGTGAGTTAGCAGCAAATATATCAATAGTACAATGGAAATAATGTTTTAAGTGTCAAAAAACCCTAGGTTTTAGTTCATGCACTACTCATTGAGTGATGACTGACAGATAGTTTTCTCCAAGTTATATACTCAGGCTTACCTTACATTGTCCCTGAGAGGGTAAATGGCATATTTTAAGAAGTTCTAAAATTCTGCCTGGGATTAACATCAACACCACTAGGTCTGTGTTATTTGTAACTGCTTTTTCCAAAAAGTATTAAGTTTGCTCTGTTTTAGATATAATTTCTTGTTATATTTTCTACTCAAACTTTGAGAATTAAAATTTTTTCATTATGAATTCTCTAAAACATATTGGGCAAATTTTTTTATCTAGGCTAGAAAGATGATTCATACAACTTTCATTCCTGAATCATTTAAAGTATTTTTACTATTTCTGTTTCATTTATACTTATTTTTGTAGAAAAAAAAACATACTGTATTACCCAGGAAGTAAATAATATTTATAACTTTTAAAACATGAAATAAGTAGAAATCTTAATGATGCAAATATGTCTGAGTTATGTATTATTTTTCTCTTAGCATATATTTTTATATGTTGCTCTTATAATCACTTAATGTTGTTTAGAAAAAAAATGAATAGAGGGCTGGAGAGATGGCTTCGTGGTTAAGACACTTGCCTACAAAGCCAAATGACCCAGGTTTGATTCCCCATGACCCACAAAAGCCAGATGCACAAGGCAGTGCATGTGTCTGGAGTTTGTCTGCAGTGGCTGGAAGACCTGACGTGCCCATTCTCTCTCTGCCCTTTCTCTCTCTCTCTCAAATAAATAAAAATAAAATATTTTAAAAAGAAAAGAAAAATAAGAATAGACTGATCACTTCTAGTCAAAATCTGTAATGTGACAATTTTTTTCCTTAATCTTACAGGACAGAACAGAGACCCATAAACAGAAGGAAATTCAGAAGAACATTATGGTTTGGATCTGAAATGTCCCCCAGTGGCCTACATGCCAGAGTTGATCATCACTCATAGTGATACTGGGTGTGCTGGAACCTTTAGAAGGAAGGGCAAGTGGAAAGAAGTGAGGTCACTTAGTACCTACCCTTGAAGGGACTATTGGGACCCTGGCCCTTCCTTCTCTCTCTCTCTCTCTCTCTCTCTCTCTCTCTCTCTCTCTCTCTCTCTCTGCTTCCTGGCCACCATGAGATGAGCAGCGCTCTTCACCATGCAGACCTATCAGATTCACTATGCTACCCACAGATCAAATGTAATAGGGTGTACTAACAATGGACCATAAGACCTCTGACTCACTGAATCAAAGTATATCTTTCTTCTTTGTAAGTTGATTGTCTCAAGTATTTTCCTGATAACAGAGTAACCAGACTGTGGAACAGCCAAGCTTTCTAGTTACTAAGACTTACATAAACCTTAAACATGAATATGATGGTATTAATAAAGTGTTAAAGGACAAATAGAATATAGAGCCCATAAACAAGATTAGACATGAAATATGATAGTACCATGTAGTATTATAATTCAGGGGGAAAGTTAGCTAGTTGGAGAGAAAGTATACCAAAGTACTTTTAATTCATGGTCTCTCACTGATTTCAGAGTCTGGGAGTTCAAATCCATGCTCTGCCACTTTACCAGCAGTGTGAACTAGCACAATGTCAAGTTATCAACCCTTGGGCTTTAGTTTCCTTGCTAGTACTTGGGACAAGAGAAAGTACCTACTTTTAGAAGAGCTGTGGGGGGACTGTTATAGGCTATGAAAGTACAGTTCTTAGAAGATGAACAAATGCACACTATACATGTCTCCCCAGAAATGAATCTAAAACTACTTTCCAAAAGTCTAGGCTATATTTATTTGAAAAATATTTATTCATTACATATTTTCTGGTATGGTGCCATGTTTCTAAAATGCAATGCATTCCTTTCTTTCTGAAAATCACATCCTTGGCCATTTAAATTTTAAAAAACAATAGCAGTTGTACTAGTAGAAAGGGTAGCAGTACCAATAAATAATTAAACAGAAGTCACTTATTAATGAAATGTTGTTCCTAAAAGTTACTAAGTTTTCCCTAATTGGAAATACTATAAACCATATCTGTCTGTCTATCTATCTATGACAAGCATTTAAAAATTATGTTATTATAGAAAAAGTTCAAAGTTGAGGCTATCTGTATTTGTATAAACATTCTATATTAACAGCAGACCATGGTTACATTTTCTAATTTATGGCAGACTGTGTTTAGCAGTTGGCTTCTTGACTGCTGTATCTGCACACTGCTGCCCTCTAGTGGGCAGCATGATAAATGTGAAGGACCACATGTGCCACCTGAAGTCATACTGCGTCCCATGACGACTCTGATGAATAGAGCAGCTGTGAGAGAGTTCTCAATCCAGTCTTAAAATATCTCCCCCCCCTCTCTCTGTGTGTGTGTATGTGTAGGGGGGCATATGTGTGCAGTGTATGTATGCAGGTGCACACGCCTTGTGAGTTGACATATGGAGGTCAGAGAATGTTCTTTGACCTTATTTCCTTGACACATCTCTTGCTGAACCCAGAGCTCACCATTTCCAGTTTTCAGTTAGACCAGCTGACCAGGAAGCCCCAGCGATCCTCCTGTCGACTCGCTCCCCTTGGCTCTGGGGTGACAAGTGCATGCTGCCACACCGGCTTTTTATGTGGGTGGTGGGGATTGAACTCAGGTCTTCATGCTTGAGCAGCAAGTACTCTCACCCACTGAGCTTTATGCCTAGCCCCCAAAATATCTACTCTTACTTGTAATGACGAATGAGTCTGTAGTGGTTCCTTGAGGGTTAATGAGCTCATTAAAGATTGTAACCCAATTTGTTGCTGAAACAAGAAAATCCATTCTTTTTCTTTTCCTTTTCCCTTTCCCTTTCTCCCTCTCTCTCTTTCTTTCTTTTCTGAGGTAGGGTCTCACTGTAGCCCAGGATGATCTGGAATTCACCATGTAGTCTCAGGGTGGCCTCAAACTCACGGCAATCCTCTTACCTCTGCCTCCTGAGTGCTGGGATTAAAGGTGTGCGCCACCATACCCGGCAATTTTCCAACACTACAAAGAAGCAGTCATATTTTCACCTTTGATTTCAGAAAAATGCAAATACAAAGTAACAAGGGTTAGACAACTAACCACAAATAGTGAGCATGGCCACAATTCTGTCAGGTCCACTAAGATGCTGCCTGAAAAGCCTGCCTGTCTTTAGGAGTGGTTTAAGTTCTGATGATGATTTTCAAGGCTGGCTTCTGTAATCCTGATTAATTTTAGTACAGTACAGAAAGGGAAGGCTTACTGTTTTTCTCAGTATTAAAAAGTAATGCCATGCATATATGTCATATGGTCTGGAAACAGATTCCCCCTCCCTTTGGCAGCTAAATAAGAATATATTTAGGGCTCATAAAAAACAAGATCAAGTATACAACAACAACAACAAAAAAAACCAAAAGCAAAAAACAAAAAATAAAAAGCCCTTAATCTCAAACTTCACTGGAAATGCAAAGTAGGCAACAGCCATACTGGGAGAAGAAATTCTTCCTACACATTTTGGGCTTAGCAGTGAATAACAAGTCAATATGACTTTGTTGGAGATCACCAAATTTTCAGATAATTAAAATTATTTAATGTGTATCAATTATACCTTGAGCTATGGGGGATCATACAGCACCATTACCAGTCACTGCCAACCTTACGGGCTCTGCTGAGTTGCCGGGCAGTGGGCACGACACTGGAGGATGAAGCGCACTCCTTTCCAGCTGCAGAGACCTTTCAGAGCACACAGCGTCTCCCCCTGCACGCTGAGAATCTGGTGGGTGAGGCTTTCATATTCAGTGTGCTGACTGTTTCACTGGCTGGATCTGCTTGTCAGCCTTGGTCCTACTGGCGTTTTAAACTTGGCACATCTTTGTATGAAGTAAGCTGGGGGTCCTGTGATTGTGTTTTGAAGCCTCACTGGCCTCTATTTACTCGATGACCACAGCATATCACAGCTGTGACTTCTCAAAACAGCTCCAGATACTGACAACTTCCACAGGGTGGGAAGGATAATTTTTTGACTCCAGATGGAGAGTTTCATCACAAATACCAAGGCATTATATTGTGACTGGCTAAGAGCCCTTCACTCATTCCCCTGCTAAAATGCAAATCAGAGCAATGAGGTGCCACCACCACACACGTCCTAAATGACAGCTACCCACGCAAACCAACCAAGAGCAACAACTGGAAACGCCACATGTTGGTGAAGGTGTGGGCACACGGGGCCCTTGTAGCCTGCTGTCAGGAATGTAGACGATGTAGACCCTTAGAAGACTAATCTGGGGGTTAGAGAGATGGCTTAGCGATTAAGGCACTTGCCTGCAAAGCCTAATGACTGAAGTTCAATTCCCCAGAACCCACCGAAAGCCAGATGCATAAAGTGGCACATGCATCTGGAGTTTGTTGGCAGTGGCTGGAGGCCCTTGCAAACTCATTTTCTCTGTCTCTCTCCTCTTTCTCTTTGCTTTTAAATAAAAATATTTTAAAAAAGAAAAATAATTTGGCACTTTTTAAAGATTGTGTTACCATATACCCTGGCACCCTATTCCTAAATATTTACCTAAGAGAAATGGAAATTTATAGTTACCCAACAAACTGTATAAGACTGTTTAAGACAATCATAAATGCCAAAACTGTTTTAGTTGGTCAACAGATAAATACAACTTTAGTTTATCCATATAGTGTAATACTAATCAGCAATAAAAGGAACAGTCCATAGCTCCATATGGCTACATGGCTGAATGTGAACTGCATTATTCTGAGTGGATGAAGCCAAATTAAAAACACTACCTTGCCCGGGGTGGTGGCACATGCCTTTACTCCCAGCACTCAGGAGGCAGAGGTAAGAGGCTTGCTGTGAGATCGAGGCCACCCTGAGACTACAGAATGAATTCCAGGTCAGCCTGAGCTAAAGCAAGACCCTACCTCGAAAACCCAGAAACAAAAATCCCCCAAACAACAACAAACAGTACCTTATGGGGAGGCAAAACCAGTTGCCAAGTGTTGAGGTGCTGTGAGGATGTGACTATAAGGAAGCATTAAGGAATTTTCTGGGGTGACAGGAAAGTTCTATGTACTTATTCTGATGCTGGTGGCAATATGACATTCATACATTTGTTAAAATGTATAGAGGTATACACTGAAAATTTTACTACATGCTCAGCTGACTAATCTTTTGACATTGTAACTTGATGTCATCTTAAGAATTGTACAACTGAGTTATTAAAAAAATCACAAGAAATCTTATAAAATTTTAAACAAGTTTATAATTTTGTGTTGGGCTTCATTCATAGCTATCTTAAGTCAGATGTGATTGTGTGGCCTGCGGGCCATGGGGTGTATACAACACATTTGATTTACAGTAACTATGCCTGTTACTTAAGCTTTTTTTTAGTTATTAGGATTTTAACATTTATTTGTTTTAATGTTGGTCAATGATATGTCTACAAATTAGGAATCTCATTTTATAAGAAAATTTCAGTTCTCTATTTTTCCTTTAGCTTAATTTTTTCAGTTGTTATTACTTGTTTACACCTGTATATGTGAGTAAATGTCTGTGTATATATGGGTGTGAATGTGCCACAGTGCACATGCGGAGGTCAGAGGACCACCTTGGGGTACTTCTCTTCTCCTTCTGCCTTACTGAGACAGAGTCTCAAGCTTTAGAATCCTTCTGGCTCCACCTTTCATTACCAGAGGCGTGTAGGGATTACAGTCATGGGTTCTGCTTTGTGTGTGGTTTTACATGGGCAAATTCAGGTCGTCAGCAGGTTTGCAAGCAAGCATCTTTAACCACTGGGCGATCTCCCCTGCCTCTGTTAGCTTTTAATAAGACTGTCAGACAAATGACATAGTCAAGCAAATGCTATGTGTGACTAAAGATAGAAAACAAATTAGAAAATATATACCCAACTGATTTCTTAGTACCCTGGAAGGGAGGCTTTATAAAGTTCTTTTTTAATCTATTTTAACATTTCACTATGTGTGGGCAGTAGTTCTGTGCAACTGTCCATCAATCATCATAGGGATAAGGCAGGTAAGTAGGAAAGTTGCTCTCATGCAGATACTGGAAGCCAGCTGGTAGCCCTTAGTATAACCAATTGGGCACAGAAAGATCATAATCGGAGGAAAAGATCATGACATCAAAATAAAATAGAGAATGACTGAGAGGGGGAGGGGATATGATGGAGAGTAGAGTTTCAAAGGGGAAAGTGGGGGGAGGGAAGGAATTACCATGGGATACTGTTTACAGTCATGGAAGTTGTCAACAACAACAACAACAAAAAAAAGAAAACAAGAATCTTGTGGGGCTGGAGAGATGGCGCTTGCTTGTGAAGCCTAAGAACCCATGTTCAATCTCTCTCCAGATCTCACATAAGCCAGATGCACAAAGGTGAGGCAAGCACAAGGTTGCACATACTTATTAGGTGGTGCAAGCATATGGAGTTCAATTGCAATGGCTGAGGCCCTAACATGCCATTTCTCTCTAAAATAAAAAAAGTAAAAAATAAATTTAATTAAATAATCTGGTTGGAGAAAAAGAAAGTTATATAGATATGTTGACAATAGTCTTTGCTTACAAAAGCTATCTCTAATGGAGTCTTCTTGTAAATGCTTTCCTAAATTATCCAGGAAGTTCCAGAAATCTAGAAGAGCAGTTAAATCTAGTTATACTTTGTCATATTCATATTCCTGAAATCTCACTAAAGGGCAATGGTGAGAAGAAACTGGAAAAGTAAGGTGTATCTGAGGTACTTTAAAGGCAAGTGAAATGACAGGTAACATAAACATACCACTTTGTGTCTGGTTTTACATGGGCAACATACATGAATTCAATGTAATAAAAGAATTCACAAACATTTCAATAGAATCACCATATCTCCATTCTAACCCAAGAATAAAGAGACAGTAAAATTATATGGTTCATTCCTGCTTAATAAAAGGGAATTTTAGAAATGTGATTTTGAAAAAAAAACCAAAAACAACTTACTAGTTAAAAATAAAACTATGTGGATTATTTTCCATGTATTGACATAACCCTCTCCTTATTCCCAGCTTCCTCCATGACCAGGAAAGTAACTTTACCGAACTGCTTGGCTTTCACCTGTGTGCAGTACTTAGGCTTCGAGTCTCGTAACTAGGAGGAGTCTAAGGAAGACTGGTGACAACCCACTGAGCTACGCTCACATCCACACTCACCACGCGCACGTGTCCTTTCAGGAGAGCCATGTACCTTGAACATGCATGATGTCTATCTATTGGATGAGCGGAATTAGCTAAATTCAATGGAATTGAGTTAGACTGAAAAAAGCTCAATAAAGGCTTATCAAATGTAAAGTACATTTGAAAAAGTCTTACCTAATAATGCAAAGTTTCACATAGTAATAGAGTATCTCATTATGATCACTATAAAAGTATCTTTTTTTGTTGTTGTTGTTTTGTTTTGTTTTTCTAGGTAGGGTCTCACTCTGGTCCAGGCTGACCTGGAATTAAATCTGTAGTCTCAGGGTGGCCTTGAACTCATGGCGATCCTCCTACCTCTGCCTCCCGAGTGCTGGGATTAGAAGCGTGCGCCACCACGCCCGGCTAAAAGTATCATTTTTGAAAGAAATTGATTGTGTTTTTATATTCACCTTTAAAACTATATGTGGTAGTTTGAATAGATGGCCCCCAATATATTCAGTTCTTTATTGTTTGTAGTTTGCATTCTGCAGCTACCTGGCTGGAGGCAATGTCACTGGGTTGATCTTTATGTGTGGTGGTAGGTTTCAGATTTCAATCTAAACATATGCAAACTGTGCCTAGCAGGAGTTCCTGAAGTGTGCTGTGGCTTTTGGCTTTAGGCTTGTACTTCTCTCTCCCCGCTTGGTCCTGTGAAGGCAGGCCAGCTTCTTCTGCCATTTATGGAACTTCCCCTGGATCTGTAAGCTTCAATAAATCCTCTATAACTGTGTCTGGTCTGAAAGTTCATCTCAGTGAACCTGAATCTGTCTGCTACACTGTATAATTGAAAAATCCTGTATTTACTTTGGTGGTAGTTCTGTACTAGATAAATATCAACTATGTATCATTAAATTTAAGTTCTAAGTTGGTAAGGGAGGATTTTATTTGTTGTCTTTGCATAAAAGTGGCTTACAACAGGCCCCTGCATACACTGAGCACTCATAAAATGAAGACCAACATGCCAAAACATAGACCAGTCACTTTACTGGCAATAACATTTTGCAGTCCTGAGATAGTTTGCAAAAGACCTAAGAAGCAAGTAAATCGTTATACAAGGATTCAGTCTCAATTGATCAACTTGAATGGACTGATTCCCATTTGACATTCTGAATGCATCATTAAGTCATTCCTACCTAGAGAAGAAAAAACATGTTCTAATATTAACTTTCCTCATATGCTCAATACCATCCCCCCCTCTATCAAGATCATTTCCAAGTGAATGTTAAACCATCTTTATAAAGTGTACTTCTTTTTTTTCTGAATAAAGGATGAGAGCCAATCTGACAGAGTGAGGTTAGGAACTTGACAAATGAAAATTTCTGAATTTAAAAAGTCTGGATTCTGTCACTTAGTAGCTACATGATACTGAGCCAATTATTGCCAGTAAAAGGGGGTACTGACACCTACCTTAAATGGATTCTACAAGGATTAGAGATAACATATATCAAGTGCTTAATGCCATGCCAAACTGATTTATTATTACAACAAATCATAAAATCATTAGTTCTACAAAGCTATCCTAAATGGCAAAAACTAACATAAAACTGAGTTTCCTATCAACAGAATTTGTTTTTGCTTTGTTTTATGGAAGTGGTTTGGCACAGTAACCAAAAAGTATATTTAGCATGTTGGGCAGTTACAAGTAAAAATGTAGTCAGTTATAAGTGTAAGGAACAAATACTAGCAGGCACGATGCCAATATCTACTCACACTCATTATATACTTAGGGATAAGAAATATCACTTCTTAGAAATGAAACTAATAATCTACAAGTAACAGTCAACTCAAACACCACTGTCCTGTATAAGATTGTTGTGGCTAATGATTTCTGCAAGGATTATTCATATTAATGTTCTTTTTAATGGTATCCAAAGCACATTCCAAAATTTATAAATCAGCCACTAGAAGTAGTTAAAACAGAAGTTAAGAGTATTCAATTATTTAACGAGTATGATTCAAAACAGACTCTGTTCTAATATGGAAACTTTGAAATTTGCTTTATCTTCCAAAAAGTATTTTTTTCTCTCAGGTCAGCTTCTGAGTATAAAAACTGAGTGTAACTGGATGGGCTCAGAAGGAGTGGATACTTGGCTTTCACAGAGTCCTAAGTTTAATCACTAACATCCAACACACAATACACATGAAAGAAAAAAATTAAAAACATGAAACAAAGACACATGTGTAAGACTGTCTTTTCCTTTTTGTCCTGGCTCTCAGCTTTGAATGAATGGGACAAAGCCCTGGTGACTCAGCTTCCGCAGTGCTTACTAGACAAGTAACGTGGCTTGATACTCGCCCCAGCTCCTCTTAGCTTTTCTAGTTCCTTAAAAATTCATCTTCTGCTTGTCCCGGAGAGCCACACGCCCACTTTCTTTCTGACCAAAAGGATGCAGAAGTTTTCATAAACAGTATTTGCAAAGGCCAGCACTCACCCCACTCTTTCGTAAGCATGTCATCTACTTGCAACCTTCAGATCTCCTCTTCCTTGGTATTCAAGTGATAAATTCAGACTTTAGCACATCATAATTCCTTTAACTTACTATGTTTCCTCTATCCAGGGAGTATTTTCACCTTTGGGTTTCTGTGGTCATTTGCCAATTTTCAGGTTTTGTCCAGATTTTCACCTGGTGTGTTCTAAACAATGGTACTCAGATGATGTTTGTGATGTAGCTGACAACCACAGAACTAACTACACTGAGGCACAGTATGCCTACCAGTGCTGTCTGAGGGCCTTCTGACCTTCCAGGGGCTAATCTTCATGCACTAAACATGAGACTCAAATGAAAAAACCACAATGAGGACAAAAGGTAAATGGAAAAATTTATGACAAAGACATTTTCATAATACTGTGATAGGAAAGTGACTTTGAAAAATGTGATGCATTTGGACAGATAATATCAGTTACAATTTCATTTAATTCATAATCAAGAGCACAAGAACTATCAATAGAACGATGAAGCTTTTAGTTCTATAAATGGAACATTTTATTGTATCTTTAAATTGACTACCTAAGCATACTCACTCACATTTTTGAATAGCTGCTCAGCAAGTTCTCTTATATGCTTTACCATCTTCAGTGGGTTATTTTCTTCAGCTTTAATTCTCTCTACTTCAAAAGCTACCAACTTGGAGAAAGAATTAAATGGCAAAATGTCAATACCAACATATGTTGAATGTAAAAACTATAATACTTTCAAATAATTTGCAAACCCCAAACACCTGAAACATTATTTTTAAAAACAAATACTTAAGAAGATTTTTACTGGGTTTCACCTCTATCTTGGGGTTACAGTAGTCTATCAACTCTTTGTACTGCCTGGTGGTCCTTTCTTAATGATTCTTGGGAACAGTCATTTCAGGAGCTAGGAGAAGAAGCCTTATCATTCTATAGTTCTTACTTGGAAAATGTGCTTACTCAAAGAAATTCAGAAAGTCTCCAAATATTTCCTTAACTCAAAATCATGAGCCAAATGTTCATGTCAGGTTGCTAGGACTCTAGTTCTAGCTCAGTGGACACTATGATCTGGGACAAGACACTTGGGTTTCAGATTCCTCATCTCCAAAATAAGACAGAAGAGCAAGATGACCTCTAGGCTCCTTTTAGTTCAAAAATGATACTTATTTTAGTCCTAGCTCCTTATTAACTAATTAACTGAGAGAACTGTGTAAGCGTGTATATTTATTGTAGTGCTTTGACAGGAAAAGAACTGTGGGAAGGTAAACAGATGAAAGATAAAAAAAGAAAAGAACACCAGGGCTGGAGTGATGGCTTAGTGATTAACGCACATGTCTACGAAGCCTAAAGACCCAGGTCGACTCCCCAGGTCCCATGTAAGCACATGATGGCACCTGCAACTGGAGTTCATTTGTGGTGGCTAGAAGCCCTGGTGTATCCGTTCTCTCTCTCTCACTGCCCTCCCCACTCTCCCCCACCACTTTCTAATAAATAAATAATTTTTTTAAGAAAAGGACAAGCAGACTTTCCTCCTTCTAAGAAATACCAGATTCACTGAAGCAGATGCAACTATGGCTTTACTTTCTCTCAGCCAGTATACAGAAAGACTGTCATACAAAGACAAAATTCTTCAATCCTAAGATACCTATTTGATGGCAATGTAAGCATACGACAATGCACAGTGCAAGCTGCCTCCCAAAGTTCCATCACATCCCACATAGTATAAAAGCATATTCCCATGCAAACATATGATGCCTTGTTTCTATTAGGCTGGTGTGTGTGTGTGTCCCTTTAAATATCAATCAGTAAGTTATAAGTCATTCAGGCAGACCAGAATCCTGACTGTGTAATTATTTATATATTATATAATATGTATTTTAATACATATATATTGCATACATACTATGAATAATAATGTTTCCATATAAAGTTAGAGAAACAAAATGAAGCATAATGTAGCCTAAGTGCGCTTTGAATCAACTACTCTTAGAAACATTGCAGGAAGTAATGAGATAAGAGCTGACCAAGAACAAGGAAGGTCCTAGTTGGTCTGAAAGGCAAAGGGAAGGCTCCGTGTAAAAGAAGGGCCTGCAAAAATAGAGGTGGTAGCAAGCAAGGTGCTGCAAGTCATCAATCTGACTGCAGTTGTGCTGAAGCCTCTAGAGGAAGTAAGCGAGAAAAATTTAGGTAGAAAAGGCAGAAGGTACACACACCAATGTTACTATTAATAAAGCGTCAGAGACTAACAAAATGTAAGAGCTAGAGAAGGATTATGGCACGAATCTTAGGTAAACCTTATAAGGCAGTAAACATTAGGAATTTAAAGGCTGACATAAATGTTAGTTTTACTTATGACCAATCATATTAAATGTTTTCGACAAAGAATCCAACTCAGTAGCTGATTAGAAGGAACTGACTACTGAAGGTCAATCTGTCCTAAATCTGCATATGCTTAGTGTTATTATCTATGGCATTTGGTATAGGTCTTTATATTCAGAACTGAAATACATACCTCTTTAATTCTTACCTGTAAGTATATAAGTATCTTTATAAAGAATAAAAGATTGTTCTCTGAACAAAAGACCTTGGTTCCTATCTCCTCTATATAAAATAAAACTTAGCAGTGCAAAGGATGACCAGTAATATATTCTCCCTTATCTTGGGTTCTAGGAATGATTTTATTTCATAGACTTTAGAAACTTTTAGATTTATTGGTTTCAATACAGCCATAGTTGCATCTGCTTCAGTGAATCTGGTATTTCTTAGAAGGAGGAAAGTCTGCTTGTCCTTTTCTTAAAAAAATTATTTATTTATTAGAAAGTGGTGGGGGAGAGTGGGGAGGGCAGTGAGAGAGAGAGAACGGATACACCAGGGCTTCTAGCCACCACAAATGAACTCCAGTTGCAGGTGCCATCATGTGCTTACATGGGACCTGGGGAGTCGACCTGGGTCTTTAGGCTTCGTAGACATGCGCGTTAATCACTAAGCCATCACTCCAGCCCTGGTGTTCTTTTAGAAACTGAAATATGAATAATATTCATTGCTCTATTTTCTCAAATGCACTGCTGTGAATATACACTTAAATGATATATGGAAAAATGTGTTTTAAAAAGAGAAAGCACAATTAATGTAAAATACTATCCTGACAGAGCATCGTAACTCTCCTACTTCTTCCTTTATATAGCAAATCCTTGAAAAGAAGAGGCTAAATACCTCTTCATGTATTTACTATATCCTAAGGGAGCTAGAACTGCTAATGGTTGATGAATAAGGAGGCTGTAGACATAAGCTGTGGCTCTATGACACTCATGGATTAGTGTAACTGCAGTTGAAAGTCACATACCTATGTATCCAAATTAGACCCCCTCCTGCAGATCAATAAGGGAATCACTGAATAATTGTTTAAAAAATAAGAGTTTTATTTATACATCATTGCCAAATTTTTAAAAACATTTAAATTATTAAAACTCAGTTGTCCATAATTTTATGTATGACTAAGGTAGCTTTTAATTTTATTTCTTCTAATCCACATAATAAATAGCAAAATTTGATATGCATAACAATATTCAGATCACTTAATGTTTAATTTATAATGTCTACCAACTTGAGCAAATGTTAATCCTTTTTTCTTTTACATATTAATCTAATTATGATAGAAATAATGTATTTTATTTTGTATGAACTATACCTCATCAAAGAGATCACAGGATCTATAGGGAGGACCTCTTTCTGAAACAAAACCTGCAAATGCCATTCCATTGAGTACTTTAGTGAGGAAATCATTCTCAACCAAACCACGCTGCCCCAAGAAAGCTGTCTGTAAAGAAAGAAAATGTGAAATGATAATTTTTTACTTGGTAGTAATGGCTGAATGTTCAAAATAAAAAGATTGAAGCTTGTATATTTAAATGTCTTTAGGTATAATTATACATCGTTGAAAAATACATTCATCTCAAAAAGGATTTTTGTATGATAGCTGAAATACTACATGTATTGGAAAGAATAAAAATGAATCTATTTATAAGATGGGGGGAGAATTAGAAAATACTCAACTTTAAAAGAAAACTCAATTTGAAATTAACATTATGTCAGCTCCATAGTACTGGTAAGAACTATCATGTAACAAGCAAAACAGAAACTTTAAGTAATCACATTTGATACATTTAGGTCAATACGTATAGCTAGAAAAAATATGTATTTTACTAAATGAAAGTCTACATTTTGGAAAGACATGATACTGTATCTTACTTTGTGAAAATGTATTACTGGCTCTGCATGAATTCTTATAAGCTGTAGGCATGATCTATAGCCTTGGAAAAGTTGTGCAAATAATCTAAGGAAAACTGCTCGGACTTCTTTATCCTGAAAATATAAGAAGAAACACATCAGGTAATTTAATTTCTTAAGATATAAAATTTAAGTGAAAAAATGAAGGAAAAAAAACAACTTGAAAGACTAAGTCTGTGCTTTCTATGCCTAAGTCCCATCGGGGCAGCCTGAGGTAGAGGGCTTCTAGTCTACTCTGCTGCTGGGCAGCTGTCTGCTCTTTCCACTGAGCCAAAGAAAATCTGCCTCTAAAATATTCAATTTTCCTATAGGGGAAAAACCAGGTTAGAGAAGGGGCATATATTCCAAGTCCTTTCATTTTTATAGCTGCCAAAAAAATTAGAGTTACAAATATAAAAAGGAAAAATACTCAAAAGATTTTATTTTTAGGAGGATACTTAATAGGTCGATATTGTATATATGTAAGTACAATGATTGTAATGGGAAGGTAATATGATGGAGAATGGAATTTCAAAGGGGTGGGAGGGAGGGAATTACCATGGGATTTTTTTTTATAATCATGGAAAATGTTAATAAAAATTTAAAAATTAAAAAAAATAAAATAAAAAATAAAAAAGATTTTATTTTTAAAATCTTATGAAATTCTTTTAACATATATCCAAATTATAAAAATCTATTGTTTTAAAAATATTTTATTTTTTATATTTGAGAAAAACAGACAGAGAGAGTTAGAAAGAGAGAGAATGGGTGTGCCAGAGCCTGCAGCCACTGCAAACAAACTCCAGATGCAGGTGCCACCTTGTGCATTTGGCTTAAATGGGTTCTGGGGAATCAAACCGAGGTCCTTTGGCTTTGTAGACAAGTACCTTAACCACTAAGCAATCTCTCCAGCCCTAAAAATATACTCTTATTGAAAAATGTGACTTAAAAAGATGTCTTGAGAATCCAGGTTTCACTATAAGCCATTTGAAAACTGTTCAGGAAAGTCATAAATTTATTTATATAATATCTCATTTAATTGGTAAGCAAATAAAGACCAGGAATGTGTAAGTCATTTTTCCAAGGTATCTAGCTCTATTATGCCTCTTACTGGCCACAAAAAAAGAAATGCACTGGGGAAAAAAATTCTGCTATTCATTCACTTTTTCATGCTTTCTAGTAGAAATTCCTTTGGTCTAATCATTATTCACACTTGATTCTCTCCCATAATCAGTTTTCATGACTTCCATTTCTGTAAGATCCTCCCATTGGAAAACCCATGCTTGCGGCTGGGGACATAAGCTCTGAGGTATCGCATTTGCTGAGCATGGCTGAGGCACTGACACTCAGCACCACTAAGACCCAAACCCTTACCAAGTCAGTTTTTGAAGTGGTGCACGGCAGTTCTCCAGGCTGTAAGCAAAGTCCTGATTTCTGTCCTGCTCTTATGCTGGCCTCCTTATAAAACAGTGAGAACAGCTTCTCTCCGGGCCAGTGCTCTGCCCTGCTGAGCCTTTTTGAGTGGGACGCAAGGACATGCTGGCAATTCGAATTTCTAGACTTTTAACCTCAGCTACACTCAGCTTCTTTAGCAACTCCACAAATAAAAGTAAAGCACACTTTAAACATATCAAATTTGAACACTAAACTTCTTACCAGCATTTTTGAGTGGGATAAGGCTGTTCGTGGAGGAGGGAAAGCATGGTCTGCTACTTCCAAATCAGGGTGTAAAATCTAAAGCAGAGAAGTTTTGTCATGTAAGATATTGTATATCAGTAAAATCTGTTCTTTAATCTTTTTAAAGCATTAAATGAACTATCAGAACATGAATTATGCTCCATGAAATACAACTCAACTGACATCGCTCTATATGTACAACTGTGAAAAATCTTGGACGAAAATACTTGGTGAAAAAAAGGCCTTTAAAAAATACACAGAGTATGGTCTCATTATTTGAAAGTAAGTAAACAAGTCTTAAATGAATGAATGAACACATGAATGAATCAATGAATATGCTTATATAAAAGTTCACAAAGAATATACACTAAGGTACAAATGAGTAGCCAACATTGGGGAGTGAAAGGTCTGGGGCAAAACTATATATGTAATGGGTTTTTCTTAAGATAGGTATTTGTTGTTGTGTGCTTATTTTTGCATATGTGTGTAGTTACAGTTTGTGCACATGAGTGTGCATATGTGCGCTACCCATGTGCTGTGTGAGAAGGCCGACAGTCCTCATCTATTGTTCCTCGGTTTCTTTCTTTTTTTTTTAATTAGTTTTCTATTCAGCAAGTACAGGCAGTTTGGTACCATTATTAGGCTCATCCGTGACTTATCCTCTCCCCTTGGCCCCTCCTTGTTGAGGTATGTGGGTCGTGCATTGTGAAGTTAGCCCACAGTTATTGGTACGATAAACGTCTCTGCATATCATGACCCAACATGTGGCTCTGACATTCTATCTGCCCCCTCTTCCGCAAAATTTCCCTGAGCCATGTTGGGTTCATTTTTGGTCTGCTTCAGTGATTCCTCAGTTTATTTCCATGGAAGGGGTCTCTCACTGAACCTGGAGCTACCACTTTCTGTTGTTGATGTTTGCTTTTTCTTTCTTTCTAGTCAGACTATATGATCAATGAGCCCCAGAAGGTCACCAGTCTCCGCCCCTCACAGGACTCAGGGTACAGGTGTGTGTGGCCACAACTTGGGTTTTAAATGGATGCTGAGGATTGACCTCAGAAGGTCCCAGGCCCTCATACTTGGAGAGCAGTACTCTTACCTGTTAAGCCACTTCTCCAGCCCCCATATTTCTTAATATAACATTGAACAAAAATACAAACCAATGCAATGGAACACAGGACCCAGAAGTTAACTCATGAAGTTATAACCAACTGATTTTTGACAGAGGTGTCAAAAACATACACTGCAGAAAAGATAACCCCAACCAATGGTGTGGGAAACTGAGTATATATGCATGAAATGTTTCTCACTCTATACAAATATAAACTCAATATTGATCAAAGACCTTTGTGTAAGCAGTAAAACTCTGAAACTACTAGAAGAAAACATATGGAAAATATTTCAAGATATAGACATAGGAAGAACCTTCTGTAAAGGACTCCAACAGTTCAGGAAATAGTTACAGGAACTGACAAATGGGGTTACATGGAATTAGAAAGCTTCTAACCACAGGGTGAAGAGATAGCTTACAGGATGAGAAGAAACCTTTGCTAACTACATATTTGATATATATGGTTTAACATCTAGAATATATATACAAAATTAATCACCAAAAAACAAATTCTCCAATCAATAAATGGGCCAATGAATTAAAGAATAAATAAAATGCCTAAAAAGTATTTAAAAATGTTCAATATCTCATTTTTATCAGAAAGACTATCATCAAGAAAACATGATATCCAATACAAGAAAGAAAAACCATGTGCACTGCTGATAGGACTATAAACTAGCATAGCTACTGTGGAAATCAGTGTGGAGGGTCATCAACAAACTAAAAATAGAACTACCATATATCCAGATCTACTATTTATGGGTATATACCCAAAGGAATCTAGGTTATCATCCACAGAGACACTTGCACATACATATTCAGTGCTTTACTGTTTATAATAGCCAACTTATAGAATCAGTCTAGATGCCCATCAATAGATGGATGAACAAAGAAACACATACACGCACACAGGACTTTTCTTTAACTGTAAAGATGTCACTTTCAGGAAAATGGGTGAACTAGAGATCATAATCAACAATCACATATTTGTGCTCATGTGTTTAAAAGTTTAAAAGACATGTGTGTATGTATGTATGACATGAAAGTAGAAGGGGGATTACATGTGTGTATGGGGGGGAAGAGAACAAAAGAGAGGAAGGAAGAACAAGAAAGGACACTGGGGGATGGAAAGAGACTTTTCTTAGATGCAGAATCTAGATTTAAACATGTACACATGACATGAAAGCAGAAAGGGAACTGTGGAGAGGGAAGGGGATCAGTGGGAGAGGGGAAGAAGGAAAAAAGAGGAAAACGGGCAAACATTAGCAAAGTATGCATATATTAATGAAAATGCCATAATTAAAACATATTTTGTATGTTAACAAAAAATTGAAAGAAAAAGTATACTGAAAAAACTGGGAAACAATAAACCAGTTAACTGAAATACTGAGAAAAATAGAATAAGTTTTTGAACTTTTTATTTTGGAGGGAAAGGAGTATAATACAATGTGATGAATATATAAGATACAGGAAATCTAAAATATAATTCAATGCCTAAAAAGAAGCTAAAAAGAAAGCAAGGCTAACATGTAACTTAGGCTTTGTAAGAAAGTGAGGTGGGGAAGTAGGTAGGAAAGAAAGTCTATGTAGGACTTATAAGAAGATGAAGCTATATCAAGACAGAATTTTTTTTTTTTCTGAGGTAGGGACTCACTCTATCCCAAGCTGACCTGGGATTCACTATGGAGTCTCAGGGTGGCCCTGAACTCACAAGAGATCCCCCTACCTCTGCCTCCCGAGTACTGGGATTAAAGGTGTGCACTACCATGCCAGGCTCAGAATATTGTTTATCTTTGCAGTTCTCTCTCTCTCTCAGTGTGTGTGTGTGTGTGTGTGTGTGTGTAAGCCATAGCATGTGTGGAGGTCAGTGTGGACTATACCCCGTGAATCATCTTCCCAGCCCTGAAGATCTTTTCTATATAGGCGTGGTAGTGTACACCTGCAATTGCAGGTACGTGGGATGCTGAAAGAAAAGGATGGCAGGTTAGATGGTAGCCTGGGCAACTCAGTGAGATTCTGGTACACACCTGTAATTGTAGCTTCCATTAGGTTAAGGCAGGAGGCTTTTATTTTATTTCTTTCCTTTTTTTTTGAAGAGAGAGAGAGAAGAAAGAAGAGATGGAGAATTGCCATGCTAAAGCCACTACAATTGAATTCCAGACTGTGGGCATGTGCGACCTTGTGCTTGCCTCACCTTTGTGTGTCTGGCTTACATATGAGATCTGGAGAGTAGAACATGGGTCCTTAGGATTCATAGGCAAGCGCCTTAACCACTAAGACATCTCTCTAGCCCAAGGCTGGAGGATTCTGAGTTTGAGGTTAGCTTAGGATACATAGTTAGATCCTGTCTCAAAGTAAAAAATAAAACAAACACTAAAATATCATAATTACAACCAACTCACCTAGTCAGTGCCACAGTATAGTAATGTTTTGTGCCAATAAAATCATATATAATTATTACATAGTTCAAGTACTATATTGTCATGTGATTACAGCTGTTTCTGTTTACTAACCAAACAAAACTACATTTGTTAAAGCTTTCCTATGGTCTATCAAATCTGATCTCTTTTTGGTGCTTGTTTGACAATATATAATGTTCTTTTCTTTAGTCACAATATATTATCCTATGAATTATAGTACATACTTCATTGTTCTCAATAACTATAACAGTTATAGTCAGTTGTGTTTTTTTTTTTTACCACAAATGGACTGTGTAGATTAATTAAGTTTGGTGGCACAGGTATTACAGGTTCAAATATATACTGTGTATCAGAATCTTTACTAAGAGCTATTGTTTTAAGAAACAAATATTCATCTTTGTTAATTTTGATACATAATCACTGAATAATTACTAGTACCACTATTGGGTAATTATATCAATGCTTAAACACTACAATTTCTAGAAACATCAAATTTCTTCAACTCACACAATACTTTTTCAGTACTGCTAGATCATTCACATATTATCAATGCAAGTAGTGAACATTTTTCTTTAAAGCTATTCACCCTTTTAAAAGACAGTATTTTCTTAGGTATCATCTGTATAACCAGTTCTTATATATAATTTAGAACATGCCTTATAACAAACCTATAATTGTTACAATAAAAATCTTCTCCTTGCCGGGTGTTGTGGCGCATGCATTTATTAATTCCAGCATTTGGGAGGCTGAGGCAGGAGGATCTCTGTGTCTGAGGACAACCTGAGTCTACTTCCAGGTTAGCTTGGACTAAAGTGAAACCCTTCCTCAAAAAAAAAATCCCTCTCCTTCAGTCTGAGAAATGGTCATCTACAGACATCTCTATATAAGAGAAAACATCTGTCTCGTAAGACTAGAGTACAGGACTGGTGATGAGAGATGAGTGGTCAATGGTATCAAGAGGCACAGTGGAAACTGAGAGCTATGCTAGCGTCTTTTCTGCTCTCTTGTATCTTGTATTCCCAGTTAGAAATCATACTAGGAAAAGTTAAGTCTTTTTTCTAAATGTTACCCTTTCATAGATGACCATCATATAAATATCATATAAAGACTACTACAAAATTGACAGTTTTCTGAGAGGAAAATCCCTCTTGGTAATCCACAGCTTCTAAGTTTCAATTTGAGAAAGTAATCAAACACTTTAAAGCAGCCCTAACTGGAACATGAGTTAAGAAGAAGAATGAGAGCAGGTATAGTGGCTTCAATCCCAGCACCTGAGAGACTGAAGTGGGAGGATCACTATGGGCTCAGGCCAGCCTGGGCTAGAGCGAGACCCTGTCTTAAAAACAAAAAACAAGTCAATAAGAATCAAAAGAAGAATATGAGGACCTTAGTTCTATAACATCCTGAAAAGGAATACACAATTTTTAAGTTCTGATTTTTGGATAATAGGTAAATGAGTGTCTAAAGGGCTGTCAGCAAAATAAAACCATGTGCTTTAAAAATCCACAAAGGGAGCCTAACAACCAAAAATTGGATGTAAAGGAAGGGAGGAGGGTATTTAATAGTTTGTTATTGTATATATGCAAGTAGAAGAACAGATTAACAGGGATGAAAAGACCCAAAGTGAGGTCAGGGGAAGAGAATGAGTAAAGGAAAGGTGGAGGGAGGGCTAATCAAAATCTAAGAGTATGCAAATAAATCACATGGAATCCTCTGGTTTCGGACAATGGAAAACTCAGGAGCCATAGATCGTTGTTAGAAAATTTTCAGTGCCAGGGATGAGATTACCTCCAGTGAGTTGTTGGCCAGGGAGGTCCCTGATGACCCCAAAACATTATAGGCCATTGCAGAGGCCCTTGGTTTCCCACCAGGAATAGATGGTAAGACCCTACTGCTGAAGACTCCACATATTTGTGCTGCAAGGCCACTGAGAAATCCTGTTGGAACTGAGCTGATAACCTCTTCCATGTAGACCAGCTTATTGAAAGCTGGAAGAAGCCATTCTACATGTAGTTCAAAGGGAGAAAGAGATATCACCAATGAAGATACTCAACAGTGGACACTGCAAGCCTTATAATTGGTCAGCCAGGCCAAATGAGCCAACGGGTGCAATAGTGGTACGTCTGTCATGGTGGAAACCAACTGCCCTCCAATTGAACTGGAGGCCCACTCCATGGGGGGAAACACATCCCTGATATTGGAAACTTAAAACAGAGGTAGTCATGAGCCCTAGGGTTGTAACATCTGCTGATGTCTAGAAAAATGTATATACTATGCTTATCAAACTGCCCAGTAAGCACTTCTCTTTAATATTCATACCCTTATATTAATGCTACTCTCACTTTGGGTAGAGAATCTTTTTTCAGATGGCAGTGACCTTGGGATGACTCAAAAGGTATCACAGTGCTAGAAAGAAGTGACTGGAGCACTGAGTAACATCTCCATCACACCTTCCGAGGCTCAGGGTCTAATGCGGAAGAGGTGGTGGAAACAATGTAAGAGCCAAAGGAAGGGCAGGACTCCTTACAACGTGCTCCCTCTAGACATTAAATGGCCTGGATATCCATAACCTCATAGTGCCTGACACTACCTACACAAGACCATCATAATAGTAGGAAAAGATCATGACATCAAAATAAAAGAGAGACTGATTGAGATGGGGAGGAGATATGATGGAGAATGGAATTTCAAAGGGGAAAGTGGTGGGGGGAGGGAGGGTATTACCATACTTTTTATAATCATGGAAAATGTTAATAAAAATTGAGAAAAAATAAAATAAAATAAATAAAAAAGAAAAACATAAATATTAAACATAAAAAAAGAAAAGAAAAAGTCTGTATATAGTCAGTAAAAAAAAAATTGGATGTGTTTCAACACAGAAGACCCAGGCCACAAGATTTCTGAGAATTGGAATGCATGTAATCTTGGACATTTAATGTCTCAATAAGTCATATCTTACTATCCTGAAGACACATGAGAACACTGTTTTGTAGGCAGTGCATCTACCAAAGAGGAACAAGATGCCAATTATGAGGGTACAGGTCAGAAGCTAACCACTGCTTATAAATACTTTAAAAGAGTCAAATTCGGAGGGAGAGTTTTATCTAGTTTTCACATGTATGTTACTAATATATATAGCACTATGTTTGGTATATCTACTATATAAATATTATTAAGGAGGAATGAATGTAGAATAAATATTCAATTAGAAGTTAAGGCATATTCTTCACATAACTACCTAGTAAATGAAGGATTCTACTTTAAATACTGGATTTGTTTTAAATGTAGGTCACTTTAAAATAATTACATTGACAATGATTTTTAATTCCACTTATTTTAGTTTCAGATTTAAATTAAGGAAACATTACTACTTTTAAAAAGTCATACCAAAGAAAGAGCTGCTTGAGTCTGGTGAAGAAGTGGTTCCGGGAGGGAAGAGAGATGAATACATTCAGGAATTTGAATAGTGCCTCCATCCAAGTCTGCTATTATTACATCTAGCTGAAAAACAATTAAAAATATTAACCTAAAATTAATAAAATGCATTTGTTGTTAAAACAAATTAGCTTGGCTTTGACTAACAAACTGAGACAAACCAACTGAGGAAGAGATTCTTGGCTGTCATAGCAATAAGGTTCTGAGCTCATGATTTCCACTTATCCTAAGTTTTCCAAGTTCCTTTGAAATTAGGTGTTGCATATAACCACATTTCTGCCAAAGGGGCATGAAAAAGTGAGGTGTGCATTTCCAGACCACTAAGACAGCTCTTGAAGGCTGTTCTCTGCTTTTTTCACTCTTCCCACAGGCTGAACCGATGAACTGGCAGCAGCCTAGCCTAAACCATTGAGATGATAATAATGCCTGAGAGGACTGTAGTAAACAAAACAAAACAAACAAACAAAAAAAAAAAACAAACAAAAAGGAGGAAGGAGGCTGGGATTAAATTATTTCATGGAACAAACTGGCCTAATATAATGGAACATTACTATGGACTATCAAGTGTGTTAAGTAAACTTCCATTTTGACTGAGCCATTGCATTTTGAATGATATACACTAAATAAATTAATATACAATGTAATACAAATCAAAAAAGGTATAATGTTCAGTTAAGAAAAAAACCTCACCAGACATATTGGTGCAGCCTATAATGCTAGCATTTGGAAGGCAGGAGAATCAGGAGTTCAAGGTTATTTTTGGCTACAGAGTAAGTTCAAGTTTGGAGGCCAGTTTGAGCTACATAAGAACTTGTATTAAAACACACATGAAACAAATACATAAAAAAATATCACCCCCTCCAACAAACCTGATTTGCAACATTCTAGAAGATAGTTTAAAAATAACTTCATGAAAGTATAAGAACTACTGACACGATTAGTGAGATACACCAGTCTGGGATTCATAAGGCATTCTAATTCACTTATTAAAATTAAGAAACCTAGCCAGGCGTGGTGGCACACGCCTTTAATCCCAGCACTTGGGAGGCAGAGGTAGGAGGATCTCCGAGAGTTCGAGGCCACCCTGAGACTACATAGTGAATTCCAGGTCAGCCTGAGCCAGAGTGAGACCCTACCTCGAAAAAAAAAAAAAAAAAATTAAGAAACCTACATTTGGCAATACTTGGTTTGCTCTATTTCCATTGTTTATATTTAGTAGCAATAAAATTATATATATGCTACATGGCTACTAATTAGGTTTTACTAAATATGCTTATTGGCTTATCTGTTTTTATATGGTAATACCAATGTTAACTAGAACTAGGTATTAACATATAAGGTTAGGAGAGGATTATTATACACATGTGTATCTTGTACAATTATGATATTGAATCATCTTTGTGGGCTGACATCTCTGATTTGATTATAAATGCAGTTACTGTGTAACTACTAAAAGAGCTTATTATTTTGCTGGAGTTTAAAACTATAACAGAAGAACAACAAAGTCTTTAGGATCTTTTTAATCTTTTTTTTTTTTTTTTTTTTTGAGGTAGGGTCTTACTCTGGCCCAAGCTGACCTGGAACTCACTTGCTAATCTCAGGCTGACCTCAAACTCATGGCGATCCTTCTACCTCTGCCTCACAAGTGCTGGGATTAAAGGTGTGAGCTACTATGCCAGCCTAATCTTTTACAGTGAAGAAATTTTCTTATGCTCCTTGAAAAGTGTCATGTAGTCAGTTCCTTCTACTTCACTTACAGAGTTTGAGAGCATACTTCTCATCTCATGTTAGGAAACCCACACTATTACTGGTCAGCTCCAACAGAAATGCTTACACTGAACAACAATTTAGTTTTGGACCCATTATATTTACTGATTCTATTTCAGCCTCTTACAGCTACAAAAATAAATAAAAATAAAAAGACTCTTGTCTTTCCTCTCTATGAACAGCCACTTGAATAATGACCTTTAGCTACCAAATAGTATCATATTATTATCTGAGAAAAATTCTTCAGGGTCTCACAGACTATCATTTCTAAACTCTTGATGATTAGGATGTCCTCTGAAGTACTTCATCTTGTTACAGTCCCTCTTAAAGTGCAATACCCAGAGGCAAGCACGTTATTCCAGAACCAGCTTCTGTTTCTTTGATACTTCTATTCATATGGAATTAACAATACAATAATTTGTACATGTCACCCAAACTTTGTGTTCTATTAAAAGTAAACTTCTGTCAAGTCTTTTTGTTAGTTTTCAGGCACTCAGCATTGACAGCTTTTGCTAGAAAATAAAGTACTCCTAAGAAAAGTATGAACATTAACTGTTGGGTTGCTGACCTTTATTCTCTTATATGAGGAAATAATGAAAAGAGGTGAATACAGAAAGATAAACTTAATCTGCTAAACAAAGGGTATTTAAAAGCTAGGCACAGTGGCACCCACCTATAGTCCCAGAAGCAGAGGTGGAAGAATTATTTGTGCTCAGGAGCTTGAGAGCAGCCTGGGCAATGTGGTGAGGCACCTGTCTCTGTCTCTGTCTCCCCCACTTCATACACACAGACAAATAACTAAATCTTTTTTTTAAAAAAACTTCCATATTTGTTATAAGGCAAAATTAAATATATTTAGACTTTTCAATGATGTTCCCCTAGACTTTTACCAGATCTGGAAATTATAGTTAGGTATAATATTATAGGATTCAAAGAAATATGAAAGATTCTGAAATGCTACAGATTAATACTCACAAGTTCGTGAACATCAGTTTTAAAGACAGAATGTACTCCAATAATAAAAGGTGTTGGGGAACTCAGAACTTCCAGTAGCTGAGCCGGGAGAATGGGAATATAAGGATAACTGCAAATAAAAATATGTGCCATATATATATTGTTTTCCCACAGTGAAAATATATTTTACTTCCATTTTTAAAGTATGAATTTTAAATAATCTAAATTTAGAAATAATCAATTATATTTACATGTTTGTTAGCATTATAATTTTGAAAGGAATGATTCAGAAAGTCTTCATGTTCAAGATAACACAATGCAAAGTCAACAAAACCTAGGTAAGTCTCCTGATCTTGTCTTCCTCCTATGTAAGTTTTCTTAGGTCTTTCAATACTGATTGAAAACATTCTTTCTTTTGCACAAACCTGACATCAGAGAGAATCACTGATGGGCTTCCTTTCTCAAGACAAAGTAATGATATGTCTGAATAATACAATCATTCAAATTTCACTTTCTATACTTGATGTTTGCACTCAGTAAGCACAGAAGCACAAAAAAATGAAGCCCCAAAACACTTCATCAAAAAGTTGATAAAAGCAAGGATTAAAATAAAAATAGGCTCCTGAGATAATATAAAATTTTATGTATACAACAGCAAAAACAAGGTCTTACTGCATTTTAAAATATTTTATTTTATTTGTTTGAGGTAGGGTCTTGCTCTAGCCCAGACTGACTTAGAATTTACTATGTAGTCTCCGAGTGGCCTTAAACTCACAGTGATCCTTCTACCTCTGTTTCCAGCATGCTGGGATTAAAGACATGTGCCACCATACCTGGCCTATTTTGCTATTTATTATGCAAAAGGTTTAACATATTCCCTAAAAAGTCAATATGCAAAGAATTATATTAAAAAATTATCCCACATATCTAATTTAGGTTTGACAATTGCCAGTATATAACCATATATATTTCTACCCATTTATGCTCTCTTCTCTGTTATTTTGAAGAAAACCCTAGATACCATACCCTTTATACATAAATACTTTAGTAGATATCTGAAAAAGAGAAGGTCTCTTTTAATTAACAAGACCATAATAACTCTAAAATTAATAATAACCCTTTAGTATCAAATAGCACTGACCAAAGACTTTTAATCACGAAGGCAGTCAAAGAAGAATTAAATGCTGCTGACAATAGTATTCAAAGTAAATTAAGTATTTTTCATTAATTAGTCAGCACTCAGTAATGCGCAGCTTGGAAAAGTCCCAAATTCTAGTCTATATTTTATTAGAATCATGATTCTTACAATGACCTAACTTTGTAAACCATACCTACCCATGTGATTCAAAATCATTTGGCCATGGCATTTTGACTTATCAACAAGCAATGCACAGTCTGGGAATAAATAAAATACCAAGTAAAAACCTTACCTGTATTTCAGAGGGAACATTAAAGATTCCAGGGCTCTACAGGCATCACTAAGTCTCTGGAAACTTGCCGAGTGGAAAAGAACCTTATTTTCTGTAAGAACTGCGCAAAAGAGGCTGAGGACATTTTGAATTCCTGCAAACAGAAAAGTAAGGCATCACTAAGTGCATTTCATTGGATTTGTGTTGCCACTGACCACAGATTTACTATGACATAGAAACAAAAAGGCCAATATTTTTGGACTATTGAAGGAAAATATTTTGTTAAACTATAAATTCTAAAAACTACAGGTTTTTGTCTTCCTAGACTTCTAGTTCTATTTTTGTTCTTGAAATTGTTGTAATACTATTTGAACATGAGCCATTGGAGATTTACTATTATTTTCCTTCAACTTTATCTCCAACGTCTATATTTTTCTTTCTTCTCCTTTGAAGTTTTTTTTTTTTTTTTGGTCTGAGGTTAATGCTGTCATGTGCTTCAAAATGACATTTAAATGAAGTATGGATCACATTAATACAATTGTGGTTCCACAGGATCATATTAGAAGCAACACACTCCTACCATCTAGTGACAACATAGCTGTTCCAGTATCCTCAATGGTGCATTGTGTGTTGTGACACTGTTGGCATAAAGCACCTGTATTGCTAGAAGTATGAAAGCATCAATGCACACAATTAGGTGCAGTGAATAAAATGTGATAGAGACAATAAATGACTACATAACCAGTGTTTGTATTTACTATACCATCCTCTTTGCTTGTAGAGATTACACTCTTCTGCTTACCAGGCACTAGGGCTGGAGAGAGGGCTAGGTGACTAAGGCACTTACCTGCAAAGCCTAACAACCTGGGTTCGATTCCCCTAATGCCCATGCAAAGCCACATGCATGAAGTGGCATATGCATGTGGAGCTCATTTACAGTGGCTAGAGTTCCTGGAACACCCAATCTTTCTCTCTCTCTTTGCTTGTAAATTAATTAAAAAAGAAAGCACTACACTCTGTTATGTTATTCACTAAAGGTTCTCGATTGCATCATTTTCCCCTTGTGCTTGTTTTAATCTCATGTTGTTTGGCACATTATGGCTATGTTATGTTCATCTATAAAGAGTAAATATGCCACAAGCTATACCATCTAATTTTGTATAAAGATATATACTTGAGAATGTCTTCTGATGATAAAATATCTTAATGAATCATTTCTCAGAATATTTTTTTATTTTTATTTATTTATTTGAGAGAGAGAGAGAGAATGAGAGAGAGAGAGAGAGAGATACAGAGAGAGGGAGAGAGAGCGTGCGCAAGCAGGGCAGGCAGGCAGGCAGAGAGCGAGAGAGAGAATGGACGTGCCAGGGCCTCCAGCCACTGCAAATGAGCTCCAGATGTGTGTACCCCTGGTGCATCTGGCTAACATGGATCCTGGGGAATTGAGCCTCGAACCAGGGTCCTTAGGCTTCACAGCCAAGTGCTTAACTGCTAAGCTACCTCTCCAGTCCTGCAATCTACTTTTGAACAGTGCTACTAGAGAAAGACTTCTTTAAAAATTTGACAATTTCCATGCATGCATGCAATATGTTTTTATCATAATACCCTCCCAAAACTTTCTGTCTTCCTCTGATACCCCTTCCACTGATCCCCTCTTCTTTCCAACTAGTCCCTCTTCAACTGAGATGCCACTTTTCTGTACTTTGTCAGCATTCATGACAGAATGTTGATGGGCCAATACTGGGCAGGTCTTGTGCAGGTAACCAGAGCCACAGGGAGGTCATGAGTGCAACAGAAGACAGCATTCCAAACCACTCCTCCCCAACATCTGGTTTTATGTTCTTCCCACACCCTCTTCTGCATGAGAGAGCAGAATCTTGTTGGCTAGCTCTTTCTTTGAGCACATGTCCCAACCCATGCTTTCTGGTCTACTGTTTTCCCCTCACATTCCTTGTTTCTTTGCAGGAGAAACTGCTTTGACTTAAGCTCCAGAGCCTGCATTCCTTGCAATGTTAGGCTGCTCATAACTCAGTTCAGATATTATTATTTATTAATTTACTTGGATTTACTGGGGTTTGCCCCTGTATTTGCAGGAACAGTGATGACCATAATTTAAGCAGAGGTTGTGTTTGACTGAATGACCTGAGCCAACAGGGTTTTATGTGCTTTTCATCAACCTTTTAAGGGTGAAAGCACATTCATCTTTCAGTCAGTTTTCAGGTATATCTTCACTTTTCACCTTTTACTGGTCCCTTTCTCTCTCTTCCTATCCAAATACATAGTTTTAGAGGCAGCCAGATGTATAGAGAACTTATCTAACCTTCCTTAGTTCTCTCCTTCCCAAGGTCTCCCTGTTCCATTTCTGGCTATTCTATAACCCGCTAAAACTAGACTAGTAATTCAGACAAGCAGAGGTAGAGTCTCTCTCCTTTCACCTCCTTCACACTGAGGGAGATTCCTTAAGGATAAGCATTAGCTGGGAAGTAGGACTTCTTTCATAAAGAGCTGAGGAAAGAACTTGTCCCTAGTTAAACTTTTTGCTTTATCACATGTGCATAAGTCAATCACAAACAATTCATAAGAAAATAAAATTCATAGCATCAGTCATTGTATCACATAAATTATAGAGGGCAGGAAAGTAGTTATAAAATAATTAGTTTATCTTATCAAAGGGAAAGTATTATACTACACTTATTAACACAGCATATATATGTCATAATTTAGAAATAACTAATTTAGAAAGGACAGTATTCTCATTTTAAAAGGTAAATTTTTCATTATATAGAAAATAGTGTAGTTCAGAATATTCTGTCCATGCCTAATTGAAATATTACTTAAATTCCATATTCTTAATGTCAAATGCCTTTAAGTTTTACATAATTAGTAAACTCAGATTTTAAGGTGCTACATTAATGATTTTTTTATTCTCAAGTAGCAATGTTTGTTGCTATAGTTATTTAGAAAGTTAAGTTACACTCAATGTTCTACATAACCTTGAATTGTTTCCTAGTCTTTTATGCTCCACATCCATCTGAAGCTGAACAATAACAGAAGAGGAGACAACATGACAGACATTGCAGTGATAATTTCTACTGATTTCACCACAATGGGACATACGCATCCTGTTGATTACTCAAATAGTAAAACATTCTGAAAAATTACTTCCTGATCTCAGTTTTCTTGAGGGTTAGAGTTCTAAAATTTATTACATTAACAAATACATTTGTTTCCTGCTTTTAAACAACAACAACAACAAAACCTTTCTCCAACATTCTCCTCCGCACTGAATAGCCACACGTTATACACGATGTCTCTATTTTCAAATGAGTAAACTAAGTAACAGATGGCCATACTTCTGGTCAATCCATGGTGGAGAAACCATATAGTACTGGCCATGCCTCAACAGAAATCATTAGAAAGATCCTTCATACATTTAGTCAGTACTTATGAAGTGTCTATGACTTTCCACATTTTGGACTACAGCAGTGAACAGACACTAGCCTGACCTTTACAAATAAACACAGGCTTCACCCACTGTTTTGCAATTATCACTGAGAGGCAGTTTACTGTATATTAAAAATGTCACACATTATTTACATGTATGTACAATATGACAAATCTTCCAAGTAACAATAATACATAGTTAAGTTTGGCTGGTTGTACCTTACTGGTACATATTAGTAATCTCAGCACTTGGGAAGCCCAGGTAGGAAGATCATGAGTTCAAAGATAGCAAGGTAGGGGAAGAGGATGGCTGAATTGAGCCACTGACAAGAAGTACTGTATAGTGATCACACAGTCTTGAGTGTGACAAATTAAATATAATTATACCAAATCAAATATATGCTATGTACATACAAATAGAGCTTAGCAGTGTTAGAACCTCTATATGTACTGCCAATTAATGAATACATATGATCACACACAAAAAAATCACTTCTTGGGCTGGAGGGAGAGCTTAGTGGTTAAGGAGTTTGTCCTTAAAGCCAAAAGGATCCCAGTTCGATTCCACAGGATACACGTAAGCCAGATGTACAAGGGGGCACACGTCTGGAGTTCCGTTTGTAGTGGCTGGATTGGCCTGGTACACCATTCTCTCCTCCTTGCTGTGTCTGCCTCTTTCCCTTCCTCACTCTCTCAAATAAATAAATAAATATTTTGAAAAAAATTCACTTCTCTAAAGTTGTGTCTATACCATACAAAGCCACCTCAGCCTAAACTGTGTGACAAGGTCTAGCACACTTCCTTCTTTCTTGAACATTGTAATTGAGTTTTCTTTCTGAGTCTAAGGTAATCATTCTAGATTTGCTCTGATTCCTCATCTGCTCTGATTACCCAAGTTTTTACATAATTTAATTCTGAGTTTAAGAATCAGGAAGCAAAGTAATCTTGGGAGTAGAATAGCAAACAATAGGGATAACTTAGGAAATTGGAGAATTATGCAGGAAACAAATATGAAGGGATTATCCTGACAGAAATAATATTTTTTCCTTTCTTAACTGTTAAAATCATTACTGAGGAGCTGGAGAGATAGCTTAGCGGTTAAGCGCTTGCCTGTGAAGCCTAAGGACCCTGGTTCGAGGCTCAGTTCCCCAGGTCCCACGTTAGCCAGATGCACAAGGGGGCGCACGCGTCTGGAGTTCGTTTGCAGAGGCTGGAAGCCCTGGCGCGCCCATTCTTTCTTTCTCCTCCTATCTGTCTTTCTCTCTGTTTCTGTCGCTCTCAAACAAATAAATAAAAAAAATAAAAAAAAATCATTACTGAACTACTGGAAAATGTCAAAAAATGCAAAATTCCTGGGATGGAGATAAATAAATGTGAAACAGGTTCTTAGTTCACTGAGCATGCAGGCGGGTAAAAAAAAAGTTACCATGCAACAGAATACAGTTATCCACAATGTGCAAGATGGCACAGGAAGGAGAGTAATTTATCCTGCTGTCTTTTGCAAGCTGTAGGCTTAAATGTTTAAGTAGTCAAGTTTTATTAAAATATTAATCTTTGAGGTGCTAGTGCCAATGAAATTTTATACAGGAGAATTTTGTGGCTGTGAAGAAGAACACTTAATTACAACTGCCTTCCCTCAAGTCATTCATATTTATAAAAGGTAACTCAAAACAGTTATCTAATCGTAGCATTTAAGGGTTCACAGAGACAGCGAGGGCGAGACATGGTGACCCACACCGGCAACCGCAGCACTCAGAAGACTGAGGTAGGAGGACTACAAACTGAGGTCAAGCTGGGCTGACAGCAAGACCATGCCTCGAAAATGAGAAAAGGGAATGGAGAGGACAGTTTAGATAAAAATTAATTTTTAAATTATTTATTTGAGAGAGGGAGAGAGAGAATGAATGGGTGCACCAGGGTCTCTAACCACTGCAAATGAGCTCTACACACATGAGCCACCTTGTGCATCTGGTTTATGTGGGTACTGGGGAGCCAAACCTGGGTCCTTAGGTTTCACAGGCAAATACTCTAACTGCTAAGCCATCTCTCCAGATCAAGAGAAGAGTTTTAAATCAGGATGCTTCTGAACTGTCCTCAAACCGTACCATCTAACAACTATCTACATTATTCATGTGTGATTCTAGGAAGCACAGCACACTAGAAAACAAGGGTTCAAATGGGCAGAACTGCCAGACTTTGGTATTTATACAATGGATGGTTTCTTTACAAAACTAGCCTAGTTCATCTTGTGTTCAGGCATGAGGAGCATGGTGGTACATACCTCTATTCCCAGCACTCCAGGAGGCAGAGGGAGGAGGACTGCCTTGACTGAGGTCTAGGCCACGGTGAAAAGCAATCAGCTTCTTAATGAGCGTTCTTACTACTTTCTGCAGTTGTGTGCTAAGGCTTCCCTAAATGCCTTATTATTCCATAAAAGCTGTTCACGACTCCTTGGCGCTGTTGAACATGGTTTTCCTTCAGAATTTCCTCTTATACTTGTCTTGCTGGTAAGACTTTGCTTTTAGCCTCTCTATTAATGAACTAATTATATTGCAATATAATTTTAAAACATATCACTGGTCACTAGTACAGACTCTGGCACATAGTTGTACATGTACGGCTTTGTACAATGTGATTTTAAAAACTTTGTCATTGTAATGATTTTAATGCGAAATGTCCCCCCACAATTTCATATGTTCACTTGGCCTCCAGCTAGTAGCACTGTTTTGGGATGTCTTAGAGCCTCTGGGAAGTGGGAACTAGGTAGAAGAAAAGAGCAAACTTAATGTGGTTTAATTATAACAATGGAGATAGCTGAAAGCCCAAATCATTTTAATTAGTGACTTTTGTTTTGTCTTATTCTGTAGCCTAGGCTGGCCTTGAACTCATGGAAATCCTCCTGCTGTAGCTTCCCAAGTTTTGGGATTACAAGCCTGAGTCACCATGCCTATCTTTTTAAATATTTTATTTTATTTTTATTTATTTATTTGAGAGTGACAGACAGAGAAAGAGGGAAGTGGTGGGGGGGGGAGAATGGGCATGCCAGGGCCTCCAGCCACTGCAACGAACTCCAGACACATGCACCCCCTTTTGCATCTGGCTAACGTGGGTCCTGGGGAGCTGAGCCTCAAACTGGGATCCATAGGCTTCACAGGCAAGTGCTTAACCGCTAAGCCATCTCTCCAGCCCCCATGCCTAGCTTTTTGAAAATGTCTAATAAAGATTATACTGTAGTTAGAGCACTCAAAAAGCTGAGTCAGGAAGACTCTGAGTTCAAAACCAGTCTGGGCTATACAGGGAGAGTCTGTCACTAATATGAAAAAGAGAGAGAGGAAGATACATGTATGCATGTACATACACAAACATTTTGAAAACTGGGGAATAAGTATTATAAAATGGGCTGGAGAGATGGCTTAGCGGTTAAGCGCTTGCCTGTGAAGCCTAAGGACCCCGGTTCGAGGCTCGGTTCCCCAGGTCCCATGTTAGCCAGATGCACAAGGGGGTGCATGCGTCTGGAGTTCGTTTGCAGAGGCTGGAAGCCCTGGCGTGCCCATTCTCTCTCTCTCCCCCTATCTGTCTTTCTCTCTGTGTCTGTCGCTCTCAAATAAATAAAATAAAAAAAATTAAAAAAAAATAAAATTAGTATGTCTTCAAAAAAGATTCAAGTTATAGATGGTTATAATATTATAGGTTAGTATGAGTCTTAGTGCTCTCTCCACCCCTCCTGTCTGACTGTCCTAGACTAAGCTGGGATTTTGGAACCATCTCCTGTTATGGTAACTGAAGATACCTCTGGGGAGAAATTCTACCTCCCAGAGCCCCTACCTCGATATATCTCCCAAAGTTGTCATTAGGCAGTTTTCCTTCTCTTACCATAAAATATTCTCTTGCTCTTTTTGGTTTTCCTACTTCCTGGTTTGTGTACCCATTCCTTATCTTCTTTCTTTTGCTCTCCCTCTCCCCTTCTCTTGTGCCCTCTTGCACCCCCTCTCTTGCCCTCACCTCTTTTCTTCTCTTTTATTTATTTATTTACAAGCAGAGAAAGATAGAGAAAAGAGAGACAGAGAGAATGGGCATGTCAGGGCATCCAGCCACTGCAAATAAACTCCAGGTGCATGTGCCACTTTGTGCACCTGGCTTTACATGGCCACTGGTGAATTGAACTCAGGTCATTGGGCTTTGCAGACAAACACCTTAACCAATAAGCAAGCCATCTCTTTAGCCCTTTCTCTCTCTCTCTCATAAATTAATAAAATATAATATTTTTAAAAAACTAGTCCCTGTGAATACCATCTTATTAACATAAAACACACCAGTATTTATTGCATTTACTATAAATCTTAAACTAAATAAAAAAGGACTTTGCATAAGCAAAAACAAAAAAAGTATAGTAGTCAAGAGACAAAGATGATTAACAAGAAATTAAGGACAGTGAAACTTGGAATGGCAAGACACAACTATTTCAGGCAAACAGAAACTTTCAAACTGTGAAAAACAAATCATTATCATAAAAATTCTTAGAACAAAGGAAATGCTATCATTACATTTAGACCTTCCACAGGAAAACTAGTCAAGGCTACAAAAGAATCTTATAGTCTAATCTGCTTCCTCTCTGTGGCATGTAAAACCCCCCACCACCCTTCCCCATCCCCGGCAGTGAGCTCAGATAATGGTCTAATATTGGTCACCAGCAAGTCTAGTCAAGTGACTGGTGATGGAAAAATGTCTTTAGACAGTCATCACCACAGGATGCTTTATAATAAGCAATTCTTCACATTTTTTCTTTTTCAATCTGACAATTCCAACATATTAAACGTTCTTTCATTGCTTTTCCCCATTCTTTCTCTGAAAAAAATGAATTTAGAACATTGAAGCAAAGGATAATTTACCTCTAAATTAAGCTTAAAATAACAGTGAGTAAAATGACAAACTTAGTTAATTAATTTGAGAAAGAGAGAGGGCATGTATGGACACTTCAGGACCTCTTGCCACTGCCAACTCTTGACAAACGAGCTCCAGGCATGTGATGCCACTTTTTGTATCTGGCTTATGTAGGTACTGGGGAATTGAACAAGTGACTTGAACCACTAAACCATCTCCCCAGTTTAAAATAACAAAATTTGATCTTCAAATAAACAATATCTTGAATTATGGCACTCATCCTCTCTGCGTGCTAAAAATCTTATGAGATGTGATCATCATTTCCTCACCCCTTTATTTATCAAGCACCAAGGACTTCTGTGCCTGAGGTGCTGGCCAGGTACAGAGGACACAAGAGCAGCAGGTTATAGTAGCTTTCCAGGATCACCAATTCCTAAGTGAAAACTCCTTATAAGTAAATGGACTTTTTCCTATTTGTTTAAGACAGAATTTCAAAATCATCCCAAAGGCAATCCCAAACCAATATGTACCAGCCTCAGACTGTCCACCTCCAGACTTCTTATGTAAGAAGGATAAAATTTCTCATTTGCCTGATATTATTTTCTAAAAGTTAGGTATGTACCTAAAGAATTAAACAGTTTCATGTTAAAAGTATTTTTTATTTTTTTTCAGTTTTTTTGAGGTAGGGTCTCACTCTAGCTGAGGCTGGTCTAGAATTTACTATGTATTCTCAGGGTAGCCTTGAACTCACAGCACTCCTCCTACCTCTGCCTCCTGAGTGCTGGGATTAAAGGCTTGTGCCACCACACCCAAAAGTATTTTTATTTTAAGATACAGATATACAAACGAAATGTATGGCTTAATGTATTGCCACTTATGTCAACAAACAAAACTTTGTTAGCAACCCTAAGAAGCTTCTGTCTGGATTGTTATATTAACTATTTTTCTGCAAGCAGTTTACCACCCAAAAGCAAATCTTTGGATACTGCATTAGTTATTATTTTTGTTGCTGTGACAAGATACTTCACAAAAGCAACTTAAGCAGGAAGGATTTCCTTGGCTCAGTTCTGGGCAGTCCTGGTGGCAGCAGCGTGAGTGGCTGATTTCATCACACCCAGTCAGGAAGCACGGCGGGATGACACTTGCTGGTGCTCAGAACACTTTCTGCTTTGGCTTCAGCCTGGGACCCCAGCCCATGGAGTGGTGCTACTTGTTGTTCAGGTGAATCTTTCCACCTCAACCCAATCTAGAATCTCCCTCACAAACATTCCCAAAAGATATGTCTGTGAGGCGATCTGAGATCCAATCAGGTTGATGATCATGACTAACCATCACAGACACAGTTCATTCTATTAGAAAACTGGGTGTCTTTTAAATCTCCTTTAATTTAGAGATGTTTCTTCCATGCCTACCCTTGTACTTCTGTTAAAGAACTGGGATATCTGAATGACAGTTTTGAACAGCATGGAGTTTGGTAATTATATTCTCTGGGCACAATTCAAGGTGTTCTATTTTCTGCATCTCCTGTCTTGAGATTTTGGTAAAACAGCAGGTAATGTATAGTAAGGCAATGTGCAGCAAGGCAATATGTAGTAAGGCTATACACCTAATTTTGTTCATTTTTCTTTTTGTGATGCTGAAGTCATAGTTATTGTTGCTTTATTCCTTAAGGGTTAAAAATGATTAGACTGCAGCCAGGTGTGGTGGTGCATGGCTTTAATCCCAGTACTTGGGAGACAGAGGTAGGAGAACTGCTGTGAGTTTGAGGCCACCCTGAGACCATAGAGTGAATTCCAGGTCAGCCTGGGCTAGAATGAAACCCTACCTCAAAAAAGATTGGACTTCCAGGCATGGTGGCAAACACCTTGAATCCCAGTACTTGGGGGTTAGAGGTAGGAAGATCACTGTGAGTTTGAGGCCAGCCTGAAGCTACTTAGCAAAGATTCTGTCTCAAAAAATTTTTATGACAAATATTTAGTGCTTTCCCTTTTATTATTATGCATAATGCATCATACTCTGCATAATGATGCTATGAACATAACTTTTTGACATAGTGTTTTAAATTTTGTTTTAGAATTTGATGCCATTTAATCTACATATATCCTGAAAAATCAGTTCAATGAAGATTATGAACACAAATGTCATTCAAAAATTTTCCTCATATCCCTTTGTAATCTTTCTCTTCCTACCCATGGGCAGCCAGAGACCTGTTTTGTCTCCATAGATTATAGACTTTTTTTGTTGTTGTTCTTTGTTTCAATTATCACAGTTGGTGAATGCTAAGATTGTTTCCTTTTTTTATTGCTACCATCAAATGACTATAAATATTCATGCATAATACATTTAGGTAAATGTACCATTACCTTGGGTAAATGTTTATGGATGCAGTACCAGGCAGGATTATATGCCATGACTAAGCCTTTTAAAAGAGTCAAACTGTGGTCCAAGGTAGTGGTGCTATTTCACATCCTCATTAGCAATGGTCCCAGTTCCTTCCATATATTGTAAAATACACGGCAGACAGCCTTCTGAAACCTACAACACTATGTGTACTAGTATCTCTCTCCCTCAAAGGTAAGACTTAAGTGGTGTGCCTTCTTAGAATTGTACCACAGAAAGTATTCTCAATCCCCCTTTCTTTGTTTTTGGCTGCTCACAGATATTCAAGCTATGACAAGGAAGTGACAGAAATAAGTCCCTTGGGAAGGATGCTCAACATCTACTGCTTGGGAAACAGGCTCCACTCATGGCCTGTGCAAGGTGGAAGTGATAATTAGTGGTTTTATTTACTCTTTGTTTCTCATGACAGGTGACATAAACTTGAATCTCTTTTTGTCCCCACAGGCTTCTACAAGAGAACATTGAAAAAGGCAAGACAAGACATACCCAACTGCTGAAACAAAAGAGCCACGCTGGTGCCTGTGACAGGAAGACTGTCATGCAAAGGAGTCTGGATCAGCTGTCGATCTCCTGCACCCAAGGAAAACAGTTTCTGCACAATGAGAGAAACAAAAAATAATTTAGACATCATTCTTAAAATAAAAATCCCTTCACAAGTTCAACTTTATAGCAAATGACCATATAAGATTCAAGTACAGGGCAGTAACATATAGCCAAACACTTAGGCTACTTTTTGTTTAATTCAAAATGATACAAGAAAATTCAGGAGTTAAAAGATGAAAGTTGAGTAAATATGAGACACAAAAACCAGAGACAATTGTAGTTGAATGCTCAAGTTAACAACGTTGATAAAGGTCTATCAGACCATTCTGTTTCTTGGAAGTGAAGGCCAGCTATGACCATGCTCATGTATGGTGTGAAGGCCAGCTATGACCATGCTCATGTTTACTATACTGCCCTTGGAGCTGAGGTGAGGAAGAAGAGAACAGAATTAAAAAAAATACTTAGGGTAACAAATTAAGACAAAGGGGCAAGGCAAAACAATTCCACTTTTCCTACATGCAACATTTTTGACAGATTGAAGACAAGCAATGAGTTTTTAGAGGGTTGTCCCTCTTCCTTGATATACCAGAATAAGAAAAACAGGTGGCTAATCAGTTTCAGGGTTTCAAAGTCTATTCTTTTTTAAAAAAATATTTTGTTTATTTATTTGCAATAGAGTGAGAGAGAAAGAGGCAGATAGAAAGAATGGGTACCAGGGTCTCCAGCCACTGCAAATGAACAATAGATGCATGTACCACCCTGTGTATCTGGCTTTTTGTGGGTACTGGGGAAATAAACCTGGGTGCTTTTGCAGGCAAGAGCCTTAATGGCTGAGCCATCTCCCAGCCCCTTTATTCCCTTTTTTGAGGAGGAAAGGATTACTGGGGACTGAACCAAGGTCCTTGAGCACCCTTAGTACATACTCTTCTCACTGAATTGCATCCTTTTATGTATGAGATGCTTTAGAAACAATAAATAAACTAGGGAAATGTCATAGTAGCAAAGATTCTAGTTTTTCTACTTCAGAGACAAGCTTGAAAAATCTTAATGTATTCAAAATAGTTATTATGTTATAAAGCAGTATACTGCTGGGCATGAATGCTGCTGCACACGCCTTTTATCCCAGCACTTGGCAGGCAGAGGTGGGAGGATTGCTGTGAACTCGAGGCCACTCTGAGACTACAGAGTGAATTCCAGGTCAGCCTGAGCTAGAGTGAGACCCTACCTCAAACACCACCCCCCCCCAAAAAAAGAAGAGTTTTCTTAATGTTAGTCAAATTTTTATTTAAGTTATATACTATGCTCACCAAACTTTCCAGTAAGCACTTCTCTTAATGTTCATACCCACATATTAATGCTACTCTCACTTTTGGTTAGAGAAGCTTCTCTTTTCAGATGTCAGTGACCTTGGGATGACTCAGAACGCATCATGGTGCCAAGAAGAACTGAAAGAGGAGTGTTCAGCACTGAAACATCTCTATCACGCCTTCCAAGGCTCAGGGTCCATTGCGGAAGAGGTGGCGGAAAGAATGTAGGAGCCAAAGGAAGGGTAGGACTCCTTACAATGAGCTTCCCCCAGACACAAAATGGCCTGGATATCCATGACCTCACAGTGCCTGACACAACCTACACAAGACCATCATAATAAGAAGAAAAGATGATGACATCAAAATAAAAAGAGACTGATAGAGAGGGGAAGGGGGTATAATGGAGAGTGGAGTTTCAAAGGGGAAAGTGGGGGAGGAACGGAATTGCCATGGGATATTGTTTACAATTATGATAGTTGTCAATAAAAACAAATAAATAACAAAACAACAAAGTATAGCTATAGTAAGAAAGGTAGAGTAAATTTGAAAAAGTCAAGCAAAAAAGGTGTATCTGAAAGAGTATAAACTAGAGTTCAAGTTACATAAAATGTGTCTTCTAATTATGCTATGTGGAAAGGAACTTGATTAAAATTAGTCTCAATCAAAGAAAAGAATGGAATCTAAGATGTCTAGAAGGCAGGCCATAAGGACAATAACTAAAGGTAATAGTTGATTTAAAACAAAAATATTTAAAGAATTCTTTCTTTTCCTTTCCTCATAAATTATCTGGAGGAAAAGAATAGTTTCTCTACATCTCCCTTTCATTCTATTTACCTGAGACCCTCCAGACGCAGGGACAAGGCAAGCACAAAGATTGGCAATGAGGCTTTCCAAGGAGACACTCAGGCTGTCCACATACACAGTATAGATCAAACCCAGGCAAGCCTGCAAAGAGATGCACGGAGTCACTTCATGGAAAAAGCACTAAAAATAAATTGTGACATCTGCTCCTAGGAACATTTCTCTTTGAACCATTTAAAGCATATTTTAAAGTGAACATGGAATACATTTTAAGCAGCAAATAATATTAACTTTATTAAATTTTCCTCTAAGACCAGAACCTCCAAATGAGCATCCAAGATGAGTTTATAGAAAACAGAAAGCTGTAATTTGCAAAACAGGTGTCTCTGCTTAGATAACAACTCCAGCTAATTTACAGAGCTGAATTGGTTTTGCCCTACTGTCTTGCCCATTTGTTTCAACTTATTTTGTAAAACTCCTTATTTTAAGATAAAAATTTAGAGAATTTGTTTTGAGGTACTTATAAATCATTCCATCTAACTTACATTAGCTATAGCAAAGGGCAGCAAATTAGATTAGGTAAAAAGATCAGCACTTTGAGTTCCAAAATATACAAGCAGTAAACCAGAAGATAAAATGCAATCTTAAAAATTTCGGCTTATTTAAATTTGTGACTAAGAAGTACTAGTTAGGAGTTACCCATTATCATTAAAATCTTAACATTAGGTTAATTTTTCTAGAAGGATCAGCAGGAGTGAAAGGGGGTTACAAGAAGGTAGTGGGGGTGAATATTATAAAAATACATTATTTACATATATGAACCTATCAAAAATTATTTAAGCTATTCTTATAGGATATACAATTTTACTTCTAGAAGATATTTTTCAGATTTGTGTACTACAAATATTTGTATATACTTTTTTGTGTGAGAGAGTGAGTGAGTGAAAGAGAGAATTGGTGCACTAGGGCCTCCAGTCACTACAAATGAAATCCAGATGTGTGCACCATCTTGTGCACACTTGTGACCTTGCATGCTTCCATCACTGTGTGTCTGACTTATGTAGGACCTGGAGAGCTAAACATTAAGTCCTTGGGCTTCACAGGCAAACACCTTAACTGCTAAGCCACCTCTCCATCCCTGTAAATACTTTTTTAAAAAATATTTTATTTGTTTATTTGAGAGAGGGAAAGAGAAGAGAGAGGCAGATAGCTAGCTAGCTAGCATGAATATGGGTGTGCCAGGGCCTCTTAGACATTGCAAATTAACTCCAGATACATGTGAAACCTTGTGCAACTGGCTTTACGTGGGTATTGGGGTATCTAACCTGAGTCCTTTGGCCTTGCCAACAAGTGCCTTAACCACTAAGCCATCTCTGCAGCCCCTATTTTTTTAATTAATTAATTAATTTCTTTGAGAGCAACAGACAAAGAGGCAGAGGCAGAGGTGCGAGGGGGGGAGGATGGGCTCACCAGGGCCTCCAGCCACTGCAAACGAACTCCAGACACATGTGCCCCCTTGTGCATCTGGCTAACGTGGTCCTGGGGAATCAAGCCTCGAACCAGAGTCCTTAGGCTTCACAGGCAAGTGCTTAGCCACTAAGCCATCTCTCCAGCCCCCAATTTTTTTATATTTGAAAATCATGACTATTTGAAAAAAGAAAAAGTCTATAAGAAAAAGAAAATAGTGTTTGATACCTGCTTGCTCTACAACTGACTTGCCAGGCAAAATGTGTCCATTGGTACAACAGTGGTATGAATATTATGGGTATAACCAATGGCCTTCTGATTGGACTTGTGGCCTGCTCTACAGAAGGGAATTCATGCCTGGTACTATAAACCTGCCAAAAGGACTATGGCTAGGGAGACACGTCTTAGGGGAACCTACTACTGTGGTTAAGCTAAATAGCATATCAAACTGCCTTCTAAAATTCTAGTTTGTCCCCAGGTAAGTACTGCTGGTAGCATTGATCACAGAAGATGTTTGTCTGCAATGGCCAGAAGTTAATGCAGAAATGAAAAGCTAGCAAATTTGCCAAGAGTGACACTTGTGTGCTCAGTCTTAAACAAGACATCTAAACAACCCCCTTCAAGTCTCAGCAAATCTTATGGAAGAGGGGGAAGAAAGAATTTAAGAGCAGGAAGAGGGCTGTGGGAGTTTTTCTTTTGGATATAACATGACCATTATGTGCATGAACTGACAGCAGCAATGGTTTCTTGTCTAAGACTGAGTTTGTCAATATTTCATCATGGATAGGGGAAAGGTTCATTAAGACTCTACATCTACAGAGTAACTAACTGATGGCAGCTAATAGTTTCTGGCAGAGGGGGAGTCATGTTCTTTGGTGGTATAGTCACTGGTAAGCTGACCACTGTCCAGTATATAATCTTCAACCCATTACCATGTAAGCAACCCTAATTTAATTTAATGGATAAAAACAAGCTTGAAAGTAGGATGGAGATGAATTAGGAAGGAGAGTTTTAGTGGGAGGGTATCGAATAGGAATAAGAGAGGGTAACTGGGGGAGAAATAAGATCAAAATACATTATACACATGTATGACTATCAAAAATAAAAACTAAAAAATGGTATCTCAATATATAGCCCAGGCTGGCCCTCAACACAATATCCTTCTATCTCTATATCATTAATGCTAGAGTTACAGACATGTACCACCACAAACAGTCTTTAGGCAATATTAAGAGGTATGTTTGTAGTGGCATGATCAGAATTATTTAAAATCTCAACTAATCCTATTAACTTCAACTGGTCTCCTTATAAGCTTAATAAACATATCCATAGTTGTTAAATTATTAGTACATTTTAAATTTGATATAGGTAATTGTCTTATTTCATTATGATTTATAAATATGGATTCAATTAATGTAGGGACTATTTTAAAACAAATGCTACCTTCTTAGAAGTACAATTTGCATTGTTTACTAACTTAGGTATTTCATGCAGTAGGAATTAATTTCTTCTGGCCAGTTTTATTTTATTGGCCAATCACTATATCATGGTAACAATATTTTCAATATACAGAATGTATTACCATGGTTCTTTCAAAACAGATTTATATAACCATAAAGACTGACAATGATAACTGGGTTCTTTACCCTAAAAATGTCTGGATAGTCTAGTCTGGACACCAACACCAGGCTTTTGGGAGCAAACACTTCTGCAGGCTGAATTAGGCCAGGTACTTCCTCTTCACCTGCAATTTCTTCCTTCTTTGTTCCCTAGAAAAAGTGACATTGCGTCAGCACAGTTTCCTAGGTTCACAAGTCACAAAAGATAGTCAAACCATACACCTTCCAGATAGTCTACAAGAACACCAAGTTAATGATAGTGTATTATTTATAAATATGAAGCAAAGAAATGATGACCCAAGCAGCAATACTTATTTCATTTTTTTAAAAAAGCGCTGCAAGTTCCAGATTTTCCTCTCAATATATTTCTGAGTAAGGTAGCCAAGGTGGAATGAGGCATGTCAAATTATTTTAGTAATGATCTAAATAATTAAAAATGATACTCACTTAAATGGAAAGTTAGTCTTCAAAGGAAGAAAAACTTTACTTATTTTTTAGAAATAAGGCACTATTTTCACTTTTGTTTTTCTGTATGGCCCCATTTCCATGAGGATTCTAAGGTCTGCAGGAAACTCAGAGCTCTTGAAAGTGAAGCACTTTCAGTTCTCACATGCTTCTGCTCACAAGGAATGATAATGGTTATTTTAAAAAGAGAGAACATTTATCTTTTTAAAAACATTTTTTACCATTTTATTTATTTATTTATTAGATACAGAGGGACATACGGAGACAGAGAGAGTGTGAGAATGAGACAGAGAGAGAGAGAGAGAAAGAAAGAAAGAATGGGCATGCCAGGGCCTGTAGCCACTGCAAACAAACTCCAGAGGTATGCACCACGATGTGCATCTGGCTAACGTGGGACCTGGAGAAGTGAACCTGGGTCCTTAGGCTTTTCAGGAAAGTACCTTAACTGCGAAGCCACCTCTCTAGCCCAACATTTATTATTATTATTGTTATTATTGTTTTAGGCAAGGTCTCATTCTAGCACAGGGTGACCTGAAAACCACTCTGTAGCTTCACACTCCCAGTGATCCTCCTACCTCAGCCTGCAGAGTGCTGGGACTAAAGGTATGTGGCACCTCACCTGAGAGAACATTTTTATACACAAAGACCATGAGTCAGGAAGCAATTAACGCTTTGAAAATGTATACGTATAAATGGTTGAAATGGTAAATTTTAGAAAGACTTTACTACAATAAAAAAGTATAGCCTTAAAAGTATCTTAACTCCAACACATAAATACTGGAAAAACATTCTGGTTTACGAGTCCACAAAATTCTCTATCATTGGACACACTGAAAGTTCTAAGAATAAGGGATGGGGGCAACAATCTTCCTTAGTCTCTTTTACAATAATAAAAATTCTAGCTTAAAATTAATTTTCCTTCCCGAAACCTTTCTATTTTCCATTATGGTTCACCAAGATAGCAAACATGCTTATACTTACCTCCATGGCCAACCTTCCTCCCAAATGTCACAAAACGCCCTATATCCAGCTGCCTACATGACATGCTCATTTAATGACGCCATCTCTTATATATTCAAAATACACTTCTGATCTTTCTTTCTAAACCTCATTCCCCCCGCACCAGTGCCTGTCTATCAATGGTAAGCCCATCCTTTCACATAATAAACCCAACATTCTGACTCCTCTCTCTTTTACAGCTCATATCCAATTGTCACAATACCCTGATTTCTCAATGCCTCCACCGCTGTCACAGTGCAGCCTCTGCTCTGGTTTATTACACAGCTTCCCTTATCTCCTTGACTATTCTTTACTTCTTGCTGCTCTTCAAACACACTAGGCAAGCTTCCGTCCGCACACTGCTTGTTCTTTGCTTAGAAGACTCTTTTCCACAGATGCCCCAGTGCTTATGTTCCTGTCTCCTGCACTCAAACATCTCTCTCCTGCTCTAACAGTTTCTGCTGGCCACTCTGCCTATAACTGTAGTGCCTCAACACTGCCCATGGCTTGTCCCCACCTTGTTTTTATTCAGGCCTCATCACTATCTAACTATTCTCCATTTTATTCATCTTGGCTTTTGGTTTATCTGTTTGCTTACTATATTATGCTCCCTACATCCAGGATTTGTTTTGTTGAATGGTGATTACCCAGTTCTTTCAAAAAAAGGGCTGGCCATATCACTGATATCTAATATTTGTTTCCCGCCTAAATGCAGAAACAAATATTCCTGAAATTATTTTTCTAAGTATCTTACCAAGGGAAGTCTTTTTCCCTACTCATGTAAGCCAAGAACTATATTTTCAATTCCCTTTAGAACCTGCTTGGAGCTTCTAGTATAGTGAAATATAAGTAAGAATCAGTTTGTCTGTGGAATGCACATATCCAAAGGGAACTATATGCATATGTGGTAAAGTCCATATGCATTTGAAGGACACATTTGTTACAAAGGGAATATATTTATATGAAAAAGTACATATGTTCTCTAAAGATTTCATTTGTTACAAGAAAAAGTCCAGTATTAGGTTGGTTGGTTTCTGGAATCCTTAGAAATAATAAAAACATGGTGATTATTAATTTGCCAAAGATTTCCACACTTAATGAATCATATTTTTCATGGATTACTGACAAATTTAAAAATGATTCAAATTCCTGGAAAAGGAAAGCCTACCCACATTTTTATGAGATTGTGATAAATGCCCTAGAGTACCACTGACAGACAACTTGAGTAAGAGACAGCCATTTCAAATAAATGACTATTAGCCTATTTTGATCAAAACACAGAACAGAATACAGTGGTCACTCCTAAAGCCATTCTTTAGTTAAAGACTCACTAAAATGAGTAATTATTAATAAGACAGAAAAAAGTTTAACATAATGTAAATCAAAATTAAATTTAAAATTTCATTTTCATTTACACTGCTTTTTACAATACATGTTGATTTTAGCTTACAAATACTAAAATGTTGTAATTCTTATTTCTAATAATTCTCCTACAAGAATACAATGTTCCAAGCTGTGGCTCAGTAGTAAGCACCTACCTAGCATGTATGACGCCCTAGGTTCTAGGTGATCCCATATAACCCTCTCTCAACACAAATACAATGTCTCAAGTTCTGAGAAAAAAAAAAAAAATTCCTGTTTTCAAGGCAAAATGTATACCAAAAGCTCTTAGGTAAAAGAGAGTTTGTTCTAAAAGAATGGACTGATTGTTTTTTGCCATTGTTCATATTCATTTGATATTTATTTATTTTCTCAATTTTTATTAACATTTTCCATTATTATAAAAAATATCCCCCATGGTAATACTCTCCCTCCGCCCCTCACTTTCCCCTTTGAAATTCCATTTTCCATCATATCCCCTCCCCATCTCAATCTTTCTACTTACATATATTCAATACCATCCTATTAAGTACCCACCCCCCCTTCCTTTCTCTTCCCTTTATATCTCCTTTTTAACTTACTGGCCTCTGCTACTGAGTTTTTTCCTTCTCACGCAGAAGCCCAATCATCTGTGTAGCTAGGATCCACATATGAGGGAGAACATGTGGCGCCTGGCTTTCTGGGCCTGGGTTACCTCACTTAGTATAATCCTTTCCAGGTCCATCCATTTTTCTGCAAATTTCACAACTTCATTTTTCTTTACTGCTGAGTAGAACTCCATTGTATAAATGTGCCACATCTTCATTATCCACTCATCAGTTGAGGGACATCTAGGCAGGTTCCATTTCCCAGCTATTGTAAATTGATGAGCAATAAACATGGTTGAGCACATACTTCTAAGGAAATGAGATGAGTCTTTAGGATATATGCCTAGGAGTGCTATAGTTGGGTCATATGACAGATCAATCTTTAGTTGTTTTAGGAACCTTCACACTGATTTCCACAATGGCTGGACCAGATTACATTCCCACCAACAGTATAGAAGGGTTCCTCTTTTTCCACATCCCTGCCAACATTTATGATCATTTGTTTTCATGATGGTAGCCAATCTGACAGGAGTGAGATGGAATCTCAATGTAGTTTTAATCTGCATTTCCCTGATGACTAGTGATGTAGAACATTTTTTTAGATGCTTATATGCCATCCATATTTCTTCCTTTGAGAACTCTCTATTTAGCTCCATAGCCCATTTTGTGATTGAATTGTTTGATTCCTTATAATTTAACTTTTTGGGTACTTTGTATATCCTAGATATTAATCCTCTATCAGATATATAGCTGGCAAAGATTTTTTCCCAAGGAATGGACTGATACTTTGAATCGAGTTTTGCTAGAAATAACAGATCATGTAAGGGAGATACTGCCTCATCTATTCAGTTGTTAGAATATTCTATGGGAAGTAATTGTACAATGACAACTTGCACTGGTTTGGATGGCTCTGTCTGTCTGCCTCTCTCTCTCTCTAACCTTGAGATATATATAAAAGATATATATATATAAAAGAAATGTGGAGACAGTCTACACAAGTTGGTACCTGAAACTCACTATGCAGTCCCAGGCTGGTCTCAAACTTAAATTCTCCTGCCTGAAATTCCTAAGTGCTGGGATTACAGACATGAACTACATGTTTTGTAATGGAAGATACAGAAAAGATGAGAAATTTAAAATAAGGAAATTCAATGTATTGATGGTATTTTATGATGAATGAAATTTATTATTTTATAGTACAAACAGTCTTGTGTTATCTAACTGAACAATATTCATATGCCTTCCTCTAACCTGAAATGATTCATGATTTTAGTAGGTACCATTTAAGAAGGATACAAATTTACCTGAAATGCTATTTACTGAATTATCTCCCATGATTTAGCAAGTTACCTTCTCTCTTATCTATATCATAGTCACGTGCCACAACTTGTCCACTGTAGGTATTTTTATCCAGTAGTTATTACAATGATTAGACATGCTAGTGGCAGTCCCTGCTTCTGTATAGATCATATATGAATCTCTGTGCTCCCACGTGGAATAAATTGGCACATACTGTATTAATCTGTCCCCAAAATGCTATTATTACACTTCAACCATATCCCAAGCAAAATGACATGACATCTAGGGGCTAACTGCAATGACTTCCTTATACAGACAGGTACTTACTTGAGGAGGTTTATCTTAGTGTTCAGCTTGAACACTTTGGTCATGTCTGTTGCATTCTGAAACTTGATTTTCACTTCAAAGCACGTGTCAAATCCTAGACTTCTATACTGAAAAGAGTTGTTGTATCCAACATCTTCTCAGTACTATGCTCATTTCTAGCAATATCATATCATATTACAAATACTCTCACATTTCTTTAAACAGTTTTTTAAATAAAAGGACAAAGAATTCTGCAAGTAAAAAATTTAGTTCTAAATTTCCTTTTGAAATGTATATTACCATGTACCATCACAGAGGGTTGCCTCAGTAAAGCAAATTAAAGAGTTTAAACTTTCCAGAACTGAAATAGAGGAGCCTTAAATAGTTTCTTTTACTCTAAAATTCCCCCCGATAAACTTTAATTCCTGCCAAATTATTTTTAACACATATTAGCATGTTCACTTGATAAAACCTGGTTGGTATTGGCATTTGTCTGAAAAACACTGTATTCATAGTAAGTACATATTTTAGAAGTAACACAGTTGAGTTTACCTCTAGCAAAGGCTCTGCAGCACTCAGAAGACAGGATTCAATACACTGCTCTGCAGCACTCACAGTGCAGGATGGATTTATTTGATGTACTGCTCTGCAGTACTCAGAGGGCAAGGTGGATTCAGACTAATGCTCCATAGTACTCAAAGGACAGGGTGGATTTTATATACTGCTCTAAAGTACTCAGGGGGCAGAATGGAATCAATATTTCTCTGAAGCACTTGGCAAGGCAGGTTCAATATGTTGTTCTCCGGTACTCAGGACAGAACAGCTTTGATATACTGTTGGACAGTACTCAGAGGACAGGACAGATTCCATATACTGCTCTGCAGTACTTAGAGGGTAGGATGGATTTGATATATTGCTCTGAAGTACTCAGAGGACAGGACAGATTCAATGTCAGAGCTATTACATATTCACCCAGAAAGCTTTTATTTTATTGAGACATAGTACACAGTTTACTTTTTATTTTAACATACTCACAAGGCAGCATTTCCCAAAGTGTTTCAGAAATAATAAGCTAAGTCTAGTTTTTAAAAAGTAGACTGGAGAGATGGCTTAGGGGTTAAGATGCTTGCCTACAAAGCCTAAAGACTCAAGTTAATTCCCTAGGACCCACACAAAACCATATACACGAAGTGACACATGCGTCTGGAGTTTGTTTGCAGTGGCTGGAGGCCCTGGTGTGTCCATTCTTTCTGCCTGTCACCCTGTCTGTCTCTGCTTGCAAACAAATAAAAATAGTTTAAAAGGGTATCTTTAGGGCAGGATTTCTGACTTTGAATGCAAATACTGTTTGTGCAATTTCAAGAAATTGAGGTATAGCACAAAATATTTTTGAAACTTATTAGATCTCTTTACTACAGACTTAGTACCCTACAGAACACATGGGGAAGTGGAGCTAGAGTCTGGTGCCTTAGACCACTTGGTCATCTTGACACATGGAACACATATCTGGAAAAGGCTATTAAAACCTACTTTAGAGCATAAAATGTCTGAAACAAGTATGTGTATGTCTCTGTGTTCTATATCCTTAGAAGGTATTGTAGTTACCTTCTTGTTGCAAAGATAAAGCACCCTATTAAAAGCAGCTAATGGGAGAAAAGTTTTTTGTTGTTTTTTTTTTGAGGTAGGGTCTCACTCTAGCCCAGGCTGATCTGGAATTCACTATGTATTCTCAGGGTGGCCTCAAACTCATGGCAATACGCCTACCTCTGCCTCCCGAGTGCTGAGATTAAAGGCATGTGCCACCACGCCCAGCTGAGAAAAGTTTTTATTTTGGCTTACATTCTTCAAGGGGAAGCTTCAAGATGGCAGGGGAAAGCATGGCATGAGCAGAGGCTGAACATCACCTCTGCCACAGCAGGTGGACAACAGCAGGAGAGTGAGCTAAACTCTGGCAAAGAAGAGCAGGCTATAACACCCCCAAGTCCACCCCAACAACACACCTTCAGCAAGGCTCCATCTTCCAAATTGCTACCAGATGGTGACAAAGCATTCAGAAAACATGAGTTTAGGGGTACTTCTGATTCAACCCACCTAGAAGGGTAGGAGTAAATATAGGGGCTGAGGAGATAGTTCCATTGGTAAAACGCTTGCTTTGTAAGCGATAGTTCCATTGGTAAAACGCTTGCTTTGTAAGCAGGAAGACCCGAGTTCAGTCCCTAAAACCCATATAAAAAAAGATGTGGTGTGCATGCTTGTAATCTTGGCACTAGTGATGTGGAGACAGTCCCTTGTGGCGACTAGCCAGCCAGTCTAGCCTGTTAGACAAACTCGAAGCCAATGAGAGATCCTATCTCAAGAAAGGAGGGCAACACACGAGGAATGACACCTATGGCAGTATCTTCTGGCTTCCACATGCACATGCAATATATGCATGTGTAGCCACACATACATGTGTACCTGCTCATACAAAAATATGCACACATGGACACCACATGCACTCCCACACAAAACCCTGGACATATATAAAGTCTTTTATTGACAGAGGGAAACCAGTGAAGAAATACTAGGAAAGATGGTAGAAGAAAAGAATGGGGAGTATTTGTGAAGCAATGATTTGAGACTCATTATATGCAGCTAGGTGTGATGGTGCATGGTTTTAATCCCAGGGTTTAGGAGGTGAAGGCAGGATGTAGTTCCATGTAATTCTGGGCAAGAGTGAAACTCTACTGTTCAAATACAAAAGAAAGAAAAGAAAAAAGAAAAAGATTCGATATATGTGAAGTACATTCCTTTGGAAACCAGGAAATATTTTCTATTATATAAAAGTAGAACAGTGTTGATGTCTGGTCTTGGTTGTCAATTTAACAGGATTTGGATTCGCCATGAAAACAGATCCTTGGGTGTGTCTGAAACGATTTCCTAATTAGGCTAAATGAGGTAGGCAGTCCCACCCTAATGGTGAGCAGGGCCATCACATGAGCTGAGGTCTGGATTGCACAGAAAAGAGTAACAGCTAAGCGCCAGCATTGACCCGTCTGCTTCTCAATTCCACTACAGTGTGAGCTGCTGTTTCATGCTCTTGCTGCCACTTCTTCTCCATCATGATGAAATGTATCGCGCAAACTGTACACTGAAGTAACCCTTTCCTGCTTATGCTGCTTTTGCCAGGTACTTGCCATAGCCATGAGAAAGTAACTAATGCATACAGATAGCAAGAAGCTAAGATTCTCTTTAACACAGTAGCTATTAATAAATTTAAACCGGGGCTGGAGATGGCTTAGCAGTTAAGGCATTTGTCTGTGAAGCCTAAGGACCCAGATTCAATTCCTCATGACCCACATAAGCCAGATGCACATGGTGGCGCATGCGTCTGGAGTTTACAGTGGCTAGAGCACCTAGTACACGCTCTCTCTCTCTCTCCCCCCATTTCTCTTAAATAAATAAAATAATAAAAAATCACAAAAAAGAAATTGAAATATAATCACATATATATTGATATCAGAATGAAATGGTAATAAACACAAGTTTTTAAAGGGCTACCTATATAGAAAATGTGTGTGGTGTTTGAATCTATACTATCTATGTTTACATTTTTAATATGAAAGGGAAAGATCTGAAAAGTTTTATTTCAAGTATCTTTGGGTTGGCATGAATCACATGAAGATACATATATATGTATGTATGTGTACATATATATGTATATATATATGTATGTGTACATATATATATGTATGTATGTATATATATATATCTATACACATACATACACACATCCAGATGTTTGTATTATTTTAAAAATATTTTATTCTTATTTATTTATTTGACAGAGAAAGAGGGAGGGAGGAAGGGGGAAGACACACACACACACACACAGAGAGAGAGAGAGAGAGAGAGAGAGAGAGAGAGAGAGAGAGAGAGAGAATGGGCATGCCAGAGTCTCCAGCCACTGCAAACAAACTCCAGACATGTGTACCTCCTTGTGCATGTGGCTAACATGGCTCCTGGGGAATCAAACTTGGATCCTTTGGCCTTAAGTGCTAAGCCATCCCTCCAGCCCCTGTCTGTATTATTTTTAAACAAAAAAAATCTAAAAAGTTTTTAAAAAGTAAATCATTATGTATTAGTACATGTTTATTTATTAAACATTTTCTACTCGATTAGCCATATCGTGTCACAGGAGGATAAGGCAGAAACACTACTGTCAGGAAATTTAGTCCTGTTTAAATGGTAGAGAAATACAGGTGAGTCAAGCATGGTGGTGCACATCTTTAATCCCAGCACTCAGGAGGCAGAGGTAGGAGAATCTCCATGAGACTGAGGCCACCCTGAGACTCCACAGTGAATTCCAGGTCAGCCTGGGCTAGAGTGAGGCCATACCTTGAAAAGAGACAGAGAGAGAGGAATACAGGTGAAAATAATTCAAAACAATTTTGCAATAATTGGTGTTTAGAGTGAATTCTAAAGAGAAGGTCAGAGGAGAGAAATCAATGATGCCCACAAAGAATAATACTGGTTTATACACATTATATACAAAACCATGTTAGGAATCACTGGCTCATACACATTCAGAGGTGCAATAGGGACTCACTGGCTTGTATACATTCAGAAAAACACTAAAGAATCACTGATTTATATATACACACACACACATACACACTAGGAATCATTGGTTCATACAATACAGAAGCATACAAAGGAATAACTGGCTCACATACATACATAAGCACACGAAGGGATCACTGGTTCACACAGATACATAAACACATGAAGGAATCATTGGCTTATATACATACAGCAACACATTACTACTTTAAAATTATATAAAATTAAACATAAAACTTAGGTCTGTTATATTTTTTATATTAGCCATAGACACTATTTTCAATTCTGTTTTTATTGATTAACTATGGAAATCCAGGCTCATACTGCCTAAATAAGTTTGGAAATATATATGAGAGTTTAATGACAAAGTTTGCTTGTGATTACTGAGAAGTGTTACTATATCTTAGAGGAGACAAAAGAGCCAACTTAAAATTTTAAAGTTGCACAACTTTACTCTTGATAGTGTATGTCCCTAAGTTCCTCTTTTTAGGATTCCAAATAATGTGTCATAGTACATTTGGTATGAAGTAATTCACACCAAATGAGGATTAAAAGATCTATTTTGAACTGGTGACATGATCCAAAACTAAAGGAAAAACACATTTTTTTTTAAGGACATAAACAGTTCACACTAAAAATGAGAACAACCTTACTAAGGACCTAGACAGGAACAACTTTCAGGTTTGTTTTTTTTTCTTTCCAAATTCTACTCTATTATTTGTGCTCTCACACTAATTTTAAACTCAAATGACAGAATGAATTTCATCATTGTGGCTATGGGCTGGAGAGATGGCTTAGCGGTTAAGGCACTTGCTTGCAAAGCCAAAGGACCCTGATTCAATTTCCCAGTATCCATGGAAGCCAGATGAACAAGGAGACACATGCATTTGGAGTTCATTTGCAGTGGCTACAGGCCTTGATGCATCCCTTCTCTCTCTGTTTGCAAATAAATAAATAAATAAATAAATAAATAAATAAATAAATAAATAAAATATACATGTACACACACAAAATGTAGCTATTATCTAATACCTATGTACTACAAAAAGTAGACATCTTAGAATTGGAAACTTTTATAAAAAGTAGATTTTAAATATTTTAGAGGTTAATTGTAAAACCTAAATTGCAATTTTTTGGTCCACTTAAAATGGTAAATGAGAAAATATCTTTGGTAACAGAAAAGAATATAAACTTTTTAAGCTATTGATTCAAAATATACAAAAATCACAATCTTTATTTGCAATATTATTCCATAAAAGGGAACAAGTATCCTCAAATGAAGGGTTGATTCCAAGGTTGAGACTGTAAAAAATAAATAAAAAATAAAAATAAGAGCTTGGGTAAGCTTGATAGGTCAAGAAGTTCTAAAGTTTTTTTTGTTTTTTTTTTTTAAAGATGGGATCTCATTAAAAAAAAAAAAAAATACAAGCCGGTGTCGTGGCACATGCTTTTAATTCCAGCACTTGGGAGACAGAGTTAGGAGGATCACCATGAGTTTGAGGCCACCATGAGACTACATAGTGAATTCCAGGTCAGCCTGAGCTAGAGTGAGACCTTTACCTTTAAAAAAAAAAAAAAAAAAAAAAAAAATATATATATATATATATACACACACACACACACACATATATACATATATATATATACACACACACATATATATACATATACACATATGTATATGTGTGTGTGTGTGTGTGTATATATATATATATATATGTACCAACCTGCGATGTGCCCACTGGTCAGATATGGCACATTAAGGAATTATAAGCTTCTGAAGGAAAGGAAAAAAAGCTGGAATTTGTGAGCCATAGACAGAAAGGAGAGCTGTGTCCACAGTAAATGCTGCCTGCTGACTGGTAGGTGGAGGAGCGCAGAACTGTTAAATAATCACCAAGCAACCACTAAAATCAATCAGCACCAACAAGAGTCACCAGTTACGAAACTTAAGTGAGCATGCATGATGAACAGCAGGTCACTTTTATTGTGTGACAGCAGCTTCCTACAGACTAAGTAGTTAAAACTGGAAAAAAGGGGAATGATACAGTGCCTAAATCTGATAATCACTTGATTAGTTAACCAAGGTTAACATCCTCATGAGGCATGCATACACACTGTATAGCTTCAAATACACATGGAAGGACACTTAAAAAAAAAAAAAACACACACACATTTAGGAAATACTCTATTTTTATTTTCTTTCTTTTTCTGGTGTATTTTTCTTCTGTTAGTTTGCAAACAGTCTCTCACTAGTTAGGTCAGGCGATCCTCAAATTCTCAGTCCTCCTGCCTCATCCTCCAAGTAGCAGAATGTGGATGCGCTTCACTTTCGCAGCACTCTCTGGTGCATAACCTGAGCTTAATAAGCAACATGACAAAGCATAAAATCAGAACAGTTTATCAGAGGGGCATGGAGAGTTACGTTATGAACAGTGAGACTTCTTAAAAAGAAAGGCCAATGTAGATGAAAAGAGAAATGATAAACATATGGACTATGTGTTTTCTGAATAAAAACAGAGGAATGGATGATAAGAACCATTATTAGGGAATATGGTGATGTACCATGGTAGTCTCCAAGTACTTGGGAGGCCTGAGGCAAGAGAATCAACTGAGCATAGCAGTTCGAGTCCAGCCTGAACAATACAGTAAGACCCATCATCAAAACAAGCAAACAGAAAACATCATTCGGTCAGATGACAAAACTGGAATATGAATGACAGATTAAAGTATTCCATGTTCCATGTCTTGAGATAGTTATGTTCTTGGTAATATAAAGAATTTAGAGTAAAGGGTTGATACATGGATTTCTTTCAAACTGCTCAGGAAAAAAAAAAAACAGCTGTGTATGTTTCTGAGTGTGTGGGTTGAGTAAAGAAAGGGGATGAGAGCGGGAGTCTGGTGGTGCAGAGTGAGTGGGAAATACAAAGGGAGTGGAAAAGGGAAAGGGAGCAGGAGAAAGACCTTTTCCTTTCTTCTTCTTCTTCTTTTTTTCTCCAAAGTAGGGTTTCACTCTGGCCCAGGCTGACCTGGAATTCACCATGTGGTCTGAGGGTAGCCTCAAACTCATGGCGATCCTCCTACCTCTGGTTCTCAAGTGCTAGGATTAGAGTCAAGTGCCACCACGCCCGGCGTGCGCATGCGTGCGTGCGTGCGTGCGTGTGTGTGTTGTTTTTGGAGAAAGACCTTAATAAATTAAAAGGGCAAAACTTTATAGATTAAATATGCGTAAAAGAAACATTTTTTGTTTCTGTGTGTGGCGTACAAATGTGTTCATGCCCTTGCAGCGCCCGTGAGCTTGCCTGCGGCAGGAAGCATTTGCCCGCAGGGATCGGAACGGTGGGTGTTCTGTTCTGTTCCACTGTTCTTTCACCTGTTCTTATTTTGAGAGGGACTTTCTTACTGATATAGGAGCATGGTGTTAGTTTTAGCAATCTTGGGTCATTTTACAGTCTTAGTTCCCATTTGTGGGGCTGGGATTACAGGCACCCCAGCTGTTTGGGTGGGATCTGGAGATTTGAACTCAGGTGGTTTTAGGAAGAAAACTTAACTGCTGAGCCATCTCTCCAGATCAGTAAATGATATTGGAATTCTTGCACAATACTTGAGTTTTTTTTCTATAAGTTTGAAATAATTTCCAAATAAAAAGTTAGAGAAGCGTTCAACAATTTCTAGAACATCTTTCTAAACCAGCTACTATAATGCCTTAATGTGTTGCTTTTTCTGTTAGCTTATATGGAAGGAAGTAGAATGAATATATAGTGAAGAAGAGGGGAGGGAGAATCCAAATAATCATTTGATTTCCATTAGACAACTCAAGGAAGATTTAAATAATGTGAAAATAGGACTGCAGCAATGGCTCAGTGGGTAAAGAGCTTGTTTCTCAAACAGGAGGACCTGCATTTGGATCACAGATGCCTACATAAAAGCTGGCTGTGGCAGTGGACCCCTGTGACTCCAGCACCAGGAAGGGGGAGACGACAGAACCTCTTGGGCTTGCTGGCTATCAAGCTTAGCCTAATTAGTGAGGTGTAGGCTCAGTGCAAGATCTTTTCTCAAAAGCTGAGATGTAGAAACTGCCCTCTAAATACTTAGTTTGTGTGTATGCTACTCTCACTTTTCGTTAGAGAAGCTTCTCTCTTTTCAGATGGCAGTGACCACTGGGAAGACTCAAAACTCACCAAAGCCCTGAGAAGAAGTGACAGTGGAATGCTCACCATCAAGGGAGACATGCTATCATACCTACCAAAGCTCGGGGACCATTGTGAAAGGGTGATGGGAAGAATGTAAGAGCGCAAAGGAAGGGGGTGGGAGCGAAGTTCTTTGTAATTTTATCTTCCAGACACAAAGTGGCCATGGTATTCATGACCTCATGGTGGTTGACACTACCTACACCAGACCTGTATAATAGGAGGTAAATATTATGATATCAAAATAGAAAAGGGGTTAACTAGAAAGAGTAAGGGATTCAGTGAAGGGGGGATATTGGAAGAGGAAAAAGGAGAGTAGTGAGAGGAAATTATGATCATAGTATATTGCCTATATCAAGACAGATTTTCAATAAAAGCTATTTTTGTTTTTAAAAAAAAGACAAAGTAGAGAGCAATTGGGGAAGGTATCCAATATTGACCTCTGGCCTCCATATGCATGTGCATGCACATACATATAAGTACACATATGCACACTTTATAAGAAAAGGTACACAAAGAATCTGGAAATAAAAAATATTGGATTCTCAAAACTACCTTAAGCTCTACAAAGACACACTGAAATGAAAGGCCACCTAAAAATAAAGTGACACATAGACTAGAGAACACTCTCAAAGTTGTTTTGACTGAAATGATAAAAAAAAACAGGAAGTCGGCTATTCATTGACAATTCCACCACTATTAATCACTATACTCAGACTTAGAAACTTTCTGTTCTCACTGACAACATAACCCTTCAAGTTCAAATAGAAGAAATATGATGATAGTCATTAAATATTAGCTTCATTTTATATTCAAAAACTTCAAGATGTTGATGTCTTTACATAAAGATCTGACAAAAAGATAACGTGTAAGTTGTTGATAATGCAGGCAATACAAATTTTGTTTCATGTAAGCTTTTGATCTTTCACTATAAATACTCACGCCAGTTTTAATACTTAAGTATAATAAACTTGAATACTATAGGTTTGCATTGTGATAGGTAATTTCTCTATATAAAAAAAGTCAGACACTGAATTCAGAAAATTCAGATTTTGGAGTTTAAGAAATATTATCAAAGCAACAAGTGCTCATTTGGGAGCATTTCAGAAAATAAACTTATCTTCCCTCCCAGTGGTAATACTCATCCTTCTCCATGTGCCAGAAGGTATAGTAATTTATGCAAACTGTCTTGCTCAACATGAGCCAAGCTTCTTTACCTTCCTTATTGTAAACTAATAAGGAAAATAAGCCAAACAACTACTGCCACCACCACCAGCAGCAGCAGCAGCAGCAGCAAAATTCCTATCTTTTTTGTGACTCCCACTCACAGGGCTGGGTTCTGCAAGCATTCTGTCTCCTACCAAGAAAACTACCCATTTGAAACAGAAGTCATCAGTGTGTGAGAATGACAGCACACGGGGGAGGTGAAATACTGCAGAGCACGGGCTGGAGAGATGGCTTAGCGGTTAAGCGCTTGCCTGTGAAGCCGAAGGACCCTGGTTCAAGGCTCGGTTCCCCAGGTCCCACGTTAGCCAGATGTACAAAGGGACGCATGCATCTGGAGTTCGTCTGCAGTGGCTGGAGGCCTTGGCACACCCATTCTCTCCCCCCTTCTCTCTGTCACTCTCAAATAAATAAAAAAATAAACAAATGATACTAAAAAGAGAGAGAGAGAGAGAGAGAAAGAAAGAAATACTGCAGAGCAACTAGTGAGAAGGTTACAATGCCTGAATGCAACCCCTAAAATGTCCCGTGGTAAAACATGGAAGCAGTGTGGCCTGCATGAGAACATCTCCAAGCTGGGTGATTTCTCCAGTTCTCTGCTCCTCCCTCATTCATTGAATTCCACATACTGCCCAATATTTTGTCCTATATAATTTCTGCTTTGAATACATAAAGATCCAGTTTTGAAACTAGGAATGTCAAGCACTACTCTAAAAGATCAGGCATTTTAAATTTCTCTAGCTCCAACCATCAATTTCACACTGCTCATGTTGGTGACAATGATGTGAATCAGTTAACATTTACTTGGCTCCTTCATTAACAATGATGTAAAGCATTGTGATCAATGATTTATGAACATTTTGATTAAATGTTTTGTGAAAGTTCCCTCAGGAGGACTTGAAGAGAAAAATCACACGTGCATCACATAAGTAAACTAATCCTAACAAGCCAGTTCATGGATATACTACTCTTAGAAATATTTTAAATCAGGATAATTAATGTCTTAAGTAGCTTTTCCCTCGTTGCTCTCCTCTCTAACATTAAACAAAAAATAATTAAAGCTTTTTCAGTCTTCTAAAAGAATATCATAAAACTTTCAGTTTTAATGAAAACAAATACAGCATTAAAACAGATTATCTTTTAAAATAAAGAATACACAAAGTAAATGTCATCCCTGTGACTGTTCTTTGGACAGGATAGTTTCTGTACCTGGAGATTGATCTCTGCTTCATAGAAGGTTAAACATGAGCAGTAATGTCGATCCGAGTCAATATCTGTCAGGACCACCACGAAGAATGTCGGCTGCTTCCGTTCTCTGGACAGGTGCCATCCAGCAGGCTGACAAAACTAAATGGAATAGAAAAATTGGTTACATTTTGAACAGAAAATGAAAATTTAATATTCATTAACATCTAAGCCTCACTTGTCTTTCAAATTGCCTACTTGGTGTACCACATCAGCCAACATTAATACACTCAGGCTGGGAAGACGACTCAGCAGTGAAGAGAACTTCCTGTGCAAGCACGAGGCCTGAGCAACCACTAGAGTTTGACCCCCAAGACCTACATCAAGAGTTGGATGTGGCAACATGCATCTGTATCCCAGTCGCATGGGGGAGCAGAGACTTGAGACTTGCCAAAGCTTACCAAAAAACACCAAGCTCCTAGATCAGTAAGAGATCCCTGTTCAAGTAATAATGCGCAGAAGAGGGATGAACAGGACACTGGCTGTTCCACTGTGAACACATACTTGCCACAGGCACCGGCACTGCATATACCACACAATGACCACATTACACCTATATATAGAATGCAAAATAAATTCCTGTGCAGATTCATGGTTTTGAAAACATTCACCAGTGTGCATATTTATTTTGTGAAGATAGTCAAGATTGTCCACATATCCCACTCTAAGATGCCATTTGTCAGTCCTTCTTTGCCATGTGCAGTTGCATATGACATGGTGAAGGACTGTGCCCCAACTCTGAGAATAAATTAGGGGATAAGTAGCAGATAAAGCACAAGGTATATATCACTGATAGAAAACTGAATCATGCAAAATTTTCCTTATAAGTACAAGGAATTTTCAATTCATTACAATGGAAGTTACCTTATTCATCAAGAGAGACCATATACCTTGGGTATAAAACGCATTTTAACAAAGTTTCAAGAATAAAATTATATAAATCTACTCAGTCCACAGTATAATTCAACTAGAAACCTAAATACGTCCCAAATACTTAAGAGGGTTAACAACATACTTCTAAATGGGAATTTTGTGAAAGAGGGGGTGGAAAGATTTTAAGAGCCACAGGTTGAGACATCATGCCCAGAGGCATTCCCTCCCCACTCAAAATAACTGACTGCTGCTCCCACAACACATAAACTACAACCCCATGGGAAATACCTGAAACCCCACTGAGAAGCGTCTGAATGGAATGGGGGCCGGGATGATGGAAAAGAGGGTACCAACACATGATGTATCCATACGAAATATATTTTTAATAACAATAATTAAAACACAAAAAATTATAGAAGACAGTAAAAGCAGTGGCTAAAATAGTATCATTGAGTATATGAATGTTAAAATAAAAAAGGATCTAAAATCAGTAATCTAAACTTTGAGTTAAGGAGACTAGAAAATAAAAACAAATAGAAAAATAATAAGAGAACTGAAATCTATGGAGAAAATTCAATAAAACCAGGTAAGCTAGTTCTTAAAAAAAAAAAAAAAATCAGAGCCGGGCGTGGTTGCGCACGCCTTTAATCCCAGCACTTGGGAGGCAAAGGTAGGAGGATCAACATGAGTTCAAGGCCACCCTAAGACTACAGAGTTAATTCCAGGTCAGCCTGGACCAGAGTGAGACCCTACCTCAAAACAAACAAACAAAAAATCAATAAACTTCCAACCAAGCTAAGGAAAAATCTACATATTATGGTCAGAAATGAAATATCCCAAGCACATTGAAAGAATAGCCATGGAGTACCCTGAACAATGTTCTGTCCAAAATTTGAAAGATAGTACAGACCAAGTTGTTAAAAGATGCAATTAGCAAAAGTTTACCCAAGCAAAACAGATTTATATTATTTCAAAATTTTTATCAATAACTTCTCCAAACAGAAAATACCTGATGAATTAAACTGTGCATTTAAATAATAAATGTCAATTTTCTGCAGCATATTCAGAAGACAAAACCAGAAAGAATACTTTTCTCCAATATCTTTCAGAATAAAGAAGCAGTGAACACTTCTTAATTCATTCTATCAAGCAGCTTCACTCTAATACTAAAGCAAACAAAGAGTTTCAGAAAATAACTTTCTCCATTGATTTCAGTTCTCTTATTATTTTTCTATTTGTTTTTATTTTCTATATACTCTTCCAGAGAATAAGAAACAAATAAAAAATAAGAATAGATAGGCAAATCCCATATAGACCTTCCAGGCTACATGCTTTCTTGACTAACTTTTCAGTACCAGGTATAAATTTCCTCCCAGAGAACAGGCATCAAGTTCAATCAGAGAGCAGTGCAAGGATTATTTTTGTGGTTCGGTAAGAACTATAAAGTTCTGTTTATTGTAGCCCAAACTATGAGCGTCAGACAGTTATTGGAATATTCACAAAAAGCTAGTGAACAGAGTTAACAAATACAGTGGCTACATGTGAGACCTCTTATTTCACACATTAAAGAATTATCTTAAAGTATACAATAAAAATATCAGAATCGAACTTTATAAGAAAAGTCTGAATTCTCACATGAAATACATTAACATGCAAATATGTAGTTAATAAAAACTTAACAGCTTATATAACTGGGTTTATAAAAACATTGTTTTCAAAGCTTAAAAAGAAATGGCCTTTACCTGCAGTTACAAGTATCTAATTTTCCAATTCACTGTATTACAGATCAACAATCACAGAATTTAGTACAAGGACAAGACTCAAGTGTCTAATGAGAAAAGTCCTCATAGGGCTTGGATTTGATAATAATGCTAGTTCATTCCATTTTGACTCTTAACTAAACATGCATTGAGGAAGTAATGAACAAAGAGAGAGTAGACACTACAATTCTTGAACTGGGCTCCAGTCACATTTCTGACAGGAATGTAAGAGAATGTTTAGACAGCTGTGACGAGTATTCACTAAAAAACATAAGCAGAACGATAAGCTCTAAACAAACAGGAGAAGGTAAGTGCTTTGTTTTCCCCAGTGTCTTTACTGGCAAACAGGAAAAAAGTTGCTATCACAGGTGCAAAACCTAAAATGTTTAGAACTGATCATCTAACTGATGGACTTACACTCTGACCTCCTTCAAGTAACAGAAAAGCAGATCAATTTGGAATGATATTATCGATAAACATAGCACATAAACTGACACTAATACTGTTTCATACATACAGGAGTACATATGCTACAATGTTGTGTTTTTAATAATTCCCTTCTACTCTCATCTGGCCTCATCATACAAATCATGTCCATAAAAATGTGACAAGATATCTAGGAACAGACAAGGGAAAATGATTATTTTCAAGTTAAGAGTCAGAAAAACTCAGATATTTTGTTATTATAAAATAGTGGATACTGGGCTTGAGAGATAGCTTAGTGGTTAAGGCACTTGCCTGCAAAGCCTGAGAATACATGTTCAAAGTTCCAGGTCCCACATAGCCAGATGCACAGTGATGCAGGAGTGCAATGTCACATATGTGCACAAGGGGCGCAAATACCTGGAGTTTGTTCACAGCAGCCAAAAGGCCCTGGTAAGCTCATTCTTTCTCTCTCCCAAAAATAAAAATATAGTGGATATCAATTAATGCCCATTTTTAGTGAGAAGCTTTTGATAAAGTATACTTAAAAGGGATTGTGGTGAGTTGAGTAAAATGTCACCTACAGGCTCATGTGTTTTGAATACTTGTTGTAGGTGTGTCACTGGTGGGGGGGAGACTTGGGACTTTACAGTCCAGCCTCCTTGCCAGCACTGGTTTAGCTCATTCTTGCTGCTTCCTCTTGTTGATATGACAAGATATAATGCCCTGCTGCCAGCTCTGCCATTCTTACCTCATTATGATGAAACTCCACGCCCTAAATTCTAAGTCAAAATAAACCCTTTCCTTCTATTAGCTGCCTCTGGTCAGGTGTTTTGTGAAGGTAACTGCTATTAGAACTATTTAAAAATATTTGCTTGAAGTGAATCTTAATTTAAATGGGTCAACTATATTGCTCTTACAAAAAATTTACAGTAAGAAATTATGGAATAAATTGTCCCTTATTACATTATCATCATCATCATATTTGTAAGATACTATGATTATCTGCCTATAGTATATAAGTAAACTGACTAAATGCTGTTTGAATTGACATGCTTTATTTTAGTTAGATAGGTAGAAAAACATCAAACCAACAAGTGTTTCTTTTATACTACCAATAAGAATTAGAAAAAAAAAGTTGTTTTAAACAATCCCAATTTGTCCTCCACAACACAGGATAAGCCAATTTAACTTCAAATCATGGACATTTTGACATATTAGTCTAATGACAGCCCTACATGTAAAGCTTTAACAAAAAAAAAAAATTCAAGAGGCAACTAGAGACAAAAATGAACATTTGGAACAGCTTTCAACATTCAAACTTTGAAATGAAAGAAAACAAAACATAAAACTGTAAACCAATTACAAATCTGAAAGAATTCCAAAATCAACAAAATAATACAAAAACTATTAATGACTTCTGATTGAGCATGGCAAACCTACAGACAAACCGGAATGAGATTTCAAGATGTAAAAAGTAAGTAAATAGAAAAGGCACTAACAATAGGTTTAAAATGTTTATGAGATTTTCAGGAATTAGAAAACTAGTTTATAGCACAAATTCCTGGAAAACATAGGAACAGAGGTGCCAGGTATGTTGAATGTCACCAAATATGGAGGAAAGACCAAAGCAAATGAACAAAGAAAGAGAATTCAGTAGACTTACAGCAATGCAAGAAGGAAAAACAAAAAGAAAACAAGAACAAAAGCTTAAACACAAGAGAATGAAAAAGAATTTAAAACATTAAGAAGAAAAGGGTTGGGACATGGAGATGGCACGCCTGTAACCCCACCACCTCTCAGGAGGCAAAGGCAGTATAGTAGTTCATCAAGGCCGGCCTGGGCTACACAGTGAGATGCATGAGATGAGACAGAGTGGACGAGGACAGAGAGAAAACATTGCAATAAATAAATAGAAGTTATACATTAAAGAAAAGAATGGAAACTAGCAGAAAAGCAAGGGAGAAAATGAGATCACCCAATGATATGGCCATAATGCCATTCACCTGCATCCCTATTTGTCACGGTTAATAACTGAACGGTTTCCTGCCACATACTGTCGTATGCATTTATATCTACAAGCCTGTGAGCATATATGCAGGTTTAGTTTGGATACTTCAGAGATATTTATACATAAATGGCTCGGAAAACAATTTCAGATGCACTTTCAATATTAATTAAAAAACTAGAGTTAACAAGACTCCTAAGAATTCCTGTGTTTTTGAAATAAAATTTGGTGGTTAAGTAGAGAAAATAAGGTGAATTCCATTTTAATACTTCTTCCTTTCTAGTAAATTATATAGACATTGGAATTTTACTAATTTCCTGGATAATAAGCAGAAAGAATGCTATCACTTGGGGCTTTTCCACTCATAATTCTATTCCATGTTCTCAAACAAGCAAAAACAATCAGTGCAATACTATACAATGACTCTATTACAAGGATTATACACAATGTGACCTAAGAGCTGGGAACGCAGCTCAGAGCTACCGCCCTGGCCCATCACCCTGACGTCAACCCCCAGCACCAATGAAAAGGGGGATCCGTCTAAGCAATTGTGATCACACTATGATATGCCATTACTAGTACATTCTCTATCCGGCTACTGGAAAGTACTTTCAACAGACAAGAATAGGGCTGGAGAGATGGCTTAGCGGTTAAGCGCTTGCCTGTGAAGCCTAAGGACCCCGGTTCGAGGCTAGGTTCCCCAGGTCCCACGTTAGCCAGATGCATAAGGGGGCGCACATGTCTGGAGTTCGTTTGCAGTGGCTGGAAGCCCTGGCTCACCCATTCTCTCTCTCTCCTTCTATCTGTCTTTCTCTCTGTGTCTGTCACTCTCAAATAAATTAAAAAAAAAAAGAGACAAGAATACACAGGGAGTGTTGAATAAAAGTTACTTTAAAAAAAAAAGTAGGTTTTATGTATGTTTGAGATATATGTTTCCTGTTTCTCACACAGAAGAAATAAAATTACTTAAAAATGTTTGTTTTAAATTGAAATTAAGAGAGATAAGTTTCTTTAACAAATGGCTTACATGAAAAATGAAAGAAAGAAAAAAATTATGGATTGAGAAAGATGTGAAAGACCAATCAGGATGTACAGACATCACTTAGGTGGTAATTCTAACAATCAATTATGAAAGGACAGTAAAAGAACAAACCCATGTGGTGATCTGTGAAGACAGACGCTGGGTGATAGTAGTGAATGATTTGTTAGGCATCATATTTAATATTGCAGTTATTTATGCTAATGCTGGATGTGGCTACATACTTTTGTAATCCAATACTCAGGAGGTAGAGTCAGGAGGATCACAAGTTCAAGGCCAGTCTTGGCTACATAATGAAACCCGGTTTTGCTCTTTTTAAAATCTCACACACAAATACATACATATGGAAATATTTGTGGATAAATGACATTATGTTGAATTCTACTGAATTATTTTGTATGTCAAAATGGTTAGATATACATATTTTTATATGGTTCAGTGAGTACAAGGCCAGTCTGAGCAACTTAGTGAGACCCAATATTGACGTAAAATTTTTAAGAAGGGGCTAGGGATATAGTTCAATGGTAGAGAACTTACCTAACAAGGACCTAGGTTCAATCCCCTATACCACACACATGTACACAAAGAAGAGTTCTCTCTCTCTCTCTCTTTCTTTCTTTCTTTTCTTTGTTTTCAAGGTAGGGTCTCACTCTAGCCCAGGCTGACCTGGAATTCACTCTGTATTCTCAGGGTGGCCTCGAACTCACAGCAATTCTCCTACTTCTGCCTCCTGAGTGCTGGGATTAAAGGCATATGCCTCCATGCCCAGCTTAAGAGTTCCCTTTTTTAATGTTTTAATTTTTTTTAAGTTTTTAGTTGAAAAAAAACACACATAGTTGCCTATCTTGTCTGATGTTTATTAGTTCTTTCTATGATATAAAGTGAATATCAAAAACATAGATGTTGGCAAATATTATTAAAACTACATTGAGATTCCATCTTACCCCAGTCAGAATGGCTATCATCAAGAAAACAAACAATATTTGCTGGCGAGGATGTACATATGTGGGGGCTGGGGAAAGCAACACTCTCATACTGCTGGTAGAAACACAAATTAGTGCAGCTACTATGGAATTTAGTGTTGAGGTTCCTTAAAAAAACCTAACAAATATTCCCATATAATCCAGCTATCATGTGAAGGAATCTGTAAACAAGTACCACCGAGATACCTGCACATCCACATGTATTGTTTCACTATTCACAATAGCTAAGATAGAGAACTAGCCAAGATGCCCACCAACAGAGGGAAGGATAGAGAAAACGACATGTATACATGGAGGAAAATTTATTCTCCTACAAACAAATTATGTCTTGAACAAAGGGATGGAAATACAGTTCTTTATATTAGGCAAAATAAGCCAGACTCAAAAAGACAAACATATATTTTATCTCAGATGTGTGGTTCTAGATTTTTTAAAGCTGTCCACATACTATATGCACATCATATATATCACATGAAAGGCAAGGGGAACTATGTGGGGAAGAGGGGGTCTAAAAGGAGGAGGAGCAAGAGGTGAAGAATGACAAACACAACATGAATTCTCTCATGTGTGATATTGAAATGTAAACATATACATGTACTATGAAGGCACAAGTACAACTATTTGAGGGGAGAAAGATATCAATGGGGGGTAAGAGTACAAGAGAGAGTAGTAGGGGAGCAAATATAAGAAAAGTACAGTGATAAACATGTATGAAAGTGTCATAATGAAAACCCATTATTTTGTATGCTACTTTAAAAATTAATTTCTAAAGACCCACAGATGTTGAAAGACATCTAAATTAAAACTATTTTATAGACTAATCTATACAAAATGATGATGAGTTCACACACAAAAAAAAAACATAGCTGATGGTGGTAACACAGGCCTAAGAGGCACTAAAAACAAAACAAGCTGGGTATGGTGGCACATGCATGTAATCCTGGTACTACATATGGTGGTTGAGAGAGGAGGTTCAGCGGTTTGGTGTTAGCCTGGCTTATATAAGTGACTCCATCTAAAAGAAAAGAAGGGAGGGAGGGAAAAATGGAAAAGAGAAAAAAACATTTATATAGTTTTACTTAGGCTGACTAAAAAACCATTTGTGCTGAATTCTATTATCAATCTTTATTTATTAAGTATAAATGTAGGTATATAGATAGAATTTATTTTTTAAAATGTGTACATTAACCTCTGTGGTAGTTTTTGTACCACACACATACAATTTTCCTGCCTAGCCAAGGCTGGCCTTGAACTCCAGATGCTCCTGGTTCTATCTCCAAGTGCTAGGGTTACAGGTCTGACTCACACACAATTCTACCCATATAAAATGAGATTTATTCTTTAAGGTGAAGCAACCATATGTGTGCACATAAAATGTAATTTGTGGGATTGAAGACATGGCTTAGTGGCTAAAGGCACTTGCTTGAAAAGCCTAATGTCTTGGGTTTGCTTCCCCAGTGCCCATGTAAATCCAGATGCCCACAGTGGCACACGTATCTAGAATTTCCTTGCAGTGGCAGGAGGCCCTAACATGCCCATCATCATTCTTTTTCTCTGCCTGCCTCTTTCTCTAATAAATAAATAAATTTGCCTAAATCCCAGCACTTGGGAGGCACAGGCAGAAGGATCACTGTGAGTTCAAGGTCAGCCTAGAACTACAGAGTGAGTTCCATGTCAGCCTTGGGTAAAAATGAAACCCTACCTTGAAAAACACAATAATTAAATTAAATATAATTGGCTAAGTATCATCAATGCACATAAGGATAGATTAATTATATTACAGATATATCTCTCAAAGGGTTAAGACATAATAGTTTAAAGCTGAGCAGGGCAATGCATCCCTCTACTCCCAGCACTTGGGAGGAATCGGTTGGAGAATCATGACCTACAGACTAGCCAGGGCTACATATCAAGATTCTTGATATATGCAAGCAAACAAACAGACAAAAGAGTTCATAAGTGTTTTGGGGTGTACCTCAGTGGTAGAATAATGGTGTAGTGTAAGGCCCAGGTTTGACTACCAACACTATAAAAAGGGAAAATTTTGCAGAAAAATATTAATATTTCATTAATGTTAGGAATAAACTTTTTTTTAAACTTCTGGGCCAACTCCCCAGCCCTATCTTATTTTGTTTTCTTTTTTTTTTTTTTTGCCTTTTTTTTTTATTTCACAATTTTTATTAACATTTTCCATTATTATAAAAAAATATCCCCCATGGTAATACCCATTCTCCATCATATTACTTCCCCATCTCAATCATTGTACTTACATATATGCAATATCAACCTATTAAGTAGCCTCCTCCCTTCCTTTCTCTTCCCTTTATGTCTCTTTTTTAACTTACTGGCCTCTGCTACTAAGTATTTTCATTCTCACGCAGAAGCCCAATCATCTGTGCAGCTAGGATCCACATATGAGAGAGAACATGTGGCGCTTGGCTTTCTGGGCCTGGATTACCTCACTTAGTATAATCCTTTCCAGGTCCATCCATTTTTCTGCAAATTTCATAAATTCATTTTTCTTTACCACTGGGTAGAACTCCATTGTATAAATGTGCCACATCTTCATTATCCACTCATCAGTTGAGGGACATCTAGGCAGGTTCCATTTCCCAGCTACTATAAATTGAGCAGCAATAAACATGGTTGAGCACGTACTTCTAAGGAAATGAGATGAGTCTTTAGGATATATGCCTAGGAGTGCTATAGTTGGGTCATATGACAGATCAATCTTTAGCTGTTTTAGGAACCTCCACACTGATTTCCACAATGGCTGGACCAGATTGCATTCCCACCAACAGTATAGAAGGGTTCCTCTTTTTCCACATCCCTGCCAACATCTATGATCATTTGTTTTCATGATGGTAGACAATCTGACAGAGTGAGATGGAATTTCAATGTAGTTTTAATCGGCATTTCCCTGATGACTAGTGACATAGAACATTTTTTTAGATGCTTATATGCCATTTGTACTTCTTCCTCTGAGAATGCTCTATTTAGCTCCATAGCCCATTTTTTCATTGGATTGTTTCATTCCTTATTATTTAACTTCTTGAGTTCTTTGTATATCCTAGACATTAATCCTCTATCAGATATATAGCTGGCGAAGATTTTTTCCCATTCTGTAGGTTGCCTCTTTGCTTTTTTCACTGTGTCCTTTGCAGTGCAAAATCTTTGTAATTTCATGAGGTCCCAATGATTAATCTATGGTTTTATTGCCTGAGCAACTGGGGTTGTATTCAGAAAGTCTTTGCATAGACCAATAGGTTGAAGGGTTTCCCCTACTTTTTCCTCTAGCAGTTTCAGAGTTTCAGGTCTGATGTTAAGCTCTTTAATCCATTTGGACTTAATTCTTTTCCATGGAGAGAGAGAAGAATCTATTTTCATCCTTCTACAGATATATATATCCAGTTTTCCCAACACCATTTGCTGAAGAGGCTGTCTTTTCTCCAATGAGTATTTTTAGCATTTTTATCAAATATCAGGTGGCTATGGCTACCTGGGCTTACATCTGGGTCCTCTATTCTGTTCCACTGATCTACATGTCTGTTTTTGTGCCAGCACCATGCTGTTTTTGTTACTATGGCTCTGTAGTATAGGTTAAAATCAGGTATGGTGACACCACAAGCCTTATTTTTGTTGCTCAGTATTATTTTAGATATTCAAGGTTTTTTGTGATTCCAAATGAATTTTTGGATTGTTGTTTTCTATTTCCATGAAGAATGCCTTTGGAATATTGATAGGGATTGCATTAAATGTGTAGATTACTTTTGGTAAGATTGCCATTTTCACAATATTGATTCTTCCAATCCAGGACTCTGCTCCTGCTTGGGTCCCCGCTGTTGGCTCAAGTTGGTGTGGCCGGGCCACTGCGCTGTTCTCTGGAGCTGGGCACAGGAGGTGGGGGAGGGGAGGGAGCCACAGCTGCTTTAGTTCTCTCGCTGTTCCACGTGTTCTTCTACCTTGTAATCTGCTCCTCCATTGTTCACTGCAGCTCTCCCTTCACATTTCTTGAGTTGCAGAGAGCTCCGGTGTGAGTGGAAGCTCCCCTCACCTGGCTTTTCCTGCAGCTCGAGCCGAGCCTGGCGGCTGCTGCCGCCACAGTCGGCAGACCTGCCAGGGCTGCTTTTGCTGGTCTGTGCGGGCTCTGGAGCTCTCCTATTTCTCCACTGCCATTTCAATTTCCCATACACCTCACTTTTTAGTAAAAGTGTGTATCTTGCTGAGTTTTTTTGGTCTTTTTTCCCCCTAGGCTGCTTTGGCGTGGTACCTACGCCGCCATCTTAATTGGACAGGAATAAACATTTTTAAGAAAACTTTCTTTTTATGTTTAATCTAATATTTATTTGGGGGGGGAGATAAAGAGAGAGAGAACAGGCATGCCAAGGCCTCTAGTCACTGTAAACAAACTCCAGATGCATGTGCCACCTTGTGCATCTGGACTATGTGGGTCCTGAGTTCTTTGGCTTTGTAGGCAAGTAACTTAACTGCTAAGCCATCTCTCCAGCCTGGATAAACCTATTTTTAAAAATTATTTATTTGCAAGCAGAGAGACAGAGTGTGGGGGTGTGTGTGTATGGATATGCCGTGGCCACAAGCCACTACAAATGAACTCCAGATACATGTGCCATTTTGTATACATGGCTTTACATGGGTTCTGGGGAACTGAATCCAGATCATTAGGCTTTGCAGGCAAGTACCTTAACCACTGAGCCACCATCTCTCCTGTCCAGAGACAGCCATTTGATTTCAGTGAATGGTCACTGGGGATGGAACCAGGGCCTTGGTCATGCTAGACAAATGCCCTACCACTGAGAAATAAGTGCAGCTCTACGAGAAACTTGTAATAAAGGTGCCAAACAATGAAAACACCCATCTCTTAAGAAAATAAAAACCCCTTCGTGTGAACATTAAAACAGAAGCTAGGGCTGGAGAGATGGCGTAGCGGTTAAGCGCCTGCCTATGAAGCCTAAGGACCCCGGTTCGAGGCTAGGTTCCCCAGGACCCACGTTAGCCAGATGCACAAGGGGGCGCACGCGTCTGGAGTTCGTTTTCAGAGGCTGGAAGCCCTGGCGCGCCCATTCTCTCTCTCTCCCTCTATCTGTCTTTCTCTCTGTCGCTCTCAAATAAATAAATTAATTAATTAAAAAAAAAACCAGAAGCTAGATGGCAACTTGACACATGTACTGGAAAGAAGTTTATACAGAAGGATAACCTTGATAATCTCAAATCCTTTGCCACTAGATACCTAAGAACTGAATCCTCATTTGGCCCCCAATTCAGGGCATGATTTCTATGAAACTCAGTTTTCCTTAAACACAAAATATCTCACACCTTACTGTCAAGATTAAATGATATCATGCATATGAATGGTTAGCAGATTTTCTGGGAATAAACACTAGAAATACCAGTCATACCTGTGATTTCTGTATTAGTAATTACTATCTTTTTGTTTTTGTTTTTTTTTTTGCTTGTGTGTTTGTATGGTGAGGTGTGTCACTCCATATATGCTCACCTGTGAATGGGGGTGCTCACCTAAGATGGCTGGTGCAGAATGCTGGGTGTTCCACTCCATTGCTTTTGGGTCCTGCCCCTTTTTAAGTAAATACACACACACACAAACATATACTCACTCACTTGCAGGGAGAAAGAGAGAGAATGGGCACACCAGGGCCTCCAACTGAAAACAAACTCCAGATGCATGTGCACTGTCTTACTTTGGAGTCTCTTTATTGCTTCTAGAACTCCAATGATTCTTGGATCTCTGTTACTATAAGGGGCTGAGGTTACAGGTGCACACAAAGCCATGTTCAGGTGTCTTTATATGTGATCTGCAGATTTCAACTCATGTGGTCTGAAGTCCCCACGGACCCTCATGCTTGCACAGGAAGTGTACCTAACCACTGAAAAATCTCTTCAGCACCTGATCAGTATCATTTTTAGTGCAACTGTTATCATACAAGGGACCAGTAAACAGTTGGATGGAACCAAGGAAACCTGTAGTCTGAGGCAAATGGGTTGGACAATACAGGGAACAGAGGGTCAGTTTAATGAAAGGAGGAAGCAGGACATTTGTGTTGACTTGTATACAAGAAATGGAAATATAAGTGATGGTGAGCCTGGGGCTGAAAGTAATTAATTCAATGAGTTTGCTAAATAATTATGATATGACCTCAGTTTTAAGAACTGAAAATACAGTAAAATAAATCAAATTGTTGCTCCAAGTTTGCTGTTTACTATTTCTGGTTCCAATAACACACGAAATAATTCAAGAAAATAACTATACCTGCATCTATACAAAGTAAACAGTAGCTATCCTGTCAATTCAGTCAAAGAGCTCAGAGTAGATACGTCTCTGAGATTTCTGGTGTCATATAAACTAAACAGGAAATAACAATTCAAATCACAGTGACACCTGACAGAGAAACCACCTAGACATAAAGAACAGAAACCTTGGAAAACACCTGTAACATCATCTTTTGGGAGCCAAAGATCAGGTGAAAATGATTTTCCACATGTAACTCAAGCCAAGGCTGAGGTTTCAATGGCAAACATAAGCTAAGTTTTACAGTAAGTGCTGACTGACTGGAACACTGCACAATGGCCATCTTTCTTCAAAACACAGGACACAGTATAATTTGTTATTTGGAAATGAATCAAAATCTATAGCTAAAAAAAACAAATGAAATGTGATTCAAGCAGTAGAAAATGTGTTAGTTTTAGCTCTCATGAGTGTCCTACAAATGACTGGTATGAAAGGCCAGCACTGTTTCTGATAAGACCTGTCTCAACAAGATGAGTACTATTTACCAAAATAAAACAATGTTTTAGCTGATATGGGCAGTTGGATAACTTTAAATCCTATCATCTATCAGTCACAAGATTATTTAATGCTTGCTTACCTAATGTAGTCTTTCTGAGAATTTTCACTGGCTACTAAATATTGTTGTTAGAGACAGCAACCAAAGATGACTATCTGTTTAAGCTGTTTATCTTGGTTCCTTAAAAAAAAAAAAAAAAAAAAAAAAAAAGATAGCAAATAGAACAAAATGTTCCATTGCAAATGCTCAGTCTAAATGTGTCTGGATAATAGCAAAAACTAGGTGGAACTTCAGAGGCAACAATATTTGAAAAGCAGCCTGGAAGAAAAATCTTTTTGATAATTACATTATCAAAATAAAACACGCAAGAAAAAAAACTTTTCCCTTGAAGCAGCAACATTAAAATCACTTGTTCACAGAACAGAAAACAAGTGACACACACCACCACAGCCAAGCATCAGGACTTGGGAAGGATCGAGACTTCCCATCAAGGGTAGACATACACGACACCACAAAGAAGACGTGGCTAGGCAGTCTCCAGTAACACTCACTTGGGAAAACTCTGGTACATAAAATAAAGTAATAGCACATGCCACATTAACATCACACTTTCGCATTATTCCTAAGACTTTTGATCAAAGAATGGCTCCTTAGTGAAAATTTTTGCTCATTTCTTTAAGTGCAAATTGCTCATCTGGAGGAAGAAAGGACCTTCTAAACTTATCATTCACTCTTCTATTTCAGTATTAATCACAGTCTGCAGGATGGTTTTACCACTATATTACAAATTACCAAAGAGCTATACTTTATTCAACTTTTATTTCCCCAGAACTTCCTCCCGCCCCCCAAATAGATGCTAGTTAAAACTTGGTTGAATTTCACTCTTCTATCTTCTACAATAAACATCACACTCTCATGAGCTGGTGTAAGTAAACACTACCCCTGTTGTATGAGGAGGAAGCTGGAGACTGAAGTGCTCAGTGATAAAGCACTTGCCATACAAGTGAGAGTCTCCCAGCTCCCCTCTCGATACCAATACCGAATGGGCATAAACACTTGCCTTAATCCTAACATCTAAGATGTGGAGAATCCCCAGGACAAGGTGGCTAGCTACTCTAGTTTAAGCAGGAAGCTCTAGGCTGAGGTGAGACAGACAGCCTCAGTTTAAAAAAAAAGGTAAAAAAAAAAAAAAAAAAAGAACTGGCCACCAAGCTGGGCTGAATGTACACCAGTGAGCTTTCTGTACATACAGATGATAATAATAAACACTGTCCTTCACCCTGAAAAATAAAATAAATAAATAAAAAATTTTTAAAAAGATCAATCAGGGAAGACACCTGATGCCAATCCTTGGCTCTGGCCTCCAGAAGGACATGCATGTGGATACATACCACACACAAACACACGCAAAAAGTAAATAAAAGAGGAAACTGAAATACTGACCAGTAAATAGTGTGTGTAAATCCATACAGTTAGAACCTCAGACTTCTATGTTCATTATACTCCTTCAATGATGCTGCAGTTAAGACTTGAGAAACAGAAATTCAGAAGAACTTAAAAGAATTTAGAAGGTAATCAAGCAATCACAAGCTAGGAATAGCCAAAAGATAAACTACTAACATTACACACTGCAGAGGCTCAGTAAAAAAATAATATCTGATTTATAGGCCTGAGTACTCCTTACTTTTCCTTGTCCATTTGTAATCAGGAGGAAGTAAACTAGGTATATTTACTCAAAATTCTACTAATCTAGGAATATGACCTCAAATCAGGATGGCATGACAGTTAATGATCAATCACTTTCTATCCACCAAATATATGATCAGAACAGAACATATAAAAATACTTTTTTTTTTAAGAGCTAAGCTCCAAAGCAACTTGAACCTCTTATGACCAATAATAATAAAAGAGAACTGCTTTAAAAAAATCTGGTTAAGACTCAGGCCTGCCAATTACAGAATGTCAACAGCAATGGCACTAGTTCATACTACCCTTAATTATGTCCAAGCAATGAACTAGTTCAAGAAATGGGCTGCAAAACATGCAGATGTCATCCTTCACCTATACCTTATTTAAAAGCAAACTGCCTCAGAAGGTCGGGAGCAGGTGACATGCTATTGACATTCCTATTGTAAAGAACTGAACCTAAGAGCCCAAAGTTTCTAAGAAAGAACCTGCCCTATCTACAATATAACTGCTAATCAAATCACTCCAAAATAGTGGGTTCTGCACTGTACAAAAGGGGAGAAAGGATGCTAAAACTAAAGGTTACTGAATACTCAAAATAGGCAGACAGGCATAGAGAAGGAGGAAGCTGGAAGAAAATACAGCAAACAAAAAACCTCTCTAATGTGATTACTTAGAAAAACTATCTATATTCAAAAATCATAGGGAGAGCCAAGATATGTAACTCAGAGGTAGAACATCTGCCCAGCTATATACATGGCAGGCTATGCACTTCATCCCTGGCACTGACAAAAAAGAAATGGAGATACTTAATGTAAAATTATAGTTAGAAGCCAATAATCAGAATTTTTAATACTTTATTTTTTATTTATTTGAGAGGGAAAGGGGCAGATAGAAAATGGGAATGCCAGGGCTTCTAGCCCCTACAAACAAACTCCAGATGCATGTGCCACCCTGTGCATCTTGCTTACATGGGTCCTGGGCAATCAAACGTGGTTCTTAGATTTCATAGGCAAGTACCTTAACCACTGAGCCATCTCTCCAGACAAATAATCAGAATTTTTAGTCAACATGAAATAAATTTTATAGGAATGACAAAAATATGGGAGTGGCAGTGCTAGAGATCAAACCCAGGGCCTTACACTGGTAGACAATAAGTAACTAAAGCTTTAAAATTAAGTTTACTTAGAAGAAATGCTCCTGGTATCCAAGTGAAAAGAAAAAGGAAACGATACAAACAAAAGTAAGGACAGCAATGTGATACAAATTGAATCTACTTTAAAACCTGAAAATGAGGACTTCCAGGTAAGATGGTGGTGTAGTGGCCATGCCAAAGCAGTCTAGGGAGGAAATAAGCAGAAAAACAGCAAAATACACTCTTCTGCAAAAAACTGAAGGTGCATAAGGAATTATCAACCTCAGCAGAGGAGAAGGAGAGACCCAGAGCTTCTTCTACAAACTACAGAAGCAGGCAGAAGCGGCTCCAGCTATGGTGTTTGTTGGTCTGTGTGGCTGCCAGGCTCTGCCTGAGCCACAGGAGAAGCCAGGCAAAGGGCTTTTCCACTCACATCAGCCTCCTCACAGAGTCAAGAAACCTGAAGGAGAAGACAGCAGGAACAGCTGAGCAGCTCATGAGGAAGAGGTTCACGGGGAACAGCTACATAGCTCCAGTAAACCTTCAGGCACCCTCCATAGCCTCCCCACACACAATCACCAGTGTAGGCAACCACTGGAGACCTAGTGGAAGGGAGATCAGCTACACAAAACCCAGCACAGTTGATCAGACCAGGGGACCCACCTACCCAACCTTCCTAGCTGAGCTCACAGTAAAGTAGGACCCAAGCAGACACACAGCATAGCTGAGATGAAAGCCATCCCAAAAGGTAACAGAGCCTACTTACACCAGGTCAGTACTCACCAAAAAAGCCTGGTATATAGGGCAGCCCTGGAAGTGCTGATTGTACCTGGTGAGCATCTTTGCTATTGTTAAATAAGCTATGTTTGGGGGTTGTCCTATGTTGCTCCCTGATTTATAGTGCCTTTGTCATCTTCTGTCATTCTCAGGGTGAGGTCTCACTCGGCCCCGGGCTGACATAGAACCTGTACAAACCAGAAATTTCAGCCTCCCAGTTGACAGGATTAAGGGTATAGGGCAACACACATCCTTAGGGACTTGACCTGGTTAGATGATCTGTTAGTTTTACTACCCATTCTTACATAACTACTCCGTGCTGGTTTTGATTGAATGTATATATTGTTCAGCTGAATTTTAGAATTTGCCTGTATTTTGCTCCACCTACCTTACTAGAATACTTGAATAACAGGAAAGCCCAACAACTAGGTTCACTTCTACTGTTAAGCTCCTACCCTGAAGATATATATGTCAGATTTATACATCTAAGAATACTGCAGATAATGAGAAAATCCAAGCATCAAATTAACCCAATATTCAAAAAAACTCTATATTACAGTACAAGAAACCCCAAAAGTCAAGACAATATAATAACACCAGAAATGACCTCTAGTGAGACTGACTTAATGAAATGCCTGAGAAAGATTTCAAAAGAATGATTACAACTGTGGTTCAAAGAATCAAAGATGAAGTCAAGGAATCAAAGAAGAAAACAAATTCCTAAAGGACAACACAGGAAACCAACTTAATGAAAGAAAGTCAATACAAGACATGAGTAAGGAAGTAGAAATACTGAAGAAAAACCACTCTGAAATGCTAGAAATGAAAAACACAGTAAGTCAAATAAAAAACTCTGTAGAGAGTTCCATCAACAGAATGGATGAAGAAGAGAATAGATTATCACATCTAGAAGACCAGGCAGCAGATCTCTTGTAGCTCAACAAAGAGAAAGACAAGCTAATAGGAAGATATGAATAGGAATTTCAAGATATTCAGAATAGTATGAAAATATCAAACATAACAATTTATGGTATAGTAGGAGAAGAATTTCAGTCCAAAAGCATAAAAAGGTGTTTTCAACAAAATCATAGAAGAAAATTTCCCCCAAATTGGGAAAAAGATGCCAATGCAGATACAGGAAGCTTATACAACACCAAACAGACAAAACCTGGAAAGAACCTTCTCGCCATATTATAATTAAAGCAATTTTACTCAAACCAAGGAAAATACATGGAAAGCAGTTACAGAGAAAAAGCAAGTCTCTTACAAAGGCAAGCCCATCAGAATAACTGCAGATTACTCAACACAAACTTTAAAAGCCAGAGGACTTGGAATGATGTATTCCAAGTTCTGAAAGGTAACAAATGTCAACCAAAATTACTTTACCCAGCATAGCTATCCATCCAAACTGATGGAGAAATAAGAACATTCCACAACAAAAACATGATAAAGGAATATGTGAACACTAAACTAGCTCTACAAAAAATACCTGAAGGGATCCTCCATGCTGAAGAGACAGGAAAGCACACACATGAGAAAATAGGAGAAAAAGAAAATAAACCATACTAAAATAACAGTTAGTACAAGAGAATAGAGGAAAAACAGGAAGCACCACAAAACAAAATGAATGGCAAGAATAAATACATACTTTTCAAAGTAACTCTTTAATATCAATGGGCTCAATGACCCAAACAAAAGACACAGGCTTGCAGACTGGATTAAAAGGCAGGATCCTTCTGTCTGTTGCCTCCAAGAAACTACACTTTCTATAAAAGACAGATGTTATCTTAGAGTGAAAGGATGGAAAATGGTATTTCAAGAAAATGGGCCTATGTAACAAGCAGGTGTTGCTATCCTAATATCTGACAGGATAGACCAAGAAACACTTTAACAGGAAGACATTATAATTCTAAATATATATGCACCTAACATGGGTGCTCCCAATTTATCAAACAAAAGGTCACAGATAACACCAAACACAGTTGTAGAAGGTGACTTCAATAACCCACTCTCATCAATTGACAGGTCATCAAAGCCAAAAATAAACACAGAGACATCTGGATTAAATGATGACACATTTAACCGATATATACAGAACATTCCATCCAAATGCTGCAGAATACACATTCTTCTCAGCATATGGAACTTTCTCTAAAATAGAACATATATTAGGACACAAAGAAAATCTTGACAAATATAGGAAAATTGAAATAATTCCCTCTACTCTATCTGATCACAATGGGATTAAACTACAAATTAGCAACAAGAAAAACTACAGAACATATACAAAATCATGGAAACTAAATCGTATACTACTAAATGAGGAATGGGACACTGAAGAAATAAAAAAGGAAATAAAAAAATTCATAGGATCAAATGATAATGAGAACGCAACATGCCAAAACCTTTAGGACCCAATGCAGGCAGTCCTAAGAGGAAAATTTATAGCTTTAAGTGCCTATGTCAAGCAATTAGAAAGGTTGTAAATAAACAACTTAATGCTTCACCTTAAGATCTTGGAAAAACAAGAACAAGGCAAACAAAAAAAAAAATCAGTGGATGGGAAGAAATAATAAACATGAGGGCAGATATTAATGAAATATAAACAAAAAATACAAAGAATCAATGAAACAAAAAGTTGGTTCTTTGAAAGGATAAATAGATTGATAAACCTTTAGCTAATCTGACCAGAAGAGAGAAGAGACAAAAATTAATAAAATTAGGGATGAAAAAGGCACTATTACAACAGATACCCCCAAAATTCAGGAAATCATGAGGACATACTTGAAGAACATATAATTCCAATAAGTTTGAAAATGTGAAAGAAATGGATGGCTTCTTAGATTTATATGCCCTACCAAAATTAAATCAAGATGAGATAGACCATTTATATAGACCTATAACAAGTACAGAGATCCAAGCAGTTATACACACACACACACACACACACACACACACACACACACACACATACATGCATACGTACATGCACACACATACGTGTGTGTGTGTGTGTGTGTGTGTGTGTGTATAATCTCCCAACTAAAAAAAGCCCAGGCCCAGATGGATTCACTGGTGAATTTTACCAGACTTTCATGGAAGAATGACACCAATGCTTTCAAACTTTTCTATAAAATATAAAAGGAAGGGCTGGGTGTGGTGGCACATGCCTTTAATCCCAGCGCACTCAGGAGGCAGAAGTAGGAGGATCACTGTGAGTTCAAGGTCACCCTGGGACTACATAGTGAATTCCAGGTCAACCTGGGCTACAGTGAGACCCTACCTTGAGAAACCAAAAAATAAAAAATATGTAAAAGGAAAGAATACTACCAAACTTCTATGAAACCAGCATCAGTGTGATACTAATACGAGACAAAGACAGAATTTAAAAAAAATTATAGACCCACCTCCCTCATGAACATAGATGTAAAAATTCTCAACAAAATATTAACAAACAGAATATAACAATGTATCAAAAAGATTATTCATCCCAACCAAGTGGGCTTTATCCCAGAGATGCAGAGATGGTTCAACATATACAAATCAATAAATGCAATATACTATAAAAATGGACTGAAGGACAAAAATCACATATCATCTCAATAGATGCAGAAAAGGCATTTGACAAAATCCAACCCTCCCTTCATGGTAAAAGTCCTACAGAAACTGGGAACAGAAGGAACATATCTCAACATACTGTAGGCTTTTTATTACAAACCTACTGCCAACATAATACTAAACGGGAAAAAACTTGAAGCTTTTCCACTAAAATCAGGACCAACACAAGGGTGTCTACTGTCCCCACTTTTATTTATCATAGTACTATAAGTCTTAGCCATAGCAATAAAGCAAGAGACACACATAAAAGGGGCACAAATTGGAAAGGAAGAGAGCAAATTATCAATGTGTGCAGATGATATGATTCTATACATAAAGGATCTTAAAGATTTTACCAGAAAACTGTTACAGCTGATAAATAGTTGTTTTTTTTTTTCAAGGTAGGGTCTCTCTCTGGCCCAGGCTGACCTAGAATTACCTATGGAGTCTCAGGGTGGCCTCGAACTCATGGCAATCCTCCTACTTCTGCCTCCCAAGTGCTGGGATTAAAGGTGTGTGCCACCACGCCCAGCTCTGATAGTTTTAGCAACATAGCAGGATACAAAATAAACACAGAAATCAGTAGTTTTCCTATATATTAACAACAAGCATGATGAGGATGCAATCTGGGAATCACTCTCATTTACAAGTGCCTCAAAATAAATAAATAAATAAAGTACCTTAGAATAAACCTAACCAAGGAAGTGAAGGACCTTTACAAGGAAAATTTTAAAACACACTCAAGTGAGGAATTGAGTGTGGGAAATGGAAAGACATCCCATGTTCTTGGATTGGAAGAATCGATATTGTGAAAATGGCAATCATAACAAAGCAATCTATATATGTAATGGAATCCCCATCAAGATTCCAATGGCAGTCTTCACAGAAATAGAAAAAAACAATACTAAAATTCATTTGGAAGCACAAAAAAAAAAAAAAAAAAAAGCCTCAAGTAGCCAAAATTATTTTGAGCAACATAGATCAATGGAACAGAACAGAGAACCCTGATGTAAATCCAGGAAGCTGCAGCCATCTGATTTTCAACAAAAATGCCAAAAATATTCATTGGAAAAAACAGCCTCTTTAACAAATGGTGCTGGGAAAACTGGATATCTATATGTAGAAGGATAAAAATAGATCCTTATCCCTCTCTATGCATAAGAATCAATTCCAAATGGATCAAAGACTATAATATCAAACCTGAAACTCTGAAACTGCTAGAGGAAAAAGTAGGGGAAACCCTTCAACATATTGGCATAGGCAATGACTTTCTGAATATAACCCCAGTTGCTCAGGAGATAAAACCACCAATCAATCACTGGGACCTCATGAAATTACAAAGCTTTTGTACAGCAAAGGACACTGTGAATAGAGCAAAGAAGCAACCTACAGAATGGGGGAAAATCTTTGCCAGCTATACATCTGACAGAGGATTAATAATCTAGGATATACAAATAACTCAAAAAGCTAAATAAGAAATGAAACCACCCAGTTTTTAAAAAAATGGACTATGGAACTAAATAGAGAGTTCTCAAAAGAAGAAATACAGATAACACGTGGACATCTAAAATAAATGTACTACATCCTTAGCCATAAGGGAAATGCAAATTAACACTACTTTGAGGTTCTATCTTACTGCTGTCAGAATGGCTATTATCAAGACAACAAATAACAAATGCTGCCGAGGATACAAAGAGGAACCCTTCTACACTGTTGGTGAGGATGGTCTGATATAGCCATTGTGGAAATCAGTGTGGAGGTTCCTCAGATAGCTAAAAATAGATTTACCATATGACCTAGCTATACCACTCCTAGGCCTAAGGACTCTTCTCACTACCTTAGAGATACTTGCATAACTATGTTTGTTGCAATCAGGTTCGCACTGCTGGTATAAATCACCTGACCAAGAACAGCTTGTGGGAAAAAGAGGTTTAAAATACTCATTTTTATAAAAACTAAGGCTTTTAAAAAGATACAGCTGAGTCAGTCAGATGATGTCTGGTGTGGGCCAAGGATGTACTTCCAGTAATATAACTTTAAGAACTAGAATTGTCAGATATAAGCAGAAAGAGGTATTAACATATTACTTTCCAGGGAGGAGAGAGGGAGAAAGGTGGGGGGAGCAAGAGGGAAAGAAGTAAGGAAAAGACAGAAAGGGAGGGAGGGAAGGAGGCAGGAGAGAGAGAGTGAAGTAAAAAATATATGTGACAAAAATCTGATATCTATATATTGTTCAAAACTCTCAGGAGCTGGGGAGATGGTTAAGTTAGTAAGGAGTTTGTCATGCAAGCATGAGAACTTGACCTCAGATTCTCAGCACCCAGGTATAAGCTAGGCATGGCAGTACACTCCTCTGTTCCCAGTCAAGAAAAGCAAAGATGGAGGAATCTCCAGCACTTGCAGCCTAGTTAGTCTGACTGAATCTGTGAGCTCTGGGTTCAGCACAAGACACTATCTTGAAAAGTATGGTAGCAAGCAACACAGAAAGACTAGTTTTTCATCACTGAAAATTTTACCTATAAACTTCTTAAGGAATTAGCCTTAAAATGTTATTGCAAAAACCTGCTTAAAAGCAAAATTCTTAATAGGAAAATCATATTTTTCTCTTCTGCTAATCACTGCCTATCCTTGAATGCTTTCTGGAACAGAGGAAATAAAACTACTCAATTCATGACTTAGTTGGTTGATACCACCTCTGCTCCTGTTCATTCTCAAATACCCAGAGCACTTGCCTTAGTAACAATGATAAGCAAACACTAGGTATTCAGACAGTAAGCTCATAGAAACCCCCTCCATGTATACCCAGAGCACTTCCCTCACTAACAATGAGAAGCAAAGACTGTGAGCACAGAGGGCAACCAAATACCCCCTCTAAAAAATATCTTGGAAATGAAAGAAATAAAATTGTCCTCTGAGTTACGTTTTTAAGTGTTAAAAATCAGCAGGGCATGGTGGCACATGCCTTTATTCCCAGCACTCGGGAGGCAGATGTAAGAGGATAGCCATGAGTTCAAGACCACCCTAGACTCCATAGTGAATTCCAGGTCAGCCTGGGCAAGAATGAAACCTACCTTTAAAAAAACAAAAAAACAGTAAACTCCAAAGTGGGCGTGGTGGCACACACCTTTAATCCCAGCATCCAGGAGGAAGAGGTGGGAGGATCACCATGAGTTTGAGGCTATCCTGAGAATACATAGTGAATTCCAAGTCAGCCTGGACTACAGTAAGAACCTACCTCAGAAAAAAATAAAATACAAAAACAGTGAGTTCCAAGAGAAGTTGGAAGGTCTCAGGGCCTTAAAACGATCCAGCATTTGACTTATAACCACTGCCCTAATTTAATCTCAGAAATAATGTCATTTTAATTTTTTCCACAAAATGGGTAACTTTATTGTTATAGTTACTTTAAAATACCTTACTCTTAACACATAGAACTCTGCAAGTACTAGAACTTAGTTGTTATTCTGCAGTGTATATACAGCTATGATTAGGTAAAGAATAAAATTTTAAGTGAAAAACTTTAGTATGTACTAATAGAGAAACAAATTTTCCAACACCATTATCAAAAAGGCAATATACAGGGCTAGAGAGATGGCTTAGCAGTTACGGCACTTGCCTGCAAAGCCTAACGACTAGAGTCTAATTCCCAGTACCTACATAAAGCCAGATGTACCAAGTGGCATGCGTATGGGGTTTGTTTGCAGTGGATGGAGGTCCTGGGGTGCCAATTCTCTCTCCCCTTGAAAGTAATAACTAAAACAAGTAAATAAATAAATAAAATGTTGTTTGAAAAGAAATATAGATGTGCATGGTGGTGCATATGTCTGGACCTCATTTGCAGGGCTGGAGATCCTAGCATACCCCCTTCCTCCCCCTCTCAAATAAATAAATTTAAGGGCTGGAGAGATGGCTTAGCAGTTAAGGCGCTTGCCTATGAAGTTCAACTCTCCAGATCTCACATAAGCCAGATGTACAAGGTGATGCATGTGTTCAAGGTTGCACATGCACACAAGGTGGTGCACACATCTAGAGTTTGTTTGCAGTGGCTGGAGGCCCTAGCACACCAATTCATATTCTCTGTCTCTCTCTCTTTCATAAAAAATTACAAAAAAAAATTAAAGGCAATATACTAGTCACCATTTTGTATCCTATGCTCTCATGCAATTCTATTATACTATCTGTAACAGATTAAAAAAAAACAACTTTAGTTTTACTTAGTTATTTACTTGGCAGAGAGAAAGAGGGAGGGGGAGAGAAAGGAAGAGAGGGAGAGAGAATGGGCATGCCAAGGTCACCAGACCCTGCAAACAAACTCCAGTTGCATGTGCCACCTTATGAATCTGGCTAATGTGGGTCCTGGGGAATTGAACCTGAGTCCTTTGGCTTTGTAGGCAAATGCCTTAACTGCTAAGCCATCCCTCCAGCCCCTGTAACAGATTTTTAAATAATATTGTGATAATACTCCAGAAAATTAATTCCGGCAATTTGAAATGTTTTTTTCCATGCATGTATGTGTGCACATATATGTGTTTGCATGTGTGTTTGCAGTTGAGCATGCATGTGTGTGTGGAGACCAGGTTTGGTGTCTTTCTCAATCAGTCTCCATCTTATTGAGACAGGGTCTCTCACACAAGCCAGCTTGTGCTGAGGATTCTCTGCCTCTATCTCCTAAGCGTTTGGATCATAGGCAGGTTGCCAATGCCTTGTCAGCATTTCCATGGGTGCTGGAGATCTGAACTGATGTCCTCATGCTGGTGCAACAAGCACTTTACCAATAATAATAGCACTTTATATAAATATAAAAAAAAACTTTATATTATCCTTGTATGGATAACATAATGATTTACACATTCTCAAATTTCTTAAGATGACCTTAATATCACAAGACTGTTGCCTATGGGCTAACTTTAGAAGCTGATTTTCACATAGCCTATGTTCTAGAACTATACAGAATAAGTTAAAGTATCTTTTAGCTTCTTTGTATGGGTAGTATATGCAGTGTGCATACTACACTCACATATGTAGAGGCCAGAGGAAGATGTGAGGTATCCTGCACGCTCATTCTTCTGTCTTATTTTCCTGAGACAGTCTGTCACTGAAGCTGAGTTCCCTACTTTTCAGTTACACTGGCTGATCAGGAAGCCCCTGTGATTCTCTTGCCTCTACTCTTCCCAGCACTGATGTTATAGAAATGCGTGGCCATGTTCAGCTTTTTATGTGGGTCCTAGAGACTGCACTCAGGCTCTTATGCTTGAGTCATCCCTCTAGCCCTTGTTTATGCTTATAGCCAATAAATAATGGACACTTAGCTTCTTTTCTGCCATCAAATTTTCAAGAATAAAATTTTGAGTACGTTATTTTTATTAGAAAATTATTAGCCCAAATGTTTTTGAATACCTGTAAACACTATACAAACTTGTGAACATTGGAGTTTTCTGGATTTGGTTTTTTTTAACTATTTATTTATTTGAGATAGAGAGGTACAGAAAGAGGGAGGGAGGGAGGGGAGGAGAGAGGGAGGGGAGGAGGGAGGGAAGGGAGGAGGGAGGGAAGGGAGGAGAGAGGGAGGAAGAGCATGGGCACGCCAGGGCCTCTAGCTGCTGCAAACAAACTTCAGACACATGTGCCCCCGTGTGCATCTGCCTTACATGGGTCCTGGGGAGTCGAACTTGGGTCCTTTGGCTTTGCAGGCAAACACCTTAACCGCTAAGCCATCTCTCCAACCCAGTTTGGTTGTTTTTGAAATAGGGCCTCTTTATGTCCCCCGAATTGGCCTAAAACTGTTAATTCTAATTCAGCCTCTTAATGCTGGAACTACAGGTGTATGCCACGGCACGCACTTGTCTTATTGGTAGTAAGAACGAAATAGTGATAAACTATTAGAGACAAAGTAAATAATACCAATATTTTTGTCACATATAAATTATAAATTTGGTCTGGAGAGATAGCTTAACAGTTAAAGTGCTTGCCTGCAAAGCCTCAGGACCCAGGTTCGATTCTCCAGGTCCCATGTAAGCCGGATGCACAGGGTGGTACATGCATCTGGAGTTCACTTGCAGTGGCTGGAAGCCCTAGTGCGCTCTCTGTCTCTCTCTCTTTCTCCCACCTTCCTTCCCTCTCTCTGTTTCAAATAAACATAAATAAATAAATTACAAATTTGCCAGGTGTGGTGGTGCATACTTTTAATCCCAGCACTCAGGAGGCAGAGGTAGGAGGATTGCTATGAGTTCAAGGCCACCTTGAGACTACAGAGTGAATTCTAGGTCAGGCTGGGCTAGAGTAACACACTACCTCAAAAAAGCAAAAAAGAAAGAAAAAAAAAACTACAAATTACACAGTAATTGAATAAGCACAACAAAATTTAGAAAACAATCATTCAGTTATGGTTGCATAGCATAGAAATTTAAATAACATTAAAAAGTAAACATAAGAGTATATGTATTAAGTATAACCTTCTAAAGGTATGCCTTGGCATTTCCAAAATATTATTATATATTTTAACTTATAATTCAAAATAAGACCTAAAATATCCATTTAGAAATCAATCTGAATATAGAGCTATACATTTTTAAACAAACTAAATCCAATTGCCTATTATCGATGTTCTTAAGTCTATGGGCGCTGACTGTGTACAGTAATTTTTTCCAATACCAAAATGTATACAGATTTTTTTGTAATACTATCACAGGATTTTTTTGGGTGGGGGAGGGAATAGGGACTGGTGTGAGAGGAAACAGCATCACTGACAAGCTCTGTAAAACTCATCATCACGTACACACACACACACACACACACACACACACACACACATACAACCTAATACAAGTTGCTAACTATTCAATTTTCCCATGCAGATATGTTTTTAAACAGCATAGCTATAATTAACTGAGAAATACACAGATGACAAATACCAAAGCAATTATGGTTGTTTCTTAAATAGTATAATAGCTTTGCCTTTAAGTTACTGTATACATTTAGTTGCCAAGAAAATATTAGCAATGAAGTAACAGAATGTAATCTATATCAGTGCTAAAATAACCAACCATTCCTGAAATAAGAGTGCAGAGAATGCTAAAATAACCAACCATTCCTGAAATAAGAGTGCAGAGAATGTAAGATACCAGAAAATTAAAACATAAAACTTAATAAAAGCAAACAGTAACATCCAATTCAACACTTGATTAGCTAACAATGACTGTATTATACATTAGTGCCCCAAAATAAAAGGAACATCACTGAATTTCATAAGGTTATGCTTTTAAACAAAATCAACTGCTGTTAGATATAATAAAATGGCAAAGAATAAGCAAGTCAAAGACCACAATATGCTTGATATTTCATAGTAAAACATTGCTTTTGTTCAAAGTTTGAAGACAGTGATGAGGATGTGGCTCAGTTGGTAAAGAGCTTGGTTGGTGTGCATGAGGCCCTAGGCCTGATCCCCAGGGCTGCATGGTGGCACACATCTGCGATCCCAGCATTTGAGAGGTATAGGCAGGAGACTCAGAAGTTCAAGGTCATCAGCTAAAGGACAGCTTGGAAATTAAAAAAAGTGTAAAAGGCAGTTGCATGGAGATTAGAAAAGGATGCAAATTCAAACTCTTATCTCAGAGAACACAGCAATGGCCACAGTGATTGAAAAAGTTTATTTGATTTTAGGCTCTAAGAACAGCATTACATGGTTGGACAAAATGTTCCTAATAAAACAGCCACACAGAATCTGAAAAAGTATCAGGCAAGATTAAAAGCAAATACCTGAACAAATAAGTGTTATCTTTATTTCAATTTACCATTGTTTAAGTTACTTTACATAGTTGTTGTTATTTCAAAACTAAACTGAAACAGGTCATAGAATGTCCTAATACCTAGTAATTACAAATAAGTCATACCATACAGATTCAGCATCCAAGCCGACCTTCATAAGTCAGTCTCCCTATTTGCTTGTGTATTTCTGAAATACTGTAAATAGAGAGCTTGCCTCTGGTCAGGGTCTATATAACCTAATTGTGTCAGGCTTCACCTTCAGGCTCAGGAGAGCCAGAGAGACTGCTGACTGGTCTGGGCGGGAGGCTGGCTCAGGAAGAGACCAGTCATGACATCAAGAAGAGAGAGGGCTGATTGGTCTGGGCAGGAGGCTGGCTCAGGAAGAAACCAGTCATGACATCAAGAAGAGAGATGTCTGATTGGTCTGGGCCTGAGGCTGGCTCAGGAAGAGACTCCTCAACACATCAAGTTATGGGGTCTGAGCTTAACCACAGTGCCAAGATCAGATTTAAATTCTACAACAGGTCCTCCCTCCCAGGGAGGGGCCCAGCTTATTCATGGAAAAACAGATCTAGGGAACTCCTTTAGTCAAGAGATAGGGAGAGGAGCGGTTCTTCTCTGATCTCTAGCAAAGTAGAGCCTGCAAGGGCAGACTTAAGGACATTCCTGCCTTTTTTTTCCCCTGGGGCCCAGTCACCCTAATTGCCTCAGGATGAGTCAGAATTGTCTTTTGTTAATTAATTAGCATACAAATGAAAGTAAAACATTTTCTTGGGAATGCAGATTGTTAAATTATTTAATTTGATTGATACAAGTCAAGATTCTATTTTTAAATAAGCAGAAATATCTTAGTAATATCCACTATATACATTACTTTATCAGGGGTAAGTGATTTAAGTCTAAGTCGTTATCTACTCACAAGGCATTTCAGAGGAGATCTGGTGTGCTGTGGTATGGCCGTAGATCCACAGGCATTTCTCACAGATCTTATGATATTTACAGGAAACTCATGTAACAGTGGAACTATTCAAGATCTAGAAGAAAATATCCAGAGAAGCTCCCACAAGACTTCCATCACTTAAAGGTCTGGTTGTTCTAGAAGAACAAAAAGGCAGCTCAGCAGCAGTCCTGACAGCTGCTGAACCATTACTTGTCCTCCAAGAAGATGGCTCTTCTGTAAGCAGCAAACAACGTATGTTTCATCATGAAGGATCTTATAATGCAGTTTTTCCTGCCATGACTACAGGCAGCATTAACTGAAATTTGGGGGAAATACTGGACAGCTACACAACAGAAGCCTGCAGAACGACGATGCAGCACTACACTCAGCACCGCCATGCCTGCTCCCTAGACCCTGCTACCCTGATGACTGCTACAGGCAAAAGAGCCAACATTCATGCACGAAAATTTAGTCACCAACATAAACGCATTTACCGGTGGGTACTTTGGACTAGGAAATGGCTCAGTGGTAAAAGAGTGCATGCTTGCCAAACCCTGCTACAGAAAAAGGCCGAAGAGGCTCATGGTGCCCACTGCCCTCTTGAAGTATAATCCTCCACTATTTTACCTTTACCTTTCCTGCTAACAAAATTTCTTTCTGATTAAAAAAGAAAGAAAAAGGCTGAATAAGTGCATGAAAAGTTTAAAAAAAGCTTTTCCACTTACGGTCAATTTTATCTGGTGTCAGTGTAGTTACCCCAGTTTCTTTGGTTTTCTCTTTTAAGGACTATCTTCTACTCCCTCACTTCAGCCATTAAGGACATGCACAGACAACATTACCAGATTTGAGATAAGAAACAGAGAGCAAAGCTATACCAGTAGAGGACTGACTGCAGGGAAAACAGATACCTTGACAAAATAACAGTAAAACATATGCTGCTATGTACTTTCCTGTTTCTTTGTATGCCATGTATTTTTTTTTATTTGTTTTTGATTGTGGAGAACTAGATATCCACATCAAGTAGTAGGTATGGCAGTCCTGGAAATCAGTTTCTCCACAATATGCAGTGTTTTTCTTAGCAGTTTTGCATTATTAAATTGTTATGAATTATCTCTGTACCAAGGATCAGACTGAGGTCAATTTAAGACCTTACCATTTCTTTTCCACCTATCACCTTATCTAGCCATTCTTCTATGTGATTTGTAGCTAAAAGGAACCCTATGTCTTAAGATAATTACAAATGAAATTAGTAGCTTCATATATAATAGCTACAAAATATAAACAATCCAAATATTTTCCAAAATATAAATAAGCCAACTATAATATTTCTATAAATAAGCAAATAAGCAAACTTCTAATATTATGACACAAAACAGACAGATCTCAAAATAGTTATGCAAAGTGAAATAAGCCAGGCAAAAGAGTACAATTTCAATTTACATAAAATTCTAAAACTGTAACTTAACTCACAGTGACAGAAAGCAAATCAATGAATGCTTAGCAAAAGAAGAAAAGTTCTATCTTGTTTTGTGCTACAGAATACTTGTGACTGGTTATTTAAAAATAACAAAGGTACATTTGTTAACATTCTAGACACTGAGAAATTTAAGATTAAAAGCCTCATACACATTATGGCATAGACTATCATGCTGTGAAAAAGCACGAAAGAGAAAGGAGAACCTTCTATGATCAGTCAATTCTAGACCTTCCATAATGAGACCAATCTTAGGATAATAGCTTTAATTCATTTACAAGATAGACTGAATAAAGGCCCCATTTCCTTTCAAAAGTCACACTTCTTAACACAGTTATATTGGGAAATAGATTTTCAACACATATTTAAAAAATTTATTTGGTATGTGTGTGGATGGGCTCATGTGTGCCAAAGCACACACACATACTTGGGACAACAACCTCAAGGTATCTGTGCTCCATCTTCTTACAACATTGTCTCTTGCTGCCAAAAGCTCTGGATTGCATCTGGCGTTGCATGGGTGTTGAGCAACTAAACCTGGGACAACAGGTTTTGCAAGCAAACACCTGCATCTGCTGAGCCATCTCCCCAGACCCACAACACAGGCTTTTAGAAGGACATAGTCAAAGCAAAACAGTGAGGAAGAGCAGAAAGGAGATACTATCCAAAGACAAGAAAAAAATTATTAGAGGTTTGAACATGCTAATCATTTTCACTACAGTAGTTACATGGGTTACATGTTAAACCTTTAAAATATATAGGTTTTTTTTCCTCTCTCATTAAATTACAAAGCTTTTATATAGCAAAGGACACCATGAATAGAAAAAAGAGACAAGCTACAGAATAGAACAAAATCTTTGCCAGCTATACATCTGACAGAGGATTAATATCCAGAATACAAAGAATTCAAAAAACAGAACAATAAGAAATCAAACAACACAATTAAAAAATGGGCTATAGAACTAAATAGAGCTCTCAATGGAAGAAATACAGATGACATATAAACATCTAAAAAAATGTTCTACATCCTTAGCCATCAGGGAAATACAAATTAAAACCACTTTTAGATTCCATCTCACTCCTGTCAGTATGGCTACCATCAAGAAAACAAATGATAATAAATGTTAGAAAGGATGTGGAAAAGGGGGGAGCCCTTTTACACTGTTGGTGGGAATGTAACCTAATCAGTGTGGAGGTTCTTGAGACAGCTAAAAATAGAGTACCTAGCAATACCTACACAAGACCCTCAAAAATAGGAGAAAAAGATGATGACATGAAATTAAAAGAAAGACTAATGGAGAGAGGAAGGGGATATGTTTGAGAACAGCATTGTGAAGGGAAAAGTGAGGGAGGGAAGGGAAATATCATGGTTTATTATCTGTAAGTATAGAAGTTGTCAATAAGAGGTGGAGAGATGGCTTAATAGTTAAGGCACATGCCTGCAAAGCTGGAGGATCCTGGTTCAATTCTCCAGGTCCCATGTGAGCCAGATACACAAGGGGCACATGCATCTGGATTTAGTTTGCAGTGGCTGGAGGCCCTGGTGTGCCCATTTGCTCTCCCTCTCTCGTGAACTCTCTTGCACACACACTCTCTCTCTCAAATAAATAAATAAAGTATTAAAATATATATAGTTTTTAATATGTGTAGCTTATTTTAAATGAAAAAAAATAAAGGGAAAACCTTGATTACAAGAGTAAGATAATGACTCTAGATATAACACACAGTAAAAATCATTAATTTAAAATGCATAAAATAAGATCACTAAAATTTAAAGCTCAGCTCTTGGAATACACTGAAAAAAGAAAAATAGTATTACACAGATTCTTTTTTTTTATTGTTTTGGTGAGTTTTTTTCCCCAATTTTTCGAGGTAGGGTCTCACTCTAGCTCAGGCTGACCTGGAATTCACTATGTAGTCTCAGGGTGGCCTCAAACTCACAGCGATCCTCCTACCTCTGTCTCCCAAGTGCTGGGATTAAAGGCATGTGTCACCACACCCGGCTCTGACCTTTTCTTTTTTATGAGAAAGAGCGAAAGAGAAAGTGAGCGAGAGCGAGAGCGAGAGCGAGAGAGAGAGAGAGAGAGAGAGAGAGGAAAGAATTGGCCCACCAGGGGCTCCAACCACTATAATCGAATTCCAGGCGTGTGCCACCTTGTGTGCATGTTTGACCTTACGCACTTGTGTCACCTTGTATATCTGTTTTACATGGGACCTTGAGAGTAGAACATTTGTCCTTAGGCTTTGCAGGCAAGTGCCTTAACTGCTAAGCCATCTCTCTAGCCCTACACAGATTTTTAAAACTGGAATTTTTAAATCTCTAAGGTCAAAAAATCACCCAAAGAGTCAAATTTTAAATGAATTAAAATTTTTAACAATACTTTACCAAATATCATATAAAGATAGAAAATGAGCTGAAGAGACTTCTCCGTGGTTAAAGGTACTTACTGCAAAGCCTGATGGCCCAGGTTTGATTCCCCAGTACCCACATAAAGCCAGATGTATGAAGTGGCACATGCTTCTGGAGTTTATTTGCAGTGGCAAGAGCCCCTGGTATGCTCATTCTCTCTCTCTCTCAAATATTTTTTAGAGTCTTAAAGAAATATTTATTTTGAAAGAGAAAGAGGGAGGGAAGGAGGAAGGGAGGGAGGGAACGAGCGAGCGAGAATGGGTATACCAGAGCATACTGTCACTGCAAACAAATTCCAGACATGTGTGCCACTTTTTGTACCTGGCTTACAAGGGTACTGAGGAATTGAACCTGGGTCCTTAGGTTTCACAGGCAAACATCTTAACCACTAAGCCATCTCTTCAGTCCTAAATAAAATATTTTAAAATGCACTATATAATTCAGAGAAATAAAACTATGAGAGGTCACTACAAAGCAGTCCAATGCTAAAATGACAAAGACTAATGTTATCAAAACTAATTAGGGGTTGAAGAAATGGCTTAACAGTTAAGGCATTTGCCTGCAAAGTCAAAGGGCCAAGGTTTGATTCCCCAGGACCCATGTAAGCCAGATGCACAAGGTGGCACATGAGTCTAGAATTCATTGGCAGTGACTGGATGCTCTGGTATGCCCATTTTCTCTCTCTCTCTTTCTGTCCCTCCCTCACCCTCTCTCTGCCTCTTTCTCTTTCTCAAATAAATAAAAAATGTTTTTTAAAAAGCTGACTAGATAAGAGAGAGGAAATAAAAATCCCTTATAATAATTAAAATAGCACAAATGTATTTGAAAAATACTTTGGTAGTTTCTGTAAAAAGTTAAATATGGCTGGGCTGGAGAGATGGCTTAGTGGCTAAGGTGCCTGCCTGTGAAGCCTAGGGACCCAAGTTTGATTCCCCAGGACCCACATAAGCCTGAAGCAAAAGGTGGTACATGCATCTGGAGTTTGTTTGCACTGGATTAGATGCCCTGGTACTCATTCATGTCTCTGTCTCTGTCTGTCTGTCTGTCTGTCTCTCTCTCTCTCTCTCTCTCTCTCTCAAATAAATAAATAATTTTTTCAAAAAAGGTTAAGTTCAAGGCTGGGAATGTAGCTCAATTGGGAGAATGCTTGTCTGGTATGTACAAACCTGTTTTCCATCCCCTGCATTGTATAATGTAGGTTTAGTGGTGTATGTCTGTAATCCCAGCATTAAGGAGGTAAAAACAGGAGTATCTAAAGTTCAAGGTCATCATTGGGTACATAGCACATTTGATGCCAGCATGGGCTACATGAGACTTTATCTCAAAATAAGTTAAATATACACATACTTGAATTTGCCTAGTCATCCAATTTTCAGATGTTTGCCAGAAGAAATATAATCACATGTTCACATAAAGACTCGTAGCAAATTTATACTAGCTAAAAGATGTACACAACCAGATGTTTTTCAATAGGTGAATAGGTGAATGGGTTTTTTAAAAATCTCTGGGGCATGCACATATGATGAAAAACTACTCACCAATAAAAAGTAAATTGCTAATCCACACAGTAACAAAGATGGATCTCAAAATAATTATGCTAAAAGAATCCACATAAAAGAATGCATATAACATGATCCCTTTTTTGTGAAAATTTTATATAATATAAACTGATCTTGTATTAGTTTCACAGACTGTTTGATAAATAAATTTTTACTAGCTCAGTGGTTCACCACAAGGAAAAAAAAAAAAAAACTTACTTGGTTACAGTTCTCAAGACCTGAAGTCCAAAATTAAGTTGTCAGTGGAACTGATTCCTTCTGGAGGCTCTTTTTGCCTCTCCCTAGGCACCAAGGACCCCCAGCAATAGAGACAGCTGGTAGCTGCATCACTTCAGTCTCTGTCATGATCACATCATCTTTTATCCCTTCCCTTCATCTTCCCTCCCATTATCTTTTTGTTTCTTGAAGAAAACTTGTCTTTGGATTTAGGGTCAATACTAATCCAGGATGATCTCGTCTCAAGATCCTTAATTTTATTTGCAAAGTCTCTTTTTTCTTTTCAAAGTTAGTCCTTGTACAGGCTATGAGTACATAAACATTATGAGGGGTGCCACTCAATTTATTATGTATCTGTAGTGAGAAAGAAAATTAGTGGTTGTCAGAACAAAGAGTGATCGGAAGAAACGACTGTAAAAGGGCATAAAAAAACCTATGGTTCATATCTGGATTGCAGTAGTTGCTTCATGTATATAAACTTAGGTTAACAGTTATAAAGTATACATTTTACAATAGGAATGCCATCATTTCCCATAGTGGAGTCTCAAAATATGAATGAATATAAAGCTATGAATGATATTAACCCTCAGTAAATGATTGAAACTCAAAGCAAGAATAGGGGCCTGGAGGGATGGCTTAGCAGTTAAGGCATATGTCTGCATAGCCAAAGGACCAAGGTTCAATTCCCCAGGACCCAGGTAAGCCAGATGCACAAGGGGCCACACACGTCTGGAGTTCATTTGCAGTGGCTGGAGCCTTGATGCGCCCATTCTCTCTCTCCCTCTTTTTCTCCCTCTTTCTCTCTGTCAAATAAATAAATAAAAACACAATATTAAAAAAAAAAAAAAGAAAGAAAGTGGGCTGGAGAGATGGCTTAGTGGTTAAGGCATTTGCCTGTGAAGCCAAAGGACACGGGTTTAATTCCCCAGGACCCACGCAAGCTAGATGCAGAAGGAAGGGGCTCATGCATCTGGAGTTCGTTTGCAGTGGCTAGAGGACCTGGTATGCCCATTTTCTCTATGTCTGTCTCTCTTCTATCTCTCTCTACTTGCAAGTAAATGAAATTTATTTTTATTTTTATTTATTTTTAATTTTTTTGTTCATTTTTATTTATTTATTTGAGAGTGACAGAGAGAGAGAGAGAAAGAGGGAGGGCAGGGGGAAGGAGGAAGGGAGGAAGGGGGGAGAGAGAAAGAGAGAGAGAGAATGGGTGCACCAGGGCTTCCAGCTACTGCACACGAACTCCAGATGTGTGCGCCCCCTTGTGCAACTGGCTAACGTGGGTCCTGGGGAATTGAGCCTCGAATCGGGATCCCTAGGCTCCACAGGCAAGTGCTTAACTGCTAAGACTTATCTCCAGCCCTAAAATTTATTTTTAAAAAAAGAAAGCAAGGAGAGGGCTTATAGATAAGTGAAAGTCAGGGTAGTAAGAACACACATGTAACCCTAGCACTCTGGAGGCTGAGGTAGAAGGCTCATGAGTTTAATGATAGCCTAGGCTACAGAGCAAAATCCAGGCTCCAAAAAGTAGCAATGAGAGAGAAGAAAGCAAACTGAGTTGCAAATTTAATGAATGACAGAGTGGCAAGTTTCAAGAAGGAGGAGTTCTGCTGCCCCAAAGGGAAAAGAAATATGAATCAGAATGCTGAATGTTAGTTCCCTGAGCAAGACTGTCCATATAGACTCAGAAAATACTGGCCAGTGAGTCCGTGAATCAATGAAACGCTAATTCAGAGTTCCCTGGGTTAACTACTAAGTGATAGTTACAGACTCAGGGAGGTTTGTTTGTTTTATAGGATAAAGGAAGGAGTGTCAGGTCATCAAGGAAGATTGCAAAGCAAGCAGAGAACCTTTTAAAGGATCAAACAAATGCATAGTATATATATATTTAAAAAAAAACAGACATATATCAAGTAAGTAATGTTTCTACTTAAATTATTATTTACCAAGAATGAATTTTTACTTGACAATTACTAAAAGGAGAGTAAGGTTGAAAGAAAACTACATAGGTGAGAAGTAGGAACTACTGAAGACTGGCCTCTTTTTTTTTTTTTTTAATAGTTTGGATTTAGTAATTTCTAGAAAATCTCAAACACACACAGAAAAAAATTCCTGCCATATTGTTTAGAAACCACTAAATTAAACACATATGCAAAATATATTTTTCTATTTCACTAAAAGCTCAAAGTTAAAAAAAAAGCAGTAAAGTAAATTAGATGTAGATCGATTTGTGAATAAACTTTGTAGTGTTCTTACATGGAAAACATATCACATGTTAACCAAAAAAAAGCACTCTTTGAGAAAGATCAAACATCTTTAATGAGAAAGATTCACTAAGCAACATTCATTTGTCCCCATGTCAAGCTTAGCTCACATGACTAGCAGTTTGATTTGGCAGTCTCAATGCAAAAGACAAATAATTCATAAAAGTTTGACAATATTATTTTTAGTTCACATGTTTCTTGGATTGAGCCCATAAATGCTTCTATTTTATGCTACTCCAGGGACTGAGTCCATTCAGGCACAAGCACATTTGTTAGCCATTGGATAATGAGTAAGGCATTCTGTGTAACCATTATATTCTGAAAATCCAAATGAAACATCTCATTTGGATATTCAGGACACAACAATTAAAAATTATTGCTGTTGCTTCTAGATGGACTCAAGGAAATATGACAGTATAATTTAGACTACGCACTATGTATGAGAGAGAAGTGAATTTCTAAAACTGGCTATGGTTACCAGTGATACATTTAACAATTTAATCTCTCTTCCCTAAAACAATGTTGAAAATGGTCACCTAAAACATCATGTCAAATGTAAACTGAGTTTACATGTACCTTGATTATCTTATGAAGTGCAAAACATTTTATTTTTAATGAGGAATAAATATATCTAAAATTAGAACTTAACAAAAACATGTGAATCAATTGTTTCTCCAACTACTTCCAAACAAAATATTTCAAATTCCACACAAGATTCTGCAAACCCAAGAGTACAAGCTCTAATCTTGACACTGAATTTGGATCATCTCCATGGAGGAAATCCATGAACCAGATGTGAATTTATTCTTCCAGATGTATTTTATAAATATGAGGAAAATAAAGCATTTCTTCACTGCCTTTGAGGCCACTTAAAAATACACTAGATAGAAATAGCAAAAAGGAAATCCTACAAATCTTCAGTCGTCTACCAGTCTACATAAGTCACATACTAGGTTATTATTAAATGAATAAAATTGTATATGCAGTTACTATATTATCAATGAACACTGAAATAATAATCAACATTTATTATGTGCCAATTTAGTGGCCATTCTAATTATAAGAGAAATTGCTTTAAATAATTTTACCTTCATATTATACAGGATAAAAATACATTTTCAGTTTAAATTTAAATGATTAAAATGTCATGACTTCAAGATCTAAGGTAAATTTCTATACACATGTACACTAAAATGAATCTACAATGGCAATCACAACAAAATTTAAGAAAATCAGTAGTACACTGATATCTCAAAGTTTTATGTCTTTTGTTTTGTTTTGAGGCAAGCCCCACAGATTGCCCTTTTTTTATGTGACAGAAAGAAAGTGAGCACATGCAGGAAAGAAGTGATGCACAAGGACCTCAGCCACTGCAATCAAGCTCCAGATACATGCACCCCCTTCTGCTCATGTGCAACCTTGCACACTGGCATCATTGTACATCTGGCTTACATGGGACCTGGACAGTCAAATATGGGTAGGCAAGCATCTTAACTACTAGGCCATCTCTCCAGAACATTTTTCTTTTCTTAAGGTAGGGTTTCACTCTAGCCCAGGCTGACATAGAGTGGAGGCTGCTGTGGCTAGGAACAGACCAGCTGAAGTTCAGGTACAGGCAGGACCCTGCCACTGTGTTAGTGGAGCTGGGAAGTTGTGCACCAGGGCTGGCCACCATTCTGAAGCTGTGGCCTGGGAATGGACAGACCAACTAATGTTCAAATGGCAGAGAAAATGGAGGAAAGCCAGGACTCACTGATAAGACAAGAAGATAGCTGACTGACCACCATGAGACTTTCCATCTCTACCACATCTGCCAGGGCCCAGAAGAAATTTTTTATTAATCACTCTTACTGCTAGCCTGACAACCAGTCCCAGGTTGATGGTAACAGACACATAGAATAATCAAAACCTATGAAAGCAGAAATACAGAGACTACAAATAACTCAACGCTAAATCAGACTGCCAACAGGCCTGCCGTGGCTCAGAGAATATTGCAGAAGAGGGGGTAGAAAGACTGTAAGAGCCACAGAGCAGGAAGGAATACCCTGAGGCTTGTCCACCACTATCCCAGAGGATACTAAGGCCTTCTTGACTCCACAGTGATTACCATAACCCCACTGAGGAGGGCCCCCAGAGTAATGGGAATTGGGGCAAGGGATAATAGTACATAGCCTGGGCTAGAGAGATGGCTTAGCGGTTAAGTGCTTGCCTGTGAAGCCTAAGGACCCTGGTTCGAGGCTTGGTTCCCCAGGTCCCACGTTAGCCAGATGCACAAGGGGGCGCACGTGTCTGGAGTTCGTTTGCAGAGGCTGGAAGCCCTGGCGCGCCCATTCTCTCTCTCTCTCCCTCTATCTGTCTTTCTCTCTGTGTCTGTCTCTCTCAAATAAATAAATAAATAAATAAATAAATAAATAAATAAATAAATAAATAAAAATTTTAAAAAAATAGTACATAGCCTGTTATAATATATATAAAATAAAAAAATTTTAAAAATACTAATAACACAACTCCAAAACTTAGAAATGTAATCTCACAAAAACTAACCTAAGTAATCAAAAATAGTTTTTTAACACATATATTCTACTTTCACCCCATCAGAGATCCTTCGATGCTTAGCAACCTATCAAAAATCAGTCAGTTAGGGCTGGAAAGATGGCTTAGCGGTTAAGCGCTTGCCTGCGAAGCCTAAGGACCCCAGTTCGATGCTCCATTCCCTAGGACCCACGTTAGCCAGATGCACAAGGGGGCGCACGTGTCTGAAGTTCGTTTGCAGTGGCTGGAAGCCCTGGCATGCCCATTCTCTCTCTCTTTCTCTCTCTCTCTCTCTCTCCTACTCCTCCTCTCTGTCACTCTCAAAGAAATAAAAAGAAACATGAAAAAAATCAGTCAGTTAAAGAAAATGGATGGCCTTCTTCACATGTTCAATTTTATTCAGAATGCTATGCACTTATGTCATTTAGTTATGACACTTATCAACAGATATAACTCTAATTCTTATTATGTATAACTACTTAATACACTAAGAAAAACAAATTATGTGCCACTGCAAATTATAAAACATATGCACAAAAAAGCACAATAAAGTGACTTGATTTTTATGGAACTAATGTTTTCTAGAATTTAATAAGAATCAAATTCACTATATCCTGGCATAAAAGGAATATTTTAAACTTAACAGCCCATTTTAAGTTAAATCCAATAATACTGCACAGGAGTACTAATGTAAACTCCAAAGATTTAAATTCTAAACTAAATGTAGAAACTTTCTCCAAGTACAAAATATTTTTGAAATAATTGTCTTGTAAAGAATGAGGATGATTTCTTCTATACATCAGAAATAAGCATAAAGTAATAAGCAAGAATTTATGTGTTTGGCTTTAGAAAAGCAACACAGTATTCAGATCACAGATACTGTTTCTTCTTTAATGTTTCATTTTATATCCTAACATACTTATTTTATGCACAATTTTTATGTTGTGCCAGTGACCCTTGAACTTTGCTAAGAATTATTCTGTGAAAATGTAAAACTATGATTGGACTTAAAATACAAATGAATTAAGGAAACAATTTAGTCAAATAGTTCTGTTTCATAAGTATTCTTTCACTATCAAAAAATTCAATTATACAAAGTGAATTCCAGATCAGCCTGGGCTAGAGTGAGGCCCTACCACAAAAAAAAAAAAAATCAATCAAGGACAAACTCTTCTATTTATTTAAGAGGAGCCAGTTATAAATTCTATTTAAATTTACTTCAAATATAAATGCCCTAAGTTACTCTCAACCACATAAAGATGAAGTTTCTAATTTCAAGAACCAAGATTTTAGTGAGAGTAGCCATGAACTAAATGTCACATTCCTTACATTAGAATTTCTAAAACACATCTGGCTTTTCCTTTACTGATACTCATGAAAGAAAAGCGGGAAAACCTGAGTATAAAGCAAGCATTCACATCAGAGAAGGAGAGCTGTAGCCTAACAAAAATCAGTTGCAAACATACTTTTGGGGAAAAGAAAATGCGCAGGACTCAAGAAACAGGACTTACACCTGGGCATGGTGGCGCACACCTCTAATCACAATACTCGGGAGGCAGAGGTAGGAGGATCACTGTGAGTTCGAGGCCACCCTGAGACTCCATAGTGAATTCCAGGTCAGCCTGAGCTAGAGTGAGACCCTACCTCAAAAATAGGGGGGCAGGCTGGAGAGATGGCTCAGCTGTTGAGGCGTTTGCCTACAAAGCCAAAGGACCTTGGTTTGATTCCCCAGGGCACACGTAAACCAGATGCATAAGGGGTGCACGCATCTGGAGTTCATTTGCAGTGGCTGGAGGCCCTAGTGCAGCCATTCTCTTTCTCTCTCTGCCTCTTTCTCTCTCAAATAAATAAATAAAAATACTTTTTTTAAAAAAAGGGATCTGACCACCAAAAATTTTTTTTAAAAAAAAAACAGGACTTACAAGTAAAAAGAGCAAAACGAAGTAAATCAGGGAAAGCAAAATTATATAATTTGATATAAAAATAATAAGAGATAGTAAAGAATGAGACAGATCGATTAATTTAAAAAAACAGGAAAAAATCTCATCAAATTTCTAACAAAAATAAATAAAGTTTTCTTTTTCCTTAAATAATAATTTATTTATTATAATAATGTCATTATTATAATAAAACTAATTATTATTATTTTATGGTGGTGGGGATTGAACCTCAAGCCTTCCATCTGCTATGCAAACACTTAAGTCATATCCCCAGCCACTTCTAAATTATTTTTAAAAGTTACAAAGCACTGTTGCTTTTGTAGTGATCATTTCTCAATAACACAAATGTTTGCAAATGGTAAACGTTTAAAATGTAATATATATTTTTAAATATCAAAAATATTTTTAGGAAATAAATAATAAAATTTCAAAAAAAAATTTTATGAGAGAGAGAGAGAATAAGCATTGGTGCGCCAAGGCATCCAGCCACTGCAAGTGAACTCCAGATACACATGAAACTTTGGGCACATGTGCAACCTTGCATGCTTGCATCACCTTGTGTGTCTGGCTTACATAGGATCTGGAGAGTCAAACATGGGTCCTCAGGCTTCACAGGCAAGCACCTTAAACACTAAGCCATCTCTCCAGCTCCGAAAATATTTTTTAAACTTGTATTTGATAATTCTCAATAGGAATTATCACAAGACAAATTACAGATGAGAAGTTATGAAATATTTTTAAATATTTTAAAAACATTAATAAAGATATTGCTTCCTCTTTTAGTCAGGTAATTCATGGGCATTTGCTCTAGCTCAGGTGCCCTACCACAGGCTCTAGATACAGGTGGCGAATAAACAAGACATGACTCCTGTGCTCACAGAGGCTTTCTACTGGGCAATGAGAATACACTTGCTAGAGGTGAAGTAAAGCTACTCAGAAATCTTAGTCATTTTCATCTTCTAGAACAGTTCATACAAGATGCTATTAAATTATTAATCAATGTTTTGGCAAAATTTAAAAGTCAAATACCTGTCACTAGTGTTTCTTTCAATGCATTTTTTTAAAGAACAAATGAATACATTTCATGAATGGTTAGAGTTCTTTTCTTTTTCTCTTGCTGTAGAAAGCTGAAATTTTAAATAATGTCCAATAGTTTCCCAGTTTAGAATAAACTTATTCAAAGTTGTTACTATAATTTTTGGAATCTGCATATATGTCTATATTTCTAATACTATTAGTGATTATTTCTCTTAATACCTGACCCCCATGTCAAGGAAATTTTAATTTTAACTTCAAATAAATATTTTAAGAGACAAGGTGGCACAAGCCAATAATTCCAGCTTCTCAGGTAAGGGGCCTGACTATGATAGGCACCTCAAGACCATCCTGGGCTACTTAGTAAGATTCTGCATCAAAGTTGAAAGTAAAAAAAAAAAAAAAAAAAAAAAAGGCTGGGGCTATGACGGAGGGAAGAAAGGGATAGGCTTAAGGGAAGGGTATAGTGGATATATAAGTAGATGGCAAAATACTAGGGCAGAGGGAATGAAGGAGAGAAAGGTGTCAGAAGAGGGTTAATCAAACTTTAAGATTTATGAATAAGCCACATATAAACCTAATTCTTTGCTGATGATATATATGGTACAAAATTGAGAATTTGGGCAGAAGTATCTTGTGGAAGTAGATAATGTGCCCAGAAGACAGATGGTTATTACAGAATCTTCAGTGCCAGAGGTGGGATACCATCCAAGGAGTTGTTGGCCAGGGAAGTGGCTCCTGATATTCCCAAACATTATAGGCTACTGCCAAGGCTCTTGGTTACCCACTAGTAGTAAATGGTACGACTCTTGCTAAGGACTCTGCAGCAGGTCACTAAGACATCAAGCTAGAGCTGAACAAGAAGCCTCTTCCCTGTTGGCTAGCTGTCAGGATGCTGGAAAGACCTATGCAATCTGTTGGGGAAGAAAATTTGTCAACAGGGCTAACAAGCAGTGGACCCTGCAAGCTTTCCAGTTGGTCAATCATGCCAAATATACCAACTTATGTTATAGGGAAAACCAACGTCTCTGATTAGACTTGAGGACCAGTCCATGAAAAGGAATTCCTGCCTGGTAGTGAAAAGCTAATGAAAAGCCTATGGCTGGGAAGGCCATAAGCCCTAGATGGGAACTACTGCCGTCATTTGGTGAAATGCATATATTATATGTCCACCAAACTGCCTTCTAAATACTTATGTTTAAGTTCATATAGGTTAGAAAAAAGCTTTTCTTTTCAGATGACAGTGACAAATGGGGTGACTCTATTGCTGAGAAGTGAGAGTGAGTTATCAGATCTCTGTCATACCCTCCAAGGCTCAGAGACCATCATGGTTCGAGAAGTGGCAGAAGGGGAAAAATGCTTATATTGTCTTCCAGAGACAAAGAGGCCTTGATGTTCCTGACCTCACAGTGGCTGCCGCTACCTACACTGGACCTGTGTAATAGGAGGGAAACAAATGATGGTAACAAAATAAAAAGTAACTAGTTAGAAAGAAGAAGGGGTTCAATGGAGAGGGGATTTGAAAGGGGGAAAGTGTGGTGAGAAGGAATTAAGTATATTGTTCATATTTATAGAAGTTGACAATAAAAAAGGAATTAAAAAGAGGGCTGGAGATATAGCTCAGTGGCAGAGCATTTGTCTATCATTCATAAACCCTAGGTTTTACATACTACTTGTGTGATCTTAAACTTGTCTTGCTCTTCTTGGGTCTTAATCAATTTTTAAATAGGAATAGAAACAGTACTGAAATTAAATGAGGCAATATGTGTAGAGTACTTAAAATGTGCTTGGCACACAAAAAGCACTCAATAAATGTTAGCTATTACTGATTATACATTTTTTTAAATTTATCTTGTTTTGAATTCTACATGTATCCTACATCTGAGATATCACGTTTGTCTTTAATTTTGAAAAATGTATAGTTCTTTATCTGTTCTTAGATATTCTCTTTATTCCAGGCATCAAAAATTCTTGTAAGGGGTTGGAAGATGGGTCAGCAGTTAAGTGTTTGCCTATTTAAGCATGAAGACCAAATCTGTCCCTAGAATCCACACAAAAAGCTTGGTGTGGCCACACATGTTTTCAACCCCAGTGCTGGTGGTGGAAGGGGCAAAGAGATCAAAGAATTGCTGGGGCTGGCTCCGAGACACCAGGTTGAGACCCAGAGAGACCTTCAACAAGAAAATACAGAGATGAAAAGAAAAAGAAACAAGACATTAGCCTCCAGCCTATGCATGCATCTGCATGGGGCACACATCTGCACATACATGTGCATATATCACACATCACACACACCACATACTCTACACACATGTGCACACATGCAAAACAAAAATCCCTCCTACTAAGACATAAACTGGATCTTCTTCTACCTTCAATGTTCTTCCATCTCTTTTGTGATTTATTTTTCCTGTGTATCTTTGTCATGTTCATCTATAATAATGCTAAACAAGTTTGTGTAATGGTTTCTATGCAGTTTCTCTATTATTTTCATTTCTTCTTATATTCATTTTCTTGCTTTAGGATTTTATTTCTCAAAATTAAGGGCTGAGAAAACCAAGAACCAGAAGCTAATATTCTAGCAAAGGTCTATAGCACAAACCAGGCAAGAGGAGGTAAACCCACTGCCACAGAACATGCCCACGTTGTAACAATATCAATCCACTCCCAGGGGAGCATGTCTCCATTACGTACTTCCCCCAACACTACCATACTGTGGATCACCCAGCTAACATGCGAGCCTCGGGATATCTAATACTCAAAGCACACCAGAGGTGATAAGACTAACTGCATTTAGAAATTAGAATGATACACTACTTTAAACATTAAATGTCTATCATTTGTTTCTCACAAACACCTGGGAAGAAAGAGAACATGGTTTGCTTACTACCTCATTTTAAGCATGAAGATCTGAGGTACAAATTGCTGAGTCACATATATACTAATTTCAAGAAATTAAATTCTACAACTATTCTAGTTCTTTCATTGCTTCAATTAAAATATAATACTAATTGAGAGTTCTAATCTACTAGATACATAATACTGCTAAAGAAAAGTACTTATAGTTGTGCATGGTGACGCACTCCCTTAATCCCAGCACTTGGGAGGCAGAAGTAGGAGGATCACCATGAGTTTGAAGCCACTCTGAGATTACATGGTGAATTCCAGGTCAGCCTGAGCTAGAGTGAGACCCAATCTTGAAAAAAGAACAACAACAACAAAAAAGTAGAAAGGTCCTTATGGAAACACCAGATGACCTCTATTTAATGACACTTATTTTTAATGTTTCTATAATCAGAATGGATCTTCCAATTTATGTCCACAGAAACTTGGAAATCTAGTAAAGAACTTATAGCCTGTAACAAACACAACTGTGCACATAAATTATAAATTAATGTATCACTTTAGTTAAAGCTTTTACATTCATAACACCAACTATGAATAAATTTTTACTTATTTAATCAATTTTTAAAAAGATTACATATGCCATGATATTGCTATGAAACAGAAAGTCAGAATACCCACATTAAAAAGAAAAAGAATACCCAAGTAAAGGTGGTTACAACATTCCAGGTAAGGCAATGAAATCTAGAAGAAAATGTAAACTCTTCAAGGACTTGCAATCCCAGGTGTTAATATGTTAGAAAAATGCAATATAGGACTGGAGAAATGGATTAGCGGTTAAGGCACTTCCCTACAAAGCCAAAGGACCCACCCAGGTTCAATTCGCCAAAACCCACATAAACCAGATGCACAAAGTGGTGTATGTCTCTGAAGTTTGTTTGAAGCTCTCCGTCCATCTGCTTCTTTCTCACTGTCTCTCTCAAATAAAAGAAAATGCAATCTACTATATATATATTTTTTTTGAGGTAGGGTCTCATTCTAGCTCAGGCTAACCTGGAATTCACTAGGTAGTCTCTCAGGGTGGCCTCGAACTCATGGCGATCCTCTAACCTCTGCCTCCCGAGTGCTGGGATTAAAGGAGTGTGCCACCACGCCTGGCCACTATAATTTTTTTAAGCTCCAATTTATTGTGTCACTTTCTTATTCAAGAATATACACGGACGTGGCATGGTACATCCCTGTAGTTCAGCACTTTAGAGGCGGATGCACGAGGATCAGGAAATTCAATGCCGAATGAAACTCTGTTGCACTGACCTTCTTGTTGCTGAGACAACGCCACCAACCAAAAGCAGCTGATGGGAGGAAAGTTTCCTATTTTGGCTTACAATCCAGAGGGGAAGCCCTATGATGGCAGGGGAAAGCATGGCATGAGACAGACTGGACATCACTTCTAACACAACAGGTGGGAAAGAGCAACAGAAGAGCAAGCCAAACTCTAGCATGCAGGAGCTGGCTATAACACTCAGAAGACAGACCCTAACAACACACCCCCTCCAGCAAGGCTATACCTCCCAAACTCTCATCAGCTGGGGACCAAGCGTTCAGAACATATTAGTTTATGGGGAATATCTGACTCAAACTACTACAGACTGTGTCTCAAAAAACTATAATAAAACAAAACAAAAAAATCTATAATGTTTGGCATTGCTTCTTACTTCAAAAACAATCTCTTAACAAAATATTTAGTCTCTCCACTATTTGCCTTCATGAACTTATGTATTTCCCATTTATCCCAGATCCTCCCTGCCCCCACTGAGCTCTCTGCTTCAATCAGATACAGTCTCTCTAAGCAAGCTTCCATTTTTCTTATAACTGTTTTGGACCATTTATTACCACTAACTCTTTATAGTGAAGACATGCTAACCAGTCTTCAGCCCCAATTCAGGTGTTCGCTGACCTCATTTTGAGTTCCTGTTACAGCTAGAGGTATATGTTACAGTACTTCATTGCTTCTCAACTATCACCTTTTCCTAATAGATATTAAAAAGTTTGAGAATATGAACATCATTCATATCACCTATTCCCATCATTCTAGTAGAAACAGGAGGGTTGGGAGTATATCTCAGGAGAGAGAGCGTGTAAGCTTACATGAGGCTTGGGGTTCATTACTCTCCATGAAAGAACAAAAGGAGCAGGAAAGGGGAAGGGAGGGGAAGGAGACTTTAAAGGCACAGAATTAAATCTCAAAGAAATTAAATGAAGTGCTCAAATAGAACAGTTAAGGGGTTGGGACTGTACCTCAGTTGAGAAGTGTTTGCATGAAGTCCCGAGTTCAATCCCCACCAGTGTGGTGGCGCTGCCTGCAATCCCAGCATACAGGAGGTTCAAAGGACACCCTTGCTACATAGTGTTGGAGGTTATCCTGGGATAAGACTTTGAATTTAAAAAAAAAATTAAGTAGTTCAAGCTAGTTCAAAACCCAGTTTAGTGCTTTTGTTGTTGTTGTGAAGAAGCAATGCAAAAGAAATGAGTCAAATCCTATGTTCTATTTTGTTTCTCATCTTAATATAAAAATTAAAAACGAGCCGGGTGTGGTGGCACACGCCTTTAATCCCAGCACTCGGGAGGCAGAGGTAGGAGGATCACCATGAGTTCAAGGTCACCCTGAGACTACATAGTGAATTCCAGGTCAGCCTGGGCTAGAACGAGACTCTACCTCAAAAAAAAAAAATTTAAAAAATTAAAATAAAATAAAATAAAATCACAGCTGGTGTGGTGGCATACACCTTTAATCCCAGCACTTGGGAGGCAGAGGTAGGAGGACTGCCATTAGTTCGAGGCTACTCTGAAATTAAGTAGTAAATTCCAGGTCAGCCTGGGCTAGAGCGAGACCCTATCTCCAAAAAAAAAAAAAAATTAAAATCACAAACATTATACAGCTCTGCTTCTTGTATTTCAACCTATGGCATTCTACTTTTTGGATCAGACAAAGTTTATGAACTCTGAAATCCCAACACAAATTAGGTGTGATTACTGAAAGGTGGACTGAGGGAGTATTAGTTAAGGACCTGCTTAGACACAAACAAGATATATTTGAACTTGGTGACTTAACCTTCAGAGTCTCTCGGGTGCTATTTACAAGTTCCCCCCATTACAACCATGCAATGTGACTCCTTTTGGGATTTCAAGTAAAGCCGGAATGCTAGTCCCTAAAGAATGAAGAGTGAAGAGTGTTTAGTTGTTTAAAAAAAGAAAAAAAAAAGGAATGTGGTACTTCTGGTCAAAAGTTCTCTTTGTGGAATTCATGATAAATGAAAGGAATTTTGGCAGTTTCTATAATGTCATTCAGCATCTCACATGCAACGTGCAATTCTTCATGTAACTACAACTGGGTTTATTCACTGAAATAACTGATCTTATTACAAAACAAGTTAAAGAAACAAACAAAGCCTCTTTCAGTTCCTGCCTTGATTCATACTAAAATTCACCTTTCCTTTCACCTCAACCACAATCCCAGATATCAGATGCCAAAGTTGGTCTCACTAAAAGACAGGACATTAGACAATTTAAACATCAGCAAATTGAATTCAGCTATCCTTAGTCACTGACTGATGACTCTATTCCTATTTGTACATTTTAAAGTAAGACTTATGTCCTTCCAGGAAGTTTCTTTTGCATTCCAGATTACAACAGGGACTGAAGTACAACAAAGAAAAAATGCAGAAAGTCAAGTGTCAGGCAGGACAAGACTTAGAAGCAACCACACACATGTAAGTAAGCCTAGGTCTGATTTCCCTTCAACAAAATTTTCATCTTTATTTAAAAATTTAAAGAAATATTACCTATCTTAACCTAATGAAAATTACTTATATAACTATAATATAAAACCTTGAAAATAACCAGAAAGTATATGTTTTAATATAAATAAGGAAAAAGTTATTTACAAAGAGATTTTTCAATACTATAGTAAGTATTTGGCTCTACCAGGCACTTAGTGTCTTTCTAATATGCTATAATTAGCTAAGATACAAGAAGTGTCACCATCAAATTTTTATCTCCCACTTAAGAAAATATTTGTTACCCTCAAAATCAAAACCAGCATCATTTAACAGTTAAAATGTATTTCTGCAATAGTAGAAAATAACGTTTTTGGAGGTACACTTATTGTTGGCCAGGCTAACCTGTCTTGATATCTTCTTGCCCCAGCTTCGCCTTCATAACATTTTTAAACAGTTGTACAATTTCTATATCTAAATTAAACAGTTACTGTAACAAATGACTATTTATTTGTATTGCTGAATGTGTTGGAGACACACACACACACACACACACACACACACAGCATCTTCCTCTGTTAAAGTCACATCTGCAGGAAAAGGGCTACTATAAAAAGAACAGATGCTCTTCCAACTTCACATCCTGCCAGCAGATATTTTGCAATGCACAGGGCTGAACAATGTTTCAAATGAATGATTTTGTATGATAATGCATTAAAGGTAGAAATTTTAGACTCAAAATTAAAATAATACATCCATTAATATTTTTACTAATACTATATTTTCTAAACATTTACATAACAAAACTTGTCTGAGTACTCCCTGCTCCCTCTTTAAATGCTTATTTATTTGACAAAGAAAGAGGGAAACAGAGAGAGAATGGGCATGCCAGGGCCTCCAGCCACTGCAGACAAACCCCAGATGCATGTGCCCCCTTGTGCATCTGGCTAACGTGGGTCCTGGGGAATAGAACCTAGGTCCTTTGGCTTTGCAGGCAAACGCCATAACCACTAACCCAACCCTCCAGCCCTGCATTAATGATATTCATTACTCATGATCCCAAATGAATGTTTACTGATTATGATCCCTATGTACATGTGATGACAAAAAATTTTGAGTTACATCCTTCATTTAAAGATCTGAGTACCAGGGCTAGAGAGATGGCTTAGTGGTTAAGCACTTGCCTGTGAAGCCTAAGGACCCCAGTTCGAGGCTCGTTTTCCCAGGACCCATGTTAGCCAGATGCACACGGGGGCACATGTGTCTGGAGTTCGTCTGCAGTGGCTGGAGGCCCTGGCACGCCCATTCTCTCCCTCTCTCTCTCTGCCTCTTTCTCTATCGCTGTCAAATAAATAAAAATAAACCAAAAAAGTTAAAAAAAAAAAAAAAGATCTGAGCCAGGCATGGTGGCACACACCTTTAATCCCAGCACTCAGGAGGCAGAGGTAGGAGGATTGCTGTGAGTTCAAGGCCACCCTGAGATGATAGAGTGAATTCCAGGTCAGCCTGGACTAGTGTGAGACCCTACCTTGAAATCCCCCCCCCCAAAAAAAGATCTGATTACCAAACCTCAAAAAGTTTCAAATTTTTAGAGCATGTTATATTTTAACATGTCAAATTACGCGTTCTCAACTGGTAAAGTCAATGTGAATATTCCAAAATATGAAAAACTCTGAAATCCACAAGTCTTCTGTTTTGCAACATTTGAATAAGGGATATGTAACATACAAAGAACAGACCAGAGACAAGTTCCATTTAGAAAAATATCAGAAGAATTTTGAAATCCTATAAATAAAAGTGATGGAGACCTAAGCAACTGTAGTTGAACAATCTTTCACACAAAGCAAAAATTATAGCCAGGGCTCATAATTCCAGAACTTGGGAGGCTAAGGCAGGAGGACTGCTACAAACTTGAGGCTAGCCTAGGCTACAGTGTGAGTTGTAGGCCAGTCTACACGACAGTGTAAGACCATGTCTCAAAAAACACAAAAATTTAAGTAAAATGAATGTCCATCCAACTGTACCTATGCCATGAAAACTTAAAGGTAGACTTAAATTTTTTAAATCAAGTTATAGCCTATTATTTTGTAGGCATTAGCAAAAACTGTTCTAAGAGAACCTATAAATTGGTTTTTACAAATTTATTCCATTTTTCTAAATTGTAAGAATTCCCTGATTTCAAATCTGAGGAGTGACTTGATAAATAATAGCATAGGAAAGAGTTTAATGTGTGACCTAAAGAATATCTAATCTCTGGAATGAAATGACTTACAAGATGAGGTAAAATTATCTACAAAGTATTTTCTTTTATAGTTCTTTCCATTACTATGTTTACTTCAGTGGTTCTCAACCCTGACCATGCTGTACTTTCTAAATCACTAAATGTCAGGACCCCATCAAATCCTAAAAATCAGAATATCATAGAAATTAGACTTCAAAATCAGTATTTTTTTTAAAGTTAACTATAGTAAAAATAGAAAATTTGGGCTGGAGAGATAGCTCAGCAGTTAAAGGTGCTTAGATGCAAAAAGCCTGTTTGGTAAGGTCAAATGCCTTAGTACTCATATAAAGCCAGATGCAAAAAATGGCAAACCTACCTGTTGTTGATTAGCAGCAGCAAGAGACCCTGGCATGGCTATATCTACACACACACACACACACACACTCCCCCCCCCTTTCTCTCTCTCTCTCATATGTATATATATATTTCATCTTAACTATTTTTTATGGGAGGAAAAGCTTATATATTTCAGGCTTATAATTTGTAGGGTAAGCTTCATCATGGTGGAAGAAGCTGGCTCACTTCATCACACATCCACAGTAGAGAGAGAACCAATACCCAGAGCTCAAGCTGGCTCTGAACACACCCTAGGGCTGGACTCAAGACTTGCCCTCAGCAACACACCTCCTCCAGCAGGGCTCCACCTGCTGGAGATGAAGTAAGGAACATAATCAAAATTACCTAAGGTTGTGGGGAACCTTTACATACAAACCACCACATTTTCCCAAACACACTCAGTCCAACTTCGAAAGTCCCCATAGTTTTCAATTTATGAGAACTTTCCAACATCTCACTTGTTCAGCACTTTCAACTGTGTGGCATATAAAGTCGCATAAAGTAGACCAAACAAACAAAAGAAGTAAAATTAGATACCAAAAATCCTTTCTAGGGCTGAAGAGATGATTTAGCACTTAAGGCACTTGCCTACAAAGCCGAAGAACCCAGATTCTACTTCCCAGGACCCACGTAAGCCAGATGTACAAGCTGGTGCACATATCTGGAGTTTGTTTGCAGCAGCTGGAGGCCCTGACATGCCTATTCTCTCTCTCTCACCCTTCCTCAAATAACTAAAAATAAAACATTAAAAAAGTAGCCAACTGTGGTGCATGCCTTAAAAAAAAATCCTTTCTAAAAGGTACTTGATTCTCCTCATGGAACCCTTTAGCTGTAACTGAGTTATTCGATACTGTTTTCTTACACACAACTCTAGCAAATTCAGTGAAGTGACTTTCCAGTCTATAGCAAATGCATTTACACTGGGAATGAAGACAGAGACATAGGAGTCTCCAGCACAGTAGCCTGTCAGCCCTTCACACCTATCCACTCACTCAAGTATCACTTGTTACAGCAGATGACACAAGCTGGTTCTCCTATGCAATGGCTTTAGTCATCAAAGGTTACATACTATGCTGATATGTACAATTGTAAGGTGCACACTTTTGGAGTCATACACCCATTCATACCTCACCCTTGTCTATACTTTTCTTCTGCTTTCTGCCAGCAGCAACTCAAACTTGAATCCTTTCATGAATCACCACATAAGCAGCTCATTACTGTAGCTTTGGCCTTCCGGCCTAATCACACAACTCCAACCACCTTACTCACAAATACAAATTAAAAAGCCTTTCCTTTACTGAAATTGAAAGATGCATCATGGTTTACAGAATCACAAAACACTAAATGCCTGAATTTGTGTATGTTCATCTTTGAAAGCATGTCAGGGAAGAAAAGAATGATGAAAAAATAAGTGTATGTAGGGGGGCATGGTGCCCAGCTCATAAATACATACAACATATTCCAATAAAAACATTCATTCTTCCTTTATAAATATATAATATCAAATACTTGAGATAATCAACTTATAATAAAAAGGTTTACTTTTGTTCACAGTCTCAGAGACCTTATTCCATGGATGGTTTGCACCACTGTTTTTGGGCCCACAGGGAAACACCACATCATGGCAGGAAGTACATAGTAAAGCCAAGCACTTACCTTATGGCCAGGAAGCAAAAACTGGAGAGAAAGAGCAGAGAAGCAGACAGACACCGAGGGTGACACAGTCCCTATGACTTCTCCCCAAACCTATCTCTCGAAGGTTCTGTCACCTCCCAGTATCACCATTTTCAAGGGACATTCAAGGTTCAAATTACAACAGGGAAAAATGAAAAATTTCCCACCGCCTACATAGTTTTGTAATATGCCACAATAGGATCTTCCAACAAAATGTAATATTATGTTTTGTACTTAAACATGACAAAAAAATGAAAAAAAGTCTAAAAATTATACACACCTATCCTTGCTGGAAAAAATGTTTTAAAAAATGTCCTTATCCCAGGAATGTTTATAACAAACTTTCCTATAATGTTCAAACATAGCCATAAATACATACATACAGTAATTTTAAAATGAAAGTTTGGGGGCTGGAAAGATGGCTCAGCGCTTCAAGGGCTTGCTGTGCAAACATGAGGGCCTGAGTTCATAACAGGCCACCTATAATCCAGTGTTCATGAGGCAGAGGTAGGATGCCCTGGGCAGGCTGCATAGCTAGACTCACTGAATGGGTAAGCTGCAGGTTCAAGTAAGAGACCTTTGCTCAGTAAATAAAGTAGAGAATGATCAAAGCAAATACCCAATGTCTCCCTCTGGCCTCCACATGCATGCATGTACACAAACACACACATGCACGCACACACGTGCACAAATGCACACCATACACACAAAAGTTTTTTTTTTTTTAATCTGTTTACATCTGGCTTTTCTCACTTAACAGCATCTTGGAGATCTTTGTAAGTAAATTCTTCCTCATACAACTGAAAGATGGTATATGTACCTAAACTCGAGACTACTGAGGAAGTTTTAAGTATTTTGCTATTATAAGAAACACTAATAACACTGGGTGTGTTGGCACACCTTTAATCCCAGCACTCAGGAGGTAGAGGTAAGAGGATCACTGTGAGTTTGAGGCCACCCTGAGGCTACATTGTGAATTCCAGGTCAGCATGGACTAGAGTGCGACCCTACCTCAAAAAAACAAAACAAAACAAAACAAAAAACCCACTAATAACACATTTATAACAAATGAGAATCTTATCATTAACACCTGAGTATACCCATGCAGTATCAATATTTTTCATATTAAATATTGAAGGTTTATTTAAAACTTAAGTCTTAGCTTGAATATGCAAAATACAAATACAACAAATCAATGTTTAGTTACATGCACTTTTACAATTAGAATAATCTGATAGGCAAAACATTTCATTTACTGGTTTTTTTGTTGTTGTTGTTTGTTTGTTAGTTACATGCACTTTTACAATTAGAATAATCTGATAGGCAAAACATTTCATTTACTGGTTTTTTTGTTGTTGTTGTTTGTTTTTCAAGGTAAGGTCTCTCTCTAGTCCAGGGTGACCTGGAATTAAATGTAGTCTCAGGGTGGCCTCGAACTCATGACAATTGATCCTCCTACCTCTGCCTCTCGAGAGCTGGAAGTAAAGGTGTGTTCCACCACATCTGGCCATTTATAATTCTTTTAATTTGCTTTTTAAAAGTTGTGACTATGGTTGGGTCAAAGGTGCTTGCTTGCCAAGCCTGCTGGTCTACGCTCAATTCCCCAACACCCTTGTAAAGCTGCACATAAAGTGACACATGTGTCTGTGACCTCAGTAACATCAGGAGGCAAAGCCAGAAGAATCCAAAGCCCACAGGACAAGACTTGTTTGCAGCAGCAAGAGACCTTGTCTCTCAAAGAAGGTAGAACACAGACACTTCCTCTGACCTCCACAAGTGCACCATGGCATGTGAATTCCCATGCACACATGTGCATGCAAATAAAAACTCTAAAAGTGGAATTAAAGAATTAATGACTGAAAGGGGTGACAGTGTGACTGAGTAGTACAGCACTTGCTTAGTCTTCACAAGGCCCTAGGTTCAATCGTCAGGAAGGAAGGATAGAGGCAGGGAGGGAGGGAGGGAGGGGAAAGAAAGAAAGGAACAAAGAAAGAAAGGAAGGAAGAAAAGAGGGAGGGAGGGAGGGAAAGAGGGATAGGGAAATAAATGGCTTAGTGGCTAAGGCATTTGCCTTTGAAACCTAAGGACCCCAGTTTGATTTCTTAGGACCCACGTACGCCAGATGCACAAGAGGGGCACATGCATCTGGAGTTCGTTTGCAGTGGCTAGAGGCTGTGGCGTGCCCATTCTCTCCTTCTCTCTATCTGCCTCTTTCTCTTTCTCTCAAACAAATAAAATAAAAAGAAAGAAGAAAGGAAGGAAGGTAGGAAGGAAGAGAAAACTTGTAAATGAAAAGAGAATATAACATGTCCCTTCAATGCTAAGCTAGGGAACTAATTTAACAAATCTACCAAAGGATTATTTGATTCTTGAGAATACACTTGTGCCCCACAATTTCTTATTTACTCTTTAACTAATGCCTACACACTATAAAGTTCCATGTAACTTGAATATTTCTGTTCTGAAGAAAACATAACCTTTTAGGGTATTAACTATATCTGTGTTCTAATGCAGCTTACTTTATTTTTTCCAATTTTCATAAAGTAAAATTGGCCTTTATTTGTAGTTAGTATACAGTTCTATGCATTTTAACACATATTTGTTACATTGAATATTCAGAATATAAAACAAGTCTATAAATCCAGAAACCTGCCCTGCACCCCTCCTTGAAGCTTGTGGTTGATCACACGTACCACTGAAACGCTAGCTGTGCCGCAGCGTGCTGATTCTTGGTGGACGTTTATATGTGCTAGGCATGAAGGATATGCTGTATCTACCTGGGGAAGGGGAATTTCATAATTAGATGAACAAGTTTTATTTTAATCCCTGCCATTGATTCCTATAAGTACTTCTTTTCTCTTTGGGGAGAAAACATTTTTTTTCCTCTTGTAATTAGAAATCACGCAATCATTAAACTAAATTGTATGTATGAAATAACAATTTTCTGACTTTGGACAGCAGACAGCAGAGGACTAGGATTCTTAAGAGAAAGTTACAAATAAATAAAATAAGCCCTTTATTTGCTTTAGATTATAGCCTGCAGGCAGATCTTTGGAGAAAGTATCAAGTAGAAAGCCTCTAACTCAAAAAAAGTCCTATCCTTATTGTAGAAGAAAATGGTTAAGAAATAAAGGAATTCAAATTTATAGGAAAGGTACTGAGAAAGGTGAATTTCCCCTTATGTTTCTTTTTTTGAGTAAGTACACATTTATGCATACCTGGAAAGGAATAATCAAAATTAATCAAGTTTATTCTTAAGATATCATTGAAAACTCTTTCCTGAAGACACAGTAAATTATTGTTGTACAAATACTCAGATGTATAGCCTTTTTATTGTACTAAGTTCCTGCATTAGTCAAAGATTGAATGAGTTTTTCATATGTGAGCATTCTACGTTTGTAGGCAGTGCATTTCAGAGAGATGGATCAGGTTTTTGTCTCTTCCTTTCACTTGTAGACTTTCTCATCACTGGGCTCCCTCCCATGGTAGCTTGTATGATGTGCTTACTACATTCTTCTGCATCATAAAAACAAACAAAAATGTATATTATTTTCCATGATTTGTTTGGTTTGCTTAAATTTTTAGCACTGGTAATAATACTATTAAGCTACAGATTACCCCATTTTTTCCACTAATGTCCATACTTCTGTGTTTAGTGTCATACTGTCTTGCCCTCTGTAACAACTTCTCAAGTATGTTTCTTTTCATAAACTTAACAGGTTTGAAAAGTTCTTGTCGGAAATATTATGGGATAGCGCAAAACTTGGGTCTGTGTGATGTGATGTGCTCTCAAGCTTAGACAAGTATTATGGACTTAGAGGAAAGATACTCTACAGGACCCTTCTCATCTCTCTGTATTAGGTGGTGCACTCTGGCTCACTGCTGAGGATGGTGACCTTGGTCACTTGGTTAATAACAGCACTTAGAACTCCACCCATTGCTATCAGTTTGTTCAAGGTTCCATCTGTTTTTGAATTTCATTCTGATAATTTATATTTGTTTTTAATAAAATATTTTGTCAGCTGGATGTCAATATGGAGGTGCTACTGTAATAATTCACATGACAACTCTATCTGCTTTTTGTTCAAACAGTTTTTCAATACCACAGTGCATCATTTGACTATCATTTTAGAATTGTATTTATTAAGATCATTTAACAATAAAATATTCTGTCTTTATATTCTGGCATCAGATTAAAAGCAACTTAGGAGACAGTAATTTCTATCATATTCCTTTAAATTCTGACATGGACTAAACAGTGCTAAATAAAAGAGAAAAGAACATAAAATGTTTAAGAGTTCAAGCTCCAGGCTGAAGAGATGGCTGAACAAGTAAGTACCTGAGTTTGATCCCCAGCACCTGTGTATAAAGGTGGGTGTTGCCACACATGCCTAGAACATGAGCGCTGAGAAGTATGAAGACAGGAGGGTACCTGAAACTCCCTGGTTAATCAGCCTAATCAAACCATGGCGAGCTTCAGGTTTAGTGAGATTCTGTCTCAGAGAAATAAGGCAGAAGATGAATAGACGACGACATCTGACATACTCCTCTGGCCTCTGTACACATGCTGGGGCACATACATTTGCACACAGACACACATGTATAACACACACCCCAAAGAATAAAAAAAAAGTTCAAGCTTCCAAACCACTAATTCAGTACAAAAATCATTCCAGCAATAACTTACATGAACCTTGCCTTCCCAAGTTACAAAACAAAACAAAAATGATCTATACTTGTTAAATTATGTGAAGAATAAACAATGTTAAAAGAACACTGAGTAGGAAAAAACCAGTAGTACAGGCCAGTAAGCTAGAAAGAAGATATAAAGGGAATAGATAGGTAGGGAGTGGGGACTTAATAGAATAGTATTGGATATATGTAAGTAGAAGAACAGATTAATGGGGGTGAAAAGGCCTCAGTGAGGTCAGGGCAAGAGATTGAGTAAAGGAAAGGTGGAGGGAGGGCTAATGAAAATCTAAGAGAATATAAATAAGTCATATGGTAACCTACTTTTTTGGACAATGGAACACTCAGAAGCCATAGATTGTTACTAGAGAATGTCCAGTGCCAGTGATGGGATACCTTCCAGTGAGCTGTTGGCCAGGGAGTCCCTAATGCCCCGCAAACACTACAGGCAGTTGCCGAGGCCCTTGGCTTCCTACCAGGAATAGATGGTAGATGCAATTTCTTTTCTTTCTTCAAATGATTCAACATCTTTTTGTTAATCACAGTCACACTTATGCACAGAGGAAGCCAAGAAATTAAATTATGAATAAGGCAAGTACTCACAATCTAATTAGCTCCTCCTTAATTTTCTTGAAAGTAATTAAATAGAAATCATCTAACTTCCAAAAGCACTTGCACCCAAACTAAGAATTATTCAGCTTCTATTTTAATGGGAAGTATGGAAAAACAGCTTTTTAAAAATTATCTTATGAATAGTAATTCTACCTGCCACTTTTAAACCTAGAGATAAGATTTTTTTTTATTTTGTTCATTTTTATTTATTTATTTTTGAGAGCGACAGAGAAAGAAGCTGATACAGAGAGAGAGAGAGAATGGGCGCGCCAGGGCTTCCAGCCACTGCAAACGAACTATAGACACGTGCGGGCCCCTTGTGCATCTGGCTAACGTGGGTCCTGGGGAGCCGAGCCTTGAACCAGGGTCCTTAGGCTTCACAGGCAAGTGCTTAACCGCTAAGCCATCGCTCCAGCCCAAGATAAGATTCTTAAATCAAATATACTAAAAAGGGCATGGAAATGTTTAGATAACAAATTTCAATATAACTTTGGTAAAACAATTTATTTATTTATTTATTTGAGAGAGAGAGAGAGAATGAGAATGGGTATGCCAAGGCCTCTAGCCACTGCAATCAAATTCCAGATGCATAAGCCACCATGTGCATCTGGCTTACTGGGGAATCAAACCTGGGTCCTTAGGTTTTGCAGGCAAGCACCTTAACCACTAAGCCATCTCTCCAGCCCCTACTGTTTATTTTGAAATAATTATAGACTCTTATGAAGTTAACAAAGATAGTACAATGAGATGTCCTGTATTCTTCACCTAGCTCACCCTAGTGGTTGCTTTTTACGTAACTACTATATAATCTTAAAATCAAAAATTGGCACAAACACAATGTGTATATATTTGTATAATCACCATCACAATAAAAATATAACTACTCCATAACCACAGAGATCTCTCTCATGCTACAACTTTACACACCCAACTCCCTCCCATACTACAATCCCCTGGCAACTACTAATGTGTTAATGACCCTTGTGGTAGTTTGAATGTGATAGTTTGAATATATAGCCCCAGAGACTCAGATGTTCCATTAAAATCCAGCTTCCTACTTGCGCCCCCAGCAGGCAGATCCCTGCTACAACGGGGAGTCCCACTGGGCCGGCTCCTGGAGTCTAGCCTTAAGGTGCATTGGGGGTGGACCTTCAGTCCACCCCGGCTAGGTGCATTAGGACAGGCTGAGCTCTGGAAGCTTGTGCTTGCTGGTTGTTGCCGTTTGCTTGCTGCAGCTGTTTCTACCTGATCTACAAGAGGAAGCAGCTTCTTCCATCACTAAGTCCCCTGAGCCCTGTAAGCTTTAAAGCCTCTCCTACCATAAATTGTGTCTAGTTTGTCATAGTAACGAGAAGCTGACTACAACAACCCTTATGCTTTTGTTTTAAAAATGCCTTATAAATGGAACCATTTAGTATGTGCTTTTGTGAGACTTTTTTTCACTTAGAATAAAGCTCTTGAAGTCCATATAAATTGTTGAGTGCATAAAGAACTCATTGCTTTCTATTACTGAGTAGTATCCCACAGTACAGGCACACGATAGTTTAACCATTCAACCTACTGTAGAAAATTTTGGTCGCTTCCAGATTTTGATCCTTGGAAATAAAATCATGAAGCTAGGCATGTGGGTGCACACTTGTAACCCAGCACTAGGGAGACTGAGGCAAGGAGTAGTGGGTTTGAGGCCCACTTGAACTACATAGTAAAACCCTGAGTGAGTGAAAGGAAGGGAAGGAGGAAGGAAGAAGAGAAAAAGGGAAGAAAAAAATGAGAGAAAAAAAGAAACCCATGAACAGGTTCCTATGCAAAAATAAGTTTTAATAGAAATGTCAAGGAATATAACTGCTGAGTCACAGACATTGCTGAAATCCTTTTAACTGCAACTGTTCAGTAATGACTCACTGAGGTCTTCAATCTATATTTCATCATTAGTGAACATTAGAGGCTGAACATCTTTCATGTGTTATTTTGCTATTCTGATACCCTTTCTGGTGATATGGACAGTTGAACATGGGTCCTTAGGCTTCACAGGCAAATACCTTGACAGCTAAGCCATCTTTCCAGCCCTTTTTTCCTTTTTCTAATTCACATGTTTATTTAAATATATGCAAATAAGGGCTAGAATATAGCTTCATTGGTAGAGTGCTTATCTAGCGTGCATGAGGGCCATGGTTCAATCTCCAGTACCTTGAAGCAAAAAAAGTAAAATTTTACAATCCAGTCTAGGGATACATATAAATTTATTGTGTGGCAAACATTAAAATGCTTAATGTCCTCTTAGCAAACACAGACTTAAATCTGTAGAGAACAACAATACAGAGCCAATGTAGCAACTGTATTCTACATTCTACATTTGAAAGAAACAGGTTTATTACAGTATTTCTTAGTACCCAGGAAAGAACCAAAAACTATGTCTCTAATTCAGTGATGACTGCTTCCTAGGTAGGGATATTTAAAGAAACATCCAGCTTAAAGAAGAAAAGGAGGAGGGAGAGAAGAAGGGAAGGAGGAAGGGAAAAGGGAATTACTTGTGTAAAAAGACAGTTTAGTTTCAAATAATGACTTTTGCTGGCTGCTGAGTTTACCCTTCGCCTCTTCCTCCACAGGTCCCCCTCTCACTCCAGCAGGAACTGTAAGGAAACAGTAACACAGTTTATCGGGGCAGAGAGAGCATAATGGTGGGACCATGCAACCAACATTCCTCACATCAAGGAGAACTGGGAAGCAGAGAGCTAGGGAATGGAAAAGCCACATTCCTCAGAGGCCCACCCCTAATGGCCTACACTTGCCAGCTAGACCTCCAAAGATTTCACAGCCTCCCACAACAGCTCCACCAAGTAGGGAACAAGTGTTCAAACAAATGAGCCTATGGGGGACATTTTATACACAAACCATAACGAAATAAGAAGGAGATATGAATCCCTCATCTAATGCAAAAAGCACATCTAAAACCTTTAATCCCAGCACTCAGGAGGCAGAGGTAGGAAGATTGCTGTGAGTATGAGGTCACCCTGAGAATACAGAGTTAATTCCTGGTCAGCCTGGGCTACAGTGAGACCCTACCTCAAAACCACAAAACAAAACAAAACAAAACAAAACAAAACAAAACAAAACAAAACAAAACAAAACAAAACAAAACAAAACAAAAAAAGCATATCTATCTGGATAAATTCAAAAAATAATCTCTTTAAGAAACCAATAAAGGTTTATTACCCACCAAATTAAATCATCAAAATTGTAGCCTACCTCAATTTTAATGAGGTGTGACTGCTTGATAAAATACTAGGCAGCTTTTTGTACTGAGATGATTATCACAATTTCATAGGTTTCCTCACAAATGCCAGTAAAAGTAGGACTGAAAACCCTATCAACACAAAAATCGTAAGTTCTCCAACAAGATTACTGGCTAGTGTGTCACCTCAAATATAACCTTAAAAACAGTTACCATAAGTCTTATATAAGGCCTGTACACATCAAGAAACTATGCCATGAAGTTTTTATGCCTGAAGGTGCTCAAATCTAACTTAAAGCTAGGAAGAAAGAAGAGGCATCCATCCTCCTTAGCTCTTATAGACTGCAATTGGTACCTTTCCTTAGAAGTATCATTCCTTTAAGTTTTCAATCTAGATTTTTTAAAGATATATTTAATTAATTTATTTATTTGAGAGAAAGAAAGGGGGGGAGAGAGAGAGGGGATGGGTGCGCCAGGGCATCAAACTACTGTAGATGAACTCCAGACGCATGCACCCCCTTGTGCATCTGGCTTACATGGGTCCTGGAGAATCAAACTGGCATTCTTTGGCTTCGCAGCAAGCACCTTAACCACTAAGCTATCTCTCCAGTCCCTCAATCTAGATTTCCGTTCACTGCTCATACTGAAATTTGGAGAAGGAGCAAATACAGAAGTTATAAATACAAGAGAATAACCTCTGTTACACATAAACTATATAATTTGTGAACATTCCAGACATTTAGCTTAAATACTGGATATAGATATCCAATTCTATAACCTGAATATTGTAGAAAGATAACTAATTTCATACTGCAATTTCCATACATGCTAGAAATTTGGGGATGTAATTTGGCTTTAGATTTTTTTTTAATATTTTTTGTTCATATTTTATTTATTTATTTGAGAGCGACAGACACAGGGAGAAAGACAGATAGAGGGGGAGAGAGAGAGAATGGGCGCACCAGGGCTTCCAGCCACTGCAAACGAACTCCAGACGCATGCGCCCCCTTGTGCATCTGGCTAACGTGGGACCTGGGGAACCGAGCCTCGAACCAGGGTCCTTAGGCTTCACAGGCAAGCGCTTAACCGCTAACCCATATCTCCAGCCCATAGATTTTTTTTAATATTTAAAGGAAATTCATTGTTATGATCCTCATACAATGTGAAACAAAGACAAGGCCCACAATTAATTTCAAATAATAATATCACTAATAGAAAGCCTCTTGCAGAACACAAGAACCACAATTTCTAGTGATATTTTGAGGCTATAGATATTGCATGAAAACATTTTCCTCCTATCTACCCAAATTTCAAAAGTTACATTATAATACTTTTCAAAGAAAATAGGTTCTAATATAATAGACATAAAGTCACTGGTTTTTTATAGGCATGACTTCTTGTGATATAAATATCAAAATTCCCAGGCTTAGTTCTGTAAAACTAGATTTTAGCACTTCCTTACAAAGCACATTAAACTTATAGGCTAATTTTAATCAACCAGTACAACTATATTACTAGTCAAAGTTGAAGAAAATGTTCATACTCAGAATTTGACTAAAGAAAGGTGGCAATGTAATAACAGTTCATGTAATTGACACAAACACTCCTACGGAGTAACTACGAAAATTAGGCTGAATTCATAGGGGAGTTACTGTTATTTAAACAGACATGCATAACCAAATATGAAAGTCTGTCTAGAAAGTCAGAAAGCTTGTAGAACCTTTTAACATTGTTAGTAATGCTCTCCTGTTTGTTCCATAGAATATTAATATACTCTATTTTCTACTGCCTTTAAGTAGAAACTGTTGACTTTAATCAAGTGTCATTTTTCTGCACATAAAATGAGGTCAAAGAACATGACAGCACAGAGAAATCTGCTGGCTCTGAGTGATGTAGCCCATGTGAGGAAAACATGTGAGGAAAAATGTAACACTAGTTACCACTATCCTGCTCTAAATGATACCCTATAAAAGCACTAAGACAATGAAGTCACATATCTTAATTGTAAGACAAACATGGTATCCTTCAAATTACATTTTTTTTTCTACTAGCATTTAGTGCTATAGCTTTGTTTAAAAAAAATACTGTTAGGCTGGGCATGATGGTACACATTTTTAATCCCAATACTCAGGAGACAAAGGTAGGAGGATTGCCGTGAATTTGAGGCGACCCTGAGACTACATATTGAATTTCAGGTCAGTCTGAGCTAGAGTGAGAGCCCACCTTGAAAAAAAAAAAAAAAAAAAAGAACAAAAAAACCCTGTTAGAGGGCATGTTCAGATATTTAAATAGCACTGCCACGTGTGGGGCTGTATGTACATGTGCATGTGTGTAGAAGCCAGAAGTCAACGTTGAGTGTCTTCCTTAGGCACTCTCCTCCTCCTCTTTTGAGACAGGGTCTCTCACTGAACCCAGAGCTCATCCAGTAGGCTAGGCAAGCTAGGCAGCAAGCCTTGGGGATCCTCCTGTTTCTGTCTCCTCGGTGATGGGATTGGAGGTATGCTGTGCTGTGCCCAGCTTTTTATGTAGGTGTTGGGGTTGTGAACTTGAGTCCTCATGCTTGCATGGCAATCACTATACAGACAAAACTACCAACCCATACCCCAGCACTGCCTTTTAAGGAAAAACTTACAAAGCTTTTTCAGCCCAATGTTTTCAGGAAATAGTAACTAAAACGCCTTTAATCCCAGCACTCGGGAGGCAGAGGTAGGAGGGTTGCTGTGAGTTCAAGGCCACTCTGGGACTCCATAGTGAATTCCAGGTCAGTCTGGGCCAGAGTGAGACCCTACCTCAAAAAAAAAAAAAAAAAAAAAGGTAAAGGGTAGTTTGGCTTGGTAATACACACCTGTGATCCTAGCTACTTGCAGGTTGAAATAGGGTTAACAGTTTGAGGTCATATGTGATTACATAGAGAGAGAGAGAGAGAGAGAGAGAGAGAGAGAGAGAGAGAGAGAGTGTGTGTGTGTGTGTAATTTCATGCTCTCAGTTTCTACACAAAACAGTACTTTCACCAAAAAATTAAAATCAATATTAACTAAGCTAGTATAATCACAAGTGTGCTATTATGACTTGAAAAGTTCAATATTTTCAAGATAATAATGAAAGCTTCCAAATAAAAAGGACAACAAAAACAGCAAAAATAAGCTAACAAGTAACAAGTAACTTTAGCAAGGATGCAGAATATCTATAATTAAACACTGATGAATCAGAGATCTAAATAAACAGAGAGAAATTTCAATTTATAGGTTCAAGCAATGATAGACAATATAAGATTTCAATGGATCTATTGATTTAACATAATCCTTATCAAATACCCAGCAAGATTTTTCACAGATGTCAACAACTAGGTTTTAGCAAATGCATAAAGATATGTATTTCAACTAAGTAACATTTCCTGATCATGATTTAATTTTCAAGTCTTTTCTACCACATTTATTCTATTCACATTCACTATGACTGTTTAATATACAGACATAGCCAGAACGTTTAGTGCCCTATTTAGAGATATAAATTACTAGTATGTCTTTCCCATTAGACCCTTGCTCTAAAGTATGTTCAGCAGAATGTCCATATGTGTCAAATGTTTGCTCACTAAACACATACTAGCCTAAGTGAACTTAGAACCTTCTAAGAAGTGAGGACAATACAAAAGGAAGAGAAAGGCTGCATAAAGTTCTAGTCACTGTCTTTAAGATTGTCTATGCTGTAAAAAATCTTAACAATCTCAGAACATAGAAACAATCCAATTAAACCTATTTATCTAATATAAAGGGCCATAAAATAACCAGTCCCTACTACCTTTCACAGCTTTATCCTCTGTTATAACCTAATATCCTTCCAAATCTGATATAAAAATTAAGTATTAAGCAACTTAACTTCCACACTTTTGCTACAACTGTATAAATGCCTTTCATTGTGTGTGTGTGTAGTAGGTGTGATATGGTATGCATGTATGTGTGTGATGTATACACATATATGTGCCAATGTGACACTCTGTGCACATGAGGAGGCTAGAGGACAAGACCAGGTGTCCCCGTCCATTGTTCATCCATTTGTCCCTTGAGATGGAGTCTTTTCACTGATTCCAGAGCTCGGGTAGTTTTCTGAGTCCCGCAATTCTCTGTTCTCTCCTCCCCCACAGGACTGGGGTTAAAGACAAGTGTGGCTACACTCAGCTATTTATGTGGGATCAGGGAAATTGAACTCAGTAGTCTCAGGTCCCCTTAGACCTTCATGCTTGCAAAGGAAATGCTCTTAACAACTGAGCTATCTCTCTTAACTCACCATCTTATTTTAACATGGGTTAAAGTTTCATTCATATCAGTTACTGATTCTGCATAATAATTTAACCTGAAACACTAACCATCATTTTATTATAATCATGTTGTTCATAAATTAGCAATTGGGAAAGGAAGAATAGTTTGTTTTATCTCTACAATGTCTGGTGACTCCACAAAGATCATTTTCAGTAATGACTCAACAATTGGGGGTTAGATTCATCTAAAAGCTTGTCCACTCACATGCTTAACACTTTGGCTATGAGAATCAAAGGCTACAACTGCCATGCAGAATGCTAACCTTTAGTCTCTCTGCATTGCCTGATTTCCTCAAAGGATGGTAGCCATGAAATAGTCAGACTTCTTAAGTGTTATGATTTAGATGTAAAATGTCCCCACAGATCTAGGTGTCTGAACCCTGGTGCTATTTTGGGAGGTCATGGAACCTTGGGGACATACAGCCCAGTAGGCAGACTCAGGCCACTAGGAGCAAGCTTTGAAGGTCCAACCTCGCTTCCATTGCCATCTCTCCTTCCTGATCAGCCATGAGGAGAGCAAGTTGCAAACCCCATGAAACAAGCCCCACAACCATGCCATCCCCACAAAATGCACTGTACTCCTTTAAAAAGTAAGTCAAAATGAATCCTTGCTCCCTTAAGTTGTTTCTGTCAGGCACTTTGTCATAGTGATGAGAAACATAATATACATGTGGTTCAAGGATTCAAGTGCAAACATTCCAAGGAAAAATAGGTCATCCACAAGAACTACTTATGAATTAGCCTCAGAAGCCCACATTTTTTGCTACAATGAGTTTATAAGACCACCCAGATTCACAAGAAAGAGGTATGCATTGTGATGAGAGAAATACCAAACAATTTTATGGCCACTAAAAGATAAAATTTTAAAAATAAACAAACAAAAGAACCACCGCCACAGCTGAGTCGAGGAGTGCAGCTCAGCTGACAGAGTACTTGTCCTGCACGTAGTAGCCCGAGTCCGGTCCTAAGCACTAACTGAAAAACAAAACAGACCTTACAGGGAACTTGCCAACATGTGCAGAGGTAGAACTATTTTACTATTGTAATAGAAAATAACATGGTCTTTCTGTAGCAGGTCTGTTCAATAAAATGAAAATGTAAGCCATATAAATTATTCCAAATTTTGTAGTGGCTGAATTATTAAATGTAAAAAGAAATACATTTAAAGTTTATTTAATAGCATATTTAACCCAAAATACATGTAAAATACAATTTCAACATGTAACAAATATAAAAAAGCCAGGTGTGGTGGCGCATGCCTTTAATCCCAGCACTCGGGACTCAGGGGTAGGAGGAGCACAGTGAGTTTGAGGCCACCATGAGACTACATAGTCAATTCCAGGTCAGCCTGGACCAGAGTGAGACCAGACCTCGAAAAAAAAAACAAAAGAAAAACAAAGAAAGAAAATCTGCTGTGGTAGTGCACACCTGCAATCCTAGCACTTAGGACGTGCAGGCAGAAGGATCAGACTAAAGGACCTCTTTGGCTATATAATGAGTTCAAGGACAGCCTGGGCTACCTGAGACCCTGTCTCAAACACAAATAAACAACCTGCAACTTATCTTTCCCAACCATAATAAAGTTTTATTCCCAAGAAGTAATCACCAAATTCCTCCTAGGCAGACTTAAATTCTCCCAATTTCTTTAGTATTTTATAGTTATTGTGATCACAGGATTTAATATAGCTTTTCATTTGATTGGGAGTTCCTAGAGATAGGGTTAATGTCGGTATTTCTCTTTTTCGTTTTTACTTTTTTGGTTTTTTGAGGTAGGGTCTCACTCTAGCCCAGGCTGACCTGGAATTCACTATGCAGTCTAAGGGTGGCCTCGAACTCATGGCAATCCTCCCACCTCTGCCTCCCGAGTGTTGGAATTAAAGGCATGAGCCACCACGCCTGGCAAGTCGGTATTTCTTTATAGTACCCAGAAGAGTGTTCTATGCCAATGTCCCTGATACATTTGTTCAGCACTTATTCCATAGCTAATACAGATCATACCAGCCAACAGTGTCATAGGTAATCGTGAATTAAGATATATATGTATATATATATATATGTTAATATTTAAATTTTAGAGGGCTGAGAGGTTTTAAGTTCTATTCCAAAGAATAAACTATATAATAATAATAATGATAAACTATATCGATCTGTCCTGTTTAATTACAGACCATATATAAAAGCTAGTTGCTTCACTAGAAACAATTGAACAACTGGTTATCTGCTCAGTTCCACTTACAATAAACACCCTGCATCATACACCTGAAAAAAAACAGCTCAGACTTGAACCTTTCAAAGAAAATACTCTTGAAATGTATGACAAATAGGAGATGGAGGCATCCAGTTGCTGTGTACAGGGTTTGGCTGTATGGTTTTCACTGAGTCTGTATAAAAGGTTAATTGTCAAGTAAAAACAAGAACAGGCATGAAATGGGAGGTTACTTTACCAAGTAAGGACAAAGAGAGAAGTAGAGCAATTACCTAATGTATCAAATTAATAATCACATATGACTTAAACCTCTTGGAATTGGGGTGAAATCATTACAGAAACACCAGTCAGCATTTCTTGTAAGACTCCTAAATAACTAAAGGGTTCCTCCCAACTTTCTATGCTAAAGGTTGGCATGTATTTCCCTTAGAGGAAAACACACTTATATGGTATTATAAAATCTTACACTTTTTTTTTTCTTTTTCAAGATAGGGTCTTGCTCTAGCTTTGGCAGACCTGGAATTCACTATGTAGTCTCAGGCTGGCCTTGAATTCACGGTGATCCTCCTACTTTGGCCTCCTGAGTGACAGGATTAAAGGCTTGTGGCACCACACCCAGCAAAAACTTACTTTCTTTTCTTTTCTTTTCTTTTCTTTTTGAGTTTTCAAGGCAGGGTCTCACTCTAGTCCAGGCTGACCTGGAATTCACTATGTAGTCTCAGGGCAGCCTCAAACTTATGGCGATCCTCCTACCTCTGCCTCCCAAGTGCTGGGATAAAAGGCATGCACCACCACATCTGGCTCAAAACTTATATTCTTAAGTACATGATCTCTGACTTTCAAGGACCCCATGACATTTGATAATGTCTATATCCAACTATGCACATACATACCATATTTTTAAAATTTATTTATTTGCAAGCAAAGAGAGATAGAGAGAAAACAGAGAGACAGACAGAATGGACACACCAGGGCTTCCACCCATTGCAAATGAATTCCACATGCATACACTACTTTGTGCATCTGGTTTTATATGGGTAGTAGGGACTCAAACCTGAGGTCCTTTGCTTTTGTAGGCAAGCACCTCAACCAAGCCATCTCTCCAGCCCACACCATCTTTTTAAATGCCTATAATATAGCCTAAGTAACCTAATCCAACAAAGGTTTTGTTATAGTAAATACAACACCCCCTGGTATTTCTTGGCTCATTTAGCCACCCTTCCTCAAGATTCCATATATTCACTGATTTTTTTTTTTTTTTTTTTTTTTTTTTTTTTTTTTTAGAGAGAGTGCAATACAGAGAAAAAAAGAGAGAATTGGCGCACCAGGGCCTTAAGTACTGCAATCGCATTCCAGATGCTTGTGCCACCTAGCAGAAAGTGCAACCTTGCACTTGCCTCACCTTTGTGCATGGGATCTGGAGAGAGATCAAACATGGGTCCTTAGACTTTGTAGGCAAGCACCTTAACCGTTCAGCCATCTCTCAGTCCTTCACTGACATCTTTAACTAGGATTCCCCTCATCCCAAGGCTAACACAAGTCAAAGAAATGTCATACCTAAAATATCTTTAAAAAAAAAAAAAAGTAAAGTGTTCTCTAAACTTTGTTACCACACACAGCAACTTCCACTCACAGTTCTGTATAAATCACAAAGCATGCCACAGACAAATAAATACTAATCAATGTGTTGACTAAAAAAGAGAATAATAAGTGATAAATACTCCTCTGATGCTTTCATTTTAAAGTATAAAGGTACACCATTTTAGCGCAAAGAATAATGCTTAGTTTTTTGAAAATGTGATTATATTCATACATAAAAACATTATAAAACTGAATCACAGCTGGGTGTGGTGACTCATGCCTTTAATCCCAGCATTTGGGAGGCAGAGATAGAAGAATCGCTGTAAGTTTGAGGCCACCCTGAGACTACAAAATGAATTCCAGGTCAGCCTGAGCTAGAGAAAAACCCTACTTTGAAAAACCAAAAAATGAAACAAAACAAACTAAATGACAAGGAGAGGGTGCTAGGAAAACAGCTCAGCAATTAGAAGCACTGGCTTGCAAAGTCTTCTAGCTCAGGTTCAATTCCCAACCCCAGCCACGTAAACCAGCTTGCAAGGGCCAGAGGCCCTGGCACCCCATACATACACATTAAAACAAATAAATATTTAAACTGAATCATTGTATGCATACTGTGTTTAGAAATGCTACATTGTTTAGCACTGAAAACTTTTTCTTTTTCTTTTTCTTTTTCTTTTTTTTTTTTTTTGGTTTTTCAAGGTGGGGTCTCACTCTAGCCCAGGCTGACCTGTAATTCACTATTGAGTCTCAGGGTGGCCTCAAACTCACAGTGATCCTCCTACCTCTGCCTCCCAAGTGCTGGGATTAAAGGCATGCGCCACCACGCCCGGCAAAACTTTTTCTTGAAAATAACAAATATCATCTTTTAAAGTAAAGACCTAATAGGACACAATTGCCCTTTGCACAAAGTTGCAGATATGTACCTATTATTGAAACAGTAATATCTATCCTATCTGTTGGATATTTTGCTTTTATCTTTAATGTAAGCAATCTTGTAATAAACATAAAATATTTTGATTATTTGCTAAATATTCATTCTACTACATCATAATTTAAACTGAATTTTTAGAATAAAATATGGGCTAGAAAGCAGTGAGTATCAAATGAGAAATTTCTGCTTTATGGAATCTTCTGATCCATAGTCAAGACATGTGATCCATTGTACTACTGGGCCTAAGACAGAAATTTCTACTTTAGAGATCATTTCAACCCTTCATCCTCTTCATATTTAAGTTCATTGTTGTCACTACAGCATGATTTCTGTATCATTTATCCTTTCCTTTAAAAAAATGTAATTAATTTATTTGACAGAGCAAGAGAAAGAGGTAGACAGAGAAAAAGGGGGGGGGGGGACAGAGAGAATGGGCACGCCAGGGCCTCCAGCCACCACAAACACACTCCAGGTGAATGCGCCACCTTGTGCATCTGGCTAACATGGGTCCTGGGGAATCAAACCTAGGTCCTTTGGCTTTGCAGGCAAATGCCTTAACCGCTAAGCCATCTCTCCAGCACCCCTTTCATTTTTTAACAAATTATCAATTCTAAGTATTACATTCCATCTTAACTAAGAACATGTACTTTTATAAATATGAGTCAATAAACTATTTTCAGTTTCTTTTTGCAATTCATTATTTTTTATAGTCTGATCAAATTCAGTCCTTGATTTATTCCTCATTTCAGTAAAAATTAAGCTGGACATTCTGTTCTATTTGGAAAAACAATCCACAATGCTATATGGGATCTATAATATTAAATTCAATTTATTCTAAAACATACTTTAAAATTTTGTACCATTTCAAAACCTCTTTGCTCATATAGTGAATTGCTAGGCTATAGATGCTAATTTTTTATATTTTTATTTATTCATTTATTTACCCAGAGATAGAGGAGAAGGAAAGAGGGGAGAGAGAACGGGCATGCCAGGGCCTTCAGCCACTGCAAATGAACTCAAGATGCACGCACAAAAGTGAGGTAAATGAAAGGTTGCACATGCCCACTAGGTGGTACAAGAGTCTGGCGTTCACTTGCAGTGGCTGAGGCCCTGGCACACCAATTCTCTCTCTAAACAAAATTTAAAAGAAAAGAATAAAAAATCTGCTATTGGTTAAATAGAATCAATGCCAAGCTAATGGAAGACTATATGGGAAGCTATGATAACTATCAAGAAGCAGCATATAATAGACACAGAGACAAAGCAGATTATGGAAGGTATCAATTTTTTTAAGAGTCCTTATCACAATAATAAAGAAACAAGCAAACAAATAAATAACTTGTATAACAAACTCTATTCTGATTATAATGGGATTCAATTAAAAATTAAAAATTCAATTAAAAAATAATAAAAGGGGGTGGAGAGATTGCTTAGCGGTTAAGTGCTTGTCTGCGAAGCCTAAGAACTCATGTATGACTCTCCATAAGCCGAATGCACAAGGTGATGCAGGTGTGCAAGGATGCACATGTGCACAAGTTGGTACACACTGGAGTCTGGAGTTTGACTGCTGGGGCTGGAGGCCCTGGTGTTCCAAATCTCTCTCACATGCATTTGCTCTTTCTCGCTTTCTCTCTCTCTGGTAAAAAGTAATAAAAAGAAAAATAATAAATCTCCCAGAGATTCTAAAACACTGGGAGATACAATTCTAAATAATACCATGGTAGTTGGAATGGATGTCCCCCAGTATATTCAGCATTTCGTCAAAGCTTGTAATTTAGATCTCCAGCCACCTGGCTGGAGGAGGTATCACTGGGCTGATCCTGGTGTCCAACCCTAAGGTAGGGGTGGATTTGGAATTCCAGCCTAAAGATATGCAAAGTGCTTGAGCTTTGCCTGTGGTTCCTAAAGTGTACTTGCTTGCTTGTGGTGACTTTTGGCCTCTCTCTCTCTCTCCTTGGTCCTGTGAAAGGAGGCCATCTTCTTCTGCCATTATGGAACTTCCCCTGAATCTGAAAGCAACAAATAAATTCATTCTTCCTCCCATAAACTGTGTCTGGTCTGAAGGTTCATCCCAGCAATCTGAAGCTGTCCACTATATTCATGAAGCAAAGTATAACTCAAGCTGAAGGTTTATATACACTTAAACTGAATAAAATGAAAATAAGTTATTAAAGTTTAAGAGACAATTAAGGCAGTACTTGAAGTACTAAACACTTTTATTACAAAAGAATAAAGGTCTCAAGACAATGACATCTGCTTCTACCTGAGAAGTTAGAAAGAGAAATTGATTCTAGAACAAGCAAGAGAAAAATAATAATGATACAAATTAATGAAAATGATAACTGAAAAGCAGCACAGAACACAACGAAAATAAAGTATGATTCTTTGAAAAGATCAATAAAAACTGGTAAGGTTCTTCATGTAAAGAAGAAAGAAAAATGGTGTGCAGTTTTAGATTTTCATTTAGGTCTGTTATCCCTCTCTTGGAAGTACATTTTTAAATATACTGGTGGGGACTAAGAAGATGGATCAGTGGTAAAAGGCACTTGCTTTTTGCACCACATAAAGCCAGATACAAAAAGTGGTGCCAGCACCTGGCATTGATTTATAGTAGCAGAGACCTTGGCACATACATACATATGCTCATGCAAATCAATAAATAAAATGTTTAAATAAGTAAGTATCCTTAGAGAAGACTAAGAGAAACACATAGCATGAGAAATAACTTTGCTAGACATTTTTCTGACATAAGATTAATATTCAGAATAAGGAACTTTAAAAATGTAACACCAGGGCTGGAGAGATGGCTTAGTGGTTAAGGTGCTTGCCTGCAAGGCCAAAGGACCCAGGTTCAACAACCCAGTACCCACGTAAGCCAAATGAACAAGGGGGTGCATGCATCTAGAGTTCATTAGCAGTGGCTGGAGGCCCTGGCATGGCCATTCTCATTCTCCCTCTCTCTCTCCCCCTGCCTCTCAAGTAAATAAAGAAAAAAAAATTTTTTTAAAAATGTAACACCAGGGGCTAGAGAGATAGCTCAGCAGTTAAGGCACTTGGCCTGCAAAGCCTAATAACCTGGGTTCAATTTCTCAGTACCCTTGTACAGCCAGAAGCATCTACAATGGTACATGCATCTGAAATTCATTTGCAGTGGCCAGAAGCCCTTATGCACCCACTCTCTCTGTCTGCCTCTCTTCTAACTTTCTCTGCTTGCAAATAAGTAACAAGTGACAATTAAAAATAATCAATAAATGGGCAAGTAAACCAGATACTTCTTAAATAAGAAATAGTATTAACAGTTAATAAGTACATTAAAAATGTTCAATATCACTGGGCGTGGTGGCACACGCCATTAGTCCCAGCACTTGGGAGGCAGAGATAGGAGGACTGCCATGAGTTCAAGGCCACCCTGAGAATACATAGTGAATTCTGGGTCAGCCTGGAATACAGTGAGACCCTATCTTGAAAAACCAAAAAACAAACAAACAAAATGCTCAATATCAAATTACAAATCAAAATTACAAATCAAAACTACATTGAGAGTCCATCTCACCACAGTCAGAAAGGCTATTATCAAGAAAAAAAATTAAAAAACAGCAAGTGCTAGGGAGAATGAGAGGTGGGAAGGGGTATATGTGGTGGTTTGAATCAGGTATCCCCCCAAAACTTACTTGTTCTAAATGCTTGATCCTCAGTAGATAGCAATTTGGACAATGGAACCTTGCTGGAAATGTGTTGCTGAAGTGAATCTTGATGGTTTATTAGCCTCTGGCTTGCCAATGTTAGTTGGCATACTTTCCTGCCGCTATTATCCACCTGATATTGGCCAGGAGGTGATGTCCAGCCTCTGCTCTACCATCTTTTCCCCTACCTTCATGAAGCTTCCCCTACAGACTGTAAGCCAAAATAAAAATAAAAAACTTGGGCTGGAGAGATGGCTTAGTGGTTAAGCGCTTGCCTATGAAGCCTAAGGACCCCAGTTCGAGGCTCGGTTCCCCAGGTCCCACGTTAGCCAGATGCACAAGGGGGCGCACGCGTCTGGAGTTCGTTTGCAGAGGCTGGAAGCCCTGGCGCGACCATTCTCTCTCTCTCCCTCTATCTGTCTTTCTCTCTGTCTCTGTCGCTCTCAAATAAACAAATAAAAAATTTAAAAAAAATAAAAAACTTTTCTCCCATCAGCTGCTTTTGATCTGGTGCTTTATTCCCAGCAATGAGAAATTAACTGCAATAGCTATTGCTGGTGAGAATGTAAATTAGTACAACCACTTTGGAAATCAATATAAAAGTTTCTCAAAAGTAGTGAGCTAACATATGATATAGCTAGCCACTCCTGAGTATATCTTAAAGTAATCAAAGTCAGCATACAAAAGAAATACCTACATACTCATGTTTAGAATGGTACTATCCAAGCTATAAAATCAGCCTAAATGTTCTCAATGCAAGGATCAATAAAGAATTGTGATATATGTACATAATGGAGTACTATTCAGCCATGGAGAAAAACTAAAATCATGTCATTTGCAAGAAAATGGATAGAATTGGAGATCCATCCATTAAATGGACTAAGCCAGACTTAGAAAGACAATTAGTATGTGTATTCTCTCACATGTAAAGGAAGGAAAGAAAGAAGGGGGAGAAAGAGGATAACATGAAAGAGGTGGGAGTGTTGGGCTGGAGAAATGGCTTAGTTGTTAAAGGTGCTTGTCTGCAATGCCAAAGGACCGTGGTTCAATTCCCCAGGACCCACGTAAGCCAAAGGCATGAGGTGGCGCATGCATCTGGAGTTCAACAGCAGTGGCTGAAGGTCCTGGCATGACCATTCACTCCCTCCCCCTCTCCCCCCTCTCTTCTGCCACTCTCTATCTCTCTCGAAAAATAAATAAATACTAAAAAAAAAAGAGAGGGATGAGTAAGAAAGGGTACTGGGAGGGGTGGCCATGATCAGAACATATTATATACATGTATAAAATTGTTACAATGAAGCCTGGGGAGATAGCTCAGTCCTATTTTTAGTGTTAACTTGCAAACATGAGGACCTCAGTTCAATGCACAGAACCTGTGTAAAAATGCCAGCCATGATAGTACTGTAGTACATTATATATATACTATATATAAATAAATATATATTTATGTAGTATCATGTAATATCATGTTGTAATAGTATTATAATTCCAATGCTGGGAGAGTAGAGACAGGAGGATCCCTGGGTTCTGCTGGCCAGGCTGTCTAGCTTACTTGGTGAGTTCCATGCTGCTGTACTTACCTTCTTGTGACTTCTTGTGAAACATGTGACAAAAATCAGCTCTTGGCAGGCAAGGGTTTATTTCAGTTTACAATCTCCAGGGTAAGTTTGTGCAAGGCAGGAAAAGGACGGTTAGTAGAGGTGGAACATCTCAATTTGCCACAGCAGCTGGCAAAAAGCAGCAAGAGTGAGCTGAGCTAGCACTAGCCAGCTGAGGAGTCATAAACTTCAAGGTCCACTCCCAGTAACACACCTTCTCCAGCAAGGGGCCCCTCCAAAATCACCACCAGATGGAGACCAAGTATTCAGAAAAATGCATCTATGGGGGACATCACATTCAAACCACCACACAGGCCAGTGAGAGATCCTATCAAAAAAGAAGTGGACTGTGTCTGAGGAACAACAACCAAGGTATTTAGCCTCCACACACATGAACACACACATACATCTCATCTGCACACATACACACACACACACACAAACATATATTAAAAAGTTGCAAGGAAACTGTATAATTAATAAATTTAGTTTATATTCATAAATGCCTATAGAAAGAAAAACATAAAGATCGTGGGGAGAGAGGGAATTACCATGGGATATATTTTGTAATCATGGAAAATGTTAATAAAAATTTAAAAAAATAAAAAATAATAAAATAATTTAAAAAAAGAAAAACATAAAGATCAAAATAGACAACTCTGTACCTCAAGAAACTAGCAAAGGAGAACAACTAAGCTCAAGTCAGCACAGCCTAACAGACATAAGAGAAATCAAACCAGAGTCAGTGAAATAGTACGACAATTAAAAAGATGAACTAAGAGACAGTATTCTACAAAGATAAACTGCTAAGTTTTTTAGCTACACTGATGAAACAGTGAGAAGACTCCAAGATATGAGAGAGACATTACAATTGATAGCATAGAAATATCAAGGATCATTAAGACTACTACGAACAATTATTTGTAAATATATTAGGTAACCTAGAAAATAACTAATTCTTAAAAGCATACAGCTTATCAAAACAGAATCATAAACAAATAGAAAATCTAAGCAGATATGTAACAAGCAAGAAAATTGAATCAGTAATCAAAAATCTTCCAACATAGATAAGCCTCGGACTACACAGCTTTCTGATGAATTCTACCAATATTTTAATACCAAATACTCTCAATGGAGCTGGGAAGATACTTGGTCGAAAAAGACACTTGCTTGCAAAGCCTGTTGGCCCTAGTACACAAGTAAAGGCAGATACACAAAGTACTGCATGCATCTGGAATTCATTTGCAGTGGCAAGAAGCCCTGGCATGGCCCTCTTTTTCTCTCAAATAAATTTTAAAAAAAAACAATCTCAAATACTTCCCAAAAAATGGAAGAGGAGGGAATAACTTCTAACTCATTCTATAAATATTATTTCATATCAAAGCCAGATAAAGGCACTATAAAAATAGTAAATTATAATAGTCTGATGAACAGAGACACAGAAGTATTCAACAAAATGCCAGCAAACAATTCACATTGTAAAGAATCAGCTAGTAGCCAGGCGTAGTGCTCTATAGCTTTAATCCCAGCACTCGGGTGGCTGAGTTATGAGGATCACCAAGGCCAGTGTAGGGCTACAGGGTGAGTTCCAGGTTTGATTCCCTAGGACCCATATAAGCCAGATGCATAAGGTAGCAGATGTGTCTGGAGTTTGTTTGCAGTGGCTAGAGGCCCTGACGTGCCCATTCTCTCCCTCCCTCCCCCTCCTCTCTCTCTCACTGTCTCTGATTCAAAAAGAAAATATCAGCTAAGTGTGGTAGCATACACCTGTAATAGTACTCAAGAGACTGAAGCAGAACTAGTTTGAAGGCATTCACAGCGTATTTCAGGCCAACATGGCTACATAAGACCTGATACCAAAACCATACAACACACAGAATGGTTCATCCTAGGAATGTAAAAATAGTTCAACATATGCACATTAGTAAATATGATTCGCCACATTAACAAAATGAAGGATAAAAATACATGATCATTTCAACAGGCACACAAAAAAGTATTTGACAAAATCCAGTATCTTTAATAATAAAAACCCTACAATAATGTACAGAAGGAATGTGTTTCAAGATAATAGAAACCACATATGCTCAATTCGCCACACTCAGTGGTAAAAAGCTAAAACATGAAGAACAAGACAAAAGTTGCCCACACTCACCACTTCTGCTCAGCACAGAATTCAAAGTCCAGAAAGAGCAATTAGTAAATACACAAGACATCCAAATTTGAATGTAAGAAATGAGCAAAATTGCCTATTTGCAAATAACTTTATATAAAATTCTAAAGATCCCACAAAAACCTACTAGAACTATTGAAGTACATAAACTCAACATCTAAAACTCAGAATTGTTCTATACTGTGATAACAAGCCACTCCGGGGACCTGGGGAGATAGCTCAGCTAGCACTGTGCGTGCTGTGCAAGCACGAGGGCCTGAGTCCAGTTCTCAGAACCTAAAGGGGGGGGGGGGCAGGTGTGGTGGCACAGGTGCTTGTAACTATAGCTCTTGAGAAGTGGAGACAGGCGGATCCTTGGTGCTCACTGGCCAGTGAATGTAGCCTACTTGGGAAGTTCCAAGCCAATGAGAGACCCTGTCTCAAAAAACGATAGATGGTATAATCATGGAAAATGTTAATAAAAATTAAAAAATTAAAATTAAAATTAAAAAATTTTAAAAAGAAAATGGTAGATGGCATTCCTTGGGAACAATACATGAGAAACTACACCCTAGGTTGTCCTCTGACCTAAACACACCCACACCCGTACCAACTCCCACCAAACACACAAGAAAAACTTAGGATATAATCCTGTTCCTGATAGTATCAAAAAAATAATAAAGTACTTAGGAATAGATGTAATCAAGGAGGTAAAAGATCTATATGTGGAGACTATAAAATGCTGATGAAAGAAATCGAAGACACGAATACATTAAAGATTTCTCATGTTCATGGATGAATTAATATTGTCAAAATGTCCATACTAAGGGGCTGGAGAGATGGCTTAGCAGTTAAGTGCTTGCCTGTGTAGTCTAAGGACCCCGGTTCGAGGCTCGATTCCCCAGGACCCACGCAAACCACGTGCACAAGGAGGCACATGCACCTGGAGTTTGTTTGCAGTGGGTGGAAGCCCTGGCACATCCATTCTCTCTCTATGTATCTCTCTCTCTCTCTCTCTCTCCTTCTCTCTCTCTCTCTCTCTCCTCTCTCTCTCTCTCTCTGTCACTCTCAAATAAATAAAAATAATTTTTTAAATGTCCATACTACTCAAAACGTGATGTGCAGATGCAATCCACTTTTTCTTCCTGAAGTAAGAGCCAGCATGCTTTAAAAATAAATAAAGCTCTTCCTTGCAACTGGCTAGAATAGTAGCTAAGATGGCATCACTGTCTTTCTCTGCAGAAAGTGTATTAGAATACAGCTGAATACAGTTGAAAGTTGGGTATGAAACACGTCATCCCAGCACTCAGGAAATCGAGGCAGGAGGACAATAAACCCTAGTCCAGCTTGGACTATGTACATAATCAGACTCTGTCTTAACTATTTAAGGGGATGGGGAGGGAGCAGTTCCATAATAATGATATGATTTTAGGAATACCTTGAAATGCAATCTTCACTTTCTTTCAAATAAAGTCACAAGGGTTTTGTGCTTTTGTATGTATATGTATGGTGTCTGTGTGTATGCATACTCATTTATGTGCATGGTTGATGTTAGGTATCTTCCTCAATTATTCTTCACTTGATTTTTTAAAAAATATTTGCGCCGGGCGTGGTGGCGCATGCCTTTAATCCCAGCACTTGGGAGGCAGAGGTAGGAGGATTGCTGTGAGTTCAAGGCCACCCTGAGAGTCCATAGTGAATTCCAGGTCAGCCTGGGCCAGAGTGAGACCCTATCTCGAAAAACCAAAAAAAAAAATTTGCAATCAGAGAGACAGACAGGCAGAGGATGAATGAGAATGGGCAAGCCAGGGCCTCTAGTGACTGCAAACTCCAGACACATGTGCCATCTTGTGCATCTGGCTTTGCATGGGTACTGAGAAGTCAAACTTGCATACTTGGGCTTTGCAGGCAAGAGCCTTAACTGCTGAACCATCTCTACAGCCCCTTCATTTGATTATTTTTTTCAAAAACACTATTTTTTTAAATTATTTGAGAGAAAGAGAAAGAGAAAATGGGCACACCAGGGCTTCTAACCACTACAAACAAACTCCAGATGCATGCACCACCTTAAGCATCTGGCTGGGGAATTGAACCTGGGTTCTCAGACTTCGTAGGCAAGTGCCTTAACTGCTAAATCATACCTAGCCCTCCACTTGATTTTTTAGGACAGGGTCTGTTACTGAACTTGGAGCTCCCAGACTCAGCTAGACGAGCTAGCCGGCAAGCCCTAGGGATCCGTCTCCGCCTCCCCACTGCTGGACTGCAGGCAGGCCACAAGTCTCAGGTTGGACGAGGGCGCTCAGGTCCTCATGTTTGTGCCCCAAGCAGTGTACCTGCTGAGCCATCCTCATAGCTCCTGCCACAAGTTTAGGCAGTTGAATCATTAGGAGCAAAATAGCAGCAGCAGCCAGGCCCCCAAATTCTGCCACCTCTATTTGGGATATTGTTAAATAGACAGCAATAGGTATGCACAGTGTATTATGCAGATAGAAAGAAATCAGAGAGAAGTGATGTCTAAGGTGACAGAATTTCCACAGATCCAGGAAAAACTGAGGACAGTGTATTCATGCACAGGACCTCCTCCAATCTGATGGAAAGCCTCATAGTTCCTTTCACCATGCAAACTACTGGGGAGGAGCAACATAGCTTTTCCATATGGCTTTAGGATAGTTCTAGTTCCTCTAAGAAGCAAACTGCTTCCTATAGGTTTCCTGAGAACACCAGAGGATGTGTGTGAGGAAGTAAGGATAAAATGTGTAGGTTAGTGATAAAATGTGTAGATAGTTCAAAGGATTAGAAAAATTCATTGAAGTGCAAAGTTGAGACATGCAGTGAAGATTAACAAGAAAAATGAAAGCTGAAGTGAGAGCTTTGAAGTTAAACTGTGTCTAGATGAAGGTGATAAAAGTGAGAAACCAAGTTTTTCAATATGGTTCTTTAAAATAACAAAAAACAAGGCTGGAGAGATGGCTTAGCAGTTAAGGTGCTTGCCTGTGAAGCCTAAGGACTCATTCATTCAACATTCCAGGTCCCTCACAAGCCATACACACGGTGATGCCAGTGTGCAAGGCCACACGTGCACAAGGGGGTGCACATGTCTGGAGTTTGACTGCAGAGGCCCTGGCACACCAAGAAAGAAAAAAGGAGAGAGAGAGAGAGGGAGGGAGGGAGGGAGGGAGGGAGGGAGGGAGGAAGGAAGGAAGGAAGGAAGGAAGGAAGGAAGGAAGGAAGGAAGGAAGGAAGGAAGGAAGGAAGGAAGGAAGGAAGGAAAGAGTCTGTTGGGTTTGTTTTAAAAAAAAATAAGTAACCATAAACAAAGCTTAATTATAGTAACAAGGTAGATACCACAGGAAAGGGAGTACAGGGGTTAGAACCCAGGTCACTGCACATTAGATACTACTGTTACTTCCCTTTTAAGTTAATGAAAAGAGGCACAGAGACTTTAAATAATTTGCCTGAGGTCACAAGATTACTAAGTGGAGAAGCCAGAACTAATATTCAAGTAAGCCTGGCTCTAAAATCCATAATCTTTCTTAACCATTTCACAAATTATTTTTCTAGATGCTATACCTTATATTCATTTAGAGTCAAACAGAACAAAGCTAAATTATTTCTACCTTCTGACTATTCTACCTCAATAATATTAACTTCAACCTTTGGGATAACTTATGGCCCCTCATTGAACAATCTAACAAAATCCTGTCAAACACTCTATTCACTCCTATTGTTATACAGCCAAAGGCAAGATTAGCTTTTCCAAAAGCTAATAGTTTTTGCCAACCTTACTAATAAAATGTTCAGAGATTATTTCAAATGAACTGTAGGTACCTTACATCATAGTTTTATAGGACATAATTATAGTAAAATATTTTAATTTTTCTATCCTATTAATGTTAGTCCATCATCCTAGCTTATATATGAACTTTTCCTTCCAGCTATATACCCGAAAGCAATAAACAGGAATCAGTAACATTCCCTCTCCAAATGGAGTACAGCCTTTAAGATTTCTGCAGTGGAAGCAGCTGTCACCACCTGCACAAAACCTGTACAATATTGGGCCCATCAACATGTCTTCATGGATGATGGAGGAGGAGGAAAAAAAAAAGACATCAAAATACAAGAGGGGGGCTGGAGAGATGGCTTAGCGGTTAAGCGCTTGCCTGTGAAGCCTAAGGACCCCAGTTCGAGGCTCGATTCCCCAGGACCCACATTAGCCAGATGCACAACAGGGTGCACGCGTCTGGAGTTCGTTTGCAGAGGCTGGAAGCCCTGGCGCGCCCATTCTCTCTCTCTCCCTCTATCTGTCTTTCTCTCTGTGTCTGTCACTCTCAAATAAATAAATTAAAAAAAAATAGAAGAGGGATTAGTTGGAAAGAAAGGGGCTCAGGATGAGGAGTGGGGGAGGGAGAAGGTAATAGGAGGAGATTATTATCAGAAATATATACATATATGAAAATTTTCAATGAAAGTTTAAGAAAGATTTCTTGCACTGGAAAAAGCATCTAGAAGAAAGACGGACAGTTGGCGCTAGTAGACATTTAACACTTAATAGCACTTTAGGTCAGACACTCTCAGTTCAATTATCATGAATATAACTCATATATAACCTTCAAACAAACACAGGGCTTCCCGTAATCCATCTGAGCTCCACTGAAAATCACTGAGACAGCTTGGAGAGTTTTTAAAACTTTACTAGAGAAACCCAAACAGTTAACAGAAGCAAGAAGCTTACAAACAGATCAAAGTATACACTGAACAACAGTGCTCTCCAATCTTTTACCTTTGTCACTTCACGCGACTTAACATATCATGGCAAACCACAACATTGTGCATAGTCAAAGATCTCAGTTACTCAACACAAAGATGGCTCAGCCAAGGGCCTCAGGATATATATTCAAGGTCTGCACTTGCTGGGCATGGTGGCTCATGTCTATAAACTCAGCACTTGTTCAAGGCCAGCCCAGATTACACAGTGAGTACCAGGTCTGACTGGACTACAGTGAGACTGCCTCAAAAAAAGATAAGATCCACACTTACCTATCACAGTTTATTTGTTCCCAGCATTCAAAACTCCTAAGACACTCCAAATCAGAGTTACCCAAAGTCCTCATCAAAAGGCCCCTGATATGGATGGCTGATCTAACTAATTCCTCTTGGTCTCTTAGTTGTTCACTTCTGAATTTGTTTTTCCTCAGATTATCTAAAATTTCAGTATCACCCGCCTGATAAACACTCTGTATCAGAAATTGAAACTGTCCCCTGAGCAATTTCCTTGACAACTAGGAGACTCTGCACAAACAGTCCCAGGGTAATGATCAACCCAGCCAGGACCTGATTAAATTGCTAGCTATGCAAGTCCTGCCACTCTTCCCTTTGTTCTGCTGGTAGTACCCCAAAGCTATTGTTGGCACCTGAAAACAAAACTTAGATCTGTTTTCCCAGGTGGCCACACTGAGAACAAACTCCTACCCTTCCTTTCCTGCTATATCATTTTTGCCATTTGTTTTTTTTTTTGTTTTTTTGTTTTTTTGTTTTTTTTTTTTGAGGTAGGGTCTCACTCTAGCCCAGGCTGACCTGGAATTCACTATGGAGTCTCAGAGTGGCCTTGAACTCACAGTGTTCCTCCTACCTCTGCCTCCCAAATGCTGGGATTAAAGGCGTGTGCCACCATGCCCGGCCCATTTGGTCTTTTGACAAGCATAACTAGAACCTGAGAAATCCAGCTTCTGAACTCCTTGTATTCTAGGACATGGGAAAGTACTGTCTTGGGCTCTTTTTCTTAAGAGGCCCAAAAAGGGCTGGAGAGCTGGCACAGAGGTTAGATGTTTTGGCTTGCAAAGCCTGATGGTCCAAATTCGATTCTCCAAAACACATTAAGGTCAGATACACAAAGCTCCCCATGTGTCTTGGAGTTTATTTACAGTGGCAGAAAGCTCTGGGATGCCACATATTCTCTCTCTGCATCTCTCTCTCTCTCTCTCTCTCTCTCTCTCTCTGTCTCACACACACACACATTTTTTAAGAGGCAGAAAGAAAGAGAAAGAGAGACAGTGAGAGAAAGGAAGGAAGAACGAACGAATGAACAGCCAAGGCCAATCTATATTTTAGACCCTCCTTTTTTTTTTCTTTTGGTTTTTCAAGGTAATGTCTCACTCTAGCTCAAGCTGATCTGAAATTCACTATGTAATCTCAGGGTGGCCTTGAACTCACAGTGATCCACCTACCACTGCCTCCCAAGTGCTGAAACCCTCCTAATTTTTGTCCCTGCTATTGTTTGTTTGTTTGTTTTCTCTTGGAGATAGTGTGTCACTGTAGCCCAGACTGACCTCAAACTCCCCAACCTTGCCTCCTAAAGGCTGAAATAGCAGGCATGTGCTACCACACTCACCCCATTTCTGCTTTTCACCTAGAAGAAATGCCTCTAGTTGTTTGGTGACTGACAGTGTGAATGACTAGGCTTAAAGTTAAATTCCTGCCTCCAAAGATAAGGAATGACTACCTGAAAGAAAAAGGTAAGGAGACATGACACTATAAAATATACAACCAGAAGTTGAAACTTGCTGCAGGGGCCATCGGTCTATAGCTCAGGGGTAACAGGCTTGCTATGAGGCCCTGGGTTCAATTCCTAATACTTTAAAAAGAAGGCCAGGAAGGCAGGAACAGAGGGGACAGAAGAAAGCAATCACAGAAGTCCATGTGCACACTGAGAGCTGCAGCGCCTGTAGGTGACTTGACGCCCCGTGCCCGTGCTCCTTACCGGGCCGCTCTGTAGCTGAGCCTCTCACGACGGCTCAGAGCAGCGGCAAGTGCTCTGGCTCCACTAGCAACAGCAGCACTAGTTCCAGTTCTGAGTATGTTCTGTTGCAAAAGTAGCCAAAAAATAACGTTCACTAATTTACTGGAGCTCAAATTTACTTTTAGAAGATCAAAGACAACAACTTAAGTTCCTAAGGTGCACTGCCATAGTAAACCAAGCATTATACAGAATCAAATCCCCATCACACAGCCACTTCAACCAAACAGTGTCTAAACAAATCTCCCTGTTCATATAACAGACTAACGGGGATGTTAACAATCTACATTCTGCCTAGCAGAAGTTTCGGAAAATACAGTGACATATACAAACATTTAGAACCTCTAACTCATGTAAAAGAAAGACAGTGCATATTTTAATTCAAATTCTGCAAACTGGAAAATTGGAAAAAAATCTCATGGTACTTTTTAACACAATAGTTAAAACTGAACTTTTATCTCAGGTCATGTTAAAGCCCATTGTGGTGGTTTGATTCAGGTGTCCCCCATAAGCTTAGGTGTTCTGAATGCTAGGTTCCCAGCTGATGGATATTTGGGAATTAATGCCTCCTGGAGGGAGTGTATTGTTGGGGGCGGGCTTATGGCATTATAGCCAGTTTCCCCATGCCAGTGTTGGCACACTCTCCTGTTGCTATGGTCCACCTTATGTTGGCCAGGGGGTGTTGTCCACCCTCTGCTCATGCATCATTTTCCCTGCTATCATGGAGATGATGCCTGTAAACCTAAATAAACCCCTTTTTCCCCAAATCTGCTCTTGGTTGGGTGATTTCTGCCACACCCATGTGTCGGGGGTGGGAGGTGAGGAAGAAGGCCCTTGAAAGTAATGTGAAAGACTATGAAACTGTACATTAATAAGATGTTCACTGTCAATAAAACTATACTAAGTCTATCAAGTCTTACTATTGTATTCCCAGAACTTAACACAATGCCTAAAATATAACAATTGTAACTAACAGTAAAAATATTTCTGAAAACCAGCTTGTGAGCTGAAGAGATGGCTGAGTGGCTACAGCACTTGCTTGCAATGCTGACTAGCCCTGGTTCAATCCCCCCAAACCCATGTAAACCCAGATGCACAAAGTAGCACATACAGTGGCAAGCGGCCCTGGTATGCCCCCACTCACCTCTCTCTCTCCTTCCTTCCTTCTATCTCTTTCTGCTTGCAAATAAATAATTTCTTTTAAAAACTACAAAAATTAAAAAAACACAATAACCAGCTTGCAACATCTACTACAATGAGTCGCTTTTCCCCCAAACCCAGACATTTGCACATGCTAGGTAAATAACCTGCCACTGAGCAACATCCCCATCTCATGGTAAAATATTTTAGTTTTAGAAACGTACAGACAGAGGAAGAGCAGGGCTGTATCATCTCAGCAACTATCAAGTGACACTGGACAAGCTATTAGGTCTCTCTAGATTTTGATGGCAAACTTTTAGGATACAGATGAATTTCAGCATTTAACTTGCCTGAAAGGGTCCATTTTCTCTTTAGCTTTCCAAATACTGACTTCATGTAGATCCTGAAGTAATATCTAAGTTTCACAGATTGCAGATATTCTTGGCCCAACTTAGAGCATCTTTAAGCTAGCCATAATTAATTGTTTATAAAGAATTGAACTTTACTAAGATTGTTCATGTTCATAATAAATACATAAGATATAAATCCTCTTCATAGCTTCATTACATTTAAGATGTCAGAAATCGTTCCTACTGACCCCTTCATAGATACATTCAGTGTAATATGCCTAATCACTTATTATAAATTATCACTAAATATACAGATAAATACTTCCAATTAAGATGCACCCTAACACTAGCAGGCGGAGATAGGATTGTCATGGGTTCAAGGACATCCTGAACTACACAGTGAGTTCCAGTTTAGCCCAGGATAGAGTGAGACCCTACCTCAATAAAAGTGTATGTCAAGCTGGGGGTAGTGGCACACACCTGTAATTCCAGCACTGGGGAAACTGAGGCAGAAGGATTCCAAATTTGAGGACTATACTGCAAAATCCTATAGGAGAAAGAGAGGAGAGAAGAAAAGAGGATAAGGAAGGAGGGAGAGAGAGAGAAAAGGAGGGAAGAAGAGAGAAAGAAATTTCAAAGTATTTCATGAAAGGAACCTTCAATGGTAATGTACTAATGATAAACTGCCATAACAGTAGCACAGACATAGCCATCACCAGGTAAATTTATAACTAACTAATACAATTTTAGTTACCAAAGCTTAAAATATTTTTTCAATAATATACTTATTTATTCACTACCTTGGTGATTCTCATCCTAAAATTTTGTATGTTGATACTAGTGACATCTTATAGACACATAAGTACCACTAGAGGACACCAAATACTTCATTTTAAAAAACTAACACATTTGTGAGTTATAAGGAAATAACTATGCATTGCAATAGCCAAAACTGGGAAAGTTTCATGTGAATCTTCAAATAACAACACAAAGATGTGAGCATATTTTATACAGGAAATGAGATGCTTGAGTCACCAAAGAATTTGACTTTAGGGGCTGGCAACATAGCACAGTTGGTGGTATGCATGCCTCGCACCCCTGGGTTCAAGCCCCATGCCTCATAAACCAGGCATAGTAGTGCATATATGTCTATATCCACATGTTTGTATATAATCACATTAAGATAATAGTTATGTCAATCTCCACAGCTGCATACATTTTCTTCCACATCATAGTGTTTCATATATAACATTTTTAATATATATATATAAAGTATTTTTTGTTTATTTGAGAGAGAAAGAAGAAAGAAAAAGAGAGAGGCACACCAGGGCCTCTAGCCTCTGCAAACACATTCCAGATACATAGGCCACCTTGTGCATCCGGCTTACATAGGTACTGGGGAATCGAATGTGGGTCCTTATGCTTCTCAGACAAGCACCTTAACTGCTAAGCCATTTCTCCTGCCCAATATATCTTTATTTATTTGCAAGCAGAGGGAGAGAGGAGAGAGACAGAGAGAATGGGCATACCAGGGTTTCCAGCCACTAGAAAAGAACTCTAGATGCATGCACCACCTTGTGCATCTGGCTTTATGTAGGTGCAGGAAAATCAAACTTAGATCCTTAAGCTTTGCAGGCAATCACCTTAACTGCTGGGCCATCTCTCCAGCCCTCATATATAATGTTTTAACATTAAAAGCTTCTATCTTCTACAACCACAATTTCAATAAAGGACTCTTATCAAAGACATTGCACAATTTGAATACATCCAAAATTCTGACTTGAAAAAAAAACTTGTCATAGGCAGAAGAAATTAATATGGTGGAAAATTTGGCTCAATGTTCCTAGCTGAACTTCCTCTAGAATATTTATGTCTCCTTGCAGTTCCCTCCTTCTCAGCAAATGAAACTAACCAGCAAAATACAGAAGGTCTAGGTAGCATACAGAGATCTTACAGATACTGGGCAATTTAGGAAACAAAATAAGGCTTCATATTGGTCAACTATGTTTGTATATAATGTGCCATCATATTATACCACACTATTATAATATATCTAATTACAGTATATTATAGTATAGTATGTTTTCAAATACCCCAAAAATTCTATTCAGTCATGTTTTGAGGATTCTATCTAAAAAATGTTGCCCTAACTTTTAATAAGGCCACAAGATATTCAGTTTGTTTGTTTGGTTGGTTTTTCGAGTTAGGGTCTCACTCTAGCTCACGCTGACCTGGAATTCTCTATTTACTCTCAGGACAGCCTCGAACTCATGGCAATTCTCCTACCTCTGCCTCCCAAGTGCTGGGATTAAAGGCAGGTGCCACCATGCCCAGCTTGTTTGTTTGTTTTAAAGCAAGGTCTCACTCTAGTCCAGACTAACCCGAAGCTCACTCTGTAGCCCAGGCTAGTCTTGAACTCACAGTAATTCTACAACCCCAATCTTAGAGTGCCGGGACATCTGTAGCCCAGGCTGGCCTCAAACTCAGGGCAATCTTCCCATCCCAGCTGGGATCCTATATTGCTCTTTCACCTTGTTTCCTTGAGACAAGGGTTCTCACTGAACCTGGAGCTTATCATTTTCTTTTTTTTTTAAAAAATTTTTATTAACATTTTCCATGATTATAAAATATATCCCATGGTAATTTCCTCCCTCCCCAACCCCACACTTTCCCATTTGAAATTCCATTCTCCATCATATTACCTCCCCATTACAATCATTGTAATTACATATATACAATATCAACCTATTAAGTATCCTCCTCCCTTCCTTTCTCTACCCTTTATGTCTCCTTTTTAACTTACTGGCCTCTGCGACTAAGTATTTTCATTCTCACACAGAAGCCCAGTCATCTGTAGCTAGGATCCACATATGAGAGAGAACATGTGGCGCTTGGCTTTCTGGGCCTGGGTTACCTCACTTAGTATAATCCTTTCCAGGTCCATCCATTTTTCTGCAAATTTCATAACTTCATTTTTCTTTACCGCTGAGTAGAACTCCATTGTATAAATGTGCCACATCTTCATTATCCACTCATCTGTTGAGGGACATCTAGGCTGGTTCCATTTCCCAACTATTATAAATTGAGCGAGCTTATCATTTTCAATTAGAATAGTGAGCCCAGTGAGTGATCCTCCTGTCTCTGTTCTGTCAGGGCTGGGATCATATGCATGCATGGTCTGGGTTTTTACATGGATGCCAGATACTGAACTCAGATGCTAGAGTAGCCAGTGCTCTTACCCATGGGCTCCATTTTCTGTTTTTGTTAACAGAAGTCACGCTACTGTCTCCTGTGGTTGAGATTTGCATATTCTTAATGATTTGTGATGTTAGCATCTTTCCCTGTATTTGTTCCCCTTCCATCTTATTTTCAACAGTGATGTAATGTGCTGATGAATATTAAATCGGCCCCTACTGGTAAATATTTATGCTGTTTCCAATCTTCAGCTCTAAACAATCTTATATATGTATATGCATAACCATATGTATAAGTAACTTCACAAATCAGTTGTTCAGCAAAGTCTCAGTTTATGAATTTTTCTCAATCCATTCCCCTGTACTCTCAAAAGCATTCTGGGCTGGAGAGACAGTTTAGTGGTTAAGGCACTTGCCTGTGAAACCTAAGGACCCATGCTTGATTCCCCAGTACCCATGTAAGCCAGATGCACAAGGTGGTGCATGTACCTGGAGTTCCTTTACATTGGCTAGAGGCCCTGGTGTGCCCATTCTCTCTTTACATATCTGCCTCTTTCTCCTTCTCTCTCCAATAAACAAAATATTTTTTAAAAAGCATTCTGATTTGAGTAAATAATTACCCTAACTTCTGTATGAGCTTTGGGGAGTTTGCTATAAGTGAAATTCAGCAAGATCAACACTTGATTTAACTTTTCAGGCTATTTTTCAGAACTAAGCCCACATAGGAAACCTATTAGCCAGGCCAAAATATGAATTAGCTCTACCTGAGATATACAGACAACAATCAGGTTACAGGAACTACAGAAAAGAATAATCAAAGACATGACTAGGAATCAAGTATAATTAACAGGATGAAAAATGATACACCATTTTTCACAGAAGCACAAACTTGACACAACCTGAAAACTGAGCCTTACAGAACCAACAATGAAAAAAGGCAAGTAACTAGAGCCACCTGAAATTCCGGCACCTGGAAGGTAGAAGCAAGAGGATCATCAAGTTCAAGTTCATCCTCGGCTACATAGCAAGTTAAATGTTAAATGGGACTCTGTCTCAAAAAAAACCTTAAAAACCACCCCAAATCAACAAAATATACATAACATGGTGAAGACTGTGTTGTGCTTTCTCTGAGAACGGTGGGTGGGTGTGTACACCACACACATGGAGGTCAGAGGACAACTTTAGATGATGGTTCCCACCTTCCACCTTAGGCTAGGTGACCCATGAACTTCTGGAAGTTTGTCCTGTCTCCACCTTCCTTCTGACTGAAAGGGTGCTGGTATAATGTACACTGATCTGGCTTCTGACATTGGTCCTAGAAATTTGAACTTAGGTATCACACTTGTATGCAAGTGCTTTATCCCAGCCCAAATGAATGGTTGTTGTTTTTTTTTTTTTCACCATCAATTCTGACATCAATGGTGTATTCAACAATTCAATTCAATTCAATTTTTTTGTTTGTTTGTTTTGTTTTTCGAGGTAGGGTCTCACTCTGGCCCAGGCTGACCTGGAATTCACTATGGAGTCTCAGGGTGGCCTCGAATTTGCAGTGATCCTCCTACCTCTGCCTCCTGAGTGCTGAGATTAAAGGCGTGTACCACCATGCCCAGCTTTCAATTCAATTTTAATTTTTTTTTGGAGGGGGGTTTCAAGGTAGAGTCTCACTCTAGCCCAGGCTGGCCTGGAATTTACTATGGAGTCTCAGGGTGGCCTCAAACTTACGGCCATCCTCCTACCTCTGTCTCCTGAGTGCTGGGATTAAAGGCATGTGCCACCATGCCCGGCTCAATTCAATTTTTAACTACCTACCTATAGTTAACACACACCTCAAGTCAAGTACACTGGCCCAAAGACTACCTCCATTTTAGATGCCAACCACAAACGGGCACCTAAGCTACCCAAGCTTTTGCCCACAAATTCAAAACTTCTTGTAATTCTTTGCCTCAGGTTTAATAATATGCTAGATAATAATTTAATAATGTGCTAGGACAAGTCACAGAACTAAGAAGACTATTTTACTTACAGTTACTATTTGTTGTGAAGTATATGACGCAGGAACAGCATAAGCACAAAGACTAAGTGACGTCAGAAAATGAAATGGGTCCCAGGCATGAGAGTGTTCACCTGCAATCCTAGCCTTCTCGGGAGGCCAAGGAAGGAGGAGTATGAGTTCTTATCAGCCTAAGCTATACAGCAAGACAGTGTCTAAATTAATCAGTTAATTAACTAAACAAATAATTAAAGTGGCTAGGGAGAATTAAGATTGGGAAAAGATGCTTGGAATCAGCAAGAACAGCAACAAAGGAAAACCATTTATTCATTAAATATATTCTCGATAGCACACGTGTAGGCTTTATCTGCCAACTTTCCACTACAGTTAACTGTATGCTGACTTGTGACCAACAGAATGCAAGTAAAGCAATATGTACATATTGCACAGCCCATAAAACCCACTTTGACTCTCCCCCATGCTTTCTCTTACTCCTTTACCAACTGAATGCTGATGCCAAGATGACCCAAGCATGACATTTTGAAGACAACAAAGCCCACTCCACCTATTTTACAACCACTAATATGTATTCTTAATGTAAATAAGGAGAAAATCATAAAGGGAAGACATTAAGATTCCAAGTTTGGGGCTGGGGAGATGACTCAGCAGTTAAAGGTATTTCCTTGCAAAGCTGCAGGCCTGGGCTTACTTCCCCAGTACCCACCTAGAGCCAGATGCACAAAGTGGCACATGCATCTGGAGTTGGTTTGTAAAGGCAAGAGGACTTTGTGTGCCCATTCTCCCACTTTCTCTAACACACATATAAATAAATAAAAATGTTTTTTAAAAGTTGCCAAGTTTCTCTATTTCAATGGCTAGTGCAACTGTAAGCAATTCAGAAAAAGAAAAAAAAAATACTTTGCATTTCCAGAATGAAAGGGTATAAACTACATGCTTCAGAGTAGATCTCTCATGTTATTGGTACAATAGTCTCTGGGAGAAGTGGAAATAACTATAGTAATGATAATTATAAAGAACTAGAATAGCAAATAAAAGAGAGAATTTACTTTTAGGTTAGACCGCAGATGCAGAGAGAATAAGAGCACTGGGCATGGAAGAATAGGAAAAGGAACTGGAACTTCAAAGGACAGAATGACCCACAGGAATGATGTGATAAGCAAATTCATGTCACATAAGTATCTTATGATCCCGTGTCAAAATGAGGACAGGCTACTTGCAAACCACACAAATTGACAATGAGCCAGGCCTTCGGAGGTCTGTATTCTCAGGAACTCTGTGGCCATAAAGCACCAGGCTTAGCAGAACACCGGCAAGGGAAGAAAGCCTTGTCTGCGGGCGCTTCTCAGAGCAGTGCTGACACCACTGACTGCAGAGAAGAGGGTTCCGTAGTGGGAACGAGGAGAGCAGTGCACACTGAGTGGAAGTGAGTGGAGCTGAAGTTCCCAAGCAGAAAAGCAAACCATTCAGTGAGGATGGAGGCATGTGAGAAGCTTATCACAAAGATGGGCTACTCTCTTCCTCACATTCACCCTCTATATGCAGTAGGTTGATTCCTTGCCACGCAGTTTTATTAGTTTAAAGACTAGAAAAGTTTGGAAATAGAAAACAAAGATGAGCTGATACCAGTACTTTCTAACTTGAATTCCTTTTTTATCCACTTGCTTTGTTGTAAATGTAACTTTTAAGATCCATTACTATGTTTGAAAAGCCATGTATTCCCACTTTGGACCAGTATTCCTATTTTCAGCCTTGACTGAATAAAACCTAGAATCCTTCCACACATCCTTCCAATCGAGCGCTGGACAATCTTTGGTGTCACATTTATTCCCTGGCATCATACATGCTTTAGATGCTACCTAGATTACCTTTCAGAGTTTCAAAAAATCTGTTTCTTGTATTTCTCAAATCTCTCTCAGTAGCAGATTAATCTATCTATCTTTATTCTAAATGACAACTCATACAGCTGGATTTTGATGCCCTTGTGCGGAAACTTAAATGTTTACCTATTATATCTTGTCTTTTTATAGAAAGACTCATAACTAAAACCTTCTGAGATTTTTGTGCGTCCTAACTCTGTGATGCTCACTGCCTTTCTCACTCTCTTATCACTCATGTCATGCGTAGCTCATAATAAAGGGAGAAAAAGTCTCTTTTGTGCTTTCTATAGTCATTTTCCTGACCCAACAAGTACTCATCTCTAGGTCAGATGGATGCTGCTGTCCCATCTGTTAGATTCATCCCATTCTAAACAGCTTAAAGAATTAAAGTTTGTATGGCACCTATACTTCTCTGCCCTCAAACAGTACTCCTACTAAAGCTACTTCTACTATATTACATCTATAGAATGTTGAACACAGCTTTCTTTCCCTCGTTTTATACCTTAGAAAAAATAGGTTCATACTAAAAAGATGGTTTATTGATGCATTACTGAAATAACTGACCTAATTTAAATTTTTTTCAAATTTAGAAATTCTGATTCTATATCAAGTCATAATGTTTTTTATGAGAGAGAGAGAGAACTGGCATGCCAAGGCCTCCAGCCACTGCTCTCGAACTCTAGACATGAGCTCCACCTTGTGCACATGTGTTACCTTGTGCATCTAGCTTACATGGTATCTAGGGAGTTGAACATGGGTCCTTGGGTTTCACATGCAAGTGCCTTAACTGCTAAGTCATCTCTGCAGTCCCGTCATAATTTTGGAATCATAGCACTTTAGTCTTCAAAGAAAATTGGACATGCTAACAAATAGCTCAGTGCAGACAATCTGTAAAAATTGTGGCAATATTTTCAATTAGCACATAAAAAGATTCACTTCTGAGGCAGAGTACCTTTAAAAACTAGCATCAAAACAATACTATTTTGGGCTGGAGAGAAGGCTTAGCAGTTAAGGTACTTGCTTGCAAAGCCAAAGGGCCCAGGTTCAATTCCTTAGGCCCCACATAAGCCAGATGCACAAGGTAGCACATGTGTCTGGAGTTCATTTGCAGTGGCTAGAGACACTGGCACTCCTATTTTATCTATCTATCTGTCTATCTACCATCTGTCTGTCTGTCTCTCTCTCAAACAAATAAATAAATTTAAAAGTACTATTTTGCTGATATCCAAGACCTAGCCAATAAAAATATTTGTTCCCATCATCATAAATAGATTGTTAGTCATAGAATGTCACCTGAAACAATTCTTTAATTTTCTTTGAAATACAGTCACTAAAATTAACTTTCAACTTTATTTATATGACTGTCTGTGGTTTTGTACATGCCTAAAAAACATAAGAAAAAGGCAAAAATATCTCAGAACTAGAAAAGCAGTTATTATGTTTGGTTCAGCTTATTTTCATATTTTTATTTTTAAAACCTATCCAAATTAAAGTTCACCACATCTAAACAAAAGAAGACCATTTTCTGTAAAAAAAAAAAAAAAAAAATGGAAAGAATAAATTCAGCATCCTCTATATTAAATTTAAGATGTGAGGGAATGCCTAAAATCTTTCACCTCTACAAATGGTAAAGTTTAGTGTTCAGGCCAAACATTCATTCATTCATTTAAAATTTAATTGCATCAGATATGGGATGACTGAGAAACAGAGATAGCAACAGAAAATAACTTCAACATGTTATGTTCTGAACCCATATTTGTCCTCAGATAAAATAAACAAGTAAAGTTTGTGTCTATTCACTAGCACAGTGATATGTTTTAGAGATAACTTCATAGATCTCCAGGAGTTCATTGTGAATGAGACCTGGTCTGCAGGGCAGCAGGATTAGGAAATGGGGGAACCTTTAAGAGGTGGGGCATGGTGGAAGGTCTCTAGGCTACTGGAGGTGAAAAGTGCTTCTCTGGTAGTTCTCATGAGAGAATGGCCTAGTGGTCCTTATTTCCTCTGTGCCCACTGCTTTTCTACATGAACTCCCACCCTTGCTATCAGAGCCAGGAGATAGCCTGGACCTAGAGCCTGTCCATTCTGGTTAGATTTTGATTTTCCAAAGCCAGGAGCTAATAAGTCATTTTCTTCTTGAACAGACTGTCAGGTATTTCATTATAGTGACAAAAAACTGAGTAATACAAGATGCATTTTCCTGACATTATTCAACCTCAGTTCTTCCAAATTACACAACTCTGTTTTCAGATCCTGCATTTACACTGAAATACAAATGATACCATAGCTTAAAATGTTACTCTCAGAATACTATCATGTCTTGGCTGAAGGTAAAAGTCAAAGACATGGGTTTCAATACCAACTCTGCTGCATCTTAGCTATTAGACTTTGCTTATGAGAAAACAGCAAGGTCTGGGATGAGTAAGAGACTAGGGCTCAAAATAAGAATGGACAAAGGGCTGGAGAGATGGCTTAGTGGTGAAAGCACTTGTCCACAAGGCCTAAGGACCCAGATTCAATTCCCCAGCACCCACATAAAACCAGCGGTACATGCATCTGGAATTCATTTGTAGCAGTGCTAAAGGCCCTGGTGCACCCATTCATATTCTCCCTCTCTCTCCCTGCAAATAAACAAATTAAAATTTTAAAAAAAGAATGTGTAGAAAAGTAATGGAGTAGAACACCTGTTTGTTCCAGTCACAGCAGCAAATTCACCCTGCTGAAGGTGAACATATAGGGTGCCTCAAGGGCATGTGCACACACACACACACAAATATACACATAGCAAATCATTAATAGTGATTTATGCTATTTTAAAAATGAAATTCAAACCAGGCATGGAAGCTATGTCTTTAATCCCAGCACTACGGAGGCCAAGGTAGAAGGGTCCCCATGAACTAAAGCCAGCCAGGACTACAAACTGAGTTCTATGTTAGACTAGAGTAGAGCGAGACCCTGCCTCAAAAAAAAAAAAAAAGCCTGATAATTGTGCCTTAAACTTAGTCTGTGTGTGACAAGTACTGTAGGCACTGAAGAAGCAAAATCATCAACTATTTGAAAATTTTAGAGAGTAAGAAAACTTCCAACATAACTAAACAGTTCAAGTAATCTTTAAGTATTCATTTACCTCCCAAAGTTTTGAAATGCTATGCTAAGAATCAGCCAAGAAGTCACCTAGAAAACATTCAGTGAAAAGGAGTGGTTACCTACCGCACCTCCATGTTGCTAATCAAGAGGCATACAATTCCTCCGTCAGATGGAAGATGGCAAGGATTTCCGCCCATTCTGGCTGCCTCTTTGCTCTATTCACAGTGTATAAAAGCTTTGTATTTCATGAAGTCCCAGTGGCTCATTACTGGTTTTATTTCCTGAGCAACTGGGGTTATATTCAGAAAGTCATTGCCTATGCCAATATGTTGAAGGGTTTCCCCTACCTTTTCCTCTAGCAGTTTCAGAGTTTCAGGTCTGATATTAAGGTCTTTGATCCATTTGGACTTAGTTCTTGTGCATGGAGAGAGATAAGGATCTATTTTCATCTTTCTATAGATACATATCCAGTTTTCCCAGCACCATTTTTTGAAGAGGCTGTCTTTTCTCCAAAGAGTACTTTTGGCATTTTTGCTGAAGATTAAGTGGCTGTAGCTGCCCAGACTTACATCTGGGTCCTCTATTCTGTTCCACTGATCTATATTTCTGTTTCTGTGCTAGTACAATGCTATTTTTAATTACTATAGCTCTATAATATAGGTTCAAATCAGGTAAGGTGATACCACCAGCATTATTATTTTTTTGTTTATTTTATTTATTATTTATTTGAGAGCAACAGAGAGAGAGAGAAAGAAAAAATGGGTGTTCCAGGGCCTCTAGCCACTGCAAATGAACTCCAGACCATGCACCCCCTTGTGCATCTGGCTAACGAGGGTCCTGGGGAATAGAGCCTCAAACTGGGGTCCTTAGGCTTCACAGGCAAGCGCTTAACTGCTAAGCCATCTCTCCAGCCCCACCAGCCTTATTTTTGTTGGTAGAGAGAAAAAAAAATTCAGCAGTGGAGATAAACAACAGTAGACACTGCAGCCTTAAATTTGGCCAGCCAGGCCAAATGAACCAATGTATGCAATAGTGGCATGTCTGTTATGGGGGAAAACAACTGCTCTCTAAGTGGGCTGGAGGCCTACTCCATGGGAGGGAATACATGCCTGATACTGAAAACCTATGGCAGGGGAAGTCATGAGCCCTACGGGTATAACGTCTGATTGTGTCTGGCTAAATGTATACACTATGCTCACCAAACTACCCAGTAAGCACTTCTATTAATGTTCATACCCATAAATTAATGCTACTCTCACTTTTGGTTAGAGAAACTTCTCTTTTCAGATGGCAGTGACCTTGGGATGACTCAGAAGGCATCATGGTGCTAAGAAGAAGTGACACAGGGGTTCTCAGCACTGAAAAATCTCTATCACACCTTTCAAGGCTCAGGGTCCATTGCAGAAGAGGTGGTGGAAAGAATATAAGAACCAAAGGAAGAGTAGGACTCCTAATAATGCACTCTTCCAGACACAAAATAGCCTGGATATCCACGACCTAGCAGTGCCTGACACTAGATATGCAAGAACATCATAACAGGAGGAAAAGATGACATCAGATAAAAGAGACTGATTGGGAGGGGGAAGGGGTATGATGGAGAGTACAGTTGCAAAGGGAAAGTGGGGAAGGGAGGGAATTACCTTGGTTTATTGTCCATAATTATGGAAGTTGTCAATTTAAAAAAAAAGAAGCATATAACTCAAATATCACCTCTTGTTGTACAGCTGCCAACAGAACTACCACTCACTCAGAAATAGTCCAGCAGACAAAGAAGAATCCATTCACCTTAGAGTAAAATTAACATCATTTTCCCTTGCTATCAGAAAAATATCAGAGGTATCATAAGCATCTATTCCCTTGGCTTGTAAAATAGCTTTGTATCCTTTTCTGTCCTAATAAAGTAGCTATGCCATTTCTTTTTTGTTGGGCCACCAAAATGTCTGTTCTTCTAGAAACATATGAAGGTGGTTTTGCTATTTATATGGCTAAACCAATGTTGTTTATATACCTCCATACTTTTATGCTAAAGGAGGTAAATAGTAAGTCACAGAAAGGTCTATTGGGCCTCCAGCATCAAAATTTTCCCATTTTATCACCACTTAAAGGAAAAATACTGAGTTTTAAAACACTTTAATACAAATGTCTGGTTATTTGCACAGTAAGGAAAATTATTGGCATATGAAGGTATGTGGGAGAGAAAAAAGAATGCAAGGAGCTCTCCAAAAAACCACTTTCTTAGGATCCTTACATTCCTTTCCCATTTTTAATGCCAAAATTCAAGACTGATTCATATTCTCTCTCCCTCTCTTTCTCAGCTTATAAACCCATAGTTTCTTTACATGGCTGGGTTACAAGAATCAAAACCAAGTGCTCAGCAATGTATCTCACATTCTCAGCAATGCAGAATGAGAGTCGTCAGTTGGGGTGAAAAAATTTACAATTTTCAACATAAATTTTATTCCTAATGGCTACTTCTGGCCCATGCTCAGAGGAAGAACAGTTCTTCCTGTGAGCAAGGTGCTGAGAGAAAGGAGACGAACAGGAGCAACCACAGTAAGTATCAACAACCATGTCAGCCAGGCATGGTTATGCATGTCTTTAACCTTAGCACTCAAGAGGTAGAGGCAAGAGAATCAACAGTTCAAAGTCATCCTCAGCTATATAATGAGTTAGAGGCAAGCCTGAGCTACATGAGAACCTGTCTCCAAAAAAATAAAAAGTAGAAACAAAAGCAAACAGTCAATTGTCTACCACATTTATAAAACACCAACTTTATGGGAGGTAATGTTCCGTGCATTTTATGTACATAACTTTCATTTTATCTGTAAAACAACTCTAAGAAATTAGTGTTTCTACTCGTAACTTGTCAAAAGTCACACCACATTACTGGGACTTTAACCCATGCAGTCTCTTCCAGGACATGTACTCTTAACTATTACCAACTGATATGAAGAATGGGGTGGGGGGGTGCGTGCGTGTGAGCAAAATGAAAAGCCTCCCTATTTTCCCCACTCTCAAGTATGTTTAAGAAAACGAAACTTACGAAACTTTAAAATCATGTTGCAAAGCACTTTAGTGACTACCTTTTGCATTCTCTCATGCCACCATATAAAATGTCCTACCCAACAGCAACTACAATTCAACTACTAAAGTCCCTTAAAATGGCTGCCAAAGTGGGTTGGGTAAGCATGGAGGCAGCTGAACTGCATTATTATAAAACAACCTACTTTATAAAAAAGAATGCTTTATAGAAAATCAAACCATGACAGTCACCATTAAACAAATATTTGGTTTATGTTTGTCTATATTTTTTGTTTTATTTTTACTTAACAGTAAACTGCAAAGTTTTCAAAATAAATATTTATTTAGTGCTATATAAGCTACTCAAGTGAAGATTTTTACTGAAGAGCCAGGGGAATTTTTCTGCTTCTAAGTTCAGAAGGATCATCAATTTACCTTCAGTATTAGCAAATAGGCATTACAAAATCCATACAAAGGTTACTGTACTTAAGGGCCAGAAGGAAAGAACATTATCTCTAGCAATATTGTGTAATTAAATCATTAAAGTATTTAAAAGGAAGTGTACTATAAGGTGAAATGTGAAACCATCATGATAAAAGTATATTAAAACTGGGCACAGTGCACGCTTTTAATTGAGAGGCTGAGGTAAGAGGGTTGCTATGAGTTCAAGGCCAGCACGAGACTACATAGTAAATTCTAGGTCAGCCTGGGCATAGTGAGACACTACCTTGAAACACCAAAGGAAAGAAAAAAATTGGGCTTGGAGAGAAGGCTCAGCGGTTAAGACGGTTGCCTGGAAAGTCAAATGACCCGGGTTCAATTCTCCCATACATATATAAAACCAGATGCACAAAGTGGCTCATGTATCTAGAATTCATTTGCAGCAGCTAGAGGCCTTGGTGTGCTCATTCCCATTCTCCTTCTCTGTCTCTGCCTCGCTCTTGAAAATAAGTAAATTAACCAGATGCATGGTGGCGCAAGCCTTGAATCCCAGCACTTGGAAAGTCAAGGTAGGATGATCGCTGTGAGTTCAAGGCTACTCTGAGACTACATCGTGAATTCCAGGTCAGCCTGGGCTTATACAGCGAGACCTTACCTCAAAAAACAACAACAAAGAAAGTACATTAATACACAGCCAACTTACCAATTCAATTCCCTGTGGAAAAGGTGTATCATCCCAGTCCTTTTGTGGAAATCTCTGAATTATTTTCCCCAGACCTTCTCCTGACCCTGTTAATAAAATCAAAGTCAATCAGTTATATGGTACTATAAAAAATCTAAATACCTACTATACCACTACTAATTTCAAAATGAATACTTGAATAAATTGAGATACAGATTCAACATTTTTAAGGTTTTTTCATTTTTATGTTCTAAGGAACATAAAAATATTCCTCATCCAAATATAATACTCAAATAGTGGGCAATGCCCATCTTATATAGCTTGTCAAAAATCCACTGACACATGTAAGAGAAACTTAAAACAAGTATAGAAGAAACTTCTGGGCAAGATGGTGGCCTCCTAACCTGCTTCAGCTCTTGGAAAGGTAGTGACACCTGAGGAGATTAACCACCCCTTGCCCTTTAGCCAGGTGCATGGTGGTGCGTGCCTTTAATCCCAGCACTTGGGAAGTCAAGGTAGGAGGATTTCAGCCAGGGCCCCAGTGAAAACAGAGAGAAATTGGGGAGACAGGTTAAGAGTGCTGCTTCCACGGTGAGCCTGACAATCAGTGCCAAGGTGAAGGAGACAGACACTGATAACATTCAACACGTACCAAAGCAGAAATCAAGAGGCTCCTAAGAGCTCATCACTGAAGGAGACTTAAAATTCACCCACCATGACTCAGGGAATTTTGCAAAAGAGGGAACGATTGTAACAGTCACAGATTGGGACACCCAGAGGCATTCCTGCCCCCCCCCCAATAAATGACTGCTGCTTCACAGTGCATAACCCATAACCCTATGGGGAATACCAGCAACTCTACTGACAAGGGCACCCAGTGGAATGGGGGCAGGGATAGGGGAAAAGATACCAATACATGATGTATCCATACTAAGTAAGTCTGTAATTAAAAAAAAAATTTAGTAACAAGTAAGAATAAAGATATGTACTATGAATAAAACTAATTAAATACTATAATAGAGCAAAACATACAGAGGAGATGTGTGTGAGAGAGAGAGAGAGAGTGAGTTTTATTCAACCATAATGAAGAATGAGTTATGCTATTTTCAGGAAAAATGGATGGAACACATCAACTGAACATACTGGAAAAAAGATCAAGTTAAGAAAAATGAGCTAGACATATCAATATTGCAGATTTTCTCTCCTTTGCATAATCTAGAATAAATATATATATGCACACACACATATACATGTGGAGGGGGGAGAGGTCTTTGAGGGATTTTCTAGACTAGATTAACTGAAATTCTAAAACTCACCTTTAATGTATATGGCCTCATTTTAGTGACTAGGGGTCATGGACTACATAAAAGGTAGAAAGCTTTAAAAAAATGTACATAGGCTAGAGATTGATCTACCATATGACCCAGCTATAGCACTCCTAGGCATATATCCAAAGGACTCATCTCATTTCCTTAGAAGTACATGCTCAACCATGTTTATTGCTGCTCAATTTATAATAGCTGGGAAATGGAACCAGCCTAGATGTCCCTCAACAGATGAGTGGATAATGAAGATGTGGTACATTTATACAATGGAGTTCTACTCAGCGGTAAGGAAAAATGAAGTTATGAAATTTGCAGAAAAATGGATGGACCTGGAAAGTATTATACTAAGTCAGGTAACCCAGGCCCAGAAAGCCAAGCGCCACATGTTCTCTCTCATATGGGGATCCTAGCTACAGATGACTGGGCTTCTGTGTGAGAATGAAAATACTTAGTAGCAGAGGCCAGTAAGTTGAAAAGGAGACATAAAGGGTGGAGAAAGGAAGGGAGGAGGATACTTAATAGGTTGATATTGTATATATGTAATTACAATGATTGTAATGGGGAGGTAATATGATTGAGAATGGAATTTCAAACGGGAAAGTGTGGGGGTGGGGAGGGAGGGAATTACCATGGGATATATTTTATAATCATGGAAAATGTTAATAAAAATTTAAAAAAAAAATGTACATAGGCACCAAAATCTAGGTATCTACCATCTTGTGGGAGTGACTGCCCTCTGTGCCCCAATAAGGAAAGATACCAGTATCTCAAACTGAAACTTACAAAGAGCATATCAAGGAAGATAGTAATTTTTAGTATTTTTATTTATTTATTTGAGAGAGAGAGAATGGGCACTCCAGGGCCTCCAGCCACTGCAAAGAAACTCGAGACACATGCACCACCTTGTGCATCTGACTTATGTGGGTCCAGAGGAATTGAAACGGGTCCTTTGGCTTAACAGGTGTGGTGGTTTGATTCAGGTCTCCCCCATAAACTTAGCTGTTCTGAATGCTGGGTTCCCCGCTGATGGCGATTTGGGAATTCACACCTCCTAGAGGGAGTGTATTGCTGGGGCCGACCTTATGGGTGTTACAGCCAGTTTCCCCATGCCAGCGTTTGGCACACTCTCCTGTTCCTGTTCATCTTAGGTTGACCAGTGGGTGATGTCCACCCTCTGCTCATGCCATCATTTTCCCCTGCCATCGTGGAGCTTCCCCTCAAGCCTGTAAGCCTAAATAAACCTTTTTTTCCCACAAGCTGCTCTTGGTTGGGTGATTTCTTCCAGCAATGCGGACCTGACTGCAGCAACAGACAAGTGTTCTTAACTGTGCCTACTCTCCAGCCTGGAAGACAGTAACTTTAAAGAAAAATGTAATGGTCCTGTTAGAACCAAGTTTTAGTTATGGGTGCTAAGGACTGTTATATGTCACAGTTCTTTAGGCTTGCCTGAGACCTTATCATTGTCTAGGCAACATTTCTCAACCTCAGCACTATTGGCATTCTGGGTGGGATAATTCTTCAGCACTGTTAGGTGCAGGAGCACTGTGTCTTGCATTGTGGTATGCTCATCGCCAACACTAGTGTCAGCTCATTGGATGTCAGTACCCACCACTCAGTCCCACCACTACCTCCACCTCCAAGCAAGTTCCAAGAATGAATATCCCTAAATACTGCCAAATACCTCTGGGATGAAAACTATAGGTCTATATCATTATTGGCATAAAAAATAGCCTGTGACATCAAAGAATTGGTCAACTAAAAATTGGACTTTGAGGGCTGGAGAGATGGCTTAGCGGTTAAGCGCTTGCCTGTGAAGCCTAAGGACCCCGGTTCGAGGCTCGGTTCCCCAGGTCCCACGTTAGCCAGATGCACAAGGGGGCACACGTGTCTGGAGTTCGTTTGCAGAGGCTGGAAGCCCTGGCGCGCCCATTCTCTCTCTCTCCCTCTACCTGTCTTTCTCTCTGTGTCTGTCGCTCTCAAATAAATAAATTTAAAAAAATTGGACTTTGAGGATATAATCTGTGAGTCAATTGGGGATGCAAAATACACGCTCAACAAGTACTCTACAACTGAGCCACATTCCCACCCCTTACTTTTTGCTAGACCTCTGTTTCAATCCTCAACATTGCAAAACTAATCAGCTAATTAATTAATACTGGTTTGATTTTATTATTTTAAATTTGAGAGGTAAAAAGTTCCTCTTTGCCAGCACATGGGAGGCAGAGTAGGAGGATCAATGTGAGTTTGAGGCCACCCTGAGACTGAATTCCAGCTCAGCCTGGGCTAGAGTAAGAGATCCTACCTTGAATAAACAAACAAACAAGTTCCTCTTTGGAGAGTATGTCCTTCAAAAGCTTTCCAGACACAACATTTTATTTCATAATAATGTAGAGTGGTACTCTATATAATAGCATGACAGGTTAGGTTAAAATGCTGATACATTTATAAATTGCAGTGAAATGTACCTTAGTAATGTTAAGGTTATTATACTACATTGTTATTTGAAGACTGAAGTAGGTTAGAATGGGTAAAATCAAAATAGAAAGATGATGTTTCACTATAAACAAAATATAAAAGAAGCAGGGCATAGTGATGCCTGCATCATCCCAGCACTTGTGAGGCTGGGCCAGGAAAACAGAGTAGAAAACCAACCTGGGTGACATGAGGAGAACCTGCCCGCCCACCCCCAACAAAAAGTTGGAAGAGCTACAGTTACTTGTTTCAAACACTGAATATGCAAACTGCTGTTGTATACAGCTTTTTGAGAACTTATGAAAAAGCTTTATAAAAAGTAAACAAACATTTTCCATTTCTTACTGGATTTTACAGTTTATTCTGCATGTCCAAACTTACTTTCCAAGCTTACATATGCTTTCTGATAAGCATATCGTGGGTAGTTCCAATGCATTTGAGAATGCTGAGAAGGTGACATTTTACAGAAAGAAGCAGGTTGCTATTTTATCTTACAGATGAAGTAGACCATGCTAATCAGAATAGCTGTGGAAATAAGCGCCTTCTAATTTGTACTACCTATTAGATCAGGCATGATGACAGAGTAGGGAAGAGGAAGGAAAGTTTCACGAGGCCAAGACCGCTCTGAGAGGAGAGGTACTTAGCAGACAAAACACTGCACTGCACACAGCTTGTCTGCAGAAGAGAGGATGCTGCTATTAGTCAAGGCCTTCATGCTTTCTAGCACCAACTCTTCCAGGCTAACAACAACAACAAAAATCAAGAAACCTCATAAGCAAAAGGAGCTCATGTTTTTTTTAAAAGGGCAAGAAGACTCAGCGGGACAACTGCACATTTGGAAATGGCTTTCTATAAACACTATGAATAGACAAATTGCCCAAAGCGAATTCAGGAAAAGTGATGTATCATAGGCTCATCACACATTTTGCCTCACTTAAGTTTGTAAACCTTCTTTTATTTGGGTGCTGGCAGGGCTGTCAATAAACTCAGCCCAGCCACTAGGGTTATCATGTCAAATGATGACCAAAATCCCTCAAGCTTCATTCAACAAAATAACTGTTCTAGCATTGGCAAATGACCCCAGAGAAGTCAAATATTCCCTGATGTTGCTAACTAGCATGGCAGATGTGGAGTTGCTAGTGACTATGAGGAAAATGAGGACCTTCAAAGAACTAAACCATGGGTGATAGGACAAGTGGGTAGATTAATGTAATGCTCTGTTACACACAAAACAGTGTGTTTGGTATTTACTGATTCTACAGGAAAAAAAAATCAACACTGCTTTCTGTATTCTTCAAATGTAGATATAGAAAAAATGGTTAACAATACCCTTAATTCTGAGAAATGCTAAACATATTTTATTAAAATATCCTTTGCTATGATACACTTACCTGAGCATTTAAATCAGTGGTTACCCACATTAGACTTACAATGTCCATCTGCCCACATCCATTTCTAATGAAGGCAGGAGTCATGTCCAGGAGCACATGACCAGCCAAAGTGATTCCTAACCATTTACTTTACTACTGTTCCTTGTCTACCTCACCTCACTAGAATGACAGCAAGGATTTGGCTAGCTCTACTTGCCCATATATCCCACTGTTTCTGGAATATATTGAGTATGTAGTAAAACACTTATTAAACAACCTAATAAGACTATTAAATATATATGGGTACTTATAAACTGGAAAGAAATGTATTACTAGAATAATTTGGACTGTAAGATATCCTAGATGAGTTAGATAACTCTGTTAGAGAATTTTGAATAGAAAAAAAAAATGAAAGAAGGGTTGGGGAGATGGCTCAGTAGTTAAAGACACTTTCTTGCAAAGCCTGGTTCACTTCCCAGTACCCACGTAAAACAGATGCACAACGTGGAACATAAATGTAGAGTTCATCTGCAGTGGCAAGAGGCCCTGATGCACACATATTCCCTACCCCCCCTCCCCGGCAAATAAATCAAAATAAAAATGAAAGAAAATGCAGAGTCAAAAAGATGTACTAAGATTTGCTTGATAAAGGGCTGAAGGTACAATTCAGTGGAATAGCACTTGCTTAATATGTACAAGTCTTCAAGTTAGACTCGTAGCACTGGAAAAAAATCTTCAACTACAGAGGTTCATATGTGAAATTAAAGTCATACAGTACAACAAGAGACATAGAGGACCACAAAAAAAAATAAACGTGCTATTTTTAAAAAGAAAGAAAGAAAAAGAACCAAATGTCCTAAGAAAAGGCTCTGAAGCTGACCAGGCCCGACCTCAGCAATGCTGGCAGTACCGTGGCATTTGACATCAAATAGCCAAGCTACACTTCACCTACACTGGGCTGGCATCAAACTAGACCACACAATAAGAGGTAACGTTGCTAGATCAACTGGTAGAGAGCCTGGAGAGAGGTGGGCACAGTGTGATAGCACTGGAAAGAGTAAGGAAGATGCAAAACTACAAATCAAGCCATGAGTCTCATGAAAGAAGCAATAGAAAAACTAAGGAATTCCAAATTGTGGAACAGAGATATTTATTTCTATTTTGACACAACAACAGCATCTTTTAAGTCCAATGGTAAGAAATGTAAGCTTTTGAAAGCTAAAATGAAATGCAATATTCAAAACAAAAATATTTTTAGCTTTTTATTGACAATTTTCTTACATGTACATAATGTATTTGGATGATAATCCCCTCTCCATTTTCTTCTTTTGTCTTCTCTCCCTACCATACCTCTTCTACTGAAACCTTTCTTCCAAAAGAAAAATCTGAAAACCAAACATTCTTTCATGGTTAAAGAGGAGATGACTGGGAGAATGGAGGAAGGAGTAAAAGGAAGGAGGAGGAGAAAGGAGGGAAAGGAATGAGAAGGAAAGAGAGGTATGAGAAGGGAGGGAGAAAAGAAAGGAGGAGAACAAAGAAAAAGAAGGAAGGAGGAGGAAAAGGAAGGAGAAGAAGAGAGGAGGAGAAAGAAAGCAGAGAAGGAAGGAGGAGGAAAAGGAGGAGACGGGAGGAGGGGAAGGAAGGAGGGGAAGAAAGAAAAAGGAGAAGGAAAGAGGAGGAGAAGGAAAAGGAAGGAGAAGAAAGTGAAGAAAGGAGGAGGAAAAGGAGGAGATGTAATGAGGGGAAGAAAGAAAAAGGAGGAGAAGGAAGAGGAAGGAGGAGAAGGAGAGAGGAGGAGAAAGAAAAAGGAGGGTAAAGAAGGAGGAGGAGGACTGGAGAGATGGCTTAGCAGTTAAACGCTTGCCTGTGAAGCCTAAGGACCCCGGTTCGAGGCTCAGTTCCCCAGGTCCCATGTTAGCCAGATGCACAAGGGGGCGCACGCGTCTGGAGCTAGTTTGCAGAGGCTGGAAGCCCTGGCGCGCCCATTCTCTCTCTCTCTCCCTCTATCTGTCCTTCTCTCTGTGTCTGTCACTCTCAAATAAATAAATAAATAAAAATTAAAAAAAAAAGAAGGAAGAGGAGGAGAAAGAAAAAGGAGGGTAAAGAAGGAGGAGGAGAAAGAAAAAGGAGGGTAAAGGAGGAGGAGGAGAAAGAAAAAGGAGGGTAAAGAAGGAGGGGGAGGAGAAAGAAAAAGGAGAGTAAGGAAGGAGGAGGAGGAGAAAGAAAAGAAGGGTAAGGAAGGAGGAGGAGAAGGAAGGAGGAAAAGAAGGAAGAGAGAGGAGGAGAAAGAAAAAGGAGGAGGAGAGAGGAGGAGAAAGAAAGTAGATGAGGAGAAAGAAAGTAGAGGAGGAGAAGGAAGGAAGGAAGGAAGGAAGGAAGGAAGGAAGGAAGGAAGGAAGGAAGGAAGGAAGGAAGGAGGAGGAAAGGAAGGGAGGGAAGAAAGCAGCAGCAAAGAAAAAAAGAAAAGTCACAGTTGTCTTAAAGCACCTGATGAAAAGTATTCCCACAGTGACCTTATGTTGCAGATAATTATACATTTAGGTAACTTTACACTCAACTCATTCAGAAATGTCAAGACAGTCAAGAATGATTATGAGATTTTAAGTATAGACTGTTTATTGGCTAACACATTTAGCATATATTTATTGAATAATAGAGGAAATCTCTTATCACTTACAGACAAATGTAGAAGTCCCTTCAATGCTATTAATACTAAGAAATATTTTCAAAAATATTTAAATAGGAACATTATCCAAATGAAACAGTAACTTCTCAACTTTGAGATCGTTTTAGAAGCTAATGAATAATACAGTATAATATAGTTAGAATGTACTCCTATTCTCATCAAACATTTCCAGTCAGGCATGGTGGCACATGCCTGTAATCATGGCACCCAGGAGAGCTGAGGCAGGAAGACTGCAATGAATTCAAGATCAATATAAGATATACAGTGACAATCTGTCTCCAAAAATCAATCCCAAAATATGTATGTCCATTTCCTAATTGTTATCCTGTCTTCATCTCTCCCAAGGAAAAAACAATAGATTTATTTGTCCTAGAATAGAATAAGCTATATATCATAATGTACATGTTATTTCCACTGAAAAAAAAGTAACAAGTAAACCTATATGAAAGCAGAAGAGGTGGCAGAAAGAATGTAAGAGCCAAAGGAAGGTAGAACATGCTCCTCCAGACACAAAATGGCCTGAATATCCATGACCTCAAAGTGCCTGACACTACCTACACAAGACCATCATAACAGGAGGAAAAGATCATGACATCAAAATAAAAGAGACTGATTGAGAGGGGGAAGGAGTATGATGGAGTAGAGTTGCAAAGGGAAGTGGAGGGGAGGGAATTATCCTCGGTAATTGTCTAAAAGTATGGAAGTTACCAGTAAAAAAAAAATTTTTTTAAGGCTATCAGAGGGCTGGAAAAATGGCTTAGCAATTAAGGTGCTTGCCTGAGAAGCCTAAATACCCTTGTTCGAATTTCCAGGTCTCACATATATAGCCAGACACTAGTGAGACAAGTGTGCAATTTCGCAGGTGCGCACAAGGGGGCGCACACATCTGGAGTTCACTCACTGTGGTTAAAAGGCCCTGGAGACCCACTCTCTCCCTCTCTCTCTCTCCCTCCCTATTTCTGTCTCTCTCTCAAAAATAAAATAAAATAAAAAAATGTTAAAGCTATCAGAAACATACCTAAATATATATGGATAATATATTTTCAACAAAAGTGCCAGGATCAATGGACTAAGAAAAGAATAATCTTTTTGGGTAATGGTACCAAAACAGCCATTTGCTGAAAGACTGAACTGCAATACACAGTTCACATAACACAAAAAATTAGCTAAAAATAGATGACGGACTTACATGTAAAACCTAAATCTGTAAAAAAAAAAAAAAATGTAATTTTTTTGTTTATTTTTATTTATTTGAGTGCAACAGACAGAGAAAGAGATATATATGGAGAGAGAGAATGGGTGTGCCAGGGCCTCCAGCCACTGCAAACAAACCCCAGACATGTGCACCCCCTTGTGCATCTGGCTAGCGTGGGTCCTGGGGAATTGAGCCTCAAACCGGGGTCCTTAGGCTTCACAGGCAAGCGCTTAACCACTAAGCCATCTCTCCAGCCCCTGGAAAACTTTTTTTTTTTTTTTAATATTTTGTTCATTTTTTATTTATTTATTTGAGAGTGACAGACACAGGGAGAAAGACAGATAGAGGGAGAGAGAGAGAATGGGTGCGCCAGGGCTTCCAGCCACTGCAAACAAACTCCAGACGCATGCACCCCCTTGTGCATCTGGCTAACGTGGGACCTGGGGAACCGAGCCTTGAACCGGGGTCCTTAGGCTTCACAGGCAAGCGCTTAACCGCTAAGCCATCTCTCCAGCCCTGGAAAACTTTTTAAAGGGGCTGGAGGTGTGGCTCATTTGGTAGAGTGTCATGAGGCCCTGAGATCGATCAGCAGCAATGCATAAAGCAGGCAGGCAGTTCACATCTGTAATTCAAGCACTTGGAGACTGGAGTCTGAAGATCCTAAGTTCAAGGATGGCTGGAGCTACATAGCAAGGTTGAGGCCACTTTGAGATGCATATACATCGAGAAAACCTGTCTCAAAAACAAATACACGGGCTGGAGAGATAATTCAGCAGTTAAGACACTAGCATGCAAAGCCTACCCCAGTTCACGTCCCTAGTACCCAGGTCAAACCAGATGTGCAAAGTGGCACATGCATCTGGAGTTTGTTTGTAGCACCCATTGCTCCTGTCTCTCTTTTCTTTATGCTTAAAAATAAATAAACAAAATTTTAAAAAATATACAAACAGCAACAAAAATCTAACAACTCCTTGAAAAGCCCTTGTAAGAAAATGAAAAATGTCTAATATATTGGCAGTCCTAGAACTTCAGCAATTGGGTGGTGGGGGGGAACAGGAACAAGAGAAAGGGAAAAAGGGAGGGAAATTAAAGAAAAAGCCAGACAGGAAAAAATATTTCAAATCAATTAATCTGCAGGTACACATGGTATACCCAATACATACAACCACATATATACACATACAAAAAAAAATTACATAGAGGGCTGGGGATATATAGCTCAGCGGTAAAGCACTTGCCTTGGAATACTCAAGGCCCTGGCTTCCGTCCAGAAAATTAATGTGCAAGACTGAACAATCTATCCAAAAGATTCACAATCATCTAAATAATAAGAATAGAATCTTGTTTAGAAATAAATTCTTTGCATACATACTTAGTTAAAATGAAGCCATAATAAGATTAAAGGAGAACCAAGTACAATAACTGATACCTTCATACAAGAAACAGAAACAGTCAAACACAGGGGAAACGGCATGTGACAATGAAAGCAAAGGCTGGGGCGATAAAACTGCAGGCCAAGAGACGCCAAGGATTTCCACAACCACCAAAATCTAGGATTGGGGCATGGAGCAAACTCTCCCTCAGAGTCCTCTAGAAAAACTTACTGACAACGTTGGTCAAATTTCTATCATTTTAAGCCACCCCACTGATATTATTTTGTATTATGTTTAGACCATATATTTAGAGCACTTTGCTACAGCAGCTCTAGAAGACTAATACGGTTGGCAAAAGTTTTATACTAATAAGTATTTAATTTCATTCATGAAAGAAAAACTTAAAACTTTAATATCCATTGCTGGACACAGTCCTTTGATCCCCCTTGAAGCTATACAAAATAAATCTGGTTCTCAATCCATAGAATTACTACTAGTTAATAAATACTTAAACACTGCTAACAAAAGTCTTGTCTCAAACCAGGTAATCCAAGTACTTGAGAGTCTGAGGCAAGAGAATCACCCAATTTCCAGGCCAGCCAGGGTTACAAAGTGAGAAGCTGTCTCAAAAAAAACAAAAACAAAAAAACCTGCCTACTACTTCCTCCATCAATCCTTGAATCTTCTCTCTTTCAAGTTTAAATTATGTTCATTTGTGACACAGGTCCTAGTCAGCAGTTTATGCCAAGGATCCTAGTGAGGTTATATCCCTGCTCCATTTCTTTATTCAGTTCAACACACTCACTTTTTAAATCCTATGTTTGATATCTCAACATTACTCAGATATTTTTATTGTTTGTGGTAAGGTGTATATACCAAAATAACAACTATTTTAAAGGTCCAATAGAAATTAATAAATTCTCAATGAAAATTCTAGTAAATAAAAAAACTGAGAAAACAGAAATTTGTGTTATATACAAGATATCACTCAAGTTATTCTTCCAAAAAATACTACCAAATTACACATCATCAGGGGACTGGGGAAATGGCTTAGCGGTTAAGGCATTTGATTGTGGAGCCTAAAGACCCCAGTTCAATTCCCCAGGACCCACGTTAGCCAGATGCACAAGGGGGCGCATGCGTCCGGAGTTCATTTGCAGTGGCTGGAGGCCCTAGCACACCCATTCTCTCTCTCTCTCTATCCACCTCTTTCTCCGTCTGTGTGTCACTCTCAAATAAATAAATAAAAATGAACAAAAAAAAAATTTTATTATGCCATAATAAAGCTGGGCATGGTGGCACATACCTTTAATCCTAGCACTTGGGAATCACTATGAGTCCAAAGCCACCCTGAGACTACATAGTGAGTTCCAGGTCAGCCTGGACTAGAGCAAGACCCTACCTCAAAAAAAAAAAAAAAAAAATTCCATAAAACAGGGCTAATAAACTCCATAATGGCTCAATGGTTAAAGGTGTGCTTGCAAAGCCTGTGTTCTCCGGGTTTGATTCTCTAGTACCCACAAAAAGCCAAATGCATAATGTAACCCATGTATCTGGTGTTAGTTTGCAGTGGCAAGAGGCCCCAGTGCACCCATTCTCTTTCTCTCTCTGCTTGCCAATAAATAAATAAAATATTTTTAAAATTTTAAGAATATGACATGATGCATTACTAAGTTTGATTCCATTCAGCTTGGTATCTTCAACCTGTTCTCTCCTTCACTGAGATGATCTATCACTTCCAAAATAACTATAGCACAATACCAAAAAAAGGCACATTTCTGACCTTTGGGTACACAGGATTGACTATTTTTCTTAACAGGCCTGATCAAGACACTTATTTTACTTGTGCATGGACAAAATTAAGGTGAGAGCCACATTCAATTTGCAAGTTTTCCACCATTAATATATAAATCTACTTGTGAGCAGCTGATACTTTTTAAAATTTTTATTGTTTTCCAGAAGCCTTGTATTATAATGCCAAAATTAAGCAGAAAAAGCAAAATAAGATGTCAGTCTAGACCAGTTTTTAAAGGCTAAGGAAAGAAAACTTCATTCACTGCAAAGAAAGCATGCAGGAAATCATTCCACAACTACTTAGCATTTAATGAATGGGGTCTGTTTATTTCAGCTGAAGACAAGTCTTTTTCTGGTTATCCAAAAATGGAGGGGGAGGAGGTGGCTGGGAAGATGGCTCAGCAGTTAAAGGTGTTTGTGTGCAAAGCCTGCAGTCCAGGGTTCAATTCCCAAGTCACCATCCAAGCCAGATGCAAAAGTGGTTAGTGCCTGGTATTTGCAGAGGCAAGAGGTCCTGGCACACTCATTCATACACGTAAACACACACATACACATGTGCAAATAAATAAATTATTTCATAGGTAGCAATGTAATGTGATTTTTGATTTTCTGATATAATTTTCTATTATCCAAAAGGTTCATTTGTAAGATGCAATTGTTTCCCAGAATTAAGCTTAGCAAAAGGCTTTTATACAACTGTGCAACTATGCATTTTAAAACTGAATACCATGGAGTGTGGTGGCACACACCTTTAATCTCAGCACTTGGGAGGCTGAAGTAGAGGATTATGTGAGATGGAGGCCAGCATGGACTGCAGAGTGAGACCCTGCTTCAAAAACCAGAAAAAGAAAACCTACTGAATACAAAACATTAAAAAAGTATGTCATTCAGAAATAATAAGTCAACTTTATTCTTTGTAAACTCATAGTTCATTAATACTTAGAGAATAAATAACAAGACTAAGAAAACAGGTTAGAGTATAAACTGAAATTAAAACTAAATATTGACCTGACATTTGATAAAGTTACTTAGTCAACATCATCTTATTGAATAAAATGCCAACTTCAGGAGTAATAAGGAAACCGTGGTTGGCAGTAATTGAGTGCTGTGAAAACTCTATGGGTGACTATCAGATTTTTATTGAAAATATAAAATCTGTTCTCAAAATAGCCACTGAATGAGTTCCTCTCACCAGCATCATTCACAATCTGTACAAACCCATCACCTGTCGCATGGACAGCAGCAACAGCCTCACCACCTCTTCCTGTCTAACTTTACTCCCAGTCACACTCATGTCTCCAAAGTAAGGAAATAACTTCTGAAAATCCAAGTTCATTGAACCAATTTCCTAGAACAAAATAATTCAGTGATTTTTCAGGCTGCCTATAAAACATGATAGTACAAAAGTCACTACCCCTGGGAACATTACCTTACTCAAGAGAGTTATTTACATAGACAAATTTACCCTACAACTTACAACCACCAAAAATAAATTTAAAAAGGATAAAATAGAGCCCGGCAAGGTGGCACATGTGTTTAATCCCAGTATTCGGGAGGCAGAAGGATCGCAGTGAGTTCAAAGCCACCCTGAGACTACATAGTGAATTCCAGGCTAGCTTGAGTTAGAGCAAGACCAATGGGGGGAGGGGACTACCGGGGGGGGGGGGAATAAATATATAAAGCAATGGTTTTCAGACACAAAAATCAAATATGGTGACTGTTGAGAAAGGAAACAACTGATATGAGCCCCACAACTGCCATAGCTTCACCATGATGAGAAATTCAGTTTAACTGCAGACTGAAATTGTGAACCAAAATAAACCTTTTTCTCCATTTAAAGTCTTTCTCTCAGGTATTAGCCAACAGCATGAAAAATAACAATATACCCCAAATGGAATTCAACAGTCTCCCTGAGCTGAATGAAACATATAAGCTGGGAATTCAGAAGAACCCAAGAGATGAGAATCATTGAGCAGAGCACAAAAGAAGAGAAATTATAGAGAAGACCAAGGGAAATGATATACTATGTACAGAATAACAAAGATAACAATCACAGTAGATTTCTCATTGTAAAAACTGCAAATAAGAGGACAGTAGAACCACATCTTTACAATACTGAAGGGGGAAAATAAGACCAGTCAACATTTCAACCCCTCACCCAAAAAAATCTTTCAAAAGATGGAGAAGGGATGGAGAGATGGTTTAGCCGTTAAGGCGCTTGCCTGCGAAACCTCAGGACTCATGCTCTACTCTCCAGGTCCCACGTAAGCCAGTCTGTTGGGCTTGCCTCAAAAAAAAAAAATGGAGAGATGGCTTAGCAGTTAATGCACTTGCCCTCGATGCCTAAGGACCCAGATTCAATTCCTTGGTACTCATGTAAGCCAAATGCACAAAGTGGCACATGCATCTGGAGTTCTTTTGCAGTGGCTAGAGGCCCTGGTGCACTATCCTCTCTCTCTCTCAAATAAATGAAGTTTTAAAAGCATGTCTTTAATCCCAGCACTTGGGAGGCAGAGGTAGGAGCATTGCTGTGAGTTTAAGGCCACCCTGAGACTACATAGTGAATTCCAGGTCAGCCTGAGGCCCTACCTCAAAAAAAAAAAAAAAAAAAGAAAAGAAAAAGATACAAAAGCTAAAATATTAGATAAGCTCATTCATATGAAATGAACATACAAGTCCAAAGGGACAGAAAATGTTTTAGAGGTTGTCAAGAGCTTTGAAAAGAGCAAAATGGGTACAAGGTATTTGTTAGACTGATGAAGTGTTTCAAATGGTAATGATGATACAAGTCTTTGAATAAACTAAAAGCTATTGTGTTTTATACTTTTTAAAAAGATGGAATATGAATTTGATCCCAATAAAGTCAACGAGATAAGAGGGAGGTAAGTTTCTGTTCCAGATGAAACAACAGAAATTCATTTCTATTTCTACTTCTTTCCCACTGCAGACAAGTGTGGGCCTATAAGAGGCAAGCCAAAGGCAAAACAAAATCTAATACACGAGATGGTAAGAGGACAGTGGTTTGGAAGCCCAGGGAAGGAGAAACGACATAGAGGTATGACATGTTCTATCTTGCCATCAACAGAAGAAAACATGCCAATATGATACCCATACATGAAAATGCCACGAGCCCCATCGCTCGTGCAATAAATATATGCTAATAATTTCTAAGAGAAAAACGAAGAAGGGAAAGAAGTGGTAGCAGCAGTGGTGATGATAATCCAGACTTGAGGTGTCCAATCCCTAAGCTACCAAAAAGCAGCAGCCAAGTTGTCGATAAAAAGAAAAAAAAAATTTTAAGCATCTACCTAGGTAGTCTCACTCCTCATGCAAATCAAATGGAAGTTCTAGTGATGATTTCAGCAAGGCAAGCCCAACCATGGGCAAGGAGGCAGCCGGGCAGCCACAGAAATAATAAGCAGTCATGGAATGCACTTTCCTTTACCAGAAGCCCTCAGACTTCCTTCCCACAGAGAAATGCCAGTGACTAGGCAGCGCCAGCACATGAGACACCCTCATATAAGACTACCCTGAAAAGCCTTTGTCCCCACAGGCCTGATATTCCTATCCAACCAAAATATAGTAGAATATCTGACCATCATCAGCAAAAAGAGCTTCACTGTATCAAGTGACTCAGCTAGTTTCTTTGTGGGCACTGGTAGGGCCAGGTGGCACCAGCAAGAGGAACTTCACCAGACCAAGCAGCCCAGAGAGCATCTCTGTTCTCATGGATCAGAATCTGCCATGAACCTCCTGAACACATCTGAGCAGTAAGACAGCACCAGAAATGAGGACTGTGCCACAAAAAACAGCTTGGTCCAGTGAAAGTTCTTTGCTCCAATGGGCCTGAGATTCTAACCTTTGAAACCGAAAACAAACCAGCACAGCCCAGCTTGGGCAACATCTGCAACCACAGACAGAACCAGCATGAAGAGCACCATATAAACCCAGAGGAATAGGGCAGACTCCCAACAAAGTATATCAGTGACCGCATGGTAGGTCTAAAATCAGTGACTAACATAACAGCCAAAATGTCTAGGATATTGAACAACAACAAAAATCAAGCTTGTCGTGGTAGCACATACCTATGATCTCAACACTTGGGCTAGGGTAGGAGGATTGAGAGTTCAAGGTGAGGCTGGGCTACATAGGCCAGACTGGATATACAGCAAGACCCTGTCTCAAAAATAAATACAGTGCTGGGAATGGTGCCAAAGGCCTTTAATCCCAGCACTCGGGAGGCAGAGGTAGGAAGATCACCATGAGTTTGAGACTACCCTGAGACTGCATAGTGAATTCCAGGTCACCCTGAGCTAGAGTGAGATCCTACCTCAAATAAATAAATAAATAAATTCCCTCTTGTAGTTATACCAACCATAGGCAGCTAATGGGAAGAAAGTTGTTAATTTTGGCTCATAATCTCAAGGGGAAGTTTCATGATGTCAGGGGACAGTGTGACATGAGAAGAGGCAGGACAAACCCTACATGCCACAGCAGGTGGACAACAGCAGCAGGAGAGTAACCAAGTTCTGGAAAGGGGATCTGGCTATAATACCCAAAAGCCCACCCAACAACACACCTCCTCCAGCAAGGCTCCACCTGCCAAAATGCCTCCAGCTGGGAACCAAGCATTCAAAACATATAAATTTATGGGGGGCACCTAATTCAAACCACCACGCCTATGATAGCAAGAATTACAAAAATCACAACTTGAATAAAAACATGAATCAGATATTGGAATCTGATTCTTTTTAAAAGCCTGTCAAAAAATGAGTCAGTGACTTCCGGTTAAGATGGCAGCATAGGAACCACACTAAAGCAGCCTAGGGGAGAAAAAGCCAAAAAAAACACCAGCAAAATACACATTTTTACTAAAAACTGAGGTGTATAAGAAATTAAAATGGAAGCAAAGAAGTAGGAGAAATCCAGAGCATCCAGAGCCCACACAGACAGGCAAAAGTGGCTCTACCAGCGGTGGCGCCAAGTCCGTGGGGCCACAGCGGCCAGGCTCGGCTTGAGCTGCAGGAAAAGCCAGGTGAGGGGATTTTCCACTCACACTGGAGCTCTCCGCAAACTCAAGAAATGTGAAGGGAGAACGGCAGTGAACAACAGAGGAGCAGATCACGAGGTAGAGGATCATGAGGGCCAGCGAGAGAATTAGAGCCAGCAAGCCACCATCCAGCCTTCCCTCCCCCACCGCCAGCGTCCATCTCCAGCAACCAGAGCAGCTATCCAACAAGCCAGCCAGCCGACTTGAACCCACAGTGCACCAAAGAGGGACCCAAGCAGGAGCGCAGCATAACTGAGACGAAAATCATCCCAAAAGGTAACTGGGATTATACCAGGTCAGTACCCACCTAATAAACCTGGTATATAGCCCTGGACCGGAAGTGCTAATTGCACCTTCCATATCAGGATAAATTATATGTTAAATCTGATGGATGGTCAGATTTGCCATTTTTTTTTAATTTTTTGGTTCATTTTTTATTTATTTATTTGAAAGCGACAGACACAGAGAGAAAGACACATAGAGGGAAAGAGAGAGAATGGGTGCGCCAGGGCTTCCAGCCACTGTAAACGAACTCCAGACGCGTGCGCCCCCTTGTGCATCTGGCTAACGTGGGACCTGGGGAACCGAGCCTCGAACCGGGGTCCTTAGGCTTCACAGGCAAGCGCTTAACCGCTAAGCCATCTCTCCAGCCCAGATTTGCCATTCTTAAATAACCTATATTTCGGGCTTGTTATTTGTTGCTTCTTGATTTATAGTGGCTATGTTTCTTCTTCTGTTATACATTAGGGAAGGGTATCACTTGGTCACAAGCTGACTTGGAATCCTCAACAGACCAGAAATTTTAAACCTCCTTGTTAATAGAGGATCTGGTTGTCATAATACCTACTCTTACATAATACTCTGTGCTGTTTTTCATTAAAGTGTACATTTTTTAGTTAAATTTTAGAATCTATCTGTATTTTGGTCCACTCAGCCTACTTGAATACTCTCATAGCAGGCAAACCCAACACTTAGGTTCACTTTTGTAGATACTCTGAGAGTCTTAAGAGCCACACCTAGCACCTTAAGCTCCTACCCTGAAGATATATTACATCAGATTGAGTGATACATCTAATAATACGCAGATAACTAGAAAATCCAAGCATTAAATTAATCCAAGATGTAAAAATATATACATTATGCCACAAAAAAACACCAAAAATCAAGACAATATAAATCCACCAAAAGTATTAATGCATCAGAAATGACCTCCAGAGAGAATGAGTTAGAGGAAATACCTGAGAAAGATTTCAAAAGAATGATTATAAATATGTTCAAAGAAGAAATCAAAGGAATCAAAGACGCAGAACACCAATTTAATGAAATAGAGGTCAATACAAGACATAAATAAGGAAATAGAAATAATAAAGAAAAAACAGTCATAATTACTAGCAATGAAGAACACAATTAATGAAATTAAAAAAAAAAAAAAACTCTGTAGAAAATCTCACCAGTAGAATGGATGAAGGAGAAGACAGAATATCTAAACTAGAAGACCAGGTGGCAGATCTAATACAGTCCAACAAAGAAAAAGACAAACTAATAGAAATGTATGAATGGGAATTTCAAGATATTCGGGACACTATGAAAAGATCAAACATAGGAATTCAGAGTATAATAGAAGAATTTCACTCCAAAGGCATAGTAGGCATCTTCAACAAAATCATAGAAGAGAACATTCCCCAAATTGGGAAAGAGGTGCCAATGCAGATACAGGAATCCTTTAGAACACCAACCAGACCAAAAAAAAAAAAAAAGAGTCAGTGAAAGTGTTGGTGCATTCATGACCTCAGAATAGCTGCTGTGACCTGTACAAGGCCTGAATAATACTGGTCTCATCACATATTGTCATGGATGATGAAAGAGGGCAAAATTAAAAGTGGCATCAATAAGCTGGGCATGATGGCACACACCTTTAACCCCAGCACTCGGGGGGGGGCAGAGGTAGGAGGATCACCATGAGTTTGAAGGCACCCTGAGACTACATAGTGAATTCCAGGTCAGCCTGAGCTAGAGTGAGACCCTACCTCGGAAAACCAAAAAATAAAAATAAAACCCAAAAGAAAAAAGCATCAATAGAATGACAAGTTGGAAAGAAGGGGCACAGTGTGTGTGTGTGGGGGGGGGGGGTATGATGAAGGAGGGACAATGTAGGGTTGTGGGCGGGGATTAAGGTTCATTGTGTTATGTATGGAAGTTGTCAATACATTTAATAAATAAAAAAATTGTCAATAATCAATCATATATGCTCTTCAAATAAATGAAAAAATAGACAATACCAGTGAAGAAACAGAAATTATAAGCCAAATGAAAACCACAAAATTAAATAAAATAACCAAAATTAAATTTTCACTGGATGGTTTTAATAGTATAATGAAGATGATACAGAATAAAATATGTGAATAGTGGGGCTGGAGCTTTATAACTCAATGGTGAAGCATATGTAAGGCCCTGAATTCAATCTCCAAGACTGTCAAAAACTGCAGAAAAAAGAAGAAAAAAAGCATCCATGAACTTGAAGAGATTGGTAGAATTTACCCTATCTTAACAACAGAAAAATAAGCTAAAATATAATAGGGGGCCTTGGGAGCATAACTAAAGTACTCACATCACGGACAAGCAAGAGAGGAAGAGTACTCAAAATGATAACAGATGAAGCACCTCCAACTCTGGCAAAGTAGGAATCTGTACAGTCAAAATAAGTGAATCTCAAGCAGGATAAACTCAAGGAAATATATGTTAAGACACATCACTGTTAACATCTGAAAAGTAAAAGTAGGAAGGGGAAAAAAAAGTTTAAAGGAGCCAGAGACAAACATCTCATCTAAAGATTTAACACCAATTCAAATGATAGCAAATTACTCCTCAGAAAACATACAGGCCAGATATGGCATAACTTTTTTCATGTATCAAAGGAAAGACAGTCAACTATGAATTATGTTTCCAGGAAAACTATCCTCCAGCAATGACAAGAAAATTCAGACATACTCAAACAAAGAAAAACTAACAGAATTTGTCTCCAGCAAAGCTACCTGTAAACACTGGCTGGAGGAAGTTGTTTGAACAGAAAAGAACTTACAAAGGAAGCAATACTAGAGCATCAGGAAGGAAACAGTAGGTAACACAAAAATATGGATACGTTAACTATTATTGTCCTTGTGAGTTAGAAATCATATCTAATGATTAAAACAGAAATTGTAACAATTCTGTAATGTTTTAGTAGCATCTATAACATTCCCAAACTCTTGTTAATACTTTACCTCCTGATAAAAATGAAGTCACTATTCCCCTACTTATTAGAACGTTCTTTTTATTTTTAATATTTTATTTATTATGTGTGTATGTGTGTGAGAGAAAGAGATAAATAAATTAAAAAAGAGAAAGCAAACGAGAATGAGCACTCTGGGCCTCTAGCCACTGCAAATGCATGCACCACTTTGTGCATCTGGCTTTAAGTGGGTACTAGAGAACCAAAGCCCAGGTTCTTTTGTGTGCTGACGTATTGGTTCAGAATCCAAGGTACTCTAGGAGAGCAGAGTTGTGGTTTTATTCTAGATCCAGATTCAGCCAACAATTTATAGTTACTATGCATGATGAATGAATCATCACCACCTCCATTTTATACAGAAAGAAATAAACTGGGGCTGGAAAGATGGCTCAGAGGTTAAGGTACTTGCCTGCAGAGCCTAAGGACCCAGGTTCTATTCCACACTACCCACGTAAAGCCAGATGCACAAAGTGGCACATGCATCTAGAGTTCATTTGCAGTGGCTAGAGGCCCTGGCACACCTATTCATTCTTGTTCTCATTCTCTCTCCTTTCTCTCTCCCTCCATCTCTCTTCTTCCTTTATCTTTCCTCCCTCTCTCTCTTTCCCTCCTTCTCTCTCCCTCCCTCTCTCTCCTCCCCTCTCCCCCCCTTTCTCTCCCCTTGAAATAAATAAATAAATAAATGTTTATAAAAGAAATAAACTGGACCAGGGGACGGGGAGCTAAGTGGCAGCATACTTGCTCTAGATGGTCATGCCTCTGCATTCAATTCCTACCATACAAAAGGAAAAATAATAAAAACTTACATAGCAGGTAATCTTCCCCATCTCACAGTAAAAGTAAGTGGTAGACCACAAATGCAAATCTAAACCATCCCAAATGTTTCTCCAGTCTAATCACTAACTTGTGTTTGATGTCAACTGGCTCTAAATATCTTTCCAGACCAGTATCTATCTCTATCCTTATTTCAACTATTGGGTATTGCTTAAAACTCAGATCCTGAAGCTCACCACTTGTCTCATTTTCATCCTTTAGTTGCTGCCCTGGTGGAGTGTTTAAAAATCAACTTCTTTCAACAAACTGTAATCTGAGTATGACCCTAATAACTAAGTGTAGACCTAAGGCCGTGATTGTCCTATTCTTCTTACTCTACTGAAAGAAACCTGATCATGCCAGGACAAGCCCAAAAAACACAATACTTAATGTTTGTTGTTCTCACTAGAACAGGCTGAAAACAAGCTTAATCTCCTCCTTGTAGCTAAAGGTAACTATGATATCTACTTCCCTTCTTATCTTGGTCACTCTTCCAAGTGCAATAATCTATTTTTTCAAAATACTGTATTAAATATGTCAGCAATAATTATTAATTAACCCCCCCAAAAAAGAATAATATTGGCTTTGGGCTCACTTTAGATGGCCTATATGATATGAGGTACATTCCTTCAAAATACAACTTGTTTATTGACAGGTTTCATCATGAAAAAGTACTGTTTTTTTTTAATTTATTTATTTGAGAGCGACAGAAACAGAGAGAAAGACAGATAGAGGGAGAGAGAGAGAATGGGCGTACCAGGGCTTCCAGCCTCTGCAAACAAACTCCAGATGCGTGCGCCCCCTTGTGCATCTGGCTAATGTGGGACCTGGGGAACCGAGCCTCGAACCGGGGTCCTTAGGCTTCACAGGCAAGCACTTAACCGCTAAGCCATCTCTCCAGCCCATGAAAAAGTATTGTTTTTATTCAAGTACCTTTACTGCATCTGTTGAGATGATCTCTTTCTTTTCTTTTTTTTTTTTTTTTTTTTTGGTTTTTCAAGGTAGTCTCTCACTCTAGCCCAGGCTGACCTGGAATTTACTATGTACTCTCCAGATGGCCTCAAACTCATGGCAATCCTACCACTGCCTCCCAAGTTCTGGGATTAAAGGTGTGCACTACCACGCCTGTTTCATATTTCTTAATCCTTCATTCTTTTATTTTGCAAACCATTGTTACTGATTCTTTTGTGTTGAGCCATCCTTGCATGCCATGGATAACCCTCATGTGGTCATGGTGCATGATCCTCTTTAATTTTAGGTTGAATCTTGCTCTCTACTAGTTTGTTCAGGGTTTCATGTCTATGTTGATCAGAGAAACTGACCTGTAGTTTTCATGTCATGACCTCTGGCTTGCACATCACTATTTTATTAATTCATCCAATTAAAAAATTAACTGTGGGGAGGTAATATGATGGAGAATGGAATTTCAAATGGGAAAGTGTGGGGGTGGGGAGGGAGGGAATTACCATGGGATATATTTTATAATCATGGAAAATGTTAATAAAAATTTTTTAAAAAGAGGGAATTACCATGGGATATTTTATTATAATCATGGAAAATGCTAATAAAAATTTAAAAAATTTTTTTAAAAAAACCCTGTAATGGGAAGAAGTGTTGAATGATAATGTGGTAAAAGGGAAACTACTTTATTCTAATGAAAGCAAATTACCCTGAAATCTTTGTTGTGGAAAATTAAAACTAATGGCATGTTCATGTTGTAATGCAAAATTGCCTATAACCTACTTTCCCAGTGTGAGATGCAGCTCATTTTCCAATGTAAATAACTTATACATTTCATAATATGCTTTTCCCCATTACTGCAAAAGAGCCATTGACAAAAAAAAAATTAACTGTAAAAATAAAACCCCAAGTGTAAATACCTTCTGTGGTGGTTTGATTCAGGTGTCCCCCATAAACTTATGTGTTCTGAATGCTAGGTTCCCAGCTGATGTAGATTTGGGAATTAATGTCTCCTGGAAGAAGTGTATTGTTGGGGGCAGGCTTATGGGTACTATATCCAGTGTCCCTTTGCCAGTGTTTAGCACACTCTCCTGTTCCTGTTGTCCACTTGATGTTGGCCAGGCCATGATACCCACCCTCTGCTCATGCCATCATTTACCCCTGCCGAGATGGAGCTTCATCTCAAGTCTATAAGGCAAGGTAAACTCTTTTTATCCCATGGGTGCTCTTGGTAGGGTGATTTCTGCCAGCAATGTGAACCTGACTGCAATGCCTCCCCATAACTGGTATCTTTAAATGAATCTAACAACATCTCAAAAATATGCTATAAGCTGCTATCATTTGGATGTGCTTACCCCTTTACAAATGCAAGTGTTGTAAACTTGGTTTCCAATAATCAATGTTGAATGGGATATTTGAAAGGTGAGTCATGAGTGCTCTGCTATTGTAAATGGGTTAATTCACTTTGGGACTGATGGGTTATCATGGGAGTGGCTTTGTTATAAAAAGCCAGATTTGTCTGACTCACACAGTCAGTCTTATCATGAGACTCTGCATCATATCATGATGCAGTATAAAAATGCTGGAATTATGCTCTTGAACTTTCCAGCCTTTAGAACTAACTGAACTAAACTATTTATTTAAAATTATTTAATCAGGGCTGAGGATATGGCTCAGTGAGTAAGAGATCCTATCAAAAGCGTGAGGGCTTGAGACTGCCTGAGTTTAATTTCCCAGGACCCTCACGAACAGTGGGCCTAACTACCCACACCTGTTAACCCCAATCTTGTGGAGAGCAGAGATCAAAGAATCACTAGGGCTCACAAAATCTACCTCCACATTCAGAGAGACTCCATCTCAAGGATATTTGAGACACCATCTCAAAGAACTACATACAGGAGCAGGGCATAGTGGCGCACGCCTTTAATCCCAGCACTTGGGAGGCTGAGGTAGAAGGATAGCCATGAGTTCAGGGCCACCCTGGGACTCTATAGTGAATTTCAGGTCAGCCCGGGCTGGAGTGAAACCCTACCTCGAAAAAACAAAAAAAGAGAAAAAAAAGAAATACATACATGAGTGATAAAAGGAAGGATACCCAACCTTCTTCGGCCTTCCTGTGCTCTGAAAGCACATCTGCACATACATGTGCATATACCACCCCACATACTACACGTGCAAAAGTTATAACAGAGCCAGGCATGGTGGCACACACCTTTAATCCCAGCATTGGGGAGGCAGAGGTAGAAGGATCACCATGAATGAAATACTATGAGTTCGAGGCCACCCTGAGATTACACAGTAAATTCCAGGTCACCCTGAGTTAAAGTGAGACCTTATCTCAAGAAAACAACAATAACAACAAAAAAAGTTGTAACAGAAGACAGATTAAGACACACAAACATATATATCACCATTGTCATTTTGCATTTTTATTTATTTATTTGCAAGCAGAGAGAGAATGGGCACACAAGAACCTCCTGCCACTGCAAATAAACTCCAGATGCACACAGCACTTTATGCATCTGGTTTTACATGAGTTCAAGGGGGGTGTGCTGAACTCAAACTATCAGGCTTTGCATGCAAGCATCTTTAACCACTGAGCCATCTCTCAACCGCTGTCATTATTTTGAAAAGAAAGCTACATGATAATCAGGAAATTTGATGTTTGTCTAAGTTATGTTATAACTAGTGTAACCTTAAGCAAATATGTTAAATTTTAGCTATAAAATTCCAAACACAGGAAATGAACTAGCACAAAATGTGAAATTTACACATTTACCACAAGAGGGCATAAAACTAGTTATAGATGTGAAGTGCAGATTAAAATTTCCTTCAGATAAAGTTTCCTAGGAAAACTATGTCAGTTTAAACTACAACTTTTAAAAATAATATTGATTTTCAAGCAGAGAGGAGGAAGAGAGAAGAGAGTGAAGTGAAGGTGCACACCAGGGCCTCTTGCCAATGCAAGCAAACTCCAGGCGCATGTGCCACTTTGAGTGTCTGGCTTTATGTGGGTACTGAGTAATCGAACCCATGTGCTGGCAGGCTTTGCAAGCAAGTGCCTTTAACCATCAAGCCATCTCTCCAGACCAACTACATTAATTTTAATTAAACCTCAATTACTTGTTTCCTGGCAAAGACTACCAGGTAAACCAAAACCCTTATTTTATCATGTAGAAAAAAAACAGACCTCTTTCTGGACTGGTAAATTAGCTTAAGCCAATTGAGTGGGCTCAATTTGGACTAGGGGTATAGCTAAGTGGTAGAGCACCTTCTTATCACAGAAGAGGTCCTGTGTTATATTACCTAACACCACAAAAAACAAAAATTAAATATCATGAAGACCTAGTCTTTGTATAATAATGAAAAATCAGCAACTTTAATGAGAGGGGAAGAAGTATGATAGAAAGAACATAGGCAGAAGGACGGGGCAGGGTAAAAATCAGCAGTTGTTTTGCTAAGAATTTCTGCAATATCATACTTGAAGCTATGAAGAAATGTGTAGTATTTGTACCCTGCCAATAATTCAGCAAGAATGAATATACTGAGGCTGGAGAGCTGGCTCAGTAGTTAAAGGCACTTGTTTATAAAGTCTGATTGTCCAGGGTGAATTCCACAATACCCATGTAAAGCCAGATACACAAAGTGACATATGGATCTGAGGTTTGTTTGCAATAGCAGGAGGCCCTGGCACACCCATACTCACTCTCTGTCTGCCTCTTTCTCTCTGTCTCTCTCAAATAAATAATGTTTTTAAAATTAATATATCTATAATATTTCTAAGATATTGATCTTTTATAAAAAATGAACAAAACAATATTTTTCTATGGCTTAATGTACTGTTTTCAGCATGCTGTTTCCTCTGATGGAAGATAAGATTATTATATGGCAGACAGTTTTAGTACAAGAATTTCTTTTACCATATATTCATTATGTAACGTGGGTTTTACTATTAGATTTGCACATATGTCTATCATGTACTATGTGCATATTTACCTCCCTACTACCCTCATTCATACCCAAATCCTCCTTCTGCTGGTCCCTTTATCCTCCCAAATACCAATGTTCCCCTTCTACCTCCATTTTCTTCAATCTAGATTCTACATATGAGAGAAAACATGTGATATTTGTCTAAGTCTTGCTTATTTCACATAACATGATGATCTCCAGTTCCACCCATTTTCCTCCAAATGACATAACTTTGTTCTTTATGTTCTTTATGAATAAAACTTCATTGTACATATATAATATACTATATCATCTTTATCCATTTATATGCTAATGAACATGTAGACTGACTATAACTTGGCTATTACAAATAGTGATACAATAAACATGAATATGAGTGTATCTTTGTTGCATAGCATAAAAAATTTTTAATGGAGCATTACTAAAGCAGAGAGAAAAATTATTGACTTAATAGCCAAGTCCATCCTTAAACAAAAGATATCCTACTTGTTGCATAATGTGAGTTAGCATGATAAACATAAAGTTCTTATCAATGGATAGCCCCATCCTAAGTAAATAAAATAAAAGAATAAACCTTTAAGTTTTGACAGGTTTATAAAAATTTATGCCTTGCAAATTAATCAAGCTTTTCCCTTTAAAAAAAAATACATGACAAATTTATTTTTTTCCCAAAGAGTTTAATTTAAACCTGTCCTCTTCTTTCAGTGCTCTCACTTTTACAGACTATTTTGTCTGTGGTACGATCTTGCTACCTTGCCAAGTTTGTCCTTGAACACAGCACCTCCTCTTTTCGCTGTACCTATTCTAGGGATTAGATCTGTGGTTCTTCTCATCTCTAATTCCTGAACTCCACTCAAAGCTCCTGAATAACCCAAGTCTTATGTTCTGTGCTCTACTAGTCTCAAAACCAACCTTCCTAAACAGAGAAATTAAGCTAAAACTGAGCTGGAAACTTCCTCCCTGTTGACTTAACTTTCATCATGCTAGGTTCCTGTGTAGGCTGCTCGGGGGAAAATCCTGTATAGTCTTACTCAATTGCAGACTCTATATGCTATACTACCAACTTTTCAGGAAAGATATACTCACTAGTGCAATAGTGGTATGACTGTTAAGAGGGTAAACTACCATCTTCTAATTGGATCTGAGGCCCACTCCACAGGAGGGAATTCACCTCTGGTACTATAAACCCAGTCAAAATCTGTGGCTTAGAAGGTCACAGCCCTCAACAGGACATCTTTGTTGACCCCTCCAAGCCTCAGAGAACACTGGAAAGAACACAAGAGCCAGAGGAAGGGGAGGAATGCTGTGGAACACTGTCATCTGTATAAGACATGGCTGCTAAACCCATGACCTCACAGAAGCTGTGAAAAACCACATAAGGCCTGTACAAAATGTGGCCCATCAACACTCCACCATGGATGGAGGAGGGCATCATAAAAGTCCCACATCCTCCTGAGGAGCTATCAGCAGTTAATGGTTTCTGGGGGAGGGAGAAATTTACTTCAGTGGTAACCTCTCACCCAAGTTCACATAGGCAACCCTAACTAAACTAATTGGATCCCAAAAGAGACACATGGAAGTAAAAGAGGGGCTAACTGGCAAAAGGATGAAGATCAGCAGAAGAGGGGGGCTAGAGAGTTAATGGAGGTGAATATGATCAAAATATACTAAATATATGTATGCAATTGTCAAAATAAATATTTAAAAATTTTTATGGCTAGAGAGATGGCTTGAGGCATGGTTAAGGCACTTGCCTGCAAAGCCGAAAGGCCCATGCCTATTTCTCCAGGACCCATGTAAGCCAGGTGCACACAATAGTGCATGCATCTAGATTCACTTGCAGCAGCTAGAGGTCCTGGCAAGCCCATTCTCTTTCTCTCTCCCCCTCTCTCTCTCTCTCTCTCTCTCTCTCTCTCTCTCTCTCTCTCTCTCATAAAAAAGAGTATTTTTAAAAAAATTAAATACTAAAAATTCTTAAAGTGTTTAAGTAAATGTTAAAATTATTCATAAAATATTGAAATTTAAAATCAACCTTCCTACCCTACAAAAAGACTTATAGATTAAGTGATCATGTTCAGTCACATATGCAGAAAACCTGAAATGTCTGTAACTTAAATAAGACATTTTCATATATTAAAAAATCAATTTAATTTTAAAAAAGAGATTTTATCTATACAGCTGGGACCTTATTAAAATGTCTGCTACAGCTCCAAACATCACAGCTATGCTTGTTTTTGTTTTTTTCTATTGTTGTTTTGGTGATCAGGATCAAACTTAGTGGGCTGGCCTAAACTTGTAAACCTCATGCTTCAGCCTCCAGAGTAACTGTGATTATACACATGTACTACCACGACCAAGCCATAGCTGAGTTTCAAAGAGAAACTGAAAAAAAAAGAAGAAGAAGAAGAAGAAGGGCACAGATTATTTAAGGAAAATTTCTAAAACAATTTTACTTATATATCATTAACCAAAACCCAGTCACATGGCCATACTCAATTGCAAGGCAGTCTCTTAGTTAAGTGATAATTGTGCTGCTTAAAAAAATAAAAAGTTTTGTTTCTAAAGAGAGAATAAAGAACAGATATTAGGAGGTAATTGGCACTATCTACCAGAGTCTGCCCTTTGTCCAACAAGCCAAAGCCACTGAACAGAACCATCTGTTAAATAGGTATAGAGGAAACTCCAGAAAGGAAGCCATGGGTACAGGATTGTGAAAGGATTCGCAGTGCAGAAAAAGACCCCCTTACTGGGTGTGGTGACACATGCCTCTAATGCCAGTACTTGAGAGGCAGAGGTAGGAGGGCTGCCATGAGTTTGAGGCCACCCTGAGACTACATAGTGAATTCCAGGTCAGCCTGGGCTAGAGTGAGACCCTACTTAAAAAAAAAAAAAAACAACTCTTCCTTGTTCAGTGTTTCATTGTATATGTGTGTTCATTACTTGCGATTTGCCCAATCCCAAATGATAAAATCCCATATGATACATGATGGAAGAAGCTGCTATCCATGCATACACAGGTAACATCAGGCAGTATTTGGGCATTTGTTCTCTATCAGATATAACAGCAAGCAGGTAGTCTTTTTTAAAGAAGACATAGTTAGCTGAAGAAGGAATGAGCCCTGAACAGTTAACCTTCTGTCAGAGCCTGTTATACATTCCATGTAGCAACCCAAAGGCAGTTTGGTGAATTGGTCAATAAAGAAGTTGTGGTTGTACATACTTCAAATCTAAAGAGACTCTCAACCTGTATTTCTGACAACAGGAAATGTAAGACGAAGGAGCTTGTCATCCACCTGAGAAAGGACATCCTAACATATCCCAAAACATGGTTACCCTCAAAAACCACTAAAGTGTCATGTTCTTAAAATTTTTAATGGGATTCATGTGCTGCCATCAGGCCTGTCTTCCCAAAGGATCTGGGGGCTTATTAGCTGTGGAGACTTATTAGCAGACAGCATGTCATCTCTGTAGTAGACCAGTGCAATGTACTGCTCAATGGGGATAATGAAATCCCTAAAGTATGGCAAAGAGCCAAAAGCTGCTCAAATATAGTAGCAATGTTCCATACTGCTGGCAACGTCTGAAATTCTGTTACTTAGATCTTTTAAGTCTTTGATACATCAACAGGTACCAAAGTCTGTTTCTAGCAAAGACAACACTTGGAACACTAGGTACAACAGGAGTAGTAAAAGAAGCTTACAGTACTCTATACATCTATCTTTACAATGGGAAAGCAAAAGAATTTAACCTAAACTGTTCAAGTCTTTAATACAGCATCAATCCCCATGATTCAGGATGTAGGACTGCTTTAAGAAGAGAGATCTTGGGCTGGAGAGATGGCTTAGCGGTTAAGCACTTGCCTGTGAAGCCTAAGGACCCCGGTTCGAGGCTCGATTCTCCAGGACCCACGTTAGCCAGATGCACAAGGGGGCGCACATGTCTGAAGTTCGTTTGCAGTGGCTGGAAGCCCTGGCGCACCCATTCTCTCTCTCTGCCTCTTTCTCTCTGTCACTCTCAAATAAATAAATTAAAAAATGAACAACAACAACAACAAAAATTACAAAAATATATTTTAAAAGAAGAGAGATCTTCAGACAGTTAAGTTTCATTCTTCTGACCATAATGGTCCTTAATCCATGAATAGAGATAACAATTTGAAGATTTTCCAAGCTTTGCATACACTGATTCCAAAAATGAACTAAGAAACTAGTCACAGAATCAATTCCTGGGCCGAGTAGACCAAGCGTACAATAAGTCAAAGCTCTAGTCCCATCCCACCTGGTAAAACACATGATGTCCAAGGTTCTAACAATCCCTGAAAAGTTCGAACATTTTCCTTTCTCGAATATAGCTATACTTATAAAGGGCAGAAGGTCCTTTTCTTCATAGAAAGCTATGAAGAAAATTAATTGCACCTTGTAATAGTATCACAAAGTCATTCCTCAAAGGAAATTTCTTGATCTGTGAAATGATACCTAAAAATCAATCCTGTGGTTGGCATCAGACCTGGGTATTCTGTTTCTGCATATCTGCATTCAGTTATCCAGATGAAGTAAAAACTTAGTAAGCTACCTTTTCATGTCAGTTCTAGGAAAATTTGATCATTTGTGTGGGAGAATAAAGGTCAGAGAACAACCTTGGGTGTTGATCCCCTCCTTCCACATTGCTTTACTGAGACAAGGTCCCTTGTTTGCTACGACATATACCAGGCTAGCTGGATCCAGGGATTCTCTGATCTCTGCCTTCCTCTCCCCACAGGAGCACTAGAATTACAGATATGTACTATTCATCTGACTTTGTGTGGGTTCTAGGGCTTGAAACATAGATTCTCATGCTTGTGCAGCAAGTGATTCACCCGCTGAGCCATCTCCCCAGCTTTTCTCAGTCATCTTCATACTGCTGGTTAGTCCATCAGTGAATTTTTAAATTTTACATATTATGTGTCCATTCTAGAATTTTTAAAATTTATTTATTTGCAATAAAGGGAGGGAGAGAACGCTAGAGTTTCTTGCCACATACACACATCCATACACATATGACTCAGCAGAGAGACACAAGCATGCACATGTGCGCGCGCCCGCACCCCACAAACACACGGCCATATGCATGCAAAAACAGCAAATTAGCCGGGTGTGGTGGCGCATGCCTTTAATCCCAGCACTCAGTAAGAAGATCACTGTGAGCTTGAGGCCACCCTGAGACTACACAGTGAATTCCAGGTCAACCTAGGCTACAGTGAGACCCTACCTCCAAAAAAAAGCAAACAAACAAGAAACCTGAAAATTATTTTAGAATACTGAGAGACAGACAGACACAGAGAGAAAGACAGAAACTCAGAGACAACAGAGCCTCTGTGGAAGATTTGCACAGAAAATGCTAAACAAATTTCTTTAGGTTTAAAGAAAACGATACCAGACAGAAACTCAGGTCTTTATAAAGAATAAAGAGTATCAGAGATGTCTTAATATACATTCACGTGTGTATATGTGTGTGCAAGTGTGGTCAGAGGACAACGTTTGTGACAGTCCTCGCCTGTCCACCTCATTTGAGGCAGTATTTCTCCTCTAGATCTTGCTCTGATGTTGATAATCTTTTCTGTGCTTACAAGCTCCCAGAAAATTATCTTGTCTCTGCCTCCTATCTCCAATCAGTGTGCTGCAATTCTGGAAGCCCACCATGGCTTCTGGCTTTTTTAAAATTATTTATTTGAGAAAGACAAAGAGGCAGAGGGGAGGGGAGAATGGATGTGCCAGGGCCTCCAACCACTGCAAATGAACTCCAGATGCATGCACCTCCTTGTGCATCTGGCTTATGTGGGTTCTGGAGAGTTGAACCGGGATCCTTTGGCTTTGCAGGCAAATACCTCAACTGCTAAGCCATCTCTCCAGCCTGGCTTCTGGCATTTTATATGGAGTCTGAGGATCAAACTTGGGTCCTCAGGCTTAACCGGTAAAAACCCAACATACAGACTTTAATTCAAAAAGTATTTATTATCTAGGACAGACAAAATCTTTAGGCAACAAATATGTTTCTTAATCTTGAAGTTTCATTCATTTAGGCTGTATTTACAAAGATATTTTCCTTATTGGTAAACCTCTATATTCGTGTCATAAATCTCTTTACCTCTAAAATTGCAGTTAAAAATCTTAACTTATGAAATTATGAATGCAAATAAAAAGCAAGACAGTAGGCATACAGTATTTGTTAAATATTTTTATTGACTAATTATAAAATCTAATGAGGAGTAATACAGGCATGAATTATATCTCCTTACTATTCCACACCCTTTCCTCCTTAGTAAATTCAATTTTTTTTTTTTTTTTTTTTTTTTTGGTTTTTCGAGGTAAGGTTTCACTCTAGCCCAAGCTGACCTGGAATTCACTATGGAGTCTCAGGGTGGCCTCGAACTCACGGCGACCCTCCTACCTCTGCCTCCCAAGTGCTGGGATTAAAGGCGTGAGCCACCACACCCGGCTGTAAATTCAATTTTTTGAAATAGTTTCATTTATTTGCAAGGAGAGAGAGAGGGAGAGAGAGAGAGAGAGAGGAAATAAGAATGCCAGGTTTGTATCTGGATTTACATCATGGGTACGGAGGAATTAAACCCAAGCCATCAGGCTTGGCAAGTGAGTACCTTTAAGCACTTAAGCCATGTCTCCAGGCTGGTTTTTTTTTTTTTTTTTTTTTTTTTTGGAGAGTGTCCCACAGTCTTCCCACCTCAGCCTCTTGAGTGCTGGAATTATACTTCTATTCCCAAAAAGTTCTGCCCTTTATGTATCTTCCACCTCTACACTAAGCCAAGCCTCCATCATCTCTTACATGGTTTACCAGTCTTCCCACTGCTTACCTAAAATTCAGAACAGACTGGCTCGTGCTCCTCTCATGCTTTAGCACGCCCCTGTATTTTTTTGGTGTTGTTTATTTATTTATTTATTTATTTATTTGAGAATAACAGTCAGAGAAAGAGGGAGAGAGAGAATGGGTGCGCCAGGGCTTCCAGCCACTGCAAACAAACTCCAGACGTGTGCGCCCCTTGTGCATCTGGCTAACATGGGTCCTGGAGAATCAAGCCTTGAACCGGGGTCCTTAAGCTTCACAGGTAAGCGCTTAACTGCTAAGCCATCTCTCCAGCCCACGCCACTGTATTTTTAACAAATTCAAACTCCTCGTAGTTCAAACTACTAGTGTCTGGAGTATATTATGACGTGGCCCTTATCTGCACAACTTGCTCAGTTCGCCACTTCACTCATTGCACTCAAGTCACAGAGGTTTCTTTCCCATTCATTTCTTCAACATGCTCTTATAGTCTACTAGTGTGGCTGGTTTCTTCTAATTCCTCACATCTTGGTTTTTAAGTTGCCCATCCTCCAGAATGCCAATCCTAACCACTCTGTCAAAAACAGGTTTCACTATTATCCTCTAACATGGCACTATTTTTTTTTCTTTCATAACATCAAAATGAAAGAGAGACTGATTGAGAGGAAGAGGAGATATGATAGAGAATGAAGTTTCAATGGGGAAAGTGGGGGGAGGGAGGGCTTTACCATGAGATATTGTCTACAATTATGGAAGTTGTCAATAAAAAAATTAAAATTAAAAATAAATAAATAAAATATACCAATTTGAAGGCCAAGCATGGTGGCATACAACTTTAATTCCAATTGGGAGGCTGAGATAGGAGGATCATTATGAGCTCAAGGCCAGTCTGTGTTAGAATGAGACCATGCTTCAAAAATTCCAAAGAAAAGCCAGAGAGATGACTTAGCTGCTAAGGTGCTTGCCTGCAAAGTCTAAGAACTCATGATGAAATCTCCAGGTCCCATGTAAGCCAGACACATAGTGATGCAACCCTGCAATGTCGCACATACACACAAGGGGGCACATGTGTCTGGAGTTCATTTGCAATGGCTAAAGGGCCTGGCATGCCCATACACACACACACACACACACACACACACTCTCTCTCTCTCTCTCTCTCTCTCTCTCTCTCTCATTCTCTCTTTTTCTCTCATATGAACAAATAAATAAAAATCCAAATAAATAAAATAAAACTACCTATGTGAGAATATTATCAGGACTGGGGGTATAGCTCAGTGTTGAGGATTTACCTAGCATGTGTAAGACCCTGAATTTGACCCTCAACACTGAAGAAGGAGGAAGACAAATATTATCAATAATATTCAGCAATTTCAACTAAAATAAAAACAACTCCATTTCCATAAATATACCCAAATGTAATATAAAATTATGCCAAATAAACTGACTTTGATATAGCATTTTGAAAATTCAATTTCCTCATCTATGATTATACCACTGTGAATGGACCTGATCTCATCTGTAAATTCAATTTCCTATCAAAAAACAATTATCTAAGTGGTAGAAATATGTTCTTGAGAAAATAGTAAACATCTAAATCCAAGACAAAGAGTACTCTCTGTTCCTAAAGACTAGTCATAGAAGCTGTATTTGTGTATTAAAAATAGAAATTTCTTTCCTAATAAGTATTCTATTTTTATTTCTTTTATTATCTCTGCAGAGATAACAATGACTGTATTATTTCTAAAAAGAGGGAGAGCTGGGCTTTTGCTTTTCATTTCTGTAATTATGTTAAAAGCAGTCTTCAACTCCTCTATCCCATTATGAAAGTTCTTAAAATAACATTCTGTGCAGCTTACTTCTAACCATCCCATGGGAAACTATTATACTACTTCCAGAAACATTTCATCATGCTACACTAAAACATTTATAGTAAGTTAAAATATGATACCACATATTAAGTTGGCAAATGTTAAACTGAGTAATATCTACAGCCAGCTGAGATCTCAGAAACAACAACAGAGGCTGGGTGTAGCTCAGCAGCACAGCATCTGCTTGCTTAGTACATGTGACAACCTGGGTTCAATCCCCAGAACCACAAAAAAAAAAAAAACAGCAATGACAAAACAGTCACATCCTGCTGCTGTAATGTATATATTGGCAAAATTTACAGAGAGAAATTAGTAATATGTGTCAGAAATTTAAAACTAAGGTTTTCATTTCTTAAGTCGCAACCAACAGAAATAAGCATTCAAAGGAGAGACAAAGAGAGAGAGAGAGAGAGATGCCTGTTTGCAGCAACATTGATAATAAAGAAAAATATTAAACAAACTTCATGCCATTTTGCTACATGCACTGGTTATTGGCTAAATAAATTATGATAATATTCATGTACCACTTATACAACAGAAACTATTCATTATTTAAAATACAGCATACAGCAAATTAAAATGCCTTACCTAGCCAGGTATGATGGCACACACCTTTAATCTCAGCACTCAGAAAGCAGAGGTAGGAGTTTGCCATGACTTTGAGGTCAACCTGGGACTACAGTGTGAATATCAGATTAGCCTGGGCTAGAGTGAGACCTTACCTCAAAAATAATGCCTTATTTTATTTATTAGAATACTATATGCTGTCACTACATGAGCCAATACTTAGGGAACAATGTCTTGTACCGGGTGAAGTACACATGCTCTTAAAAGAAAGTAAGCCGGGTATGGTGGTGTATACTTTTAATCTCAGCACTGAGGAAGAGGCAGGAGGACTGATGTGAGTTCAAGGCCACTACATAGTGACTCAGACTATATAGTGAATTCAAGGCCAGCCTGGGCTACAGTGAAACCCTACCTCATAAAAAGAAAAGAAAAAAAAAGTACACACACTAAAATGGTAATTTTTTTACATCATAATGCTTGTATTTTCCAAATTTCTTATGAGTTCCTGTGGAAAAACTCAAGGTATATGTACTAGAGACATAGATATTGATATAGAATTACATATGGATCTTTGTGAATAATATTTTAAAATCAGTATGTCTGCTGGTCCTTTGAGAAGACACTGAAGTGGGTTAATTGTGCAGAAGATGTATTGAAGAACAGAGCACTATGCCTCTATTCGAGTTGAATGAATAAAAGCAGGTTAGGGTAGGTGAGTCTTATCAGCATGATGCTGCCTAATAGTGTCACCTAATCTGATAAAGTGCTCTCTAGCCAAGATTGCTTGTGGAGTGCCTTGTTAGGCATGACCCTTGTCCTCCTCAGGCTACGCTTAGGTGATCAGCTGGAGGATGATGGGGAAGATTTTAGTTTTGGCTGGAAAACAGGCTGAACATGTAATTTTTTTTTGGGGGGGGGTTTCAAGGCAGGGTTTCATTCTAGCCCAGGCTCACCTAGAATTCACTATAGAATTCTCAGGGTTGCCTCAAATTCACGGCGATCCTCCTACCTCTGCCTCCCAAGTGCTGAGATTAAAGGTGTGTGCCACCACGCCTGGCTTAATATGTAATCTTTAATACTAATTATTTTCCCAGAAGCTAATCCTAAATTCTTGGGGGAAAAATTTTTTATCTGGGAATCTGAACGTAGGTTTTTATGGCTTGCAAGGCAGGTGCTTTACCCACGGAGCCCTCTCCCCAGTCCTCATCAAATTCTTTCTTGCAAAGAAGTATAAATTATGGGCTGGAGGAGATGGCTTAGTGATTAAGGCATTTGCATGCAAAGCCAAAGGACCTTGGTTCGATTCCCCAGGTCCCACATAAACCAGATGCACAAAATGGCACATGCATTTGGAGTTCATTTCCAGTGGTTGGAGGCCCTGGCACACCCATTCTCTCTATCTCTTAACTTTCTCTCTCTCTCAAATAAGTAAAATATATTTTAAAAAGCAGAATACGAATTATTCATTTTATTGCTTGATAAACTCATTATTTTATACCTTTATTTTTGTTCAAGATAATATGCTTTATTTGTTTGTTTGTTTGTTTTTCGAGGTAGGATTTCACTCCAGCTCAGGCTGACCTGGAATTCACTATATAGTCTCAGGGTGGCCTCGATCTCACAACGATCCTCCTGCCTCTGTCTCCTGAGTGCTGGGATTAAAGGTGTGCACCACCACTCCTGGCATAATATGCAATTTTTATAACATTATTTTAGCTGGGATACATGCCATGAGGTTAAGAAAAATGCATCACAGATTTTTTTTTGGTTAAAATCAATAGGACAAGACTATAAGCATCTAGCACAATGGTGCTTTTTAGCTGGCTCCATAGTTCTTGTGCTGGAAGACAGGACGAGAGTAGCTTTAACTGGAAGTTGTAATGATGATTAAAGGGCAGTACTTACCACATTGTGAAGAAATCTTGTCAAATCGTGATAAAAAGAAGAAAAATGTTAGAAATTACAAGGTAACTACTTTGTAAGGAAAATTTTAAGACTTGAAATTTGAAAAAGGTGGCATAAGTAAACTGAAAGATGAAAATCAGTTGAAAATGTAGATCTTACCTGGTCCTATCCTACTGCTCTCCTTCCCTGTCTATCTCTGACCTGCTTTCTGCTTCTATAACTCACTTTGTGGTTTTGGAATTTTATACAAATCTATAGCATGTACGTCTTCTGAGGGTCAAGAGAGCTTCTACTATATAGAAACATCTCAACTTGTTCTATTTTCTACTGAAAAAAATGTGGACTGTTTCTAGGTTTTAGCTATTATAAATAAAGGTAAGAACAGTCTTGTGAATTTATTCAACCTTGGCTCTCAGACATGTGATAGAGAGAGAATGGGCATGCCAGGGCCTCCAGCCACTGCAAACCAACTCTAGACACATGTACCACATTGTGCATCTGGCTTACATGGGTACTGGGGAATCAAGCCTAGGTCCTTAGGCGTTGCAAGCAAGCGCCTTAACCACTAAGCCACCTCTCCAGCCCAAATTTTCATAGTATTTTTAAAACTGACAAATATGTACATATGTCTATATGTACATGTCTGTGTGTAGGGTAAAAATATATCCCCCACCTCAAAAAGAAAACCTCATGATAAGATTTAATACTTCAATGCGAAGGTAGCACTTTTAAGAGGTGATTTCAGTTATGACAGCTTCTTTAAAGAAGGAATTTGTGTAGTTTCCATGAGAGTGAATTATTAGTTATCTCAGTAATGGGTTTCTATAAAGCAAATTTTAATCTCTTTTTTTTGTTCGTTTGTTTGTTTTGTTTGTTTGTTTTTGTTTTTCAAGGTAGGGTCACACTCTAGCCCAGGCTGACCTGGAATTCAAAATGGCCTTGAACTCATAGTGATACTCCTACCTCTTTCCCCAGAGTGCTAGATTAAAGGTGTGTGCCACCACACCCGGCTAAGTTTGAATCTCTTGATTCCTGTCTGGTTTGTACCCTCAATTCTGCTCCCCCTGCTGCCGGTATGCACCCTATCACCTCAATTCTGCTCTCCCGGCACATACCCTATCACCTCAATTCTGCCTCCCCCCCCCCGCCCCTGGCACATACCCTATCACTGTCCAAACTGAGCTGAAGCAGTACAAAGTCCCACCAAAAGCCAAGCAGATATGGCCACCCAGCCTTAGACTTACAGATTCCAAAACTGTAAATTATTATAAGCATCTTTCTTTGCACATTACCCATTCTTCTGTTATAACAACAAAAAGTGGATTAAGACATATATTAAGTATCCACAAAATACCATACAAACTTGAGAATAATATTCTGTTTAAGCTCACTCAAAACTTTTTCCAAAACTGAATTAACTAAACCATAAAGCAATTTCAGTAAATCTAAAATGACTAAACTCAGGCTGGAGGGATGGCTTAGTGGTTAAGTCACTTGCCTGCAATGCCAAAGGACCCAGGTTCAATTCCCCAGAACCCATGTAAGCCAGATGCACAAGGCACATACATCTGGAGTTCATCTGCATAGTCTGGAGGCCCTAATATGAATCTACATTGCCTGGAGGCCCTAACATGCCCATTCTCTCCCTTTCTCTCTCTAAGTAAATAAATTAATAAAAATAAAATCTTTTTTAAAAAGATTGATGTCAGAGCTGGAGAGATGGCTTAGTGGTTAAGGAGCTTGTTTGAGAAGCTTAGGACCCATGTTCAGTGCTCTAGATCCCATGTAAGCCAGACACATAAGGTAACACAAGGGCACAATATCACGTGCACACACACACAAGGTGGCATACATGTCTAGAGTTCCATTACAGTAGCTAGAGGCCCTGGCATGCCAATTTTGTCACTCACTCTCCCATTAAAAAATTAAGGCCAGTCTGTTGGATTTGCCTCAAAAATTAAAAATAAAAGAAGACTGAAGTCAGTTTGTTCCCTAATTAACTGTAATTAACCTGTATGTCAAAGACATTTTAAAAAACTAGAAAATTATCACATACTAAGAAATCTTAAAATATGATTTGAAATAACCCTTGAGTTACAAAAGAATGTGAACAGAAGCTAAAATATTCTTAACAAAACACTCAACGGGCTGGAGAGATGGCTTAGCAATTAAGGCGCTTGCCTGCAAAGCCAATGAACCCAGGTTCAATTCCCCAGGACCTACATAAGCCAGATGCACAGGGTGGCACACATATGAAGTTCGTTTGCAGGGGATAGAGGCCTTAGCACACCCATTCTCTATCTGCTTATTTCCTTCCATGCCCCTTCTTCCCTCCCTCCCTCTCTCTCTCTCATAAATAAATATTTTTAAAGTGTAAGTTTGCAACAAAGTATAATTATCTGAAGATTTGATTTTTCAAATCTGTAACTACTATTTTGCACAAAGAATATATTTATAAGAATATTGATATTTAAAAATATATTTTTGTAAATAAGTACTAATAAGTTGGACTATTAAACAAACATCTGTGTGACAGATTAGACTGTGCTTAGAATAAAATGTCTATACTTAAAAGCATATATAATAGATGGCGGCGTAGGTACCACGCCAAAGCAGCCTGGGGGGAAAAAAGACCAAAAAAACTCAGCAAAATACACACTTTTACTAAAAAGTGAGGTGTATAAGAAATTGAAGCAGCAGCGGAGAAGAAGAAGAGATCCAGAGTATCCAGAACCCGCACAGGCCGGCAAAAGCGGACCCGGCAGCTCTACTAACCACGTTGGCGCACCAGAAAGCCCCCAGACTCGGCTCGAGCCGCAGGAAAAGCCACGTGCGGGGATTTTCCACTCACACCGAGCTCTCCGCAACTCAGGAAACGTGAAGGGAGAGCGGCAGTGAGCAGCGGAGGAGCAGACCGTGAGGTAGAAGAACACGTGGAGCAGCGAGAGAACCAGATCAGCTGCGGCTCCCTCCCCTCCCCCACCGCCTGAGCCCAGCTCCAGCGACGGACGGGACATGCCAACCTGGGCCAACAGCGGGACACAAGCAGGAGCAGAGTCCGGGAGCAACATCAGCACCTCCAGCACCGGTAACAGCGGCCCCAGCAGCAGCAGACCCAGCAGCAGCAGCAGCAGCAGACCCAGCAGCAGCAGCTTCAGTGGCAGCAGCGGCAGTGAACCCAGCAGCAGCAGCTTCAGTGGCAGCAGCGGCAGTGGATCCAGCAGCAACAGCTTCAGCAGCAGCCATGGCTCCAGAAGTGACAGCTATAGCAGCAGCAGCAGCAGCAGAGGCAGCAGCAGAAGTGGACCCAGCAGCAGCTGCTTCAGCTGCTGACAGACCCAGCAGAGGCAGCTTTAGCAGCAGCAGTTCCAGCAGCAGGGTTGCTGATCTGCAGGGCCACAATTGCCAGGCTCGGTTTGCCCCACAGGAAAATCCAGTGCCCAGCTCCACAAATAGATGCAAAAATTCTCAACAAAATATTGGCAAACAGAATATAAGAATGTATCAGAAAGATTATTCACCCTGACCAAGTAGGCTTTATCCCAGAGATGCAGGGATGGTTCAATATATGCAAATCTATAAATGTAATACATTATATAAATGGGTTGAAGGACAAAAATCACATGATCATCTCACTGGACGCAGAGAAAACATTTGACAAAACCCAAAATCCCTTCATGATAAAAGTCCTACAGAGACTGGGAATAGAAGAAACATATCTCAATATAATAAAAGCTATTTATGACAAGCCTACAGCCAACATATTACTAAATGGGGAAAAACTGGAAGCTTTTCCACTAAAATCAGGAAAAAGACAAGGGTGTCCACTGTCCCCACTTTTATTTAATATAGTTTTGGAAGTCTTAGCCAGAGCAATAAGGCAAGAGATGCACATAAAAGGGATACAAATTGGAAAGGAAGAAATCAAGTTATCATTATTTGCAGATGACATGATTTATACATAAAGGACCCTAAAAACTCTACTAGCAAACTGTTAGAGCTGATCAAAACCTACAGCCATGTAGCAGGATACAAAATAAATACACAGAAATCAGTAGCCTTCGTATATGCTAACAACAAAAACACAGAGGATGAAATCAGAGAATCGCTCCCATTCACAATTGCATAAAAAAAAAAATAAAGTACCTAGGAATAAACCTAACCAAGGAAGTAAAGAATCTCTACAATGAGAACTTTAAAACACTCAAGAGAGAAATTGCAGAAGACACTAGAAAGTGGAGAAACATCCCCTGTTCCTGGATTGGAAGAATCAATATTGTGAAAATGGCAATCTTACCTAAAGCAATCTACACATTTAATGCAATCCCTATCAAAATTCCAAAAGCATTCTTCATGGAAATAGAAAAAACAATCCAAAAATTCATTTGGAATCACAAAAAACCTCGAATATCTAAAATAATACTGAGCAACAAAAATAAGGCTGGTGGTATCACCATACCTGATTTTAACCTAAACTACAGAGCCATAGTAACAAAAACAGCATGGTACTGGCACAAAAACAGACATGTAGATCAGTGGAACAGAATAGAGGACCCAGATGAAAGCCCAAGTAGCTATGGCCACCTGGTAATCAATAAAAATGCCAAAAATACTCATTGGAGAAAAGACAGCCTCTTCAGCAAAGTGTTGGGAAAACTGGATATATATCTGCAGAAAGATGAAAATAGATTCTTCTCTCTCGTCATGCACAAGAATTAAGTCCAAATGGATTAAAGACCTTAACATCAGACCGGAAACTGCTAGAGGAAAAAGTAGGGGAAACCCTCCAACATATTGGTCTTTGCAAAGACTTTCTGAATACAACCCCAATTGCTCAGGCAATAAAACCACAGATTAATCACTGGGACCTCATGAAATTACAAAGATTTTGCACTGCAAAGGACACAGCGAAAAAAGCAAAGAGGCAACCTACAGAATGGGAAAAAATCTTTGCCAGCTATATATCTGATAGAGGATTAATATCTAGGATATACAAAGAACTCAAAAAGTTAAATAATAAGGAATCAAACAAGCCAATCAAAAAATGGGCTATGGGGCTGGAGAGATGGCTTAGCGGTTAAGCGCTTGCCTGTGAAGCCTAAGGACCCCGGTTCGAGGCTCGGTTCCCCAGGTCCCATGTTAGCCAGATGCACAAGGGGGCGCACGCGTCAGGAGTTCGTTTGCAGAGGCTGGAAGCCCTGGCGCGCCCATTCTCTGTCTCTCCCTCTATCTGTCTTTCTCTCTGTGTCTGTCACTCTCAAATGAAAAAAAAAAAAAAATTTAAAAAAAAGGGCTATGGAGCTAAACAGAGCATTCTCAAAGGAAGAAATATGAATGGCATATAAGCATCTAAAAAATGTTCTATGTCACTAGCCATCAGGGAAATGCAGATTAAAACTACATTGAAATTCCATCTCACTCCTGTCAGATTGGCCACCAACATGAAAACAAATGATCATAAATGTTGGCGGGGATGTGGAAAAAGAGGAACCCTTCTACACTACTGGTGGGAATGCAATCTGGTCCAGCCATTGTGGAAATCAGTGTGGAGGTTCCTAAAACAGCTAAAGATTGACCTACCATATGACCCAGCTATAGCACTCCTAGGCATATATCCTAAGGACTCATCTCATTTCCATGGAAGTACGTGCTCAACCATGTTTATTGCTGCTCAATTTATAATAGCTGGGAAATGGAACCAGCCTAGATGTCCCTCAACTGATGAGTGGAGAATGAAGATGTGGCACATTTATACAATGGAGTTCTACTCAGTGGTAAAGAAAAATGAAGTTATGAAATTTGCAGAAAAATGGATGGACCTGGAAAGGATTATACTAAGTGAGGTAACCCAGGCCCAGAAAGCCAAGCGCCACATGTTCTCTCTCATATGTGGATCCTAGCTACAGATGACTGGGCTTCTGCGTGAAAATGAAAATACTTAGTAGCAGAGGCCAGTAACTTAAAAAAGAGACATAAAAGGAAGAGAAAGGAAGGGAGGAGGGTACTTAATAGGTTGATATTGTATATATGTAAGTACAATGATTGTGATGGGGAGGTAATATGATGGAGAATGGAATTTCAAAGGAGAAAGTGGGGGGCAGGGAGGGAATTAACATGCGATTTTTTTTATAATCATGGAAAATGCTAATAAAAATTAAAACATATATATAAATAAAATAAAAAAGACAAAAAAAGCATATATAAAACAGGTGTGGGGGTACATGTACCAACACTTGAACAAGCCATCCCTGGCTACATAGGGAGCTCAAAGCCAACCTAACCTATGTGAGACTCAGACACCAAAGAAGGGAAGGAACAGAAGATCCATAAAATAAAAAGCATTATGCAAAAGCAAATGTTAGAGGCTCCTGCCAAGGTTCTTGGTTTCCTACCAGAAACAGATAGTAAGACCCTATTGCTGAAGACTCCACATGCTTGGGCTGCAAGATCACTGAGAAATCAAGCTGGAGCTGAGCTAAAAACCTCCTCCCTGTAGACCAGCTGACAGAAAGCTGCAAAAAGCTACACTGCATACAGCCCTATGGGAGAAAGAAGTTATCCACAGTGATAAACAATAGTGGACACTGCAAGCCTTAAGTTTGGCCACCCAGGCCAAATGAGCCAATGGGTGCAATAATGGCATGTCTGTCATGGGAGAAACCAACTACTCCCTAATTGGATTGGAGGTTTGCTCCACAAGAGGGAATACATACATGTTACTGAAAACCTAGTCAAAAGCCTGTGGCAGAGGAGGTCATGAACCCTAGGGGTGTAACACCTGCTGTTGTCTGGCTTAATGCATACATTATGCTCACCAAACTTCCTGGTAAGCACTTTTCTTACTGGTCATACTCATATATTAATGCTGTTCTCACTTTTGATTAAAGAACCTTCTTTTCAGAGGGTGGTGACCACTGAAATGACTCAAAAGGTACCACAGTACTGAGAAGAAGTGGCAGGAGTTTTCAGCACTGAGACATCTCTATCACACCTTCCAAGGCTCAGGGTCCATTGCAAAAGAGGTGGCAGAAAGAATGTAAGAGCCAAAAGAAGGGTAGGACTCCTTACAATACACTCTTTCAGAAACAAAATGGCCTGGATATCCATGATGTCACAGTACTTAATATTACCTATACAAGACCATCATTACAAGAGGACAAAATAAAAGAAAGACTAATCCAGGTATGGTGGTGCAAACCTTTAATCCCAGCACATGAAAAGCAGAGGTAGGATGACTGCTGTGAGTTCAAGGCCAGCCTGAGACTACATAGTGAATCCAGGTCAGCCTGGGATAGAGTGAGACCCTGACTCAAAAAAAAAACAAAAAAAAAAACGAGAGAGAGACTAATTGAAAAGGGGAAGAGATATGATGGAGAGTGGATTTGTCATGGTGGAGGGAAGGGAATTTTTATGGTATGTTGTCTTTAGGAATGGAAGTTGTCAATTTAAAAAAAGTTTTTTTATAAAAAAAAAACAAATATTGGGAGCTGAGGAGATGGCTCAGCAGTTAAAGGCACTTGCTTGCAAAGTCTGTCAGCCAGAATTCAATTCCCCAGTTCCCACATAAAGCCAGATGCACAAAGTGGCACATGTGTCTGGAGTACATTTGCTGCAGCAGAAGACCCTGGCCCACCCATACTCACTCTCTCTCACTTTCTCTCCTCAAATAAATAAAAATATTTAAATAATAATAAAGTCAGAAACCACTAAAGCATCTACTAACTTTTAATTTTAATCTATAAATGAATGACTTTTTAAAAATACTTCAAGATGCTGAAAATTTGAAGGATAAGTGATATTAGCAAAAGGGCACTCATCTCCCAACAGAAAACCAAGCTTCACAATTATCCAACCCAACAAGAATTCCCACAGGAGAGATCAGAATGCTGCCCTCGTGGCTCTTGTCTCACACATTCTCCCACAGGGGAGAGAAAAAGTGAGTCAACGTCCAGCTTCACCACAGACCTGGCGCTAAGCCCAGGTCCCTGCAGATAGATCAGGACACCAAACTCAGGCTACTCAAGCGCACTCGTACATTGTCCTGTCTGCCTAGAGATCCCAGCACATAATATGTCTCCCACAGACACCAGCATACTGCCCGGCCCTGTGCAGGCTTGGCAGCTGGCCTGCCTGAGAACCCTGCTGGCAAGCCTACCTAGAACAATCTTAACCAGGATGTCTGTTATCAGGCTCTATCTGTCCTTTTGTAAAGAATGAAACAAAGCAATCGTCTCTTCAAGTTCAAAGATATGAAAATAAGATCACAAACACTCAAGAAATTTGTTGACACCATGAAAGGAAAAAAACAACAACTGATCCAAAAGAGACTCAACACATACATAAGTGTCATAGTGAAACCCATTAATTGGTATAACTGTACATGCTTAGCAAAAATAACAAAAGGAATGAACTGGCAACCTGTGAGCTGCCTGAAACTCAGTGACCCAGACTACTGAACAAAATCAGGAAAACAATATACTTTAAAGAGGACACAGATATATAACTAAATGAAATCAGAAAACAGGAGGTTAATAAAATGAAAAGTTCAACATAGAGATAGAAACCACTGAAAATATCCAGGTGTACAATAAAAGTGAAATGAAGACTTCAACAGAAAGTTTCAACGGCAGATACAACTAATCAATCAGCAACCTCAGGAAGTCACATGAAATTATTCTGTAAAAGGGCTGGGGAAATGGCTCAGTGGTTTACAGCACTGGCTTGCAAAGCTTGCCAGCCCCAGGTTCATATTCATACTCATATTCATTCTGTCTCCTCACAAATAAATAATTTTTTAAAAAAGATATCCCATCAGAGAAAAAAAAGGTTTAAAAATTCAAAACCGAAAGGACTCGTAAGATGGGATCACAGAAGGGAAATACAAAGGGTTGAAAGCCACATTACTTGATGACTGCAACTTTGCAAAACACAGGGAAAAGGATGAACACACAGAGTCATGAAAACCAAGATTTCAGATAAGTAGAACCAAACAAGGTCTACACCAAAACACATTATAGTTAACTTGTCAGTCCAAGAGAGGGAAACATCAAAAAGACTGTCACAGAATTCCTAGCATGAAAGCTGAAAGATCAAGCTAGGTGTGGTGCCTCTAGAACCCCAAGGACACAGAAGGTCAGCTTGGACTAGCATAAGACCCTACCTCAGGAAAAAATAATAATAATAATAATAATAATAATAATAATAATAAGTTAAAAGATTAAGATGTTTTAACAACAAAAACCCTGCAGCCCCAGAGTGCTGGTGACGTCCAACGAAGTGAAGTGCGGCGCCGGTGCCGTGGTGGTAGCAGAGACGAGCATACTCACACAGATTGAGGAGAGATTTCATCCGTCTAAAACACACTGAAATAATGATTACGGAGTGTTATGCAAGACTCATGATAATAACAAGAAAAGCATCCAGTGGGGGTGACCAACTTCTGACACTGTGATATGATGTTGTCATCTACAAATGTGCAAATGTGCTGGACCACATTCATACCTACCATGGAGTGTACCGAGGTTCCAGGGTAGACCTGCCCAACTGCTCCATAGTACATAAAAAGCAGACCCAAAGAAAAAGTATATCACCACACATCATCATCAAACCACAGAAGAAGAGAGCAAGAAAGGGTAATGGAATAAAAGAACTACAAAACAGGGAGATGAAGAAATGGTGTGGTAGTTTAAAAGGATGTCCCCAACATATTCAGGATTTTATTAAAGCTTGTAATTTAGATCTCCAGCCATCTGGCTGAAGGAGGTGTCACTGGGCTGATTCTAGGGTCCAGCCCTAACGGGTGGGGTAGATTTAGAATTCTAGCCTAAATATATGCAAAGTGCCTGAGCTTTCCTTGAGTTCTTAAAGTATTCTTGCTGGCTGTTTGGTGATGGCTTTTCTCTCTGCCTGGGCCTATGAAGGCAGGCCAGCTTCTTCTGCCATTATGGAACTTCCCCTGGATCTATAAGCTTCAAATAAATCCCTTCTTCCTCCCACATAAACTTTGTCTGGTCTGGAGGTTCATCCCAATAATGTGAGACTGTCTATCACAGATGGCTCAGAGGTTAAAGGCACTTGCTTGCAAAACCTGATGGCCTGAGTTCAATTCACCAGTACCCACATAAACCTAGACACACAAAGTAGCACATGCATCTGTGATTCCAATGTACATGGAGGACAATGGTAGGTAAAGCAAGAAGAATCCAAAGCTCACTGTGAAGTCTCTCTATGTGTCTGTGTGTTGGGGGGGGGGAATAAATAAAAAGATTTTTCAAAAAACACAAAATAAGCAGAAAAAATACTATTTTTATTTTAATATAATTTTAATTTTATTTTAAACTTTAATTTTATTTGAATAATAAAATGCTATTTTATTGCAATGGCAATAGTAAGTCCTCACCAATCAATAATCACATGAAAAGAGTTGAAACTCACCAATCAAAAGATATAGAGTACCTAGATTTTTTTAAGAGAAGATCTAGGCTGAGCATGGTGGCACACGCCTTTAATCCCAGCACTTGGGAGGCAGAGGTAGGATGATCACTGAGAGTTCAAGGTGACCCTGAGACAACATAGTGACTTCCAGGTAACTAGAGTGAGACTCTACCTCAAAAAAAAAAAAAAAAAAAAATCTAAAAGTGACATACTTTACCTTCAGGATCACTAAGTTAAAGATGGAGAAGCATATTCCATGCAAATGGTAACTAAACGAAAGGAAGGGTTGCTATACTCCCTTCAGACAAAACAAACTTTAAGTCAAAACCTAAAGAGAGTTCTCAGGATAGTAATAATGGTTTATTTCTTCACCCGAGTGACAGTCACACATTGTTTTCATTTCAGTACTATTTAATGAGCTGTGGCCATTTAGGTACTTTTTCCTATGCATACTATAATTTAATAAGTTTCTTAAAATATTGTGCAGTCTACACTTACAGGCACAGAAACATTTTAGGGCATACTCCTAAAACAAAAGAAGGTCCATGAAAAAGAAGAAACTACTAAATAGTAGTTTCATGTCTATTTTTACTGGCTTGTGTTTTTAATTTATCTACAATGAACATGGAACTCATATATCACAAATACATAACTAATATAAAGTAATAAAACAATAGACTTTTTAACCCTTCTTACTCTAACTAAAATTCTCCAAAAAAGAGAAACCACAGGAAACAGGAATAGAAAAGCTCTGTTTTCCTCTGACATTAGCTAGTCTAATACTTCTGTCCCAAAGAGCAAACTCATTCCTTTCTCTGTGTTTTATTTTTTTTTCTACAAAAACAACTGGAGATGCCTTCTGTTGACTTGAACACTTTCCCAAGCTTCCCTCCAGGCTCTGGCCGCCTCTCAGCTCCACTGTTTACACTCAGTGCTTCTCTCATACTCATTGATGTTTCTGTGGCTGTCCTCGTCTTTTTACAGGTCCTTTCAAGATCTGTACTCTTCAGTCCTCCTATCTTATTTCACCTTCTGTTCTTCTCACAGACATTTTGAGGCCTATAATCTCCACACTTGGATGAGTGAGGCAGATCAGTTTTTCAAGGTCATCCTTGACTACAGAGTGAGTCTGAGGCCAGCCTGAACTAAAAGGGGGAAACACTATCTCAAAATAAAACAAAAAACATTAAAAGATATATATATTTTTGAGGCAAGTCCAGAAGACCTTTATTTATTTATTTATTTATTTATTTATTTATTTTAATGCATGAGATGGAGAAAGCAAAGGAGAGAGAGAAATGGTATGTCAGGGCCTTCAACCACTGCAATGAAACTCCAGATGTGTGCAAACTCTTGTGCATATGTTCAACTTCATGCATTTGTGTCACTGTGTGTCTAGCTTGCACAGTTCCTGGAGAGCCGAACATGAGTCCTTAGGCTTCACAAGCAAGTGCTTGAACACTAAGCCATCTCTCCAGCCCCTAAAAGAGTAGATTTTAAGTGTTTCCACCACCAAAAAAAAAAGTGAAGTAACACATGTTAATTAACCTGATTTAACCATTCTACAATGTAAACATACTTCAAAGTATCATATTTTACATAATAAATTTAATTTTTTAAGTTTAATCACAAAGAATAAATTTTAAAAAATGAATCTACCTGCTTGTCAAGTTCTTGGGAAAAAATATTTGAAATAATATTTGAGAATAAAACAGAAACAAATGGCAACAAAAGCAAATAAGTCAAAAGTGATATCTGTGACTGCCCTCTAGACACCCCTTTTCATAAACAGAAGCAGAATAACATGAGTGCTATCATGCCTTCCCAGCTCAGCTGCATCAATATTTCAGTGTTGACACAGACTGACTATATATTTTCTCTTGCTTTCCAGAACCATTTCTAAATGCTTGTAAATAATGATCCATTCTGCCAAGAGCCTCTTTACTGGACCGACTCAACAATGCCATAGGCAAAGTCCCTGTTCCTCCCACCTGCCTCACCACTTAGCCCGACTCTTGTCAGCTACATGAACATGCGTGCTTTACACAGAGGATGTGGTCATCAGCAGCATACGATAGGCTCCTTCCAGCTGCCAGAACCATATGCAGACTCATGCGCTACTTTGTAAGAAAATTTAGTGACAGTTGGGGATGTGTTAGGACACATGCCTAGCAAGCATGAGACCTTGGGTTCTATATCTAGCACAAAATTAAAAAGAAAAGAAAAGCGAATAAATATGTGGAGAAGAATAAAAAAAGAGCATACAATTAGACTTCACTGAATAGAAACACTGCTGTGGATCAAGTACGCCTGGTACCCACAAAGCACACTAAGTGATGCTGGTCATGGCTCAGCTTCCAGGATCTACCTCCACAGGACTGTGGTTGCTGCATGCTCAATGACTGCCTTCTTACTACATGGTTTCTCTTGTCCTGCAGTGTCTGCTTCTGCCTTCTCTACTATCTGACATTCTAATTCCCTAAGGAAGAGGATCAGTCACTTCACCATTTCATAAGACAGAGTTCTAAGGCCAGGTCTTCCCATATATCTAGCATGCCAGTCCCTACTCTGTCCCAAGTAACCGTGGGCAAATAGAGGGGACTTGGTAAAAAGCGTAACAAATGATGCAAGTCCTTGTGGCTGCATTTTTCCAGAAATGGGATATGTTGTAGCTTACAGACATACTATTTGTCCAGATAATTTCATTTATAAATCAAGCATCAGGAAAGTTCTGACTTAAAAGTCTGATCCGCCCCTCCAGAATATAATTTCATACCATCACCCTTACCCTTATACTCCTACTGAGTAAATCTCAAGCACAGCCTCATCTCACTCCATCTAATACGAGGCACAGAAAATGTACTCGCCTTAAGGAAGGGGAAGAGGAATGATAGAATACATGTGACACGAAGTGAAAAAGGGACTTCTGGGACAGAAGGACATAAGAGGGTGTAAGGGGACAGAAGAGAGGAAGAAGGGTCAACAAAAACAAGTTATGTATGAAAATGCCATACCTAATAAAATCCCCATTACTCTGTATGCCAATTAAAAATAAAATTACATGGGGAGGTAATATGATGGAGAATGGAATTTCAAATGGGAAAGTGTCGGGGTGGGGAGGGAGGGAATTACCATGGGATATATTTTATAATCATGGAAAATGTTAATAAAAATTTTTAAAAAAATAAAATAAAATTACAGAAAAAACAGAATCAACTGGAGTTATGATTTAGAGAAAAGAAGTATAAGGGTTCATAATTCTAGAACTTTCTCATGACCTATCATTTGCTCTAATAAATAATAAAGGTTATTTTCATGTGATAATTTAGATTTATATATTATTTATTTATTTATTTATTTATTTGAGAGAGGAAGTGTGTGAGAGAGTAGGAGCATGCCAGAGCCTCTTGTCCCTACAAAATAATTCCAGATGCATGTACCACTTCTGCATCTGGCTTTAAGTGGTTAATAGGAAATTGAAAGCCAGGATGTCAGGTACAAGCAAGTGCCTAAACTGCTAAGCCATTTCTAAGGTCCCCATGTCTTATGATATCTGCTGAGCTACACTACTTTTCTTGGTGAAATATCATGTCCATGCTTAAGGCAAGCTTGGGATCACGCAACTTCACCCTGTTCAAGGATAACTGGATAAGACTGGCCCCAAAGGGACAGTCCATTCACTTATATAGGCTGCCTCAAAAAGGTTAGCTGGGTCAATAAGATTCACGTCAAGAAAAAGCAATAAAGCAGAGGTGCCAAAGACCCACACAGAGGGCAGCAAGTGCAAACCACAGAGGAACAGAAAGTTCTAGTGAGCAATGGAACTGGCCCACAGATAAAAAACAAAGGGCAGGGACAGAGAAGGCATGCAGGGAGAAGCAAAGAAGGGACTGTGTCTGCATTTAGGGCTAGCTCTAATCCCTGTGAACCCAGCCCTTAGAGTTATATAAGATCACCCTGCAACCTTTTGACTGAACTAGCTTGAGAAGCCTGCTTTTCCTCAATATCAACCCGACTTAAATTCAACCAAGAAAATTTAATTAATTTAACTAAAATGAAGCTGTATAGTTTGATTTTAAATATAAATTATAAACTGGGAATGGTGATACATACCTGTAATCCCATCACTGTGGATGTAAATGCAGAAGCATCCATTATTCAAAGTCATCCTTGGCTAGAAACAGTTAAAAGCACTGTCTCAAATAAAATCTTTCTCTCACACACACGGGGGGAAGGGGGGAAGGATTACTTTACAAACATGGGGCCTGAGCTGGATCCTCAGCATCCATGAAAAGTCAGGAATAGGCACTCACACCACTAACCCACTACTAAAGTGGGCAGACAGGAGGATCTCTGAGGCTTGCTAACAAGTTAGTGCAGCTGATCAAAAAGGCAAGCTCCAGGTTCAGCTAGAGACCTTGACTATAGGAAATAAGAATGACCTCCTCTAGCCTGTACACATGTACACATGGGTTATACTCATGAGCACACACATACACACACACAGCAAGCATACACACCACACATCCATATCAAAAATAGAGTTGTTGGACTGGAGGGATGGCTTAGCAGTTAAGGTGTTTGCCTACAATGCCAAAGGACCCAGGTTCAATTCCCCAGGACACACGTTAGCCAGCTATACAAGGGGACGCATGTGTCTGGAGTTCGTTTGCAGTGGCTAGAGGCCCTGGTGAGCCCATTCTCTCCCCCAACCTTCTCTGTCAAATAAAACGATAGATAAAAATAAAAAAAAAAAATAGAGTTGTTTGTAAAATCCTCTGAACAGAAATACTGAATGTTAACTATTATAAATTTACATATATGTACTTCTTTTCTTTCACCCAACATGAATAAAATAAAATTAAGAAAAAAAATTGTTTCCAGTATAGTAAAAATTGTTTCTCAAAAATATTTACTGCCCCACATGATGGCACACACCTTTAATCCCAACACTTGGGAGGCAGAGGCAGGAGAATTGCCAAGGGCTCAAGGTCACCCTGAAACTACATAGTGAATTCCAAGTCAGCCTGACCTAGAGACCCTACCTCAAGAAAAAAAAAAAAAAAAAACTAGTACCGTACAGCCACAGTGCCTTCACTCTAGAGAAGCTCTCACCCTTTGTGCTTTTTGCTGAATTAATATCAGATACTCTGAAAATATCTTTGAGTTTAATGATATAATTTTTCCACAACAGTAAAAATCAAAGTAGCTATTCTTTATGTAAAGTTAGAGATACCAAAACATAACTATTTTTAAAAGGGCAAAATAAGCCTACTTTGTAAAATAATAAAGTGTTTATTCTAAGAATATTACTTTTTAGGGACGAGGGAATGGCTCGGTAGGTAAGAGTGCTTGTCATGTAAGCATGAGGGCCTGAGAGGCCCCAAGACTGAGTCTGATCCTCAGCAGGGGATGGCCACACAATCCTGTAACCCCAGTCCTGTGAGAGGTGAAGAATGGAGAATGTGGGCCACTGCTTAGCCAATCTGACCAAAAATGGCAGCTCCAGATTCAGTAAGAAACCACATTTCAAGGGAGTACACCCAGACCAGTGGTGGAGGGGATATATGACATTCTACTCTGGCCTGTCCACATAGGCCCATGGATGTGCATATACTATACTTACACCATACCACACATGCTACACATACAGGCATGTGAACCCAAAAAAAGGAATATTATATTTACAGTGAATAGGCAGACCTGCTATAATAACAATAAATACAAAGACTAAATACATAGAAACCTCTAGAGAGACTTTTTAATAACAATTGCAATTCCAAAGACAAGTAATCTTACTACTTACTGCTTTTAGCCCTAATAATGTTCAATTAATACCAAACTCATCCCATACATCCAAAGTTATTTACTTGCTAGGAAAAATTTGTAGTTATTTATTTTAATAAATGATTTTTCTACATCACTTGCCTCTCTTCTGATTGTGATAATTTGGGTTCGCCTGTTTGATAGCAAAAAAATTAGTTAGAAGGCTGGGGAGATAGTTCAGCAGTTAAAATCACTTGCTTACAAAGCCTGTCATCCCAAGGTTCAATGCCAAGCCACCTAAGTTGAGTGCAGAACATGGCACAAGCATCTAGTGTTCATCTGCTGTGCCAAGACACCCTACCTAGCACAGCCATGCACCTGCACACTTGCATGCACAAGCACATGCGCACGTATGCACACACGCGCGCGCGCACACACCCACACACACACACACAAATATAAGTTCAATCAACTTTATAAATTCTATCAAGCCAGGCATGGTGGCTCCTGTCTTTAATCCCAGCACTCAGGAAGCTGAGGCAGAGGATTACCGTGAGTTCAAGGCCAGCCAGGACAACAAAGTGAGTTCCAGGCCAGCCTCAACTAGAGTGAGAAACAGTCCAGTCATCTACTGATAGCATTCAAAAGCAAACTTGTTTACTTACACAATGCAATATTAGTCAGCAAGAAAGGGAACAAATTCCTGATAAAAATAATGTGGATAAACCTCCAAAACTTATGCTGAGTAAAAGAAACCTTGCACAAAGACTTATGTGCCGCACAGCTCCACTGAGTGGATGCTCTGGAACAGAAAAACACACCACAATCCTGACTAGCCACATACGGCAGGGGGGGGACAGGGAATGGGGACGGGCATAAAGGAGCATTTTGATGGAGGCTGAGTCACAGGACAAGTTACTAACAGCACCACTACCAGATATATAACCTTGAACAAATTACCTAATGCATCCGGTTTCAGGAACTTCCCCTATGTTAACTGGCCAATGTGACAAATTAATAAAATCAGATAATAAGTCTAGCATACACAATCTGATAGCATGCATTATTAGTTGGAATTTTGTTCCATTTTTCACACATTTAAAAGGGGCCAAAAACAACTGTCATGTAAGCCTCTAATGAATACTGTGACAACTTCACTAACTTTACATTTTCTTCAGTTTTCTGCAGCCAAATTCTCACGCATGCAATATAAATAACAGCAGTAAGATGGATGGAGCTGAGGGATAATACATAAGAGGGTAATACCGTTTATGTGGCAATAGTTATCTTGTAGTTTGAAAATTCTTCAGTTTTTCAGTATCCTAAGTGAACTTGTATTCTGTTGTTCATTCTCATTTAAAAAAAAAAATGAGCTGGGCGTGGTGGCTCATGCCTTTAATCTCAGCACTCAGGAGGCAGAGGTGGGAGGATTGCTGTGAGTTCAAGGCCACCCTGAGACTCCATAGTGAATTCCAGGTCAGCCTGGGCTACAGTGAGACCCTACCTCGAAAAAAAAAAAAAATGTTTGGGCTGGAGAGATGGCTTAGCCATTAAGCACTTGCCTGTGAAGCCTAAGGACCCCCGGTTCGAGGCTCAATTCCCCAGGACCCACGTTAGCCATATGCACAAGGGGGCAAACATGTCTGGAGTTGGTTTGCAGTGGCTGGAGGCTCTGGCGTACCCATTCTCTCTCTGTCTGCCTCTTTCTCTCTCTGTCTGTTGCTCTCAAATAAATAAATAAAAGTAAACAATTTTTTTTAGATCAGTCTTTAAAAAAGTGTTTTACTACCTCTAATCTTAAATGGGCTTTAGTTTACTCAGTCTAAAATTATTTGGTGGAACATTTGTCTCAAAAAGAAAACAAGTAACATTCTTTTCAAATTCCCAAGAAGACATGTGGCACAATTACATAAAGCATCATAAAATTCACTGCAGTCATGCTACTTTCCACTGCAAGCTAAATCTCTTATTGTTACTTTCCAAGTTTGTTCAGACTCTTGATTTCTCTTGGAATGTTAGTAAGGTTAGTTTAAGCTGGGAGGGGGGCAGAGTGGGCAGTAAAAGAAAAATACATTTGTACCTACAACCACATTTGCCACAGGATTTGGGGATGCAGCTCAATTGGTAGAGTACTTCCCTAGTATGCAAGAGGCCCTAGGTTTGATCCCCAGTACCTCATGAACCAGGAATGGTAGCCCACATCTGTAATTCTAGTAGTTGGGAGGTTGAGGGAGGTGAATCACAAATTCAAGATCATCCTTAGCTACAAAGTGAGTTCAAGGCCAGCCTGGGCTACATGAATCCCTGTCTCAAAAACAAAAAAGAAGTCCCAAAACTAGCAATTTTCTTTAAACAAAAATCCTCATTTTTTTATAATCATGGAAAATGCTAATAAAAATTTTAAAAAATCCTCATTACAAATTCTTAAATCTATATTTTAAGTGAACTATTGATAGTATATTTGCTATGTAAAATAATTAGATAGTTCAAGTTCCCAAGCAAGTTGTTTTCTTCATCATGATACAAATGAACCTTGTAAATTAATAAAGTACAGAAAAACTACAATTGGGTTGAGAGAAGGCATGGCATCTATATAATGGTGGCATGAATGGAAATGGGCATTTCTTGCCATGAAAGATACAAATGCTTTCTTCTCAATATGTCAGAAATATCACTGAAAAGAAGCCCTATAATTACCTTCCAATAAAAGCAGTCTCTGCTGAAAGGACTTTTTTCTGTTTTACAAACTTCTCTACTCATAGAATGCTGGATAGATGTATTTGGGCCATGTCCTCAAGTATTTCTTTTGGTCTAAATAAATCAGGCTAATACCAAGAGGAAAACCTTGGAGTTTTCATAATTCAGATTCTGGTTTCAAATACCCTTAGATACAATAAGGCCAAACACAAGTATCAATATTTACTGTTTGAGAGTCATAATCTGAATTAAGCATGAATTTTGATCTTGAACCAACTCTTAGCTTCATGAAATTATAGTTTTCTCTGTTGTTGCTTAAGCAGCAGCTCCGTTAAGTGTATGTGGGGGGGAGTATTTGTTTTGTTTCCCTAATAAAAAGTATCCATGGAGGAAATGGACACACTCCTGTACTCCTGAACTGTCACGATCTTCCTGAACAACAATTTAGCATGTACCTCAAAATTATTCCAATGTTCATTTGACTTTTAGAAACAGCTGGAGCCAGAAGTACAAATGATGTTTCTAAAAGCTTGTATCACTTTTCAGTCTATCTTTTCCTTAGGTGGTATTCAGTATTTACTCAAAGCACAGCAAGGAAAATATTCCTTGGCAGCCTCAACTTAGTCTTCTTGCCATCCCAGCATAAAGAGACAGACTTTGTTTGTTCCAAGAGAAGATCTAAGGATGCCTCTGACCGGCTCAGTTTATGGTAGGGGCTGAGGATAAGTAGGACTGACACTTTCCTTGGGACCACAGGAACTAGAAGGCACAAAACTACAGTTTCGTAAGGAAACAATGCTGGGAAGAAAATTAATATATTTCTATATAAACATGCATGCCATTTGACTGAGCAATTCTACTTCTAGGAATTAAACCTTACACAATAGTTATTCTCCAAACACTGTATTAGTATTTTGTAAGAGTTAACTCATTTAATCTTCACAATAACTGTCATGGTTTGATTCAGGTGTCCCCCATAAACTTCTGTGTTAGAAATGCTAGGTCCTAGCTGGCAGCAATTTGGGAATTGGAGCTTGCTGGAGGTGATAATTGTTGGGGGTGGGCGCATGGATATTATAACTAGCTTCCCCCTGCCAGTGTTTGACATGTGTTGACAATTCTTCTCCTGCTGCTGTAGTCCACCTGATGTTGGCCAGGAGGTGATGTCCACCCATCCATGCCATGGTTTTCCCTGCCATCATGGAGCTTCCGCGCAAGTCTATAAGCCAAAATACACTCCTTCATCCTACAAGCTGCTCTTGATTGGGTGTTTTCTGCCAGCAACTCAAAATTGACTGCAACAAACTCTTTGTGATAATGAATACTATTTATTATCTCATTTATAGATGCAGAAACTGAGATGTATAACAATCAGGTAACCTGTATTAAGGCTAGAACTAATAAGAGACAATCAAACCAAGACTACCTAGATCTATCCCATACTTGTAACTTCGCCATCGCTAAACTTTACTGCTTCTCTCTTCATCCATGTCACTCAGAAAATTAAAGATGAATGCAAATATTTATTCTGGCTAGGCATGGTGGCGCACGCCTTTAATCTCAGCACTTGAAGGACTGAGGTAGGAGGATCATAGGGAGTTCAAGGCCACCCTGAGACTACAGAGTGAATTCCAGGTCAACCTGGACTACAGCAAGACCCTACCTTGAAAACCACAAACAAAAAATCATCCAGGAGTCATCTTAACCTTATTGTAACTACAAAAAATTAGAAACAAAATATATCAATAGATTTACTATTAAATTTTTATCTATATTAAATTATGTTAAAATGTTAAAACACAACTAGTAAAAATTAATGTTGTTATATAATACAAAGTCCATAGAAAGCACCATATTACAAGTTAAATGTTAAAAAACAGACTGTATAAAGATTGTATAAATGAACAGATGCTATGACTTTGTTCTGTAAGAAGTAAAATAATGATGCATATACATTTATATGGATATGCAAATATAAAAGGATATACTACAAAAATCCCCAGATAGATATCTGTCAGAATATCAGCATATCACTTTATATCTACTAGAGTGGCTATACTTTAAAAAGATAATGACCAGCGAATGACTCTTGGTTTCTTAGGAGAATGGCAAGTAGTTCACTACAGCTGAGGCTTACTTATTTACAATTTTTCAACTAATACAATTCCCTTGAGTCTCAAAAATGTCTTCAATACCTTTAAAGTTCATGAATCACAGGTACAAACAACCCTTGGTAAACAGTGATTTCATCATACCATCTCTTTAAAATTATTCATTAAAAACAGTCTTCAAAGGGAGTCTCTGTAATATGTCAAAAAAGACTTTGGTTTGGTGGGGATTTTATGATTTCATACATGCATATATAAATGTATATATATAATGTATTTTTATCTTACCCCTCCCCCGTTACCTCTCTTATCTCCTCTCACACTCCCACTAAAACCCTTCTTCCCAACTAAACCCCTTCCAACTCGCATGGGGTTTTTTGCCTTGCAACCCGCTGAGTTAAGTTAGGGTTGTCTGCATGATTATGGGTGGAATGGTTTTTTGGTTTTTTTTTTTTGAGAACGACAGACACAGAGAGAAAGACAGACAGAGGGAGAGAGAGAGAATGGGCGCGCCAGGGCTTCCAGCCTCTGCAAACGAACTCCAGACGCGTGCACCCCCTTGTGCATCTGGCTAACGTGGGACCTGGGGAACCGAGCATCGAACCGGGGTCCTTAGGCTTCACAGGCAAGCACTTAACCGCTAAGCCATCTCTCCAGCCCGGAATGGTTATTTTAATTAGATGCTTTGGCAACAAATTATTCTATTATTAACAGGAAAAATGGCCTGTATAGGGAGTAGAGTAAAAAGGATGGGATAGCTTTCAGTAATCATTACAACTTAACTGCACAAATTAAGGCTGGAGAGATGGCTTAGCAATTAAGGCTCTTGCCTGCAAAGTCCCAAGTTCAAGTCCCCAGGAACCACATAAGCCAATGTACAAAGTGGCACATAAGTCTGGAGTTCATTTGCAGTGGCTGAAGGCCCTGGTGTGCTCTCCCTCCCTCTCCCTCTCCCCCCCCTCATCTATCTGCTTCTCTCTTTCAAATAAATAAATAATTTTAAAAAATTAAATCAGTCCATAATCCAAATGTTTGTAGACTCAAACCATGGTTATTTTGAAATTATTTTAACTAACATTCATGCATACAGAGTAATAAAAATGGTATCATTATTTTTTCAGGTTAAAACTCAAACAGGAAAGATTATGATAGCTCAGTTAAAAATAAATATGTATACAATTTTATAAAATTTATTTTTTCCTTTAAAAATAGTAAAAGCTATAATGCTTGTTTAGCCAAGCTTTATTTATACATGATAATGCTATGAGCATGTTTCTAGGTAACATCAAAGTTCGTCAATGCTGGGCCATGGGTGGCAAGCTACCCTATCCCATGCTACTATATTTGACTAGAGGGTGAGTGTCAGCAATTCAGAGTAAGGAATGGGGGCTAGGGGTAGAGCTCAGCTGGCAGAGCACTTGCCTAGCATGCACCAGGCCCTGAGTTCAAGCTGCAGTACTGCAAATGCAGTAAGGAATGAGGTATCTCCTGGGGCACAGCAATCAGAAGAGACTAAAACTTGGTCAGAACACAGGAAGATCCAGGATAGGGACCCTACTAAACCTGACAGGAGTAGGATCATCTGCCTGGCCCCAAAGAGATCTAGACACTGACAGCCATGGTGAAAGGAAAGATGCCTTTTGTCATATGATGGCAAATCAGATATTCCTTCTAAGAGACCAGAACATGGAAAGCAATAACCTTGGAAACTAAGCAGCTGACTTAAAAGTTTTCTTTCAGGGAAAGTGTGCTTGCTGAGGGCAGGTAGACACCAGGGAAAGCATATTTGCTGAGGGCAGAATCTGTTTTTCTTTTACAGAAGGCAGCAAAAACTGAAGACAACCAAAATCAAGCACCAAGACAAGCAAACCCAGCTGACTGCCTATTACGCAGTAAGCCACCCTCACCCATCAGCCAGGGCCCAGGTGCAAGCACAGAGGAACTGGCGGCATGAGTAAGAGTGCTGTTTCCACAGCAAGCCTGACAACCCGCAACAGAGTGACGGAGACAGACACTTGAGGATACTAAATACATACCAAAGGGCTAGAGAGAGAGCTTAGCACTTAGGGGGTCCACTTGTGAAGCCTAAGGACCCATGTTTGAGTCCCCAGGTCACAAAACTGTAAGGCAGATGTACAAGGTGACACAAGCGCAAGGTGTGCGTGTGCACCAGGGTGGCGCACACACCTGGAAGTCAATTCTAATGGCTGGAGGCCCCAGCATGCCACTCCTCTCGCTCGCGCTCACTCTTGCTATCTCTCATAAAAAAACAAAAAGTACCAGGATGGTGGGGTAACTTAGTGGTTAAGGAGTTTGCCTACAAAGCCAAAGGACCCTGGTTCGATTCTCCAGGACCCACATAAGCCAGATGTACAAGGGGGCACAGGCACCTGGAGTTCGTTTGCAGTGGCTGGAGGCCCTGGCGTGTCCATTCTCTCTCTCTAATAAATAAATAAAAATATATTTAAGGGAAAAAAGTACCAAAGCAGAAACCCAGAAGCTGCTGAGAGCTCAACACTAAAGCAATCTTAAAACACACCCACCATGGCTCAAGGAATTTTACAGAAGAAGGGGTGGAAAGATTGTAAGAGATACAGGGTAGGAGGTAATATCCAGAGGCATTGCTCCCCACCACACACACAAAATGACTGACTGACACTCTTAGCTCATAACCACAACCCAAGAGTGAATACTAGCAATTGCAGTGAGGAGAGCCCTCAGTGGAATAGGGGCAAGGAAGAGGGAAATGATGGTACCAACAACACATGATGTGTCCATACAAAGTTTCTACTCAAGAAAAATAAATAAATTTTTTAAAGTTTACTCTCTGTTTTCATTACCCTTTTGTTTTATTTTTAGCCTTAGAAAAGTCTTGTTTCAATGTTCTAACGTCTCAGAAAAGAAAGGGGAAAATGATTTGATTGGGAGAGACAGCTGGACCAGAATGTTAAGAAAAGTCAGTACTCCACGAGATCACTGGAGAAATACAATCCTTCCCATGTGGCTTTCCTTCCACTGTTGACTTTGGAGGACTGGAGTTTTATTTTATTAAAAGGACTAGGACATTTCTCTATAAATGCTTAGGACTCCTGCAAAGTTATCCATTCAAATAAACGGAGAAATAAGGACATTCCATGACAAAAGCAGGTTAAAGGAGTATTTGAAGACAAAACCAGCTCTACAGAAAATACTTGATAGAATCCTCCATGCTGAAGAAAAGGAAAAGCACACATATAAGGAACCTAGAAAAAATACTAGTTAACAGAAGAGAGCACAGGTAGAACTGAAACCACAAAAAAAAAAAAAAAAAAAAATGGCAGACATAAATACACACCTTTCAATAATATCTCTTAATATCAACAGCCTCAATGCCCCAACGAAAAGACATAGGTTTGCAGATTGGGTTAAAAAGCAGGATCCTACAATTTGTTGTCTCCAAGAAACTCACCTTTCTACAAAGGATAGACATTATCTTAGGGTGAAAGGTTGGAAGACGGTGTTTCAAGCAAATGGGCCTAGAAAATAAGCAGGGGTTGCTATCCTAATATGAGACAAGGTAGACTTTAGTCCAATGTTAGTCAAGAAAGATAAGGAAGGTCAGTTTATATTGATTAAGGGCACACTCCAACAGGAGGACATTACAATCCTAAACATATATGCACCTAACATGGGGGCTCCCAAATTTGTCAAACAAACACTATTAGAACTAAGGTCACAGATAACACCAAACACAGTGGTGGTGGGTGACTTTAACACCCCACTCTCATCAATTGACAGGTCATCCCGGGAAAAAGTAAATGTTTAGGACCAAATTTACTGTGACAAGATCTTAAGGGACAGATACTATAGTCAAAGCCATCAGCTTCTATAATGCTTTAAGTTTTTATAACAAATATGTATTACTACTTTAGTAATGTATAAAGCAATATATGAGAATATTCACCAGGAATGTGCAACAGAAGAAGCACACAGGTGAATCAAATCTGGGTAGAAAAACATACAACTGAGGAGCATTACTCTGTGGCTTAGCCATGAACAGCCATAACCCTTGGTTCATCCCCAGTGCAGGTGGGAGGGAGGAAAAAGAGATAAAGATTCTAAATCACATAAGCACAAAAATTCAAGGCTAATCAGAACGAGCTGAAAACCAAGTCTATAAAGAGATATAGTCAAAATTGTGAGTAAAACAAGTCATCTTTTACTGCAAAAGCAAAACAAAGAGCGATCAGAAGGGCAGGGGAGATGGCTCATTGTGTAAAATGCTTGCCCCACACGCAAGAAGACCTGAGTTCAAATCCCTAGCACCCAAGTAAAATACCAAGTGTGTGGTGCACACCTATAATCCCCGCCCTGGGGGCAGAGACAAGGAGTAATGGAGCTCACTGCTTAGCTACTGTTGCAATAATTGGTGAGCTCTGGGATAAGCATAAAACCAAAAGAAAGGAAGGTGTAGAGCAACTGAGTAAGGCACACAACATGAAAGTGGACATATAGCCTCCGCACAGTAGCTCACACATGGGCATGTGTACCCTGATACACACGTGCACCTACACATATAACCATCTACACACATATGAACAGGCATACACATACTCACACACATCATACACATATAACCACCAAAGAGAATAAGAGAGAAAAAGAAGAACATGGGAGACTTGGCCATCAGCCTGAAGTCAAAAGCTATTAATCTATTTTCTCCTAAAGTAGGTCCTTTTCCCAAGGTGTTAAATCATTTCCTCATTGGTGCTGGTAGCTAAGGAAGCACATGACTTTACCAAGTCTTCAGTGGCAAAAGAATCTTATACAAAACACTAGGACTGGAGAGATGCCTTAGCAGTTAAGGTGCTTGCCTGCAAAGCCAAAGGACCCAGGCACAATTCCCCAGGACCCATGTAAGCCAGATGCACAGGGTGGCACATGATCTGGAGTTGGTTTTCAGTGGCTGGAGGCCCAGGCTCCCATTCTCTCTCACTCAAATAAATAATAAATATAAAACCCCCTAAAACTAAGAGATAAAAACTGTTTTTTGAAGAATAAGTGCAAATTTGTTGTTTAAAAGTAGTACTTACTCTAAGCTGAGCATGGTGGCACCATCTGTAATTCCAGCAAGGCAGAAGTAAGATTAGGAGGTCAAGGCCATCCTCAGCTATATGAGGCCAGCCAGCTACATGAGACCTTGCCTAAAATTAATTAAGTCTATAAACATTATCCGTCTTTAATTACATGTGCCTATGAAGGTCCAGTAAGTGACTTCTTATATCAACACTTAAGTGTGTGCAAAACAAGGCTGAGGAGACAGCTCAGAGCATAAAGGCTCCATAGCCTACTGGCCCAGATTCTATTCTCTAGCACTCACATAAAGTCAGATGAAAAAAGTAGCCATCTGAGCCACATTTCCATTTTAACTCTTGCATTTCAAGAACTCTCATTTTTCAATAGACCTCACTATCTACAGTCTAGATTAAATTCTGCAATCTAACATACACAGCCTTTCACAGTCGATCCTAATCCACACCAGCATCAAATCCCAGCTCAGTTCCCATCTACACTTACTTTTCCCCACTCTGGTAGCAACACATTCCTACATGCATTTTTCCACTCTGCCTTTATCTTTGTTTCCATGTAGCAAAGAGTTATTCATCTTATACAACACAGTTTAAACATCACTTCTCAAAAGAAGTCTCTCCTTCCTCCCCCCCCCATCTCTCCCTTCCTCAGAATGGTGATCCTTCTTCATTTCTCATTATTTATTTCAAGACTATATCCACTAATGACTAAGTTAGAAACAGAGTAGTATCTTACTTCAGTTATTGTTTGGTTTTGTTTGAGAGGAGGGAGTTGGTGGTCTTGAACTCCTGGATTCAAGCAATCCTCCAGCCTCAGCTGCCAGAGTAACCAGGACTATGAGTACACACCAGTGCACTCACCACTTAATGCTTTTTTTTGCAAGTGTGTGTGTGTGTGTGTTGTGCATGTCTGTGTGTGTACATGCTTGTATGTGTGTGGACACATGTGTATATAGGTCCACATGCGCATATGCATGTGGAGGCCAAAGGTCAATGTAGGTGTCTCTCACACTCCACTTTACTTGTCAAGGCAGTCTCTCACTGAACTCAGGGCACACCAACTGAGCTCGTCTAGCTAGCTAGTTTGGCTAGGGATGTGCCTATATCACAAGAGTGTGCCACTATGCCTAGCATCTATGTAGGTGCTCAGGGTGTGAACTCAGGTTTTCATACTTGTGTGTATAGCAAACACCTCACCAACTAAGTCATCTCCCCAGTCCAGACTTGACTGTTAACTTGTTGCTATTTAGAGCAATGACTGGAAAATAATTGTCAATTTAATGAATCTCAAAGAGTTCTTGACAATTAACAAAAACAGTAACCAAAAGAATCCCAACTGTTTTTATATAAAATGTGAGAGGGAGGAATGCAGGACTGATGATATGTTCTGATGGCTTAATAACGGGTAATTTTTGAAATATCTCAAGGAGACTAGAGACATACCAAAGCTAGGTGGTAGCATGCCTAAAGCCCTAGCTTTAATGCTTGGCACCTGCACACACAGGTACAAACACACAGCCTGGGATTAAAGGCGTGCACCACCATGCCCGGCTTGGACTTTATTTCTAAACTTTGTATTTTGAGATAGTTGTAGATTTACAGTTAAAGGAATAATAGATACCATGTACCCCTTTAGGATACTAACATCATAACAAGCCACCATTCTCACTCAGATTTCCCCAGTTTACTTGTACTGGTGTGCGTGTGCACACGTGTTTATACATCTTTATCACATGGACACTCTTGCATCCACTCTCAGGTGGAGGAACTCAGCATTTGTATTACCACAAAAATCCCATCTTTTGCCTTTCTGGAGCCATATTCACCTGCTATACTCCTCCTTTATTTTTGGTTTTTTTCTATATTTCTTTTACAATTATGTTCATTCTATATCTACTAAGTATCCACTATGTACCAGACTCTCTGCTTTCTTTTATGTATTTATTAACAGATTATACCCTTTGATTCCTCTCCCCTGTTACCATTTCCTTAGAGCCCTTCTCTGTAGGGTCATGGGATTTTCTGTGGGGTCATGAAGGCCTGAGTCAGTTCCAATATATATAAGTCAAACAGTACTTATTAACTCCCTATTATAGTAATGAATTTTTTAAAAAATAAGGTTTACTTTCTTTCATTCCAATTTTAAAACTGATACATTTTAAAACTCAACCAAAAGCATTATTAATGACAAAGACACTTTAGGGGAGAAAAAGGTATCTTGGTTGATAAATTCCAAGAACATTCTAACATAGAGCATACACACTTCAATATATTATTATAATGTAACTAGCCTTTAGAGTTGGATAAAAACATACTAACTTGAAGATAGTTATGTAATAAAGGTTTGCAAGCCGGGAGTGGTGGAGCGTGCCTTTAATTCCAGCACTTGGGAGGTAGAGGTAGGAGGATCGCCGTGAGTTCAAGGCTACCCTGAGACTACATAGTGAATTCCAGGTCAGCCTGGGCTAGAGTGAAACCCTACCTCGAAACACAAAAATAAATAAATAAATAAAGGTTTGCAGAGTCAATCAGATTTATCCTTCATTGGTAATTTAAATAAGTATATAGATTTACTATATTTTCATCCTGCCTAGCTCTTCCAATAAGTTTTGTTGAGGGTTTTATATAAACAGATTATTCAAAGGGCTAGGAGTGGTAGTGCAAGACTGTAATTACAGCACTTGGGAGGTAGAGGCAAGAGGACTAGGAGCTCAAAGTTAGCCTCCACTACACAGAGTTCAAGGTCAGCCTGTGTTACAGAAGAACCTGTATTAGGACAACTGACTGAGTGAGCAAGTGTCTAAAAGGTCCAATTTAATCATCTGCTTCTTAGAAGGTACTGTCAAGAGGCTAAGGCAGGAGGATCTCAAGTTTGGGGTTAGCCTGGCCTACATATCCAGACATTCAAAACAGAAAAACATTTAAGAAACAGGAAATGGGGACTCGAGAGAGAGTTCAGCAGTTCAAGATGCTTGTTACAAATCCTGACAGCCTGGATTCTATTTCTCAGTATCATGTAAAGTTTTGTGTCTGGAATTCCTTTGTAGCACCAGGATGCCCTGGCATGCCCATACACTTTTTCTCTCTTTGAAATAAATAAGTACATTTTTAAATTTTTTGTTCATTATTTATTTGAGAGCGACAGACAGAAAGAAAAAGAGGCAGATACAAAGAGAGAATGGGCGTGCCAGGGCCTCCAGCTACTGCAAATGAACTCCGGATACATGCACCACCTTGTGCATCTGGCTTATGTGGGTCTTGGGGAATGGAGCCTCAAACTGGGGTCCTTAGACTTCACAGGCAAGTACCTAACCACTAAGCCATATCTCCAGCCCCAAATAAATAAGTGTTTTAAAAGGAAAATGGAAAGGCTTGCCACTAATTGGAATACTTACAAAATACCTAATGAAGATTTGCATCTAGAATTGGGATAAAACTCAACAAAAATCAAACAACCAATAAAACTAAAAAATTAGGAGACAGTATACAAAAAAAATATGCAAATAAAAAGGTGCTCAACACTGTCACCTGGAAAATGCAAATTGAAACCTAGAAATGCCACTACATACCCACTAGAATAGCCAACTTTTTAAATAAAACTAACTTGGTGAATACTTGAAATCTGCTAAGATAGTACCTCCTAAATGTTCTTGGGGCTGGAGAGTTGGCTTAGGTGCTTGCCAGCAAAGCCAAAGGATCCAGGTTCAATTCCCCAGTACCCATATAAGCCAGATGCACAAGGTGACACACGCATCTGGAGTTTGTCTGCAGTGGCTAGAGGCACTAGTGTGCCCATTCATTCCCTCTCTTTCTCCGTCCCCCTCACTTTCTCTATTTGCCTCTTTCTTTCTCTCAAATAAATAAATATTTTAAGTGCTCTCATCCCTCTCACCCAACAAACACACGTCAACTATGTGAGGTGATGGATACATTAACTCCATTGTGATAATTATTTCACAACATATATGTATAGCAAAACATGAACAAGGGCTGGAGAAATGGCTTAGTGGTTAAGGCACTTGCCTGTGAAGCCTAAAAACTTAAGTTCATTTCCCCAGTATCCGCGTAAGCCAGGTGCATGAGGTGGCACATGCGTCTGGAGTTTGTTTGCAGTGGCTGGAGGCTCTGGCATGCATATTCTCTTCCTTTTTCTCCTCTCTCTCTCTCAAATAAATAAATAAAAGGAGGCAAAGGCCATCCTATGTGACATAGGAGTCTGTCTCAAAAGAGAAAGGAAGAAGAAAAATAAAAAGAGGGTTGGGAAGATTGCTCAGTGGTTAAAGATACTCGCTTGCAAAGCCTATATAGTCCAGAGTTCAATTCTCAAACCAACCACATCAGCATGACGCAAAAACCGGCACAACTGTCCAACAGTCATTTGCAGTGTCAAGAGGCGCTGGTGTGCTCATATGTATGTATACAAACAGAACCTAAAACAAAACAAAAATCACCATGGATGGATGGTAGAGGCAAAATTAAGGAGCTGCTGGAGGACAGCCTTTATGCCACAAATTGGGGGAAAATCCAAATGTTATACAACATAAATATACACAATTTTCATTGGTCAATTTAAAAAAATCCTAAAAAATAAAGCAAGATAATAAAATAGAAAACATTAACTGGAACCCTCACTGGTAAAGAAGCAAAATGAAAACAGTTTAGCAGCTTCATATAAAGTTTAACAGAGTATTTATTTATCATCACCCAGGAACTCTTACTTTTTACCCAAGAAAAATGGAGACATATGAAAAAGGATCTGAATGAAAATGCTCCAAACAACTTTCTTCATAATAGTCAAAATCTGGAATCAAATGTCCAACTGGTGAATGGGTGAACAAATTGTATCACACTTAACAATAAAAAGAACAGCCTGAGTGGGAGTGTAGTTCAGTGGTTCAGCACATGCTTAGCATGGGTGAGGCCCTGGTGTCAATCCCCAGCACCAGGGGGACAAAAGGGAATTGGGGCTCAGGGGTGAGAGTGACAATTACCAACAAATACAACATGGATAAAGCTCAGTAAAAAAGCCAGACATGAGCCGGGCGTGGTGGCGCACGCCTTTAATCCCAGCACTCGGGAGGTAGAGGTAGGAGGATTGCCATGAGTTCAAGGCCACCCTGAGATGACAGAGTTAATTCCAGGTCAGCCTGGACCAGAGTGAGACCCTACCTCGAAACCCCCCCCCCCAAAAAAAGCCAGACATGAAAATGGTGTGATTCTACTGACATGACAGCTAGAAAAGACAAGAGCAAACAGACAGAAAACAGATCAGGGATTGCCAGAGGCCAGGGAGGAGACAGACTGTGAAAGGGCATAAGAGGACATTTTGTAGAAATGGAAATGTCCTGTCTCTTGATTGCGGTAGTGATTACATGAGGGCATGTCAGTGCCAAAAGTCACCGACATGGTCACTTAAATTTACTGCATGTGAGTTATTCTTCAATAAACTACCAAAAATCCCAAGTAGAAAATTTACATTTTACAATTGAGATAATACAAATTTATACAACATTCTGAATTTTGTTTATAATTTTATAAACAAAAAAAATTCCCTTTCTTTGGTATAGGAAAAGAAGTAGACACAGAGCTAGAGAGATGGCTTAGCGGCTAAGGCACTTGCCTATAAAGCCAAAGGACCCAGGTTCCATTCCCAAGTAACCCATGTAAGCCAGATGCACAAGGTAGCACATGTGTCTGGAGTTCATTTGCAGTGGCTGGAGGCCCATGGTATTCTCTCTATCTGCCCCTCCCCCAAAATAAGTAAGTAAATAAAATAATTTTTTTTTTTAAAGAAGAAGAAGTCACAGAAGCCACAGGGTGGAAGTGGGGCTTGTAGGATCTAAAGTGAGCTCTGGGGAAAATCCAAGTGGTAAGAAAGTGGCCAAGGCCAAACAGGTTGAGTCAGAACCCCAAGTCAAAGCACCAAAGGCAACTGTACTACGGTGCAAAGGGAATGAAGGAGGGAAGGATGTTTCTTTACAAGTGAACAGCACAGTGTGGGAGGTAAGTAAGGTGAAAAGTGTGCCCATGGGTGGGGGGTGGTACATGAGGAGTCAGAGCAGGACAGGGAGGCCCTGTACTGAAGCATCTTGATAAAGACTCTGAAATTCTTACAGTGCTGGAAATGAGGGAAGAGCAAATACAATGAAGAAACAGCCTCAGCAGAAAGAAGAGATGGTATTAAGGATGAAAGATTGGCTATAGGCAAATAAATATTAAAGATGGTAGAAAACAGATTTCTCACTGTCTGAGATGCATTACAACATGAAAGAGAGAAAACTAGAGTAGATCTATAGTGTTGGAAGGGGCTTTCTCTACACAGAGATAAAGAAACAAATACAGATGTAAATGTATATGTTCCTATACATACATAAACCCCCTTCAGCTCCAACCATGAAAAGAGCCTGAGAGCAGTTACAACTCAAAGACAGTAAAGAAGCAGACACTGAGAAATTAGCTTCTTAATGTCACTTTCCAATGAAAGAAAGCAGGGATTCCTAGAGAAATGGCTGACTCCAAGGTCAAGACACAGATAAAGAACATAAGCCAGAAGAGCTCAGGATGCTGCTCAATCACAGAACATTTCCCTAGCATGCAAGAGGCCCTGAGTTACAGCCTCAGCACCACAAAGCAAAGGGGGTAAAAAGGTAAACCAGGAGCTCTCATGTCAAAAAGTAAGGATGTGCTCAAAGGATGATGGGAACATGTTTAAGGACACAGAAGCCAGATGTACTGGTCAAAAGAGAAAATAAAAATTAAGCATCCAAGCAAACAGGGCTATGGTCTGAATACTTGCCCACCCCCCAAATTCTTATCTTGGAATCTTATCACCCAGAGTAAGAGAAGTAGATGCGCTCACTGGGAGGTGACTGGGTGGTGGAGGTAGAACTCTAATACATGGGATTAGTTCCCTTATTAAAGAGATCTCAGAAAGACATGTGAGGTTAAAGTGAGAACACAGCTGTGAGGAAGCAATCCCTAATTAGACCTCAAATTTGTTGGAGCCTTAATTTTAGATTTTCCAACCTTTACAATTATGAGAATTAAAGCCTGTTGTTTATAAATCACCCAACATCTGGGTGTGGTTGTGCACACCTTTAATCCCAGCACTCAGCAGGCCAAGGTAGGAAGATCATTGTGAGTTCGAGGCCAGTCTAAGACTACATAGGTCAGCCTGGGCTACAGCAAGAACCTACCTCGAAAAACCAAATATATACATATATACATTACATATATATAATGTGTGTGTATGTATATGTATATGTATGTATGTGTGTGTGTGTGTGTGTGTGTATACACACACACACACACACACACACACACACACGTGTCACCCATTATATGGAATTTTTGTTACAGCAACCCCAACAGACTAAAACAAGAAATAACAATACAATCCACTAAAAAAAAAAAAAAAAGACAGCAAGCGACTAGACGGATGGCTTGGTCAGTAGACCGCTTGCTGCATGAACGTGAGGATCTTAGATACCCACCATCCACTGAAAAAAGCCAGGCAGGAGAAGTAGGAGGATCGCCATGAGTTCAAGGCTACCCTGAGACTCCATAGTGAATTCAAGATCTGCCTGGGCTAGAGTGAGACCCTACATCGGAAAAAAAAAAAAAAAAAGACAGGCATGGATGGAATCCCGGTGGTGGGGACAGAGAGTCAGGAGAATCCCCCTGGGGCTTGCTGGCTGTCCAGCCAGTCTATCTGAATCAGTGAGCTCCAAGTTCAGTGAAAGATCCTTTCTCAAAAAATAAGGTGGAGGGCTGAAAAAGATGGCTTAGCAGTTAAGGTGCTTGCCTGCAAAGCCAAAGGACCCAGGTTCAGTTTCCCAGTACCCATGTAAAGCACAAAGTGGCGCATGCATCTGGAGTTCATTTGCAGTGGCAGGAGGTCCTGGCTTGCCCATTCTCTCTTTCTCTACATGCCTCTTTTGCTCTCTCTCCTTCTCTCTTCCTCTCTCTCAAATAAATAAGTAAAAATATTTTTTAAAAAAAATAAGAGCCAGGTATGGCAGCGCAGGCCTTTGATCCCAGCATTTAGGAGGCAGAGGTAGGAGGATCATGGTGAGTTCAAGGCCACCCAGAGACTACATAGTGAATTCCAGGTCAGCCTGGGCTAGAGTGAGACCCTACCTCGAAAAAACAAAAAAAAAGAAAAAGAAAAAAAGAAAAAACAGACAGACCCGACAGTGATAGCTCAGACCTATACTCCCAGCACGTGGGGGGTTGAGGTAGAAGGATAACTGAGTTTGAAGCCAGTCTGGGGCTACAGAGTTCCAAGTCAACCTGAGCTAGAGTGAGACCCTGCCTCAAAAAGAGGGGTAGGAGAGTTACTGAGGAAAACACTGCATATTCATCTCTGGCCTCCACACATGAACACATACACATTGAAAAAAAAAAAAGATAAATCTGATCTGGAGAGTGGAGAGATGGCTCAGCGGTTAAGACTTTTGCCTATAAAGCCTAACAACCCAGTATGAGTCCCCAGCACCCCTATAAAACCAGATACACAAAGTGAGCTGGAGGTTTTTTGCAGTGCACAGAAGCTCTAGCATGCCCATTCATATTCTTTCTCTCTCTGCTTGCAAATAAATAAATAAAACATTTTTAAGAAAGATACTTCATGAATCCATTTAAATGTTAGTGTGTAAATTACTTCATTAAAATCTTGGTGAGAAACCAGATATTTTTCTAATTTCAAGATATTTACCCAAGCCGGGCATGGCAGCACACGCCTTTAATCCCAGCACTTGGGAGACAGAAGTAGTGAGTTCAAAGCCACCTGAGACTACACAGTGAATTCCAAATAAGCCTGGACTAGAGTGAGACCCTACTTTGAAAAGAAACAAAAAGATATTTACCCTAAAAAACTATCAAGTTATATTAACTTTATAGTGGAAGAGCTTGCCAGGCACTGATTACAAGTAATCAAAGCAAAAATTTGAACATCCACTTCTGTGATACTCTTGCCCAAGGATGCAAAAACCAAAAATACACAATGCCAAATTAAGGGCATTCTACAAAATAACTGACCTGTAGTCATCTAAAGTGTCAAGGTCAAGAAAGTCAAGAGACAATAAGGCAGCTTGATGGAAGGAGATACTAAAGAGATATCACAAAAGAACACAGTACATAAGTGAACTGAATCCTCTTGCCAGTAATGAGTAACAGCGCAATCAGCAAAACCTGAACTAAATGGAGTCCCATGTCAGTGTGAATTTCCTCTTCTGATGGCTGTACTGTGAGTGTGTAGAACATCCCTATCAGAATATTCTGGATGACAGGGCATAAGGTCAGCAGTTTCCTCTCAAAGTGCTCAGAGGGGGAAAAAAAATACTTTGTACCACACTTGCTATTTTTCTTCAAGTTTATGATTGTTTCAAAGTTGTTGTGGGTGGGAGAAAAAAAAAGTCACCAAAAACTAAACAAGGTTAAAAACAAAGGTGTGATTCTCCACAGTTAATCTTGTTAAGAGACTAGACAATACAAAATTACTAAGAAACAATATGCCATTTTGAAGCCAAAAGATACCAGAAATACAGCTCAAACCTTTAACTGCTGACCTCAATCAGGTCATGAGCAGTGAAAGGATGAGGGACTCCTTCGTTGGAGGAAGTTCTCAGAGGAGAAATAATGAAAGAGGCAGTGGACTGGGAGTGGGTGGAACAATGGTACTCTGGTGTTACCAAGGCAAAAACACAATCTCAGCATCTCCTCTAACAAATGAAGGGGTTGTAGAGCTGATAAGCTAAAACGCCTGGCAAGTGTGAGACTGGAATTACCCTGAAATAAACGAGCTTCCCCAGTTCACCTTGTTATTACACTACACTTAACTTTAGATCGTAATACAAAGCGATCAAAGCGATACGGGCAGGAACATAAACGTGCATGACCCCCGCCCCCAGAATACTCTTAAAGTTGTGCAAGTCCATCAATTAAAGTATAAAGCGGTATGCATTTGACAAATTGCTCCTTGTGAAGAAAATTTTAGGGCGAATGAAGAGAACTGACTTAAAACACCACGAAAGCTGCCCAAGATCACCTGCAGCCATTGGCTGCCTGTCTTCCAGCGGGTCATTTCTGGATCAATGACCGTCACGTTGGTCCTGAAAAGAACGGGTACCATTTCCTAGAAAGGTTTTCACCGGTGCAATGGGGGAGGGAGAGAGGGAGGGCGAGCGGAGGGGCGGGTTCGCCTTCCCCGGTCGCACGCGTCCCGCGGAGCAAGGCGTGGAGGGAGGTAGCCCTGGACTCCGGACACTTCCTTTCGGAGAGGACAGCCCCCTGCGTCACTCGTTACTCACTCAGGATGCAGGGCACAAGTGTGTCCCCTAGGAACCCCGCGCAGTTGGCTGCCGCCCTCCCTGCCCCGCGGCCCGGGGCTCTCCCGTCTCCCCCACACGCACGCGCGCGCGCGCCGGGCCCCGGCCTCGTGCACCGAGCTCCCGCACGCCGGCTCCGGCTCGGGCCCGCCGAGGGGCCCCCCCGGGCCCGCGTCCCCCCGCATCCGCCGTGCGGACTCGGCGCGCACGCACACGCCCACCGCGAGCCAGGCTCAGGCCGCCCAACAAGGCCCGACGCCGCCCGCCCGCCCGCCCGCTCCTCCGCACCGGCTTTCCCGCCTCCCCGCCGCGACGCCCGGCCCCGCCGAGCCCCACTGGACCAGCGGCCGGGAGGGCGGAGGCGGGGAGGCCCGGGGGCGGCGCCCGGCGGCCCCACACCCTTCCTCACCTGGCTTCTCGTGGTCGTAGCCTACCACGATGAAGTAGTCGGCCAGCCGGGCCATGACCGTCGCCGTCGCGTCCGGGAAACGGATCCCCGTCGCCCACCTGGCCGCCGCCGCCCCCGACCCGACCCGGCGGGGCTCAGCATTTTCCCTGAACCGGCAGTAGCGGCAGCGGCGGCGCTGCAGCCATGTTTGACAAGCGAGGCGCGCTCTGCGCCTGCGCCGCGCCTCGCGGCTCGCCCCGCCCCCGCCCGAGCCCGAGCCCGAGCCCGAGCCGACTCGGCGTCCGGGCCGCGGGCCGAGAGCCCACGCGCCGCGGCAGCCGGTGGGCGGCCTGGCTCGCACCTCGACGCCCTCCTCCCCGGTGTTTCCTTCTTAGTATCTATTTTTCAATTTTTGCAAAAGCGAGGGTCGTCCCTCCCGCCCTCTTTAGTTTTGCACATGGGAGAAGGAGCCTGCATGGCTTTGGGGGTCACTTGGTGGAAACTTTGCTTTCTTTCTGCTGCTGGTTTTACTGTCACCACCAGCAAGGTTCTCCCGCCCTCGGCTGCGAGCTTGGAATTTTGCACCGCCAGGGCTTTTTTTTTTTTTTTTTTTTTCCCCTTGCACGTTTCCTGTTTATGTTGTGCAGATGGGAATGTTAGAGACATGCCATCGGGCTGGCGGGGGAGGGAAAGACTCTTTGCGCAATCCCCTGGGGAGACTCGGGCTTTCGGTGCTGCCTGGGCCGGGGGCGGTCGGCCTGGGCTTCCTCCGGAGCGCCCGGGGGAGTCGTATTGCACCGAGGAACGCGGCATCCCCGGGAGTCTCCCCGGGGAGCCCCGCCCCGGCTGGCTGGCCTGGCGGCGTCCCCGGGCTCCCACCAAGCATCACCTGCGTCACGGGTCATACCGCGGTCCTTATTGCCCAGTCTAGGACTCATCGGAAGGATTGCTTTATTTTATTTTACTTTAGTTATACTCCCTGGTGATCTTTTCAAGTTTGGCTACCAGGGCACTTAAATGAGCTTATTTTATCATTTGCGGATATTTGTGAAATTATAGTGTCAGACTGTGTACAGATGACCATGAAGTTTGGAGACATCTATGGTCTGGAAATCGTCTTCGTGGTTACTTATATTCACTAGCGCTCTTAACAAAGTGTGTAGACTATAGTAGGTGTCTTAACTTTTTTTTTTTTTTTTTTTTTTTTGAGGTTGGGTCTCACTCAAGCTCAGGCTGACCTGTAATTCACTATGTCGTCTCAGGGTGGCCTTGAACTCATGGCGATTCTCCTACCTCTGCCTCCCAAGTGCTGGGCTTAAAGGCTGCGCCACCACGCCCGGCCTTGTCTTAACATTTTTATTGCGTGTGCACCAACTACTCGCTACAGTGAGTGGAGGTCAGAACTCAGCTGCTCAAGATTTACTGTAAACTGACTTGACGAGTTCTCCTTTCTAGCTAAGCTTGCTTCTTCATACTAATGAGCTGAGTTGCCCTAGAAGACCCTGAAGCAAGGGGCATTTTAACCCTAGGACCTCACCCGTTTGTAAAGTGCTAATGGTCAGATTGGTGGCGAGAAGATGGACTAAACTTCCAAAGAATTAACATCTCCCTTATCAACAACAACAACAACAACGAAGCCTTCCCATCATGCCCATGTAGAAATCCTTTTTTCAACATGATCACTTGCCATAAAGAGTAATCTCACTTCCCAGCAGGAAGCCCGGTGCACTGTGTGACAGCCCTACTAGAAAGTTCTTCCTTGTTACGTCAGAGTTGCCCTACTATAACTTCTGATTTTGCTCCCCGGAACTACAGGGTGGGACATGATAGCCTTTCAGATTTTTTGTTTTGTTTTTGTTTCTTTTTCGAGGTAGGGTCTCTCTGTAGCCTTGGCTGACCTGGAATTCACTATGTAGTCTCAAGGGGGCCTCGAACTCTCGGCAATCCTGGTACCTCTGCCTCCCTGAGTGCTGGGATTAAAGGTGTACGCCACCACACCCGGCATACTTTCAGAATTTTCAAGCAATTACATTCCTTACTGATTTTGCTTTTTTTAAAAACTATGTTATTTTATTTATTTATTAAAGAGAGAAGCAGATAGAGAATAGGCATGCCAGGGCCTCCAGCCACTGCGAATGAACTGCAGACACATGTACCACCTTGTGCATCTGGCCTATATGTGGGTCCTGGAGAATTAAACCTGGGTCTTGGCTTTGCAGGCATCCCCGTTAGTCTTTTTGTTCTTACTTTTGAATATTCTGAGTACTAGATTCCTATTGAATATGAACTTGATGTCAACTTTTTTCAATTTTTTTTGTTTTTTGAGGTAGGGTCTCATCTAGCCCAGGCTGACCTGGAATTCACTCTGTATTCTCAGGGTGGCCTCGAACTCACAGAGATCCTCCTACCTCCGCCTCCCAAGTGCTGGGATTAAAGGTGTGTGCCACCATGCCCGGCTTTTTTCAAATTTTGTTTTGTTTTTTATTTATTTAAGAGAGAAAGAGGCAGAGAGAGAGCAAGCCAGGGCCTCTAGCTGATACAAACGAACTCTAGACACATGTGCCACCTTGTGCTTCTGGCTTTACATGGGCTCTAGGGAATCAAACCTGGGTCACTTGGCTTTGCAGACAAGCCCCTTAATTGATAAACCATCTCTCCAGCCCTCATTTTACTGTTTAAGTGTGTTGTTTTATTTGTAAGTATTGCTTTAAATTAGTTTAACCTTTACTGGAAAAAAAAAAACTTTCAGGTCTAGAATCAAGTACTCTATGTCCTAAGTATATTCTCAACTGCTGCAATCAGGGAGACTACCAGCCGTTCATAAGTGGATGTTTTATAAAATTGGCTTTAGCATATATCCCAGCCACATGTTAAAGGCACTGTGCATTTACACACACATGAACACATTTAACATCCACTGAAGCTGAGCTGAGCTTTCTCACCCAACAACTGCCAGGCTGCTGAGACTGATAAGCCCTGACAAGGCAGCATGATCGCTGAGGTTGGCTGAAGGCCATCCCATCCCCAGATAACCACCATCCCCTTTCACCAAAGACACAGCCAAGGAAGCAAGCCCAGATTTGTTTTATTGAAGGCTGGCAGGAATGACAAGAGGGGAAGGAGGCGCAGCATGGGAATGAAGTGCGCCTAAGGAAGACACCTTTCTCTTTGTCTTAGAAGACAAAATGGAGGGCTGGAGAGGTGGTTTAGCAGTTAAGCACTTGCCTGTGAAGCCTAAGGGCCCCGGTTCAAGGCTCGATTCCCCAGTATCCACGCACAAGGTGGCATGTGCATCTAGAGCTCATTTGCAGTGTGGCTGGAGGCCCTGATGTGCCCATTCTCTCTCTCTCTTTCTCTCTGTGACTCAAGTACATAAAAAGTAAGCCAAAAATTTTAAATTAAAAAGAAAAAGACAAAATGGACTTTCTCAGCCCGTTACTCCTACAGTGGGCTGCCGTGAGGTAAGCGGTTAACAGTACAATCATCACAAGTGCTTCCTGTGGTTAGCCACTACAGTTCAGAGAGGGAGTGTGAGAGTTAGACTTGACCAAATGTCTGCAGGCAAGACCGGGCCCCTTCAAATTGTCTCTACCAACCCATAACAAAGGAGACAGAGCTGTGGTGGAAAATTCCTGACCCGTTGCCACATCTCCAACCTCTTCGTTGCCAAAGCAAGGAACTTAGTGGTCACTACCCTGGATGCTCATCTTTCCCTCAGCCCCACGTTCAGTCCCCACTAGTTCAAGCCATTATCACTCACCTCTCACCTTGACAGCTGCTCTCCTTACCCCTTCCCTTGCGTCATTGATTCCAGGCTTTCTCTATGTGCACATTTTTTTTTACTTTGAGAGCAACAGGCGGGGGGGATGGGCGCACCAGGGCCTCCAGCCACTGCAAACGAATTCCAGACGCGTGCGCCCCCTTGAGCATCTGGCTTGAGTGGGTCCTGGGGAATGGAGCCTCGAACCGGGTCCTTAGGCTTCACAGGCAAGTGCTTAACCGCTAAGCCATCTCTCCAGCCCCATGCACAGCTTTTTGATACTGTTGAGATTGCCTCATGCATCCCAGACGGGCCTTCCACTCTGTATACGTGAGCGCGGTCTTGAACTCCTGATCCTCTTGCCTCCACCTCCTGGGTGCTGGGATTACAGGTGTGTGACATCATACCCATGGTTTTTTGGCTTTTTTTTTTTTTTTTTTTTGGTTTGTTTTTGGTTTCTCAAGGTATGGAATTCACTTTGTATTCTCAAGGTGCATTCAAACTCACTGCGATCCTCCTACCTTTGCCTCCAGAGTGCTTAGATTAAAGCTGTGCGCCACCACCCCTGGCTTCATCATACCCGGTTTACCCAGGGCTTCATGCATGCTACTCAGGCACTCTGTCAACTGAATTACATCCCAGCCCCTATATGTAAAACTTGGAGACAAAAGCAGGCTATTGACCCTGTCTTAAAAGTAGAATACCGGGGCTGGAGAGATGGCTTAGTGGTTAAGCGCTTGCCTGTGAAGCCTAAGGACCCTGGTTCAAGGCTCGGTTCCCCAGGTCCCATGTTAGCCAGATGCACAAGGGGGCGCACGCGTCTGGAGTTCGTTTGCAGAGGCTGGAAGCCCTGGCGCGCCCATTCTCTCTCTCTCTCCCTCTATCTGTCCTTCTCTCTGTGTCTGTCGCTCTCAAATAAATAAATAAATAAATAATGAACAAAAAGTATTTTAAAAAAAAAAGTAGAATACCAAATCAACTATTTTCACTCGGAGTGTATATTTGGAGTTAAAGAAACAGGACTTCCAGAGCTGGAGAAATGGCTTAGTGGTTAAGGCACATGCCTGCGAAGCCAAAGGATCCTGGTTCAATTCCCCAGGTCCCACATAACCCAGATGCACATGGTGGCTCATGCGTCTGGAGTTTGTTTGCAGTGGCTAGAGGCCCTGGTGTGCCTATTCTCACTCTCTCTGTCTCAAATAAATGAATTAACTAAATAAATAACAATTTTTAAAAATCTTTTAAAAAAAGAATGAAAGAAAGAAGACTTCCAGAGATGGTAGATGGACAGTGTCCTGCATCGTTGAATCGTGACATTCATTTGAAGTGTCCTTGACTCGCAGCTACAGTATAAATAGATACCTCGAGGTTTTGCAGGCTGTTTTTATGTAGATTGCATGTTTGGGGAGCAGGACTGGCTACATAATTTGCAGTCCAGTGCAAAATGAAATTGTAGGACCTCTTGTTCAAAAATTATTAAGAATTTCAAAACAGCTTCAGCAGAGCATTAAACCAAACGCAAGCTCTTCTGAGGGCAGGTCTTGGGCAGCTGGACAGGGTGTGTGACCATGAGGCTGGCGCTGTCCGTGGGGGTGGGGGGGGGTGACAGAGATGGGGGCGTCAGGCTCTCCCTGCTTTCCCCTGCGCTGCTTCCCTTCTTGCTTCTCTAACCCACCCCACCACGTTCAAAAGTTGAAATATCTTACTTCCTGTGTTGCTGGCTATGGAGCTCAGGCCTCCCATAAGCTAAGCACCTGCACTACCACCGGGGTACACCCCTCACCCCCAGCCTCAAAATGATTTTTGGTTGTGGTTACTGCTGCTGTGGTGGCGGTCTCACAACGGAGCCCAGGCTCACAGTTGTCCGGGCTCAACCTCCTGAGTGCTGGAAATACAGGAGCATATCCCTGTGTCCAGTGCCCAAAATGATCTTTTGTTTTATTTTGTTTTTGTTTTTGAGGTAGGGTCTCACTCTGGCCCAGGCTGACCTGGAATTCTCAGGGTGGCCTCAAACTCACGGTGATCCTCCTACCTCTGCCTCCCGAGTGCTGGGATTAAAGGCATGTGCCACCATGCCCAGCCTGATCTTTTTTTTTTAATTGCCTGTTATGTAAAATACGGTTTCGAGCTGGAGAGATGACTCATCAGTTAAAGACACTTGTTTACAAACCCTGATGGCCTGGGTTCAATTCCCCAGTACCCACATAACACCAGATGCAAAGTGACAAGTGCATTTGGGGTTCTTTACAGTGGCAGGAGACCCTGGTGCACCCATATACTCTCTTTCTCTCAAATAAATAAAAATAACTTTTAAATGTTCTCAAATTGATTGACATGATGGCTACATGTATCTTCATGTATGCTCAAATGCATTGAATTGTACATTTTTATACTTTTTAAAAATATTTTTATTTACAAGCAAAGAGAGATAGAGAGAAGAGAGAGACCAACAGAGAAAATAGGTGTTCCAGAGCTTCCAAGTGCTGCAGATGAACTCCAGATGAATGGGCCACTTTGTGCATCTTGCTTTACATAAGTACTGGAGGCTCAAAGAAGGGTCATTAGGCTTTGCAGGCAAGCACCTTACTGCTGAGCCATCTCTCCAGCCCAAATAAAAATAGTTGTTTTTTTGTTTTTGTTTTTTTTATGAACAAGAGATAGAGAGAGAGAACTGGCACACCAGGGCCTCCAGCCACTGCACCCAAACACGCCAGACACATGCACCACCTCAAGCGCGTGTGCAACCTTGCACGCTTATGTCACTTTGTGAGACTGGCTTACATGGGATCTGGAGAATCAAACATGGGTCCTTGGGCTTCACAGGCAAGCACCTTAACCACTAAGCCCTCCAGCTCTAAAATTAGGTGTTTTTTTAATAAATATGATTTAATAGGACAGGACTAGAATGATCATTAAAATAAATGTATATTGAATCATTTATCTTCTGTTCTCAAACCTTCAAGTTTTCAATGTGTTCCAGAGGGTCCTGTGTACTCTGAACCCTGGTGGTCTTTATTTTTTCTTTTCTTTTTTTTTCTTTGAGACAGGGGCTCATTTAACCCTAACTGGCATAGAGCTCCTGATCCTCCTAAGTGCTGGGATTACAGGCATGTGCCACTATTCTTGGACAGATGACCTCTTTAGTCTCATTTCATACCACTCTTTTCCCTTAGTACATTCCAAACAAACTTACTTCCTTTCATTTTCTCTAATGGACTGAATTTTTTTTCCCACCTCTGGGCCTTTGTGCATGCTGTTTCCTTCCATTTGGAATATTAGGTCCCCCTAGGCTTGCTTTTCTTTAGAATGCTTCCTGCTATTTATAGTACATACGTATTTCTGTGAGGGCTTGCCTCTGGCCGGCTGCCCCGCTGGCCGTGAGCATATAGGATGCGAGAATATTGTTTGCACGAGTGATTGCTGTGTGTTCAAGACTTAGCCCACTGCTGAGCACCTATTCTGTGGTCAGTAAATATTTGTTGAAGGATGAAAAGTTTCAAACATTGCAGGCCTCTAGTGATAGGGGATTCCCATCTGGAGGCAAGTAGCACAATAGTGGTTCTCTTTGGGTAGGGAAGACCTCAAACGGGTATGCCAGTCATGCCATCAGTAGTGAATCGCTCCTGAAGTCATTTTACCTTGTTCTGTCACATCAGTGTGCCAGCATCCTGTGTGTTTACCACCCTCTCTGTTTTCCTTCATTTGTCCTTACTCTCTTTATACTTTGGGGAGGTTTACCCTCTACATTTATGTGCTTACCACATTTATGTATCTACTATCATGTGTAAGGACTGTTTCCACTTTGTGCATAAGACCAGAAATAAAGCTCTGAGCTAGCAGTATAGCTTGGGGGTAGAGCACTTGCCTCATATGCAGGAGTCCTTGGGTTCAATCCCAGCATCATGAAGAAGTGTCAAAAGCAGTAATGTTCTGTCTGCAGCTCCAGGAAATACTGCGTCTTAAAGACATAGGTTAACCACCCGCCCCGTCCCTTGCCACTTCAAACCACATAGAAACGAAAGCCATAGAAACAGTGCTTTGTCTTCAGTGCCAGAGTTCTTCACTCCATCAATCTCCTGAACTTGCCTGTTGTACACTTTAGTAGCTTTTACATACATGTTCATTTTCAGGAAAGAAGCGGTATTTTTCTTCACTTCTTTGAGAAGTCAGATCCCCAGAAGATGTCCTGGGCTTAGTATCCGGCTTGACTTGTCCCTAGGAGACCAAATCCGCAACCCTGGTTGTGTCCTTTCTGTAAACCACTTGATGTTATGACTTCAGGATGCATCTTGAACCTTGTTTTCCAGAGAACTTTGTAAACAAGCCTTCAGCTTAACAGGCATTTTGTACTTCATGAATAAAAAATGCACCATAAAATTTCCTGTTTGGGAAAAAAAAAAAGAGGCCTCTGAGATCATTAGACAATGTGCTAGCTGCTCACAACTTCATTATTAAGATTATTTTATTGTTCCTTCTTACCCTTCTGAAAGAGCTGAGTACAATTACTGTAGCTTTGGGACGGTGCCCACAGTCTTCACTGATAAAGCAGTACCTTTTTTTTTTTTTAACTCCAAACATTACTAAGAATAAGGTTAGCATTTAAGGCCTAAAAATAATTCAGTTGGAATGTGAGGAAGAAACTGAAACACCATTATTCAATAAGCCTTTGGCATATGGGAACTTCTATCTGTCCATATGTTGTCAGGGTGTGCCCACTACAACCTTAGAATTCTTGGGCACACACAAAAAAGGATCTTCATTAATCAGGATTTTTTGTTTCTTTCTGTTTTCTTGACAGGAAGGTTTTAAGCATGTTTTTCCTTCACTTCCTTCCTTCCTTCCTTGTGCTGTCAGTGCCCAATGTGAATTTACAATCATTGCAACTTGAGTGGAAGAAACTGTCAACAATTCACCAGGAGGAGAACTCCTGCAGCCCTGCTTCCTTCCAGACTGGACCCCAAGATGCAGGCTAGTGACTTTTTTTTTTTTTTTTTCCTGTAACAATGATTAAGAAAGGCAGTTCAGGAAAAATGATGATACCAACACACGATATGTCCATACCAAGTTTTCTACTTAATAAAAAAATATAAGCCCAGCGTACTCCCTCACACCTTTAATCCCAGCACTCGGGAGGCAGAGGTAGGAGGATTGCCTTGAGTTTGAGGCCACCCTGAGACTCCATAGCCAATTCCAGGTTAGCCTAGGCTAGAGCAAGATCCTATCTTGAAAATAAAGAAATAAAAGCAAATAAACCGGGCTGGAGGCATAGCTTAGCTGTTAAGGTGCTTGCCTGCAAAGCCAAAGGACCCAGGTTCCATTCCCCAGGACCCATGTAAGCCAGATGCACACGGTGGTGCATGTATCTGAAGTTCATTTGCAGCAACTGGAGGCCCCGATGTGCCCATTCTATCTGCCTCTTGCTCTCTCAAATACATAAAAAAGGCAATTCAAGCTGGAGAGATTGCTTAGCTGTTAAGGTGCTTGCTAGCAAGGCCAAAGGACCCAGGTTTCCCTAGTACCCATGTAAAGCCAGATGCACAAAGTGGCACATGAGTCTGGAGTTCATTTGCAGTAGCTGGAGACTCTGGCCGGCTCCCTCTCTCTCTCTCTCTCCCTCTCTCTCTCCCTCTCTCTCTCTCTCTCATAAATAAATAAGGCAATTTAATTCCACAAGGAAAAAAAGATCCAGACTTGGCAAATCTTTTTCCAACTTAATTAACCCCCTTAATACTTTGGGGAGAGTGTTGTCTGTGGCTGCCCACCCACACAACCGCAAACATGCTCTTTCCACGATAGGGGTTTTCTAGCAAACCCCTCTGAGCTGCCAGTCCAGGAGTTCACCTAAAAAAAGAATTGGCTCAGTGCCCAAAGACAAGCTCTTAAGTGCCAGCGTGACAAACAGCATCCAGGCTGATAAAGCACATGCCAAGGTGCTCAGGTGGGAATTCCTGGCACAGCACCAATGCCATGGGTGCAGATGCTGTGGCTTAGTGGAGCCAGGCCACTGAACCTCTCCTTTCACCAGTACTTTTGCTTTTCCTTCCTGAAGCTGCCAGTAGCACAAAAAGAAATTTGAGGGTTTGGGGGCTGTGGATCAGTTGGTAGAGTGCTTACCTAGCATGCACGAAGCCCTGTGTTCAGTCCCCAATACCGCATAAACCTGGTGTGGCAAATGCCTATAAACCCAACACTGGGGAGGTGGAGTTAAAAGTCCAAGGTCAGGCTGGAGGGATGGCTTAGTGGTTAAGTTGCTTGCCTTCAAAGCCTAAGGACCCAGGTTTGATTCCCCAGTACCCACATAAAGCCAGATGCACAAGATAGTGCCTGTGTTGGAGTTCTTTTGCAGTGGCTAGAGGCCCTGGTGCACCCATTTTTTTTTTCTCTCCCTTTCTCTCTCTCACACACACAAAATAAAATAACATGTAAAATAAGTCCAAGGTCATCTTCTGCTATATAGTGAATTCGAGTTCACCCTGTGCTATATGAAATCCTGACTTAAAAACATAAAAGCCAGGCGTGGTGACTCATGTCTTTAATCTCATCACTGGGGAGGCTGAGGTAGGATCACCTTGAGTTCAAAACCTGCCTAGGCTAGTATTGACATCTGCCTCAAAAACAACAAAAGTTTGAACTAAGAGCCTTTCAAAAGCCTATTGGGTTCAGAAGGGGGGCGACCATGAGGCCAATCTGTCCTGAAGGGTATGTGGAGCAGGCCACGACATCTAGTCTCTGAGCTGTCTGCAGACTGAGCTCAGGGCTGGCAAGGACTGGAAGGAGGCCTGACCTGACTATGGAACCTGCCCTCGCATGGGCCAATACCCCTCTGCCCTTGACCCCCTGGGGCGGCGTGCCGCTGGGGAAATGAAAGTAAAACCTTGTGTGGCACCGACCCAGGTGGAAGTTGGCCACAAGTAGATCGCATCCTCCGAGGGACCGACAGAGAGCCGGTGCTGGACTGAAGGACTCAGGGAGAGGTGCAAGAAAGAGACCGGAAATGGACAAGAGCGAGAAAATCGGGGGTAAAGTCGCGGGCCTGGTCCGGGAAGCCCCGCAGATGGGGCTGCCTGCGGTGGGCGGTGCGCCCCAGCGCCTGACCTGGACTGCGCGGTGACAGCCCCCCAGCCAGCCAGGTGCCTGGCGCTAGAGCATTCGCCGCGCGGCAAACCTGGGGACCTGGGTGTCCCCTACTAGAACCAGAACCAGAACCAGAACCCACAGCCCCCCCACACACACACCGCCGCAGGTGACTCCCTCTAGGAGTCCTTAGAATGAATAAACAAACAAACAAACAAATTCGGCGCGGCCATTTCTTCCCCAGGTGCAATGTCCATGGTTCAGAGCGACAAGGTGGCCGCTCCCGCAGGGGCCTTTACGCAGCGTCTCAGAACCGTGGGTAAAGCAGCTTTAGGAAGCTTGGAGATCTGCTGGGGACAGTTAGCCAGACGACGTGACTTGCTCGTGTCCATCCATCTTGCCAGGAAGTGAGGACCAGAAGTTGGTGTGACACCCTACGCCTTCCAATCTAATCTTTGAACTTGGGGACATTCGAGCACGGGGTAGCGGGTGGTGGGTCACTGTGGGACCGTGCCTTGCTCCCCATTTTGATCCTACAAGGTCAAGCAAGTCAAAGATCTGTTGTGGGAAAGTGACAAACAAGTTTGAACCGCTTTACGACAGGCACATGTCCTTAGGCGGGGGCTGGATGCTTTTTTTTTCCCTCTTTGTCCCTCCCCAGTCTAGAAGAATCCACGCTGCCGCAGCACCCCACTCTTCCGTATATGCCTGTCTGGCCGAGTTCGGACCCTATAGCTTCCCACCTTCAGTGTGACTTTGGACACCGTGATCCCCTCCCCCCTTTTCTGAACGTCACCTCTGACTTGCTGAAATGGGAAGAGCCGTAGAAGCTTTCTCACCCAGCTCAGAGGTGAGAGTCAAGGCCCATCGCGATTGGGATGTGGCTCCGCTCTGTCACCGCGCAGCGATTAACATTCGTGAAGCATTAGTGTGTGTCCCGGGCCAGTCAATCCTCACGTTTACAATGGGTGAAAGAAGACAGCCCGGGCCAACTCTCAGGTTAGAACCTTATAAGGCATAACTGGATCACAAGGGAGAAAGTAAGGCGTTCTTTCGTCCTAACTTTTTTTTTTTGTCTTCATTTTGGCTATTCCTGTATTTCCAAATAGGAACGTAAGTTCTGAAACTTTAGATAACTACCCTCCTCCAAACTCCAATTCTCATTTCAGCTGTTCCCAGTTTTGTCCTTATTGCGAAATCTGACTAGCCCATCCAGAAACTCTGGGGTCTCAGCAGCTGTCAGAACTGGTGAGCCCCACCCGTCTGTGCTCTGCTAAGTGCCCTGGGGCTCGGCAGGAGTCTGGGGTCGAGGCTAGGTCAGATGCTGAGCCGGCAGGGGGCGCGGTCCACCTGAGACTCCAGCTCCCCAGATTCAGGGTTTGGGGCATCTCTGCGCCCCTCACCCCTAACTGACTCCTTCAACTCTCTGCCAGGAGGAATTGCACTCTGGGTTGCATGGGACCTTCCCTTCCCCCCGTCCACCCCCCCCCCCAGAAAAAACTGTTCTGGTCTGTCTTCTGTCCTTGCTTTCAGTCCGAACTCTGTGCCAGAGAATGAGGCAATGGTAGTCCTGCACAGACTTCCTGGAACACATCTCCGAGCCCTCTGGGCAAGGGGACCCCTTTTCCCCATCCCCATAGGCAAGGGACGCCGCCTGAACTGCGAGGCGAGCGCGCGCCCGAGGGGAGGCAGGGCGGCCAGGCCCCGCCCCCGGAGCGACTATAAAGCGCCAGAGCCAGAGCTGGCCACTCAGTGGTTCTTGGTGACACCAGGCAGAACAGCTCCAGCCTTACCGCGACTGGCTGCCCATCGCAGTCGTCTTTGGACTTTGGGGTCTTGCCACTGTCAGAAGGACGTCTCGGACATTCTCCTTGAAGAACTCGGCAATCCCACCCGTGCAGCAGGTAAGCACCTTTGGCCCAGGGTGTCTGCTGAGGAAGGAGGGGGGGGAGGTGGCGAGGGGGGAGGGGACACCTTGGCGAGGCTCCTGGCTTGGAGCTCCGGGTGAAGGGGACCCATCTTTGAGCGATCCACTGCGGGGTGCACCTCGCATCTCGGGTCTAGCTACATGCATGTAGCTGGAGCTCTAGAGACCCAAGGGCCCCTGAGCCAAGGAGCCGAGCAGGGGAATGCCTGGGAGCCTTGGCGCGGTGCGGCCGCCTCCCCTGCGGGGCCTGTCACCTTCTAGGCGGGTGCAGGCGCCTCTCTATGCCAAGGGGACAGATAAGCGTCCGGGCAGGGAGGAGTGTGGGCGCCCTCCCGTCCGTCGTGCTGCAGCCGGCGCTGGTGCAGCCGGCCCGGGGCGCTCACGCTAGGCTCCTCGCTCCTTTTCCAGGGTCTGCGCGTCGCCGCGATGAAGCTCGTCTCGGTCGCGCTCATGCTGCTGGGCTCCCTCGCCGTGCTGGGCGCGGACACCGCGAGGCTCGACGTGGCGTCCGGGTTCCGAAAGAAGTGAGTCGGTGGTGCGGGGAGAGGAAGCGCTTTCCCCAGTAACCTGACAGCCAGGGAAAACTGACCGTTGGCCCCAAAGGGTTAGGAGTGTGCGTGGGAGCAGGAACTGGCTGGGACATCTCTTGGATGGAGGCTCATCGCGCTCCCGCTTGTGTTTTCTAGATGGAATAAGTGGGCTCTGAGTCGTGGGAAGAGGGAGCTGCGAGCGGCCAGCAGCTACCCCACGGGGCTGGCCCACTTGACAGCGGGGCCCGTCCAGCTTCTCATCCGGCCCCAGGACATGAAGGGCGCCTCTCGAAGCCCCCAGGCCAGGTAACTATGCTCCCCCCCATGCAGGGAGAGGGTATGTGCATGGGGAGGTACACTCCATCCTCATCACCCTGGCTCCTGGGGTGATCAGGGCTGGACAGCAGGGTTGGAGGGCAGGAACAGGTTCCTAATCCGCTTGGGTCCCAGCATGGCTTAGGTGATTGGGGGTTCAGTGCTGTGCTTGATGAAGTCTCAAAAAAAAAAAAAATTCCTTCTTAATTGCCCCCATCAGCCCCGACGCCGCCCGCATCCGAGTCAAACGCTACCGTCAAAGCATGAATAACTTCCAGGGCCTCCGCGGTCCTGGCTGCCGCTTCGGTACCTGCACCGTGCAGAAGCTGGCGCACCAGATCTACCAGTTCACGGACAAGGAGAAAGACGGGGTCGCCCCGAGGAATAAAATCAGCCCCCAAGGCTACGGCCGCCGGCGCCGACGTTCCCTGTCCCAGACCCGGCGGGCCCGGACGCTACAGTCGCTCGCCGCTCCGGCCTCGCGGGCGCACCGACTGCTCGCCAACCTCCTCAGGATTTAAGCACCAACTGGCAGCATTTTGTTGTTTGAACAGTCGCGCAAGCGTCGGGTTGGCGTGCGTGGAATCAGAGAGCTTTGGGCCAGAAGCAGGCTGAGACAGCTCTGCAGAGATCTGAGGTCCAGGAGGCATCGTTGGATGGGTCGCAAGCCCTGCCTTCCCTCCCCCCCCCCACCTCGGCTTCCGAGCATCGCTTCCTTCTCTCGCATGGATGCCCCCCGGGAAAGCCGAGGAATCCAAGAGAACGCCGGACTCATGGAGAAGAGAAAGAGAGAGAGAGAGAGAATATTAAGATGCCGAGACCCACTGGGCAGGGGTCTGAGCCTTGTCTGGTCCTCCCGCAAACTGATTTCTCACGGGGTGTCCACCCCACCGGTGCGAAAGCCTCAATTACTACTTGAACTTTCCCAAACCTAGAGGGGAAAAGTGCAATGCGTGTTGTAGAATACAGAGGTAACTATCGATATTTAAGTTTGTTGCTGTCAAGACTTTTTTGTTTGTTTTGGTTAACTTCAAATATATAGAGATATTTTTGTACGTTATATATTGTATTAAGGGCATTTTAAAGCAACTATATTGTTCCCTCTCCTTATTTTAAGACGTGTCTCAGTGAGTTGTAACGTTTGGTTCGTGGTGTGTGCGTGCGCGTGTGCGTGTCAGATGGAGAGCGCCTGTGAAGGAGGAAACTTTGTGTCTGTATAATCTATTTGCATAAAATGGGTGATAAGCGAACAGCAAACCAATAAAGTGTCTCAACGCTGATCATTCTGTCGGTTCTCGCATCCAAGGAGGTCCCTACTTGGGAGCTTTGGAGGAAGGGGTCTTTGGAGAGGTGGGGACCACAGTGTGGGTGCAAGCTAATCCCCTCTCCTCCTGGGTTTACTTGTCACCCGTTCTGTTCTCCACGTGCAGACGCGTGTCCTGGGTGAGAGGGAGGACTTTGCAGAGACGCCCGAGGTCACCGCCTCGCGTGGCGCCCAGGCCCCGGGCTAGGGTGCGCCCTGGTGCATAGGTGAACCGCGGGTTGCGCAACAGAACCCCACTGTTTTTTTTTTTTTTTTTTTTTTTTGCTCATGCCTTGGGAGAACTGGGTTGTTCTTACACGCTTTCGAAGTTAAGTTTAGCCTGCAGCCGCAGGTGTTAAAGTTACAAGCCACTCCAGCGACACGTTCGCGTGTTTTACCCCCAGCAGCCAGGAGCCCCAAAGTCCTCTCCAGCTGGAGCGTCCATCAGCGGGGCTGCAGCGCCCTCTGCTGGCCACCACGCCTGGGTCTCCGAGAGCCCTGCAGTATAGAGTACGTGCGGTTTAATAAGTTCTCCTACGTGGGAGTCAGCACACAGCCTTAATGAAAGAGGAAAGGAAAAAAAAAAAAAGTTTGCAGATGCCAACCAGGCCTCCCCCTCCCCCGACCTGCGCGGCGGCTCGCTGCTCCGGCACAGTGACTCAGCGCCCACACGCTGTGCAGCGTGCAGCTGCGGGCCGGAGGAGGGCGGACGGACGTGCAGCCGGAACCGTGCGCCTCCGACGGCCCCGAGCCCTTCATTGTTCCGCCTCCCCTTGCAGCTCTCCCCTTCCTTCCTCCCTCCCAAGCCTTTTGCATGTTCCCTCTACTTCTCTCCGGCCTTCCCTTCTCTCCCTCCGTCCTTCCTCCTTGCTTTCTGGGTGCCTCATCATCTTTTGAAGGTGATGGGGTGCTGGACCCCCCAGCTTTCACTCAGTGACTGACGGAAAGGGCACGAGTACAAGAACCATTAAGCACGGAAGGGAAGGGTTAGGTGGACCTGCCCCTGGAGGAGACACCCGTGATTTTCGCAGCCACTGTCTTGAAGACTCAATGTAGAGGACAATGATTGCTTTCCAGAAAGTTTCACTGCCTTTCTTTCCACTTGGAAACATGGCTCAAATTCCTGTGCTTCTGGGTGACCTGGGATCTCCAGAAGCTGTTCGGTTACCTTCTGTTGGTGCCTTCGCCTCCGTGGGGGTGTTACGGAGCCCCCGCTGAGGGGCTGTTTCTTGCAAAAGAAGTCAGGACACACACAGAAAGACTTGGGTCCCCCGCTGTGTCCGGACACAACCTGATTCAGAAGAAAGTAGTCTGCTACACATGGGATCTCTCTAGAAGGCCTCAATTGTTGGCAACTGGCAGTTGACAGTTTTCTTTCCTTCAGTTTCAATCAGGTACCTTTAACCACTGAGCCATCTCCCCAGCCCCCTCCCCCCCTTTGTCCTATTTGATGTTAACAGTTTCCCCAGAACTAAGAAGATTATAAACACAATAGACCTGGCCCCAATCACCCCTTAGTAAGTATTCACTTGCAACCATGCCAGGCACTGAAAAGGTAGTGAGCCCATATGAATGACTGAAAACTCCAGGCATATGATTTCTGTGCCCCAGAGTAGGTTCCTGGGTGGGCTGAAGGGGCTACGAAACTGCAAAGTGCCAAGACCACTTTGGCCTCACAGACAGTGCCTCAAGCCACTCACTACTCATTTTTTTCTTTAAGCCAAGGTTTGTCCCATAGCCACAGAGCCCTCCAGCCAAACCTCACCCTGGCAGAGCTTCAGCCACCAGACAAATCTGCCAAAAACAGGTTGGGCACTAGCTTAGGGCTGCTGGGAGCCGGGAACGGGCATCTAGCCTTCTGCCCAGGGAGTCTTATGACTTTAGGGAATCCAAGGCAAGTGTGACTGCATTGGGTCCGCGCTGAGAGCAAGAGACAGCTGCTCTGCTGGAGTGCTTCCCACTACGAATCCTGTGACTCGAGACATTTCTGAGCAGACAGAGACCCTTCTATAACATCCTGGTACACATTGGGGATTAACTAAAGGTCACCATGAAACCTTGGGCCCTTCTCTTGAAGCTGTTCAACCAACCTTCTGGAGTTTTCTTTTTCATAAGGTGCTGAAGCTTATCAGGATAGAGCCTCTTGATGCCAAGAACACATCATTTATCAGTGGTGATGAGTCATTTGGAAGTTGCTTTGAACCTGTCCACAGCTGAGAAGTAGTCACACTTTTTTTTTTTTTAATCTTGTAGCTACTGTTGCTGGCCATGGGGATGGTACCATCCTTTTGTAATCAACCAAGGGTACCAGACAGTTTCTTGAAAATCCAACACTAACAGGTTGTTCAAAGAGCTAAGGGTGCCGAGGAGAGATTGGGTCAGGGTGGGAGGGCCAGGATGGGGGGATGGAAGCTGCTTCTTTTCTTAGCACTTGCTTGGTGTCAGATATTCTCTTAGCCACTTTATATACCTTATCTCATTTAGACCTTACAGAAGTTTTGTGAAGTAAGTGTTGTTAGCTCTGTCTGTAGATAAGGAAACTGAACCTCCTCTGAGACATAAGTCACTCAGTCAAGGTCACACACAAGTCCTAAGTGGTAGAGTCCAAATTTGCCCCCAAGTGCTACAGGCTATTTTGATGCTATGAAGACACAAGAAATAAAGTGAGATAATTTTAACACTTAGGTTCTGAGGCCAGATGTCCCCAAATGTCCTTCAATTACAAGGATGGCTTGGATAGGTGATTTACACCTGTGGTTCTGTAAACTGGAGGGGTGGCAGGACCAGGAAGGAGAGCAGCTTCCGTAGTGAACTGGATACATGCAAAATAAATAAATGAAGTGAGTTTCAAATTCTTGGTCCTGGGTTGAAGCAGGGATTATAAATCAGGAATAGCCCTCCCCCGCCCCCCCCCCCCCCCCAGCTAAGCCACTGACCTCTTTGGTTTGCATTGCCAAATATAGTTAGCACATACACTGAGGACTTCTAGAGCTGGCTTCTGAGGGAGCGGGCTTCTGAGCTATTCCTGGCCAAACGCAGTCATGCACCTTAGGTCCCCTGTCGCCTGGAAGAACACCTGTGTCTACAAAGCTGCAAATAGTTTCCACCCTTGAGGTGGAACCTTTTGTCTGGGCAACTGCTACTCAAGGAAGACTTTCAGAAGATGTTCTGGGCCTTCTCTGAGAGAGACTCCAGCTAAGGGGAAGAGGGATTTGTCCCTTGTTCCAAGGAGGTTTTTTTTTTTTTTTTTCTTTGCCAAAGCTGGGTTGGAGATTTGGTCTTCATTTGCATGGGATGAAGGGTGAGGCTAAATAGCTAGCTATCTGGTGGTCCCACTGGTCTTGTTCCCAAGCTATTTTGGAACATTCTGGAAAAACAATAAAAATGACTGTGGCCACACAAGCAGCTGATTTTAGTAGGCTATTGTATGTTTATCTAACAGCAGGAAAGTAGCTGTGAGTAACAAGATGAATTTTTTAAAATATATGAAAATGCACTTGACATATTACAGTTATTATTGAGTCTAGCAAAAAGAAAAGATTTACCTTTAACATGACTCTCAGAAATTACCACTATTTTTAATGTTTCCTTTTAGACACTTTAATACTATATCTCCTATATCTATCTGCGCACACACACACACACACACACACACACACACACAGAGGCACACACTTTAAAACTGGAAGGTTTGAAAGATGGATTAGCAGTTAAGGCATTTGTCTGCGAAGCTTAAGGACCCAGGTTCGATTCTCCAGGACCCATGTAAGCCAGGTGCACAAGGTGGTGCATGCATCTGGAGTTTGTTTGCACTGGCTAGAGGCTTTGGTGTGCCCATTCATCTTTCTGTCTTATTCTTCCTCTCTCTCTCCCTCCTTTTCTCTCTCTCAAAATAAAATAAAATATATTTAAAAAAATGGTGCTCAGGCCGGACGTGGTGGCACACGCCTTTAATCCTAGCACTCGGGAGGCAGAGGTAGGAGGATCACTGTGAGTTTGAGGCCACCCTGAGACTACATAGTTAATTCAAGGTCAGCCTGAGCCAGAGTGAGACCCTACCTTGAAAAATCAAAAAAAAAAAAAAAAGGTACTCAGGTGAGGAGAGCAGAATTAAACACACTCCTCAGTTTAAGACAAGTTGTTATTACTGGTTTGCAAGATTCATTCTTGTTTTAATATATTTTTAAATTTTTTTGTTTATTTTTCCTTATTTGAGAGCGATAGAGAGAGAAAGAAAGAGGCAGATAGGGAGAGAGAATGGGCGTGCCAGGGCCTCCAGCCACTGCAAACAAACTCCAGACGCATGTGCCCCCTTGTGCATCTGGCTAATGTGGGTCCTGGAGAATCGAGCCTCGAACTGGGGTCCTCAGGCTTCACAGGCAAGCACTTAACTGCTAAGCCATCTCTCCAGCCCTTGTTTTAATATTTTATTTTCTTCTTTTTAAACTTTCATACAGGCTACCTCCTTCGTAGCAATCAGTCCCCCATGCAATTCACACTAGCCTTGAACTCCCTATATAGCCAAGGCTGGCCTTGATCTCCTGCTCCTCCTGCCTCTCCATCCTGAATGCTGGGATTAAATACAGGCCTCCTTAATATATTTGACATCAATATGCATATGAACCAGATTATAAACTCCGCTGTCTTATTTTACAACTACACGCTTTAACACACTTATCCTCCATAACCCTCTCTTGTTTTCCTCCCACTCCTGCGGGACCCCTTCCTCTTCACAGCTCATCCCCGAATGGTTAATATTGTGTGTCATATGGAAGGCCTAGCTAGCTGGTACAGCGTTATTCCTGCCTGTGTCAGTGAGGGTGTGTCTGGAGGAGATCCGCATCTGACTCAGCCGATTTAGTGCAGGTGACCCGCCCTAACAGTGGGAGCTGGTGTCACCCTGTCTGTCGAGAGTGGGGTCTGAACCAAAAGGCAAAGGAAAGGTGCGCTCCTTCCGTCTTCTCAAGCCGGTCCATCCGTTTCCTCCTGCCCATAGACATTGGACCTCCTGTTCCTGGGACCTGCAGACTCCAGGACGTACACCAGCGGCACCCTGCTCGGAAAGACTCTGGTTCCCAGGCCTTTGGACTCACACTGAATTACACTTGTGGCTTATTCTGGTTCTCAGGTTTGTAGATAGCATGGTAGACTTTGGAACTTCTCAGCCTCTGTAATTACGTCAGCCAATTCCCATACTAACTGGTCAATCTATCTACTTATCACCTATCAATCGATCTATCATGGTTTGAATGCAAAATGTCCCCCACAGCTTCATGTGTTCGTGATTAAGCCTCAGACTTGAGCCCCAGCTAGCGGAGCCTTGCTGGAAGAGACATGTCACTAGAGATGGGCCTTGGGGTTGTATGGTGCAGCCCCACCCCCTGGCCAGTGCTGGCCGGTTCACAATCTCTATTTCCTCCCTGCTGATGATATGCCATGATGGGAGCCAGCTTCCTGCTCTTGCCATGCTCTCCCTGCTATGGTGAAACTGGAAATGAACTCTTCCATAAGCTGCTTCTGTTTGGGTGGTTTGCCCCGGCAACAAGAAGATGACTGCTACCCTGTCTATCATCTATCTTCTATTAATTTTGTAATTCTGGAGAATCCTACAAATACATCCTGGATCCTCTTTTCTGATGCATGACCTTGATGAATAAAAAGCAGTATTGTACATAGCTCAGTGGTAGAAAAATGATCTAGCATGTGTGAGGCCCTGGTTTGATGCCCAGCATTGCAAATAAATATATAAAAAATAAAATTAACATTTTTAAAATTGACATGACATTTTTAGTGGGTCTTGACACTTCTGCATTTATTTGTGGGTTATGTGAGCTTTCTCTAATAGGTCAGACAATTAAAATGAAGTGGGATCAACCTAGCTCAGTGGTTAAGGCGCTTGCCTGTCAAACTTAATGACCCAAGTTCCATTCCCCAGTACTTACATAAAGCCAGATGCATAGTGGCACATGCATCCGGAGCTTGTTTGCAGTGACTGGAGGCCCTGGTGTGTGCCCATTCTCTCTTCAGGGAATAGTAGCGTACACCTTGAATCCCAGCACTCGGGAGGCTGAGGTAGGAGGATTGATTTGAGTTCAAGGCCAGTCTAATTCCAGGTCAGCCTGGGCTAGAGCAAGATCCTACCTCAACAGCCCAAAAGAAAAATAAGAAGTTGGATGGGATCATACTTGTCTATTACTTGCTTTTCTCCATTCCTCTGAAATCTTGGACATTTTTCAGTGCCAATAAACACATCTGTATACATCATCATTTAATTTCCTGCATGGCATTTCATTATATAAAAACATAATGTGTTTAACCATTTCTCTGCTATTAGATAATGGAATTTTCCTGTGTTTTTACCATAAAAATGCACCTAATGTAATTTTTGTATACTTATTTAAAAAAAATTTTTCTTTTCATTTATTTATTTGAGAGAGAGAGAGATGCAGAAATAGGAAGAGAGAGGCAGAGGCAGATAGAGAATGGGCACACCAGGGCACTCAGCCACTGCAAACGAACTCCAGCCAAGTGCACCCCCTTGTGCATTTGGCTTTCGTGGGTCCTGGGAATTGAACCTGGGTCCTTTGGCTTTGCAGGCAAATATCTTAACCGCTAAGCCATCTCTCCAGCCCTGTACACTCATTTTTGACTACTTAATTACATTGATAAATTCTTAAAAGCAACACTATTGGGTCAATGGGTATGTCCTTTGTTGTTGTTAAAACACTTGACACATTGCCAAATTACCCTCTGAAAGGATCAATTTCCACTTCTATAAATAGTACAAAAATGTTAATTCTTATTTCCTTAACAGCATTGACTATTGTCTTTCTTTTCCTTATTATATCATGTGATAGGTAAAAATAGATTCTCCATACTTTCAGAAAGCTTGATTCTCTTGTTTTCGAGACTGCCCTTTATATCTTTACTAATTTTAAAAATACTTAGTTTATGTTTTCATTCTAATAGCGCTGCTCTCTTTATCAGCTGACTTCTCCTCTCTGTTTTGTTTCCTCCTGTTTCCTGTAATTCATCGTTCTGAGTTCATTTATTAATGCCTGCTCTATGATGACTCTGTGGGGGCCAGAACCACATGTGCCCCTCCACAGGGACTTCTGTTGCTTCTTCATGTGCTCCAGGGTTTGTTACTGACAGCCCAGGACCATTTTATATATTACATTTCTTTAAAAAAGTTTTTTTAAATGTATTTGCAAGGAGAGAGTGAGAGAGAGGAGAGAGATGGATTGAAAGAGAATGGGCATGCCAGCGCCTGTAGCCACTGCCAACGAACTCCAGATGCATGTGCCCCTTGTGCATCTGGCTTATGTGGGTCCTGGGGGAATCGAACCTGGGTCCTTTGGCTTTGCAGGCAAATGCCTTAACCACTAAGCCATCTCTCCAGCCCTGTATGTTACATACACCATGTGCAAGTACATCTTGCTGGAAATGTGGAGTATATCCTGTGGGGAGTCCTGGATTCATTTGTGAATCTCAGGTTCTTTACTCCTGTCCCTAAACAAGTGTCATTGTTACCAAGGTGAGGAAACCCTTCTCAAAACCAAGGCAACGATTTCTTACCTCAAGCTTTCTGTAGTGGTTTTACTTACCTTAGTTTGGTTTCCTATGGATTTTCTGTTTCTTTTTTTTCATAGAAATTCTACTATGCATTGAAAAGAATATAAGAGGGGCTGGAGAGACAGCTTAGCAGGCCCAAGGACCCATGTTTGACTCTCCAGATCCCATGTTAGCCAAATACACAAAGGTGAAGCAAGTGCAAGGTCACACATGCCCTCTAGGTGGCGCAAGTGTCTGGCGTTTGATTGCTGTGGCTGAATCCCTGGCCTGCCAATTCTGTCTCCTCTCTCTCTGAAATAAAATGAAAAAGTTTTAAGAATGTTAAGTATATGTTATTTAGCAATTTTAGATGTTTGCTGCCCATAGAATTTTCAGTTTGTCTAGTCCACCACCTCTCTAGAATTAGGTGTCAGCACCAACTCATTTTGCTAATATTTTAACTTATATTTCTTGGATCATTAGTGAAATTAAGTTTTTTTGTTTTATTTTTGTTTGATTTGGTTTTTAGTGGTAGTGTCTAGCTCTAGCCCAAGCTGACCTGGAATTCACTATGTAGTCTCAGGGTGGAATTGAACTCACAGTGATCCTCCTACCTCTGCCTCCTTTGTGCTGGGATTAAAGGCGTGTTTCACCACACCCTGCTAAGATTAAGTATTATTTAAAATATTTATTTATTTATTTATTCTAGAGAGAAGGAGAAAGAGGCAGATAGAGAGAAAGAGAGCAAAAGAGAAAGAGAGAGAGAGGATGTAGTGGGGCCTCCAGATACACATGTGCCACCTTGTGCATCTGGTTTATGTGGGTACTAGGGAATCGAACCTGTATCCTTAGGCTTCATAGACAAGTGACTTAACTGCTAAGCTCTCTCTCCAGCCTGGGGATTAAGTCTTTTTCATGTATTGAATGAAATGTTTGTGTTTTTCTCATTGGTGTAAAATCATAAAAAATATGTATGTATATATATTCATTCATTACTATGTTAGAGATTAAATTAGGACCTCACCCGTGCTAGAAAAGTGCTCTACCACTGAGTTACACCTTTAGTCTGAAAGGGTTTTGTGTGTATTCATGTGTGTGTGTATGTGATCCCCTCTTCTCATCTTCCCTCCCACTGAATCTCTTCTTTCCAACTAGTTCCTCTTCTATTTTGATATTATTATTATTTTTTTTCTTCCCTCCAGCATTCATGGTGGCATGGTGGTTGTCCCAATATTATGCTGGTCTTGTGCAGGTGATGACAACCACTATGAGATTATAAATGTAATGGCCACCCCACGGCTAGACAACAGCACTCCTCCCCATCCCTTGGCTGTTACATTCTTTCCACCACCTCTTTTGCAGCGGCCCCTGAGTCTTAGAGGGTGTGATGGATACGTCTCATTCAGTGCTGAGCACTCAGCTGCCACTTCCTCTCAACACTTAGATGAGTTTGAGACCTCCTCAGTAGTCACCACCATCTGCAAAAAGAAGCTTCTCTGACCAAAAGGGGGTGCCACACTGGTCTAGGGGCAAAACAAAAACATTTAGAAAAGCACTTTGATGGGTACAACCTATCTAGCCACACGACAATAGGAGCTTCCTCTCTAGAGCTTATGACCTCCTCAGCCATTGTCTTTTTTTTTTTTTTTGAGCATGTCTTCCCTTCCTCCAGCTGATCCTACATGGCTGTCAGGTGAGTCTCACTAAGTTTCTTTTTATTTTTTTAAATTATTTATTTATTTTTTTATTTGAGAGCGACAGAGAGAAAGACAGATAGAGGGAGAGAGAGAGAATGGGCGCGCCAGGGCTTCCAGCCTCTGCAAACGAACTCCAGACGCGTGCGCCCCCTTGTGCATCTGGCTAACGTGGGACCTGGGGAACCGAGCCTCGAACCGGGGTCCTTAGGCTTCACAGGCAAGCGCTTAACTGCTAAGCCATCTCTCCAGCCCAGCAATTGTCTTTTGACCAGGTTTTCAGAATCAGGCATGAATTCCCTCCTGTGAAGCAGGCCTCAAATCCAATCAGAGAGCAGTCGGTTACCCCCGTCACAGTTGTGCCACTATTGCACCAGTGGGCGCTTCTTGCCTGGCTGGACAGTTGGGTGGTTTTCAGGGTGAATCCACTGTTGGGTAAGACTATTGATGACTTTTCTCTCCCAGCAGCCTGCAGAGCATTTTCCAGCACTGTGAAAGGTACAGCTGGGAGGAGGCTTCCAGCTCAGTTCCAGCTTGATTTCTCAGTGTCCTGTGACTGATGCATGTGGTATCTTCAGCAGTAGAGAGTCTTACTATCAAGTTATGGCAGGGAATCAAGAGCATGGGGAATTGCCTGCATTGTTTGGGGGTTATTCACCATCCGATTTGTCCATCTATGTTTCTGACATAGCTTGTTCCTGTCACCTTCTTAATTTATAAACTTTTTGGCTTGTTTGCAAAATCTTTCTATGCCTTGATATTTAGAACATCCATCTTTTTTTCCTAATAATGTCATGATTTTGTTTCACCCTTTAAACATTTTAATGCAAATGGAATTTATTTTGTTTATAATGTTGAGCATGAATTTAACTTTATTCTTTCCCTCAGATCTTTACGCAGTTGTTCAATGTAAATGCTGAACAGATTTAATTTAATAATTTAGTATAAATTTAAGGCCAGTTGGGGCTACAAAGTGAGTTCAAGGTGAGCCTTGACCACAAAAAGAAACCCTGTTTCAAGAAAAGCAAAACAAATAAAAACCCACAATGGACAGAGCCGGGCGCCTTAAATTCCAGCACTCAGGAGGCAGAGGTAGGAGGCTTGCCGTGAGTTCGAGGCCACCGTGAGACTACATAGTGAGTTCCAGGTCAGCCTGGGCCAGAGTGAGACCCTTCCTCGAAAAACAACAAAACAAAACAAAACAAAACAAAACAAAACAAAACAAAACAAAACAAAACAAAACAAAATCCACAATGGGTTGGGAGATGGCTCAGCAGCTAAGAGTGCTTGCTACTTGAGAATGAGGGTCTCTAAGGCCAGAGACTACCAAGACTGACTCCCCAGAGCCCACAGAAAAATCTGGGCATGGTTCCGCACAGCCGTACCTCCAGTCTAGAGGGAGCAGAGATTGGAGAATTACTGGGGCTTGAAGACTGATAGCAGCTCCAGGTTGAGGGAGGGCTCCTGTCTCAAGGAAATAGCAGGTTGAGTGATCAAGAAGGACACCTATGGGCTGGAGAGATGGCTTAGTGGTTAAGGTGCTTGCCTGCAAAGCCTAAGGACCCAGGTTGCACTCCTCAGATCCCACATAAGCCAGACACACAGGGGATGCATATGCAAGGTCGCACATGCGCACAAGGTGGCACATGTGTCTGAAGTTTGATTACAGCGGCTAGAAGTCCTGGAACACCAATGCTCTCCCCTACCACCTCATCAAAACAGGCCAGGCTGTTGGGCTTGCTCCAAAAATAAAAGGACACATAAGGTTCTCCTCTGGCCTCTGCACTCATGCACACAGCGGGTGTATCTGCACACGCATGTACATAGAGCACACACACACACACACACACATACACACACAGATTTAAAAGTTCACAGTATTATGACTGTGGTGGTTTGACTCAGGTGTCCCCCGTAAACTTAGGTGTTCTGGGGGTTAGGTTCCTCTGCTGATGGCAATTGGAAATTAAAGCCTTCTGGAGGAGTGTATTGTTGGGGCGGGCTTATAGGTATTATAGCCAGTGTCCTCTTGCCAGTGTTTGGCACACTGTCCTGTTGCTATGGTCCACCTTATGTTGGCCAGGGGGTGATGTCCACCCTCTACTCATGCCATTGTTTTCCTCTGCCATCATGGAGCTTCCCCTCGATCCTGTAAGCCAAAATAAACCTCTTTTTCCCACAAGCTGCTCTTTGTTGGGTGATTTCTACCAGCAATGTGAACCTGGCTGCAACAATGATTTTTCTCATATTTGTTTATTCCTTTTTCTTTTTGTCAGAATTTATACCTTCCTTCTTTCCTCCCTTCTTTTTACCCTCTCTCCCTTCTTTACTTCCCTTCTGTCTATTCATATCACTCTGTCAATGGTAGCAAGGACAGAGGTACAGCTCCATGTCATTACCTGCAGCAACCTAAAGAATTCCCTTAATCTTTTCTGGAATTCCACTCAGGCACAACTAAATTCTTGGCCTTGAGTCAGAATGAGCCAGTATGAAGCAAAGTTGGAGTTTATTAAAAGACATTTTAGGTCCGCAGAGATGGCTTAGATGTTAAGGCACCTGCCTGTGAAGCTTTAAGACCCAGGTTTGATTCTCCAGCACCCACATAAACCACATGCACAAGGTGGCACATGAGTCTGGAGTTCATTTGAAGTGGCTAGAGGCTCTGGTGCACCCATTCTCTCTCTCTATCTGCCTCTCAGTCTCTCAAGATAAATAAAAAAATTTTCTTTTCAAGGTAGGGTCTCACTCTAGCCCAGGCTGACCAGGAATCCACTATGTAGTCTGAGGGTAGCTTCAAACTCACAGGAATCCTCCTACCTCTGCCTCCTGAGTGCTAGGATTAAAGGCATGTGCCACCACGCCTGGCTTTAAATGAAGACATTTTAATATAGATTTTAAGTAAGGGGATTAAAAGAAAGACTGGTGCTTAGTAAGAAAGGCACACCTCAGAGTTTGGGTATGAACTTCTCAGATTCACATTTTGTTGTCTTTCCTATACCCATATATCCTATGCTGGTAGGATTTTATTTCTTTTTTTATTTTTGATTTGTTGAGGTAGGGTTTTGCTCTAACCCAGGCTGACCTGGAATTCACTGTGTAGTTTCAGGGTGATTTCAAATTCATGGCGATTCTCTTACCTCAGCCACATGTTTGTTGGGATTAAAGGCATGCACCACCATGCCCTGCTTTCTGATGGGTTTTGAAGCTATTATTACCAAAGAGTTCCTAAGAATCCTAAATGATATCATAGGGTGGTTCCTGAAGGGTACTTGGTAGAAAAACTCTAGGTCACTGGAATACAGGAAGTTAGGATACCTTCATTATTAACAAAATTAATAGTCTTGTTCATTAGACTTCCAAAAAACATCTGGGAAAGGAGTAAGGCCATACTTGAAGGTCATATAGGTTTAGACCTTAAGCATGGGACATTGCTATCTTAACATTCTTCTCTATATAAAAGGAATATTGTCTCTGTGTTGGCACCCTTCACAGCAAGTATTGTTAATTGTGTTGGAATTCTTGATTCTCAGCTGGTGAAAAGGCCTCAGCTAGACTCCATAGCAAGGGGTTCTTTTTTCTCCCCCATGACTCCATAATTTTCACTGTCTTTCTATTCTGCCTCAATTTCAGTCCACGTGTTTCATTATGCATTATGTTTTGAAAAATGAAAAAGAAGGTTATCTGGCATAACCAAAGTGTTTGTGTCACACTTAACAGTGGTATCATCTCATACCCAGTCTATAGTCAGATTTATCTCAAAAAATGTGTTCTGATAGTGGTTGGTTTCAAACAGCCTCTAAACAAAACTGCTGTATCTCTACCATTTTCCTAACCTACAGCAAACCCCCCTCCCTTTTGTTTTTGTGCCTTTGACTTGTTGAAGAAAACAATGCCTTAATAACTGCTATTGAGGGTCCTCTGTTCTGACTGTGGGGCCTGAGCAAGGACAGCCTGACCTGCTTGCGGGCATGGGTGGGGGCAGGTGGATCATGGGGTGTTGCAGTAATTCTCACGCAGAGAGAAAGAATCCTGAAATGTCACTCCTCCTAGTCCTTGCTACACTTTTTCCACTTGACCTTTCCCCTAGTAAGTCAGCAGCCTTGCCTTGAGGAGAATTAAGATTGGTACAACTGGAATGCAAAGAGAAAAGAGACAGAATGAAACAGTCAATGTTCAGTTTTCTGACGTTTAAAATAGCCTCTCAAAGCCGGGGTCAAAAACAATAGTTTGAAAGTCAAAGCCTTTTGTTTGCAGAGAAGCAAGTTTTGTTGAGAGGGGGAAAAAAAGGCCCTTGAGAATCAAAGAGAAAGCCACGCCAGAAGCTCCGTGCTGGAAATCAGCTGTGGGAAGAGGGGACTAAGTCCCTCATCCGGTCCTCGGGGGACCTCGAGGTGGGGAGGGAAAGCCTTGTTGGTGGGGGTGGGGCCGAGAGCTCACAGAGAGGAGGACCCAGCATCGAGATGACAGGTCAGTCCAGCACCCCCGTGATGGCCAATCACATGCCCAGATGTCACCCTCTGCCATTTAAGTGAGTCTCCCTGTTGCCTGAGCCAGAGTCCTTTTCGCTGAGCGTTGTTACTTGCCCAGCCCCGGCATCGGCTGGCGGAAACTGCTCCGGCAGAAGTGATCCTGGCTCCCGACCCAAGTCATGGCTGAGCCCATGCAGGCTGCCCCACCCAGCGGGGGTACTCACGACCCACTGCCAGCGTGGGAGACCGAAGGACAGGATGCATCACAGCAAGAGGCTGGTTTCCCACCTTGGTTAGGGTGACACCGAGCTTGGGAGGCTCACTCAATGACATTCACATGTCACAGCTTCTGTGTTCAGATCTAATTGATAATCCTTTGTCTCAATCTCTTAGATGGCAGTCAGAGGAGTGATCCTTAACCTCTTTTGCCTACTAAAGTCACCTGGAGAGCTTTGCAAAAAACAACACAAACAAACAAAAAAAAAACTGTTAAGCGCTCCCTTCTAAACTAACTCAACTAGATGTACTGAAGGAGGGGTACGATGCTACTGTTGTGCATTTGTAAGTAACTTTTAAGATTTATTTACTTGACAGAGAAAGAAGGGGTGAGAGAGAGGGGGAGACAGAGAGAGAGAGAGAATGGGCACACCAAGGCCTACAGCCACTGCAAACGAAACTCCAGACGCGTGTGTGCCCCATGGTGCATCTGGCTAACATGGGTCCTGAGGAATTGAGCCTGGGTCCTTTGGCTTTGCAGGCAAGCGCCTTAACCGGTAAGCCATCTCTCCAGCCCTGTAAGTAACTTTTTATCTTTGTGAGGCTGCTCAATTTTGTTCACTCCACACATTGTCACGCTTCAGCTATTCCTAAAATGCACCCCCTAACAGACTGAGCTGACTCATTTGTTTGCTTTAGACTTAGGGTCACATCTAGTGAAGCAGCGGCCAGAGGGGCAGGTGTTTGGAGAGAAGGCCAGTTGCAATGAATGAGCATGGGAAGAAGGCCAGCGGTGGGTGAGATAACAGGTGGCTGTCTGGCCAGTGTTGGCATCTAGGAGGGATGGTATGATGTGACCTGGCCCCAAGAATGGCAGAGAAGCTGGAAGAAGTGGTGTACACTTATAGTCCTAGCTACTACTAGGAAGGCTAAGGCCAATTCAAGGCCAGCTTGGGATACATATTGAGATCCCATTGGAAAAAAGGGGGGGAGGAGAGGGGATGGGGGAAGAGAATCAAGCAAAGAGAAGAAGTGAGAAAAAATGAATGGCAGAGAGCATTCTAGGAGTAACCTAGCCATAGGCAATCCCCTGCTTGACCTGAGCCAAATGATGTCCTCTCCCATGTTCATATGTTGAACTATTTTGTGTGTGTGCATGTCCACACATGCACACGTGCATATGTATGTGGGCACACATATCTGCACATGCATGTGGAGACCAGAGGACAACCTTGGGTATTATCCTCAGGAATGACATTCACCTCTTAGGGAGGGTCTCGCTCTAGCCCAGGCTGACCTGGGATTCATTGTGTAGTCTCAGGCTGGTCCTGAACTCACAGCGATCTTCCTACCTCTGCTTCCTGCATGCTGGGATTAAAGGCATATGCTACCACAGCTGGCGCCATCCACCTCTTTTTTTGTTGTTGGTGGTGTTTGTTTTGTTTTGTTTGTTTGTTTTTGAGGTAGGGTTTCAGTCTAGCCCAGGCTGACTTAGAATTCACTAGGTAGTCTCAGGCTGGCCTTGAACTCACAGCAATCCCTCTACCTCTGCCTCTTGCATGCTGGGATTCAAGGTGTGTGCCATCACGCCTGGCCATCCACCTCTTTTTGAGAAAGGCTCTCTTGTTAGTTTGGAGCTTACCAACTAGACTAGAATGACTGGCCAGCAAGCTCCAGAGATTCTCCTGTCTCAGTCTCTCTAGTGCTGGCATCATAGGCATAAACCACCATGCCTGACATTTTACATGAGTAATGAGGAGTGCACTTAGGTCGTATGCTTGTCTTGCAACTGAGCTGTCTCCCCAGCCCACATGTTGAACTCTTAACCCCCAGAATCTAAAAATATGAGATGAGAAAATGAGAAGCAAAAATAAGATTATTATGTGCGAACCCAAAATCTAATCTATTTCTTCTTGTTTTGATTGATCTTTTTGAGACAGGACCTATCTAGTGGAGGCTGGCCTTGAATTCCAGATCCTCCTGCCTCAGCTTCCCAAGTGCTGGCTACAGGTACGTGTCATCATTCTGGGATTCTCACCCTCTCTTCACAACAAGGTCCTGTAGGAACGGAGCGAAGGAGGCCGCACGCGAGCTGAGGAGAGAAGACTTCCGGCCGCCTGCCAGCCAAGGAGAGACTTCCGGCCGTCTATGAGCCAATGAGAGAAGACTTCCGGCCGCCTATGGGCCAATGAGAGAAGACTTCCGGCCTGCTTCAGCTCCGGGCTGTGGCACGTTGTTGCGGCCGTCCTACGCAGCCAATGCAGGCCTGTTGAAAGGATTGTCAAGAACAGGGCCAGGCTGGGCGTGGTGGCGCGTGCCTTTAATCCCAGCACTCGGGAGGCAGAGGTAGGAGGATCGCCATGAGTTCAAGGCCACCCTGAGACTCCATAGTGAATTCCATGTCAGCCTGGGCTAGAGTGAGACCCTACCTTGAAAAACCAAAAAAAAAAAAAAAAAAAAAAAAAAGACCAGGGCCAAGCTACTGTGCTAGGGACACAGTACTGAGGCTGAGTACCAGCACCAGGTGCACAGCAGGGGTCGCCACCTCAGTGCACACGGGATTTCATTCATTCATTCAATTCATTCATTCTTTTACTGGTCGTAACATTTTAGTGTGCACATCTGCTCCGCACCACGCCGGCCCAGGGCACTGGATAGACTGTTGCTGTGGTGGTCCAGATGAGAAGTGATGTGGCGTGGTTAGGGAGTCACCTCTGACATATTGACAGACATGAAGGTGATATTCCTTAAGGCCCTTTGGCCAAAGCATACCAGCTTGTAGAGGGGTGCAGTTACCTCATTTGAAAAGAAGGAACCGTGGGTCCTGGACCAGGCAGGTCTCTCCTAACTATCCCAGCTATATGATCTTCCTCGAGGGGAGGAAGTGTATTTCAGTGCGCACAATTCTCACTGGCACCAAGTTAACAAACTTGGATGTCCCCATCTCATGTTCTTTAATTTAATATATAACATTCCAAGTTTATCTTAACTTTATTAGTTGTTTCTAAAACGCCCGTGTCTTTCCCAATGTTTTAGTGGGAAACTGGTGTTTCCAGGCAATAGCCCTCATCAGCAGTGCCACTGTGGACAACAATGAGATAAACTTTTCTAATTCATGCCACATCTGCTCTCCAGTCCTGCATGACCTTAAGAGAAAAAAATAAAAAATAAAAGCCTCCCCAAATTATTTTTCCCAAAATAAGAATCTGTCCCAAATTCCCTTCACCATATTTTTATTATTACATGAAAGACAAATTGTCAACACAGAACCGGCCAACCTTCATTAAAAGCTGGGAAGTCTTTGGAAAGCTCTTAGAGTAAACTTGCATGTTGAACATGCCAAGTAGATAAGGGGAAATAGTTGTGTCTCTGTGATGCTGTTGCCAGGACATGGGCATCTCTCTCTACTTTACCATGTCAGGACATGGGCATCTCTATCATGCCAGGACATGGGCATGTCTCTCTATCACTATGGGGGACTCTTCACTCACCTCATTATGTGAGACATGGAAGTGGTGTGAGAGCCCAAGGTACTGATTTCCACTCTGCCTTGTTTCGTGTGGCAGATGGTAGAGGAGATCGTAAAGGGCACGGGCTTTGAAGTCACATAACCTTGAGCTTGCACCCCGACTCTCCCTTCTTCTTGCCCTGTAATTGTGGGCAAATTTCTTGAACTCAGGCCTCCTTTTCATTGGCTTTGACACAGGGATAATAATATTTATCTCACAGGCTTGCTGTGAGGACAGGTGACACAACACGTGTGGGAGCACTGACCCCTGGTTGGTGGCATAGTAAATGCTCATTAAATGACAGCCCTTCTTACTACCAGCAGCTAAGGCTGTCCTTGTTCCCAGAACCTGCACCTGTTCTTTCTTCTAACCCAGGACACAAGGTGGAAGCAGCGGGTACCCTGTTTCATCTTGGGCAACTCATTCTGTGTTATGGAACACAGACTCAGAGAATCGTTGGCCTGTAACACCCTCCCCTCCCACACACCAATTCCAATATTCTAAGTTCTTTTTTTCCCCCAAATATTTATTTATTTGCAAGCAGATAGAAGAGAGAGAGAGAGAGAGAGACAGAGAGAGAGGGAGGAAGGAAGGAAGGAAGGAAGGAAGGAAGGAAGGAAGGAAGGAAGGAAGAAAGAAAGTGTGCTACGGCCTCTAGCTTCTACAAGCAAACTCCAGATGCATGTGCTACTTGTACATCTGGTTTCATGGGTACTGGGGAATTGAACCTGAGTAGTTAGGCTGTGCAGGCAAGTGCCTTAAGCAATGTACCATCTCTATAGCCCCTAATGTTTTTTTAATTCAGGAAGTGATGAACATCATAGTGCAGAAGAAATCCAGCTTTCTTGTTGTAGTCCTATGCAGACTCAGGCTGAGCTTCCCCATAACTTAGTTACTTAAATTTTTTTTTTTACTGGGCTGGAGAGATGGCTTAGTGGTTAAGGCACATGCCTGCGAAGCCTAAGGACACAGGTTTGATTTTCCAGGTCCCACATAAGCCAGATGCACATGCTGGCACATGCATCTGGAGTTTGTTTGCAGTAGCTAGAGGCCCCTGAGTGCCCATTCTCTCTCTCCCTCTCTCTGTTTCTAATAAATACATAAAAATAAAAATTTAAAAATTTTATTTACTTGTATGTGTGTGTGTGTGTACGCATGCATACGTGCACACATACGCGCATGGCGCAGGGCCTCTTGCTTCTGCAAAGGAACTCCAGATACATGTACCACTTTGCGTCCCACTTTACACGGGTGCTGAGGACTCAAACCCTGGCAGGCAGGTTTTGCAAGCAAGTGCCTTTCGCCATTGAGCCACCTTCCCAGCTCCCAATTTTTTTTTTTTTTGAGGCAGAGTTTCGCTATAGCCCAGGCTTCCTGTAAACTTATAGCGATCCTCCTACCTCAGCCTCTAGAGTGTGAGGATGAAAGGTGTTCTTATAGGATAGAGTCTGTTTAGGAGCACAGTACTTGGAAGAGGATTCCTGGCCAAGAGCAATGGTTAACTTCAACTTGGTAACTGCAAAAAACCATTCTTTCTCCAGGGTAGTGATGAGAGCAAAGGGACATCTGACCTTTCTAAGATGTCTTTTTATAAAATGCAAAATACAAGGTATGCACATAATCTTGTTTTCTGACAGTTTCTTGAAAAAAACCTCTGGCATATTAATGCCTCCACTTAAAATACTGAAGATGGGGGCCAGGAGGGAACTTTTTTCTTTTTGAACAATGACTGAGAAGGGAATTCTAATGAATATTTTGGCACACATATGTCATTTTCTGGCCGCTTCAGGACCCAAGAGCCAGAGGGTCATAACTAAGGCCAGTAATGGTAACTGCAGACAGTTGATCCAAATATTTTCCTGGTGCTGTCAATCCCCTGCATTAAGTGATTTAACATCATACTGGGAGAGCGTAGGACATGCACACACAGGGAGAATTAAATGTTGATATGAAGTTCTGGAACATTTGCTGTAAGTTGCCCCAAAAGATATGTTTTATTACATTCAAAGGAATGTTGTCTTCAACAGATCATTTTAAATGACCCTTTCCATGCAGAGAGCTGTGAACTTTGTCCTTAAGTTGCCAGAACAAGATATTTCTTTCCTTCCTTCCTACCTTTCTCCTTCCCTCCCTCATTCTTTTCTATCTACCTTTCTTTCTTTCTTTCTTTCTTTCTTTCTTTGACAGGTCTCACATAGTCCAGGCTGGCCTTGAACTCAACACGTAGCCAGAAAAGAACTTGAACTCCAGATCCTGTTGCCTTCACCTCCTAAATCCTGGGATTTCAGCATGTGCCGCCACACTTGGTTTATACAGTGCTGGGGATTGGACCTAGGGCTTTGTGCAGACTAGGGAAATCACTCTAGCAACGGAGCTACATTTCCAGCCCCAAAGAGAAAAGAATAAGTCATGTGTTTGGAGCTGACCCTGTCCCCCCCACGTTGTATAAACAAATGTCTTCTGTGTCCAGAACACCACCTTCAGGAGGCCCTCACTGATCACCAAGCAATGTTGATGCAGCAGGTTCAATCATGTAACTCATACAAAGCCAAGGCTCTTTTTTCCCCCTTTCAACTCAACTTCCAAAAAGAAAACCCACAAGTACACCTGTTTGCAGGATCTGAAACAAGGTTTATAATTTTGTCTTTTTTTTTATTAACAAACTTTTTAAAGCCATTTACAACACCACAAAATCCTTCCTCCCCCTCCATCTATTTTTCTTTTTTTCTTCAAGACAGGGTTTTATTGTAGCCCCAGACTGGTCTCCAACTCATTAATATAGCTGAAGATGACCTTGAACTTCTTTTTAAAATTTATTTATTTATTTATTTGAAAGAGATAGAGGGAGGGAGGGGGAGAGAGAGAGAATGAGAATGGTGTGCCAGGGCCTCCAGCCACTGCAAATGAACTCTAGACTCATGCGTCACCTTATGCATTTGGCTTACGTGGGTCCCGGGAAATCAAACTGAGGTCCTTTGGCTTTGCAGGCAAGTGCCTTAACTGCTAAGCCACCTCTCCAGCCCATTTTTTTTCTTTTGAATTTTAACTTCTGATCTGTCTTTACCTCTCAAGTGCTGGAGCTACTGGAATGCACCACCACACCCATTGGTGGCTGGGGATCAAACTCAGTGCGCATGGTAGGTAGGCACTCTGCCCACTGAGTCACATCCCCATCCCCTCCATCCTATTTTAAACATGTTTCTTCCTGTATGGAATGAAATATGTCAATCTTCAAATGTTGAGAAAGTCCAAAGTACCATTTTTTGGGTGAAATAAACGGGCCAGTTCCTTTCTTAAAGGCAAACCTAGATTTGCCCTGCAATTCAGCAAAAGCTTGGGCTGTGAACTCCAATACTGCACTGTGACAGTGGAAACTTTCCAGCCACAACTTGGAAGCTGGAAGCCAAGCATAATACTAAGTAAGGCAAGGAAGACATTTGAGGCCACATGGGAGAGTGGTCTCGGCACTGCCTGTTCGCCAGCCACAGTATTTACAGCAGCTGCTGGGTGGCGACGTAGCTTTCTGGGGTGTCGGAACCACTACGTGCCTCAGCTACAGATTTTATTAACTCCTCTTCTATAATCGCCACCTTTCTGCTGTGGATGACATCATAAGGCAAAATTCTGGGAGGTGGATGCTCAATCCTTAGGCACCCTTCAACTTAATCATAGTCAGAGTGTTTTGAGGGCCTCCCCAAGTACAAGCTGTGAACCAGGACACTTTGACATTGGGCAACTGGAATTAGATTCATGGCTACAGCCTCTGGCCACCCTGCTGGTCTTTTTTTTTTTTCTTGCCTGGCTTGCAGAATCAGGCAGGCTTCTGGCTTGGGACAGGGTCTTCTGGGAGATTCTCTTGTCAAGACACATGAAGCCCATCAGAGAGGACTCTTCCCTTTCAGCCTTGCAAGATGGCAGAGTGCCCATCTCTAGTCCAGCAGGCTGACTCAGAGATGGGATGATTATTCTCTGACACTGTTTGCATTCCAGTCCAAAGGGTAAAAAAAAAAAAAAAAAAAAAAATTAAATTAAAAAAAGCAACACTTTGCTGCCACCTGCTGTTTCCTTTGGAACAAATTCTTTTTTAAAAAAATATTTTTATTTTTATTTTTTGCTTCTTCATTTCTTTTTTTTTTAATTTTTAAATTTTTATTAACATTTTCCATGATTATAAAAAAATATCCCATGGCAATTCCCTCCTACCCCACCCCCACACTTTCCCCTTTGAAATTCCATTCTCCATCATATTACCTCCCCATTACAATCATTGTACTTACATATATACAATATCAACCTATTAAGTATCCTCCTCCCTTCCTTTCTCTTCCCTTTATGTCTCCTTTTTAACTTACTGGCCTCTGCTACCAAGTATTTTCCTTCTCACGCAGAAGCCCAATTATCTGTAGCTAGGATCCACATATGAGAGAGAACATGTGGCGCTTGGCTTTCTGGGCCTGGGTTACCTCACTTAGTATAATCCTTTCCAGGTCCATCCATTTTTCTGCAAATTTCATAACTTCATTTTTCTTTACCGCTGAGTAGAACTCCATTGTATAAATGTGCCACATCTTCATTATCCACTCATCAGTTGAGGGACATCTAGGCTGTGGAACAAATTCTTGAACTGATTCTAAGTTAATTGGTTGTGTAGTGGTTTACCTCAGCCAAATGCTTTGAGGAATTTAGGGGTTGGGGGAATATATGCTTATATACAAGCTGGTCTGTTAAACTGTTGAGCCCCACAGGTGGTTGATCTCTCTCAGGATATTTAAATAGCCATCTTGTCCCAACCACTGAAACAACTCTCTGGGACTCAGGAGGGAGAGCACGTCTGGGGCTCTGTCCAACGAGACCCCTGTGCAAGGTCTTAGACTCACCTTAAGAGTTTGGATGTCTTACCTGCACAAAAGTGCTGGAGACGGACACTGAGGATAGTCAAAATGTGCCAAAGCTGAGAGCTCAACACTAAGGTAGACTTACGATACACCCTCCAAGGCTCAGGGAATTTTGCAGAAGAGGGGCCAGAAAGAATGTAGGAGCCACAGGGTGGGAGGGAATATCCAGAGGCATTTCCCCCTCCCCCACAATGACTGACTGCTGCTCTCACAATTTCATGGTGAATTACAGCAATCCCACTAAAGAGGACCCTTAGTGGAATGGGGGCAGGGAGGGGAGAAATGATGGTACCAACATATGATGTGTCCATACAAAGTTTCTACTTAACAAGAAGGAAGAGGAGGAGAAGGAGAAAAAGGAGAGTTTGGAAGTTTTTTTCTCATGGGCCAATGATGTCACAAGAACCTCGACAGTAGCATGCTGGTTCCCTGCACAGACTAGTTTCTGAAGGGTGTGCTGGCAGCTAGTGTCCCGCACCCCCAGAAAATGCCCTTCTCAGAAGAACTGGCTGGGGGCTTCTGATGTAGCTCATTTGTGGATTGTCTTCTTTGGGAGAAATTGAGGCAGAATAAGGTAGAGGATTTCCCAGAAAAGTGAAGATGAGCCCAGTTTGAATCATTCCCAGGTTAGATGAAGAGGAGGAAATGGTGGCTTCCTTCCAGAAGTCCAAGTAAAGAGCTAACTTGGGTAGAGCTGATAAGAGCCCCTCCTATCTGATTGCAGGCACCAGAGGACAGAGGTGGCTACTGTTGACTATATTAGTAGAGCTCCAGCCATCTAGAAAGTGGGATTTTCCTCTTTGCCATCATCGGGAAGGTCAGCTTACATGCAAATGAGTTCCTTTCTATTGTTGTCATTGTTATTTTTAGGAATTTTTTCAACCATGATCTTTTTATTGGCAGAGATGAATGAGTTCACTAAGTGTGTGTTCTTATAAGTCTAAGTGCTTTTTTTTTTAAATAAAAAAATGTAAAATCTGGTACTTTTTAGATAGACAAGAAATGAAGTATTAAGGAAATAACCCTTGCTTGATCTTTTCTCCTGTCAGGCTAGTACCAACAAGACTGACGGCATGTGAGGGCATAACTCAGTGTTTGCACCACGGCTGGCACATAGGGACATATTTGTTTAATATTCGATTTTATCATCCACGTGTCCATCCCCCAAAACTCCATGAGAGCTGCTGAGAAGGGATAAGAGTCAAAGGAGCAGGAGAAGAATCTTAAAATGACTCAGGGGTAGAATGACCTGTGAAGTCTAGAGTGCTGTGGGGAGACCAGAAGTTATATCATATTGGCTTCAAAATGCAAGTGTATTGGGCTGGAGAGATGGCTTAGCGGTTAAGCACTTGCCTGTGAAGCCTAAGGACCCCAGTTCGAAGCTCGACTCCCCAGGACCCACGTTAGCCAGATGCACAAGGGGGCGCAGGCATCTGGAGTTTGTTTGCAGTGGCTGGAAGCCCTGGCGTGCCCGTTTTTTTTCTCTCTCTCCTCCTCTCTGTCTGTCATTCTCAAATAAATAAATAAAAATAAACAAAAAATTAAAAAAATGCAAGTGTATTAAGCCAGGTGTGGTGGCGCACGCCTTTAATCCCAGTACTCAGGAGGCAGAGGCAGGTGGATTGTGGTGAGTTTGAGGCCACCCTGAGACGACAGTGAATTCCATGTCAGCCTGGGCTAGAGCGGGACCCTACCTTGAAAAAACAAAAAACAAAAACAGTATGTACTGCTTATAAGTAAACAAGACTCTTGAGAAGTAATCAAACAAGAAAGTGGTACAAAATTCCTTCCAAATTTCTCCAAAGCTCGCCATGGTTAATGTATTACACAAGCTTGACTTTGTTTATGCCTTGTACATTTTCTTGTTTATGTCCTGTTGTCTCCCTTAGGGGTTTGTAAAGGCTTTGGGAAAGTTCCAGCCTGTCTCAGCCATGTGAGGAAGGGTTCAGTTAAAAGAGTTGATCACTAAAGAAATGCCAGGAGCTCCTGGGTTGGGGTGGGGAGTGGGACAATGTGATGTGATGTGAAGGACCCCCAAGCAGGTGGGAAACCTCAGGGGGACTGGCCTGGGGTACTGGTTTCAGTTTCCCTTCCCCTCTTGAGATACTCTCGACAATCCTCACTTCTTGAAGTTTCTGCATTGGTTTAGTTGATTGGGTTTTTTTTTTTTTTTTTTTTCTTCTTCTTTCCCAGGAAGGGAAACATCTGATCAGGGGAATAACAGGTGGGTGCATACCTGCACACCTCATTTGAGAAGCATGTGCCCGCCCCATGTTTTATATCTGCTCTTTTCCTTCTTTCCCTCCGAAATGCTATCTCAGCCCAAAAGTCTGACCCAGAAACCTCAATCTGCTTTTGCATACTGCAGGGAGGGGCGAGGAGAATAGGGTCAGCAATTACTGAGAGCGCTGAAGATGACCAGGAAGTGAGTTGTCTGACCGGTGAACTCTGCCCGTCACAAGGCTTCCAGAGCTGTAGCCTGACAAAGGTCACTGTGATGACTGGGTGGACGAGGCGGTTACTGCTTCAGCCAACATGTCTGTGGATGAACAACTCCTGCTGAATGGTATCAAGGCATGGTTGATTTCCAGTGTCTTAAATATTTTATTTTTATTTATTTATTTTTTTGATAGAAAGAGGGAGAGATAGAGAGAGAAAATGGGTGTGTCAGGGCCTCCAGCCACTGCAAACGAACTCCAGATGCATATGCCACCTTGTGCATCTGTCTTACATGGGTCCTGGGAAATCAAACCTGGGTCCTTTGGCTTTGCAGGTAAACTCCTTGAAGGCTAAGCCATTCCTTCAGCCCTTTCCAGTGTTTTAGATATCAGTTCTTGTCACTCTTGTCCTGTGAGGTAACTAGAAGTTGTCAGGAAAATACATCAGAGCATCTGTGAGCTTCCAAAGAGCATTTCAGAATATTGCATTAGCTGTTTGCCCCTTCAGGCTGGTTGGTTTTTCTTTTGTAATTTTTTAAAAACTTAAAAAAATCATTTTATTTATTTATTTATTTATTAGATACAGAGGGACAGAGAGAGGGAGGGGGGGAAGAGGGAGAGAGAGAGAAAAAAAGAGAGAGAAAGACAGAGAGAATGGGCATGCCAGGGACTCTACCCACTGTGAACGAACTCCAGACATATGTGCCATGATGTGCATCTGGCTAACGTGGGACCTGGAGAATTGAACCTGGGTCCTTAGGCTTCACAGGCAAGTGCCTTAACTGTTAAGCCATCTCTCCAGTCCTAATATTTTTTTTAATGAGAGATAAGAGAGAGTGAGAGAGGGGGAGAGAAAGTGAGAGAGAGAGAGAGAATTGGTATGCCAGGACCTCCAGCTGCTGCAATCAAACTCCAGACATGTGTGCCACCTTGTGTGCATGTGTGACATGGTGCCTTTACGTCACCTTGTGGGTCTAGCTTATGTGGGGCCTGGAGAGTTGAACATGGGTCCTTGGGCTTTGTAGGCAAGCACCTTAACTGTTAAGCCATCTCTCCAGCCCTTCAGTCTGTTTTTCCTAGAACAAATATAATCTTAGCGGCTACAAATTCTGTTTCAAATAGGTCTTCTGGTGAGTCACCTAAAGCAAATTTGGTATTGTTTGAGCCACAACGTGGATGCCAACTCCTTGTCACCACTTACAGGGGGCAGCTGCCGGCGTATGACCTCAGGCGGATTGAGGCCCATTCTAAAGTTTTCAGAGAGAATGAAATGCTTCAGACGAGCCAGCCAGCACCGTGCATCTTTGAGGAGTTGCAAGTGCTGCACGGGCCGAGAGGAGCGACCTCTGCGGACTCTGATGGTCCTCACCTCCCGGGACATGGGAGGGCTCTGCCCAGCAGTCATCAGGCCCCGCTGACCCGCGCACACAGGAGTGGATGGAAACTTGGGGGGAAATCTTTAGGAGGCCGTGTGGAAGGGTCAAAGGACCTTGCAGCTGTTCTGAGGAAGAAATTAAAGCTTTAAACAGAACATTGTGCCACGACTTGAAAGGTCATTATCTAGTTCACACTTACCTCAGACTCTAAATATTGTCAGAAAATGGGTAAGTTTGCCAGGACCGTGTGCAGTAAAATCCCTCAAAATAGATCACAGTGATCTTCAAGGCCAGTGTGGCCGTGACAGGCAAGCCTACTGCTGCCTCGTGAGAGACCTCGACGGGAGTGAGAACCGGCAGCTGCTTATAGGAAAGATTTTACTCAGCAGCCCTTGAAAGTTGCAAAACCTTTTATGGCACGTGAGTCCACCAACCCTGTCTTTCTCTCTTCCACCAAGTGCAGGTAGAGGGAGGGGAGTTCCCACGAACTCTCCTGCTCCACAGCCTGTGCATGCTCTGCCTTTCCCCAGCTGAGGGATAGCGCGGTGCCCAGTGAGTGCAGCAGCTATCGGCTATTCTCTGCTGCTGGCTCCACCCTTAATTGGCTAAAGCCAGGTTGCCTCCTGCCAGGCAGCTGCTGGGTGAAAGTCCAGAGCAGCGCTCCCAAATAAACAAGCCCAGCAAAGGCAGTTCCCAGCAGTGGATGGAGCTATGCTCCAGAAGGCTATTTGCAAGTCTGTCCTTTGGAACCTGGAAGACATTCCTCAGGGAGGAACACTGTTATGTGTTTGTGGCAAGGTTCCCAGGCTAGCCCACACCACTTGGAATGGACTTGGAAGGAAGTGTTCTGGATTCACTATCGTGGGCAATATAGGTATTGGCTAAGCTCTGCGTGGTGCCAAATGATTTTTGGATTCAAAGCTACGTCAGCTTTGTGTGTGTGTGTGTGTGTGTGTGTGTGTGTGTGTGTGTAAGTGGGGTGTACTTAGTGGCTTCTCCTGTCAAAACAGTGGCTAAGCCGGGCAAGGTGGTGCACGCCTTTAAACCCAGCACTCAGGAGATAGAGGTAGGAGAATTGTCATGAGTTTGAGGGCAGCCTGAGACTACATAGTGAATTCCAGGTCAGCCTGGGCTAGAGTGAGACCATACCTCGAAAAAAAACACACCAATAATAACAAATTTAAAAAAAAACAGTGGCTGACATCTTTTCAGCCTCAGATAGGAAGCCTACATACTTTTGTTGAAGGTGAAGGGGTAACTACTACACTTCTTTATTTGGCTACTCGAGATAGCCTGCTGGTAGCAGGTGTGAGAAGCTGGCCTCCACCATCTCACAGCTTCATAGCCTCTCTGAACTCGGTGCCTCTGAGAACCAGGATAACATGTACTGAAGAGAGCCCTGGGGTCATCTCCCAGCCCCTGTTCTCACCTTGCTATGTGTCATGACTTTTGTTAGGGTATCCATCATAGACCATTCCACTCTGTATTAATGACCTTTCCCATTGTTTACTACCTGACAAAAGCAACTTAAGGAAGGGTTTCTCTGGCTCACAGTTTGAGGGTACAGTCCATCAGGGCAGCTGCAGTCAGAAAGCACAGAGGTGAAAGCTGGTGCTCAGCTCTCTCCTTGAAAAAAAAAAAATTATTTATTTATTTATTTATTTGACAGAGAAAGAGAGAAAGAGAGAGAGAGAGAGAGAGAGAGAGAGAGGAGGAATGAATGGGTGTGCCAGGGCCTCCAGCCACCGCAAATGAACTCCATTCATTGTGCATCTGGCCAACATGGGTCCTGGGGAATCGAACCTGGGTCCTTTGGTTTTGCAGGCAAATACCTTAACTGCTAAGCCATCACTCCAGCCAAGCTCTCTCCTTTTTGTGCTATCAGTCCATGAGATGGTGCTGCCCACATTCAGGGTGGACCTTTCCTTCTCAGCTAAACCTTTCTGGAAACACCTTATAGATACACCCAGAAGCTTGTTTCCAGGATGATTTTTTTTTTTTTTTTTTTATGAGTGAGAGTGAGAACAAGAGAGTGAATTGGTGTGCCAGGACTTTCAGCCACTGAAATCAAACTCCAGATGCATGTGCCACTTTTTGGACATGTGAAACCTTGTGCATGTGTCACCTTGTGTGTCTGGCTTACTTGGGATCTGGGGAGTCAAACGTGGGTCCTTAGTTTTTGCAGGCAAGTGCCTTAACTGCTAAGCCATCTCTCCAGCCCCCGTGGTGGTTCTAAATCCAGTTAAGGTGACAATTAATTATGGTGAAAATTAATCATCTAGACTTAGGCCTAGAGTAATTCCATTTCCAGGCCATTATTATAGACCAATATTAAGTGCTGGGTCTCATTCAAGCCAATAAGCTTGCACAAGTTTACTGGTTAGTTCCAGGAACTAAAGTCTCTCTCTCTCTCTCTCTCTCTCTCTCTTTTTTTTTGGGTAGATGCAGATCCCAGTAGCAAAGACACATCACTCTGAAGCAGGAAGGTCTCACTGTACATGGATGGCAAGATGGAGAGATGGAAGACAGAGGATTCCTTGATATGGTTGTTGGACTCCTGAACATCATCTCCCGAAGCTTTCCCCACTTCTGATGTTTCAAGTGTGTAAACAGATAACCCTCTTCATCAGCTATGCCACTGTGTGTGTGTGTGTGTGTGTGTGTGTGTGTGTGAGAGAGAGAGAGAGAGAGAGAGAGAGAGAGAGAGAGAGGTGGGATGGGATGTGATGCGTGTGTGGTGCACGTATGAGTGTGTGCAGATGCAGGTGCAGAAGCCACAGGAGAACACCTGCCTGTATCCTTGAGACAGGATCTCTCACTTCATCCAGAATTGCCATTTTCAACATTATTTTGTTTGTTCAGTCAGGAAGCCCCAGTGATTCATGGATCTCTGCCCCTGCGGGACTGGGTCACAAATGTGCATCACTGTTCCCAGCTGTTTGCATATTTGTTAGGGGATCAAACTGCGGTGGTCTCAGGCCCTCAGGGTTGCACAGGAAGTGCTCTTAGCCACTGAAAGATCTCCCCAGCCCTCTTTGTGCCATTCTAGGTTGCGATTTTTGCTTCTTACAGTGGAAGACATTTCCATACGCCACACCACAGGATTTAGTGTAGGTACTAAACGAGATTAAACCATCCCCACTGTTTAGCACAGAACTTTAGTGGAAGGGACCCAGAGTCTCAGGTCTTTGTTGGAAAGGAAAGAAAAAGATATGTGTTGGTTGGAGGTTGAGCCTGGGCTGCAAGGTAGCCCCTCTGGGCTGGTTCTAGTTTTAGTACCCACCCTTTGGAGGGAGTGGGCCTTATAAGTTTGGAGTTTCCTTAACCCCTGGGAAGGTACCTGAGTTGAAGAGGGTTAGGGGATAAAAAGAAGAAGAAGAAGAAGAGAAGGAGGAGGAGGAGGAGGAAGAAGAAGAACAAAGGAGATGTTCATGATTTTCTGGCCAATAATATGACCTACCTTTGAGATCAAGGTTAATAATCAGAGTTAATTCCTTCTTGCCCCTTGGCACCCTTGAGATAGGGTCTTACTATATAGCTTGAATTTGTAATCCTTCTGCCTCTAAACACACACCACCATGCCTAGCTTTTCCCTCTCCTCTTTCTATCCTTTTTTGAACCTCTTCCATACAGTTTTCCTCACTCTCAATTCCCATCAGGGCTGGGATGGAAGGGGAAGTGAGAGTTGGGATGAATCCCTGGCAAGGGACAATTATTTACTGGAAAGCAAAGGGAAACTTGTACAGTCTCACTCTGGTAACTTCTTTCCATTTAAATGCTGCCGGGATCCTAGTTCTCAGATTAAATGGTGGACTTAGACTCCTGTAGGAGTTTGACAAACTGGTCTCTGGCATCTTTGCAGGAAGAATACGAACCTAGAAAGGGAGCTTGACTCAAGGATAAAGTTTCATGTTGTGACTAAGGCAGAGCATGCCACTAGAGAACAAATAAATGGCTGTAAGTCCAATTTCCAGTCATTTCATTACCCCTAGATTAGGCCCAGGTAGCCCAGGAGAGGAGACAACCACGAGATGAAGTTAATAAAGTTGACATGACTGACATCTTTGTAAGGAACCCAGTTCGTCTGACACCGCTGATTCATCCTCTTGATGTGTAAGAAGGGTAGAAATCATTTGTCCATTTTGACATACTGTCTTTCAGAACTATGCTAGATCATTGGATGGAAAAGGTATGTAAATAAACCTTACTTTACAAAAAAAGGGGCAAGGGGCCCATGTTCCAAGAGTGAAATGGTGGCCTCGGAGTGAAAATAGAACTCCAGTGTGGTCTGACTAGAACAGGATTGAGCCGCCACCCTCTTATCTGGACACTGGATTTATGACTGTGGTTAAGAATTTTCCTAGCCTTTGTTTTTATCAGTCACATTCCATTAATGCCTCTGAATTTGTGGTCAATTTAAAACCCAGTTGTTTTCATTTTTATTTTTATTTTTTTTACATGAATAGCTACCAGGCTAGGGATCCCTATGAATTCACACTATTGAATTTTGGAAACTAAACACAGAAGTTTACAATTATCTTCATTGAGTTTCATGATGTTCGGATAGTTTTGCATCCTTCTTTGCTTGTGAGTTATTATTGTAAACCATGGCTTACCTCCCTCATTATTCAAGTCATATATAAACACATCGGCTTGAGCCGGGTTTAAGAGATGACTCTGTCTCATGTGGAAGCTTTCCTTGCCAACAGACAGTTTGTTTATCGCCCCTCCGTGGGAATGGCTGTTTCTCTAGCTGCAAACCCATCCCACAATGTCTTTGTAGCACTTACCCCCTCCCGTCACCAGATCATGAGACGCATTGTCCAGTGCCTTAATGAAAGCAAATTACTCGGCCCTTGATGTTTCCACCTCTCTTGAAGTCTGGCCCTGACCCAATACCTTGCACATGGTAGACACTCAGCAAATGTTTGTTGAATTATATTGAATTCTGTGACTCATTAGCGGCATAACCATCTATTTACAAAAGGGAAATGAGGCATGATTCAATGATGAGCCACTTGGGCTCCGAGTGTTCTCTATGCCCCTTTTTATTTTTGGTTTTGTGAGATAGGGAGTCACCGCCATAGCTCAGGCTAGCCTGGTTCTCACCACATAGATGGTTGGCCTCACACTCGTGGCATTCCCCCTGCCTTGGTCTCCTGAGGATTGGGATTGTAGGTGTGAGTCACTATGCCTGATACCTTGTCCTTTTTGTTGTTGTTGATTTTCTTTTTCTTTTCTTTTTTTTTTTTTTCAAGGTAGAGTCTCACTCTAACCCAGGCTGACCTGGAATTCATCTGTAGTCTCAGGGTGGCCTCGAACTCATGGTGATCCTCCTACCTCTGCCTCCCGAGTGCTGGGCTTAAAGGCATGTGCCACAACCGGCTATTTTTTTTTTTTATTGACAACTTCCATAATTGTAAATGCTATCTCATGGTAATTCCTTCCCTTCCCCACTTTCCCCTTTGAAACTCCATTCTCCAGCATATCCCCTCCCCCTCTCAACCAGTCTCTCTTTTATTTTGATGTCATGATCTTTTCCTCCTGTTATGATGGTCTTGTGTAGGCAGTGTCAGGCTGTGCGAGGTCATGTATATCCAGGCCATTCTGTGTCTGGAGGAGCATGTTGTCAGGAGTCAGGTGAGCCAGCAGGGGCAGCTGATTGGTTAGGGCTGAGGGCTGTCTCGAGAAGAGGCTAGCCATGACACTAAGTCCTGGGGCTGAACTTGACCAACCACAATGTTAGGATTAGACTTAAATCCTAGAAGAGGCTGGAGAGATGGCTTAGTGGTTAAGGCACTTGCCTGCAAAGCCAAAGGACCCAGGTTCAATTCCTCAGGACCCACATAAGCCAGGTGCACAAGGTGGCACATGTGTCTGGAGTTTGTTTGCTGTGGCTGGAGGCCCTGGTGCACCCATTTTCTCTGTCTCTCTCTCTCTCTCTCTCTCTCTCTCTCTCTCTCTGTCTCTCTCAAATAAAAAAAAAAAAATCCTAGAAGAGAACACCTTTCCATGAGGGGCCCAGGTGGTTTGTGGAAAACCAGATCTAGGTAAGAGATAAGAAGTCAGATCATACTTTTATCTCTAGCAAAGTGGAGACCACAAAGATAGGCCCAAAGACATTCCTGCATTTTTTACTTTTAGGAGCCCAGTCACCCTAACTGCCTAAAATAGCCACCTGACCCCCTCTCAAGATGACCTTGAACTCTTGATTTTCCTACTTTCTAAGTACTGGGATTACAGGCATGGGTCACCATGCCCAGCTTCCCCTGTTGTTACCATATTACCTTAGTATTGTATGTTTGTTATAGTAAATGAATCTATTTACTCTCATCTGTCTGTCTCCTATCTATCTATCTATCTATCTATCTATCTATCTATCTATCTATCTACCTATCTATCATCTGTCTGTTGTTTTGCAGTATTGCCGATTAAAACCAGGGCCATGCTTATACTAGGCAAGTGCTCTGAGACAAAGTGCTAGGCGATAGCTCTAGCCATTGTTTTTCGTTTGTTTGTTTGTGTTGATACAAGCTCTCCTGTAGCCTAGGCTAGTTCTCAGTTCACTATGCAGCAAGAGGACGACATTGGACCTCGGATTCTCCTGTCTCTGTCTCTTAAGTGCTGGGATTACAGGCATATGTCTATAATGCCTGGTTTGTGCAGTGCTGAACATGGAATTCAGGGTTCAGTGGATGCTAAGGAACCATTTTGGCAGTGGAGCAATATCCTCCATTGGCTACTTTCAGGACCTTGTAGCAATTTTTGCTGTATGATCCAGCTAGAAGATGGATGGGGCCTAGAGTTAGAGGAGAAGGGGAAAGATTAGAGAACATCTCTGTGACAGAATTGACAGGATTTTTCTAACGGGATATGTGGAATTAAGAGTAGAGAAGATGTGGGCTGGGAGATGGTTCCATGGTTAAATACATGACTGCAAAGCCTGCAGGTGAGGGCATGGTTGCCCAGTGCCCAAGCAAAAACAGATGCGTGAAATGACACATGCGTCTGGAGTTCATTTGCAAAGGGAGACGGTCCTAGTGTGCACACTCTCCCTCTCTCTTTTGCCAAATGAATAAATAAATAAATAAACAGCCGGGCGTGGTGGCACATGCCTTTAATCCCAACATTCGGGTGGCAGAGGTAGAAGGATCGCTGTGAGTTTGAGGACAGCCTGAGACTACATAGTGAATTCCAGGTCAGCCTGTGCTATAGTGAGACCCTGCCTCGGGGAAAAACAAAATAAATATTGTTTTTTAAAGAAGAGGGGCTGAAGACATGGTTCAGCAGTAGAGGCATTTGCTTGCAAAGCCTGCTGGCCCAGGTTTGATTTCCCAGTACCCATGTAAACCCAGATACCCAAAGCGATGCATGCATCTGGAGTTCATCTGTAGTGTCAAAAGGCACTGGCATGCATTTTCTCTCTCTCTCTCCCTCTACCTAATAAACAAGATAAAACTTTAAAAAAAAATAGAGAAGATATGATATCCAAGAGTGTAGTTCAAAAGACTCGCTCGTGCTGTACTGTCCACTTGAGAAGGGCACATAGGAATTTGGAGGGGACTTCATGAGGTCACCATGACATACTGAGTTGGATTGTTTGGGTCTGTGGGACATCAAGGTGTTCTCGTTCAGGAGGAAGCTGGAAATCATGAGTCTTCAGTTTGGGAGGGAGATTGGAATACGAATAATTACCAAACAGCTCATGGCCGGGGCTCTGATTATGAATTCAGCTGGGGTAGACCCAAGGGGCACATTTGCAGTAATTCAAACCCTTGGCAGTAAACAGTTGAGTGTGAACTTCAGGTCAGCAGAGAAATTAAATTTATTTTGGAGACTGTCAGGCAAAAAGAGGCCAGGACTTTGGGGGAGTAGTTTGTGGTCATCACACTCTCCAGGCTTAGGCGAATGCTTCTGTTGTTCTACTCAAAGGAAAATTTGAAACTTGAAAAATCTTGCTGCATTGACCAATTCACCCGTCCCCCGAAAAAAAGTAGCAGGGAGGTTTGAGTGGAAAATTGAGCGCTGGAATGCCAGA